>NC_091977.1:60019542-60697875 GCF_044704955.1 Pristiophorus japonicus
GCCTGGGTACAGTTCAAGGGGTTCCAGTCACCTTTCCAAGTGGCCATAATTTATGTACGAGTCTTGAGAGTGAACGTTACTGGGCTATTCGAGCAATGGGGCCTCGCAGCCGCACTCAATCCTCACCCAATATTCTCAAATGTAGACTTCAAGCAGAAATTACTGGACAGCAATCAAGAGTGGGAACCCGGGCCAATTTACCCTCACCCCGTGCTCACAGGCTCTGAGGCTAATTGTACGGCTGCTACTGCCACTCTGGCTGAGATCAGCACAGACCGGGCCTTGAATCTGACACATTCTTGGCTCCGCTGGATAAGGTTTCTGAGCAATCCAAGATGCTTCAATTCATCATTTTTGTGTTAATTACTGTGAACTTATCCCTACCTGAGCCATCATTATATAAGAGGGAGTTTATCAGTGTTCTACCTTAAGAACGGAGCCTGCGTGTTTGATTGGCAGTGAGTTGGCATTAACTGAAGAGGAATGGGTGCAGAGACCCATTAGTAATTCTAGACCACGAACCACATACATATTGATTCTTGACACGAAACCGCAGTGAAACCCCCTGGGAATGATTTAATTTAGCAGGGTTCAGCGTGACGAGGTCATGGAGTGAATGAAGATTAGCTTTGGACCTCTCCAGCATCAAATGCATAAGCACGTTTCAGCACAGTTAATGCTTGAGAGAGAGAGAGAAGGGCAGAAAGAGAGAGGGGGGAAGAGAGTCCAAGAGAGACAGAAGGGGAGAGATACAGACAGACTGAAGGGGAGACAGGGTATGAGTGAGAGAGAGAGGTGGGGGGTAGGGGGGGGGGGGTGCGAGAGAGAGAGAGCAACAGAGAGAGAGGCAGAGAGAGACCCAGGGAGGAAGAGAGACACAGAGACAGAGGCTGACAGGCAGACAGAGACCAAAGACAGAAGGGAGAGAGAAAGGCAGAGAGAAACAGACAGACAGGGGCAGAGATGAAGACAGAGACAGGCAGAAGAAAACAGAGACAGGAGGGCAGAGAGAGACAAAAGAGAAAGACAGACAGGTACACAGAGGAGCAGAGAGACACAGAGAGGGAGAGAGGTTGAGAGAGAAAGACATGCACACCCCTCCCCCGAATCTATTCCTATTACTCCTGTAGATTTGAACAATACTGTGCATCTGCTGGTCACTTTCCTTTTCCAATTTCCTTTGATCAAACGTTCAATTTCATTCTTATTTCAGCAATCTACAATCGAGTCTTTAACTACAAATTGTCTCAGGGGTTTTGTCACTGAATTTTTAAAAAACTTTCTTGCAATGAGTTAAGAGGGCCAAGTTAATTACTAGCTTTGATCCCCGGCCTGAAATTTGCCCAACAGTCTGACAAAGGAGAGCAAATAGCGGAAATATATCACAAACCTATCAGCACCTGTAAAGACGCAAGACATGCCAAGTGTAAACCTTTCGTCAAAAATCAGTTGTGTTTGTGTACAGATGTTGCTAGGATAGCTGTGTGTTTTTAGCTTTCCCTGATTATCACAACTTACAAATTTTCATGCCTATTTTTGAGGAATTTTATATCTCGTGTTATGTTTCTATAACCATCTAGTAATGGTAGCCTTATGGTAAATAAAAAGCTAAAGGAGTAGAAATTAATATGCATTGTACCCTTTTCCTGGTGTAAAACGGACTCAAAGCAGTGGGATAGCCTGCACCCATTCTGCGCAGGAGTTGGTTGCACTGCTAAATTTGTACTGCCCTTTTTTAGGTGCCTAATATAGGTGTTTGGGTCCTTAAATATGTAAATTAGGGGCCTAACAACTGTTGAAGGACCACATCCATGTGAACACGTTTCCTTATTAAAACTCTGATTTTCTTACTGCCAGGTAACTTTCTTTAAAGTCATGGTCCGATTAGTAATTCATTTAACCTGGTGACTTGAGACCTTTCAGAAATCTCAGCTCTTCCAGCGCCAAACATGTCATAACGCTTGCTCTCCTGCCTGTAATGACGGGGATGATTTCAAGGCAACATGGGCGGGAACAAAGTGACTGTACAATGGACCCCGAAAACTTACCTCTGTATTTAGGGTTAGGGTTAGGGTTAATTGGCCACTTTTTTTTAAGTGGCCGAGAAGCCCGCCTGACTCAGGCAGGCGCCTCATTATGACGTGCAAGTCATGGTCTTAAGATGTCATCTGTGCCTTAGCTGCCATCTGTGCAAGTGTCAGCTGGGGACCACCCTGCTCAGTAAAACCTGTTGGGAAAGTTTGGGCCTCTCTGGCCCCAGGCTCCCACCCACCAGATACTACCGCCCCACCCATCCCTATGGCTTACCTGAATACCTGTGGATGACCTATGGCTGACGATCTTCCCCTCCCGGCAGCCAATCAACACATTTATGTCTATTTCGGGTGGAAAGATGGGAAGTAAATGGGGCCTGGGAGTTAAATAGCCTGGTCTCAAATTGGTGCTGTCGGGGAGTTTTACTCGCTCAGCACCTTGCCTGCCTGAAACCTGCTCCCAGATAAAATCCCCTCAGGTTTCCTTCATCCAAGCCACTGTTAGCTAACGGAGTGTCTTTGCTCCTTCTGGTACACTCACTGGAAGATGAACTGTGCTGATGTCCCTCTGCTGCAGTTAGATGACTGTATTGTATTGTAGTATTTTGTTATCTCCTTAGCAGTGTTTTTTACTGTTTCATCAGAATGCAGCCTATTCATTTAACCGGCTATTCCAGTACCTTCTGGGCCATCTTTCTCACAAAGGAGCCCATTTTAAGCTGTCTCGACTGAAAATGAGGCAAAAGTGCATGTGTCCTGGTTAATATTTAACCCTCATTTAACATCACTAAAAACAGATTATCTGGTCATTATCACATTGCTGTTTGTGGGAGCTTGCTGTGCACAAATTAGCTGCTGTTTTTCCTACATTACAACAGTGACTACACTTCAAAGAAAAAGTACTTCATTGGCTGTAAAGCACTTTGGGGTGTCCGGTGATTTGTGAAAGGCACTATATAAATACAAGTCGTTTTTTACAAAAATGGCAGCTCAGTACTTACTGCCCTGTTCTCACATAGAAACATGGAAACATAGAAATTTACAGCGCAGAAGGAGGCCATTTCAGCCTATCGTGACCACGCCGGCCAACAAAGAGCTGCACGGCCCTTGGTCAGCAACCCTAAAGGTTACAGACAAACCTATGAACAATGATGGAAAGGCAAAGAGCACCCAGCCCACCTCCTTGCAACTGCAGTAATTTTGAATCATGAAAGAGGCAGCGGAAGCACCCTCCTATTTCAGGTTATAGCCCCTTTTTAATATTCAAATGAGTTCCTGTGACACCTATTTCCACCTCCGTAACATTGGCCGTCTCCGATATTGCCTCAGCTCATCCGCTGCTGAAGCCCTCATCTATGCCTTTGTTATCTCTAGACTTGACTAGTCCAACGCACTCCTGGCTGGCCTCTCACATTCTACCCTACATAAACTAGGGGTGATCCAAAACTCGACTGCCCATGTCCTAACTCGCACCATGCCCCACCCACCCATCATCATCATAGGCAGTCCCTTGAGATCGAGGAAGACTTGCTTCCACTCTAAAAGTGAGTTCTTAGGTGACTGTACAGTCTAAAGCGGGAATTACAATCTCTGTCACAGGTAGGGCAGACAGTGGTTGAAGAAAAGGGTGGGTGGGGAGTCTGGTTTGCCGCACACTCCTTCTGCTGTCTGCGCTTGATTTCTGCATGCTCTCGGCAAAAGACTCGAGATGCTCAGTGCCCTTCCGGATGCACTTCCTCCACTTTGGGCAGTCTAGGGCCAGGGATTCCCAGGTGCCAGTGGGAATGTTGCACTTTATCAAGGAGATATTGAGGGTGTCCTTGAAATGCTTCCTCTGTCAACCTGGGGCTCACTTGTTGTGTAGGAGTTCTGAGGAGAGCGCTTGCTTAGGGAGTCTCATGTCGGGTTTGCAGACAATGTGGCCCGCCCAACAAAGCTGGTTGAGTGTGGTCAGTGCTTCGATGCTGGGGATGTTGGCCTGAGCGAGAACATTGACGTTGGTGCGTCTATCCTCCCAGTGGATTTGCAGGATCTTGCGGAGGCGACGCTGGTGGTACTTCTCCATGCTTTGAGCTGCCTGCTGTATATAGTCCACGTCTCTGAGCCATACAGGAGGGCAGGATCATTACTGCCCTGTAGATCATAAACTTGGTGCCAGATTTGAGGTCTTGGTCTTCAAACACTCTGTTCCCCCTGTGCTCACTGACCTACTTTGGTTTCCGGTTAAGCGATCTCGAAACCAGCATTCTAGTTAAACAACGCCTCGATTTCAAAATTCTCATCCTTATTTTCAAAGCCCTCCATGGTCTCGCCCCTCCCTATCTCTGTAATCTCCTCCAGCCCCACAATTCCCCTGAGATGTCTGCGCTCCTCTAATTCTGCCTTCTTGAACATCCCTGATTATAATCACTCAACCATTGGTGGCCGTGGCTTCTGTTGTCTAGGCCCCAAGCTCTTGAACTCCCTGCCTAAACCTCTCCGCCTCTCTACCTGGATTTCCTCCTTCAAGGCGCTCCTTAAAACCTACCTCTTTGACCAACCAGCACTAATTTCTATTTATGCAGTTCGGTGTCAAATTTTTATCTCATAATACCTGTGCTCATGTGAAGCGCCTTGGGATGTTTCACTATTTTAAAGGCGCTATATAAATATAAAAGTTGTTGTTGACATACATAGGACCTTGATTGCCATTTTAGGATAGACCAGTCTAGAGTGTGTCCTGTGCACTCTTCATTCAGTTCCATGGGCAATGGAGCTGCAGAGATCCAGCCAAAATATGTTTGAAATTATTCTTGTGGGGCCAGAAAGAGGAGTTCTTCTTTGGGATCCCCCATAAATAATATGGGCCATTGGCACCCTCTCCCCTCCGCAATCACAAAACCAGCATTAACCACACTTACCTTGCTGGCGGCCAGAGCAGCCGACAGTAGGCCTTGGGACAGCCATTAGGAGCCAAGCCCTGGGCCTCAAATTCGTAGCCGTCTCTTCACCATTTGGACAGGTGCGCTCCGCCAGTTGAATGCCCAAAAATCAAAATCTACCCTAATGTGTGGTCATAGGTTGGCAGACTCTAGATATACTGATTAACAATGGGTTACCTGATAGATTGTCTCCTGTTTTGAAACTTCATTTTCTCTAGAATAATGCTCCATTGTCTCAGTTAATTTATTTAAAAAAAATTGTTATACCTCCCACAATCGATTTCTGTATTTCCTCAAGATTTTTTAACTTAATTGTTTATTCTATCCTCCTCGCACACCATTTTTTTCTCAGTTATGATTAAAAACGATTTCTCTTTAATTGAGTCTATCGTCGTGATTTCACCATGCACCAAATCTGGGCATTTCTTTGTTCCTTCATTCAATATCCTGCAGTGAAACCAAATCATTAGTAGGAGTAAGAAGGAGCCTGCATTTAAATAGCACCTTACCGCATCTTCAAGACATCCTAAAGCATTTCATTGAATTACTTTTGTAATTCAGTGACTGTTATGTAGGGAAATTTGCCAATTTGTACATAGCAAGATGCCACAACCAGCAATGAGATGACTGATAGAATATAAGAACGTACATTTATATAGCACCTTTCACGATCCCGGACATCCCAAAACGCTTTACAGCCAATGAAGTACTTTTGAAGTGTAGTCACTGTTGTAATGTAGGGAAACATGGCAGCCAATTTGGGCATAGCAAGGTTTCGCAAACAGGAATGAGATAAATGCCCAAACAATCTGTTTTAATGTGTTGGTTGATGGATAAATATTAGCTGGGACAATATGGAGAACTCCCCTGTTCCTCTTCAAATAGTGCCATGGGATCTTTTATGTTCACCTAGGTTTAGTGTCTCATCCAAAAGACAGCATCTCCGACAGTACAGAGCTCCCTCACGACTGCACTGAAGTGTGAGCAGTTACACTGTGTGCGTGGGTGCTGGTTGAAGGACGAAAGGGCTTTAAACTAAATAGAGGGTTCAGGTGAACAGAAATTTTTAAAAGTCAAAGAGCAAGGAGAAGGCAATAGAGCAGGGTAGCGGTGGGGAAATGATAACCAGAGTTTGACGGGAAGGGACAGAATGTATAAAAATAAGAGTATATCAGAGTATCCCGGTCAAAACAGGGAAAAATGGTAAAATGACAAAATTAAAGGCTCTTTATCTGAATGCATGCAGCATTCATAACAAGATAGATGAGTTGACAGCACAAATAGATATAAGTGGGTATGATCTGATAGCCATTACAGAGATGTGGTTGCAAGGCTGGGAACTGAATATTTAGGAGTATTTGACAATTCGGAAGGACAGACAGAAAGGAAAAGGAGGTGGGGTAGCTCTGTTAATAAAAGATGAGATCAGTGCAGTATTGAGAAATGATATGCTGAGAAATGATACAGTGAGAAATGCTCAGAAGATCAAGATGTAGAAACACTTTGGGTGGAGATAAGAAATAATAAGGGAAAAAGTCTCTGGTGGGCGTAGTCTATAGGCTCCCTAACAGTAGCTACACTGTTCAAAGGAATATAAATCAGGAAATAATGGAGGCTTGTAGGAAAGGTACGGCAATAATCATGAGCGATTTTAATCTTCATACTGATTGGACAAATCAAATTGGCCAAGGTAGCCTTGAGGAAGAAGTCATAGAGTGTATCCGGGATGGCTTCCTTGAACAGTACGTTGCGGAACCAACCAGGGATCAGGCTATCCTGGATTTGGTACTGTGTACCAACTGTGGCAGAGTTGGCTAAAGTGGACTGGGAAAATAGATTAAAGTGTAAGACGGTTGATAAACAGTGGCAGGCATTTAAGGAGATATTTCATAATTCTCCACAAAAATATTCCAGTGAGAAGGAAATACTTTAAGAGAAGGGAGTCCATTCATCATCTGTGGTGAATTAAGGAAGTAAAGGATGGTATCAAATTGAAAACAACGGCATATAAAGTGGCCAAGATTAGCGGGAGGCCAGAGGTTGGGAAATTTTTAAAAATCAGCAAAGGACGACTAAAAAAATAATAAAGGGAGGGAAGATAGTAAACTATCAAGAAATATAAAAACAGTTGGTAAGAGCTTCTACAGGTATATAACAAGGAAAAGACTAGCTAAAGAAAACATTGGTCCCTTAGAGGATGAGACTGGGGAATTAATAATGAGGAACAGGGAAATGGCAGAGACTGTGAACAAATATTTTGTATCGGTCTTCATGGTAGAAGACACGAAATACATCCCAATAATGGATAATCAAGAGCCTATAGAGAGGGAGAAACTTAAAATAATCATGATCACTAAAGAAAAAGTACTCAGTAAAATAATGGGACTAAAGGGGGACAGTCCCCGGGACCTGGTGGCTTGCATCCTAGGGTTTTAAAAGAAGCGGCTACAGAGATAGTAGATGCATTGGTTGTAATCTACCAAAATTCCCTGGATTCTGGAGACGTCCCTGCGGATTGGAAAACCGCTAATGTAACGTCCCTATTTAAAAAAGGAAGCAGACAGAAAGCAGCAAACGATAGACCATTTAGCCTGACATCTGTCGTTGGGAAAATGCTGGAGTCCATTCATCATCATTATCATCATCATTGGTAGTCCCTCGAAACGAGGATGACTTGCTTCCACGCCGAAAAGGGATGAGTTCACACGTGTTTCAATGAAGGACCTAATATTCTGGATCCCGAACTACATCTTGAAGGGTGGACGATTTCCTTGCTTTCCCCCTAATCCACCCTGCTCGTTACATCCTCAAAGAACTCCAACAAATTTGCCAAACATGATTTCTCTTTCATAAAGCCACGCTGACTCTGCTTGACCATATTATGCTTTTCCAAATATCCTGCTACTGCTTCCTTAATAATGGAAGCAGTATTCGGGGCCCAGACGAGGCGAGGGTTTCTTTAACGTGTGGTGGCCATTGCACCCCAGCCACCACACGGGCTTGACAGAGCTAGGTCTTGGTCCAGTGGCAAGGATTAACCAGGACGATTGGAGACCAGCTCTCCTGCATGGACCTAGCGCGCACACATATCGAAGTTTGTGCGGGCCCCTGGGCCTTCACCTTGTCTGGGCCCTGAACTCTCGCCTCTCCTGGGCCCGATCACATCCCTCTATGAACTCTTGCCGCTCCTTCGCCTCGACCTAATTTCTCCTGCTGTACCTGCCCACACTGCAGTCAGCTGTCGCCCTCCTGCAGCAGCACGTGCTGCTCCCTGCAGTGGTATGCCGCCGCATGCTGCTACCTCTAATGGCCCCGACCTGCTGATGGTCTTGCAGACTGGGACTCCGCCGATTTCATAATGGAGTCCATTATTAAGGAAGCAGTAGCAGGATATTTGGAAAAGCATAATATGGTCAAGCAGAGTCAGCATGGCTTTATGAAAGGGAAATCATGTTTGGCAAATTTGCTGGAGTTCTTTGAGGATGTAACGAACAGGGTGGATAAGGGGGAACCAGTCGATGTGGTGTATTTGGATTTCCAGAAGGCATTCGATAAGGTGCCACATAAAAGATTACTGCACAAGAAAAAAGCTCACGGTGTCGGGGTAATATATTAGCATGGATAGCGGATTGGCTAATTAACAGAAAACAGAGTCAGGATAAATGGATCATAACTAGTGGGGTGCCACAGTGATCGGTGCTGGGGCCTCAACTATTTACAATTATATTAATGACTTGGTTGAAGGGACCGAGTGTAATGCAGCCAAGTTTTCTGATGATACAAAGATGGGTGAGAAAGCAAGTTGTGAGGACACAAAAAAATCTGCAAAGGGATATAGACAGGCTAAGTGAGTGGGGCAAACATTTGGCAGATAGAGTATAATGCGGGAAAGTGTGAGGTTATCAACTTTGGCAGGAAAAATAAAAAAGCAAATTATTATTTAAATGGAGAGAAACGACAAAATGCTGCAGTACAGAGTGATCTGGGGTCCTTGTGCATGAAACACAAAACGTTTGTATGCAGATACAGCAAGTAATCAGGAAGGCAAATTGAATGTTGGCCTTTATTGCAAGACGGATAGAGTATAAAAGCAGAGAAGTCCTGCTACAACTGTACAGGGTAATGGTGAGGCCACAGCTGGAGTATTGCGTACAGTTTTGGGCTCCTTATTTCAGGAGGGATATACTTGCATTGGAGGCAGTTCAGAGAAGGTTCACTAGGTTGACTCCTGAGATGAAAGGGTTGACTTATGAAGAAAGGTTGAGCAGGTTGGGCCTATACTCATTGGAGTTTAGAAGAATGAGAGGTGATCTTATTGAAACATACAAGATACTGAGGGGGCTCGACAAGGGAGATGCAGAGAGGATGTTTCCCCTCATGGGGAAATCTAGAACTAGGGGCATAGTTTTAGAATAAGGGGTCGCCCATTTAGAACTGAGATGAGGAGAAATTTCTTCTCTCAGAGGGTCATAAATCTGTGGAATTCTCTATCCCAGAGAGCTGTGGAGGCTGGATCATTGAATATATTTAAGGTGGAGATAGACAGATTTTTGAGTGATAAGGGAATCATCATCATAGGCAGTCCCTCGAAACAAGGATAACTTGCTTCCACGCCGAAAAGGGATGAGTTCGCAGGTGTTTCAATGAAGGACCTAATATTATGGATCCCAAACTACATCTTGAAGGGTGGAAGATGCCTGTGCGTGGATTTTTTTAACATGTGGTGGCCATTGTACCCCAGCCACCACACGGGCTTGACAGAGCTAAGTCTTGGTCTAGTGGCAAGGATTAACCAGGACGACAGGAGACCAGCTCTGCTGCACGGACCTAGTGCGCACACACATCGCGGTATGGGCTGACCCGTGCTGCCCCTGGACCCTCACCTTTTCTGGGATTCGAACTCTCGCCTCTCCTGGGCCCCGACCACATCCATCTACGAACTCTTGCCGTTCCTTCACCCCGACCTCCCCGCTCCTGCTGTACTTGCTCGCAGTACAGTCAGCCATTGCCCTCCTGCAACAGCACATGCTGCTCCCTGCAGTGGTATGCCGCCGCATGCTGCTACCTCTAATGGCCCCGGCCTGCTGATGGTCTTGCAGGCTGGGACCGTGCCACGGGCAGCAGAATTTTGGATGACCAAGTTTACAGAGGGTTAAACATGGGAAGCCACCCAGGAGTGCGTTAGAATAGCCCAATCTAAAGGTATAGATGAGGATTTCAAGTAAAGGGTTATGGGGAGCGGGCAGGGAAGTGGAGCTGAGCCCAAGATCAGATCAGCCATGATCTTATTGAATGGCGGAGCAGGCTCGAGGGGCTAAATGGCCTACTCCTGCTCCTATTTCTTATGTTCTTATGAATGTTGGCAAGGACACTGGGAGGATTCACTGCTCTTCTTCAAATAGTGACATGGGATCTTTTATATCCACCTGATTTGGGAGACGAAGGCCTCGGCTTAGCATCTTATCTGAAAGATGACACCTTCGACAGTTCAGCGCTGAAGTGTCAGCTGCGATTATGTGCTCAAGTCCTGGAGTGTGGCTTGAACCCTCACCAATTTAACTCACTGACGTGAGTGCTACTCACTAAGCCAAGGCAACACCACTTTGAGAAATTGATATGCTGCGAGCTGGACCAGGAGTCACCAGTTTTGCCATTTTACCCAGAAAATAAATATTAAATTAGTAATGTCAAAGAAAATCTAAATTAATTAAATAAAAGATGTTTACATTTGACACAAAATTGTTTCTTTCACAGTGGAGCTACCTCTTCCACACCATTTGTTTTTTTCTTGGTTAAACTACTGAGTTGGAAGGGTTATAAATTATCTTTCATTTCATTGCAGGGTCACACTCGTACGCATTTCATTCCGCTCCTGTTGGTACCCAACTGAGGGCACTGGCTCATGTGAGAAGCAATTCAAGTCATTGATAATTTAAAGTTCCATTTAAATCAGGTGGGGGTGTAGATGGGGGTGGTGGAAACCGAAGGATTGGGCAGTTAAAATTGTCCAGGCCACTTACCCACCCTGAGCCGTTGGGAAAAGACCAGCAGCTATTTTATACCTGCTCCACAGAGCAGGCGGCCACAGCCAGAGGTCCTTTATAGCATATGCACGATGGGTCCCAATGACATCATCTGGTCCTGACTGCAATTTCTCCCAAGTGGCCTGAGCAGGGGAGATGGCAGATCAGGACCAGAAGAGGCCCCATAAAAGGTAAGTTTAAGCTTTGGTTTATTTTACTTTCACGTGGGGCTCCACCAGGGAATTTTAGCCTTCCCATTCCACGATTTTGACCCTTGTGGTATGGCCATGCAGCCAATTCCGCCACTTATCTGGCTCCTAGGCCGCACAAATTTCTGCTGTTTTCTGCTTTTGGGGGCGCTAACACGGTGCAAAACAGCTTTTCGGGGCGCTACCGTCTCCTGTGAAATTGCACGGGTGTAAGCGGAGGTGCTGACACAGTAGCATCGTGCCCCACCAGTAATGCCCTGGGCTGCCACGCAACTGCCGATGACATCATTGCTGTGTGCAGCAACCCCGAACCTGCCTTAACAGGATGTTGAACGCACCACATTGCGCTGCACTTCCTGTGAGGAGTGGTAACTGCAATTTTTCGGCCGGGGCAGGCCTTTCTCGCCGGGCGCAGGATGTCCCCCCCCGAGTCGGTTACCACCCCCAAATGGTGCGTTGGGGAATTTCACCCCCTAGGTTTCTATTTTAATGGCAGAGAAAAAGAAAAGAAGACAGAATTTGAACAGAAGAGACTTAGACCTCAATATTAATTGGGAGGTGGGGAGGCCATGGGAAGCCTAGATCACAGGCGACGAATCCGGCAAGACCAGGGATGTGTCGGCCCTGCCCATCTTAATGGCAGTGCCTGATTTAAATAACTCCCTGGCCAAAGGACAGAACCCAGCTTTTGAATCTTAACTTAGCCATCACCTGCCTTTTACGGGAGCCTTGTTGATGACCTGATTTGGGTTTGTAAAACTATAATTGGTTGGGAATGTGGCGGGTTGGAGACGAGAGTTGTAAATTTTAATTTTAACCCCTCCCACGCACCATTCCGCTGGATTATTGGCAAAGGCAGGGTTACTGTACAGAGATATACATGAAAAGGATTAGCTGAGTGTGAGCAGGAGTGTGCCTTATTCTGTCAATGCAAGCAAGTCTGGATAAACATATGTGGTCCAAGCATAATTCTAGGAAAAGCATAATGCTAACTCACTCCCTAATTATATAGAGGTCGTCATCTCAGCAACGTGTTCTGATGAAAAGGTCAGCTTTCTGCTCGCAAATGGTCAGACTCAACTAGTTGTACTCAATTGGCAGAATCTGACTCACAGACTCCAAAGCTGTTTCATGCGTAGCAGGCTAGCGATGTGACAGGAATCCCAAATCTAAAACTCAGCAGAGATTTGACCTCAATTGAGCTGGCTCCAAATTGCCAGCCCTGGTTGCTGCATTAAATCGTCCGACTGCCTCCAGCCAGGGAGGGGGTTAGGGGAAATGGGCTTGTCTGAATATGTAGCCTTTCATTGAAGGAACGTGAGAGGGGGCAGGGCTGGCCTGCAGTCAGCTTAATGGATGTAAAACAAAGTATAAAGATCATAAGTGTCAACTGAGACTCCCATTATATCATCTATTGCAAAGGGAATTTTAATTCTATAGGTAACAACTGCTGATCCTGTCAAGACTTGGTTTAATTTTTTCAACATGTGCCTTTCATTTTCAGCAGCTGTTTATGTGCTATCTCAAGATGAGGCATCTGTTAAGTAAACAGGACAATCGATTTTTCCCATTAGAACTTAACGTGCCATCAAAGGCCGTATTTTGCTAAATATGTCCGATTTTGCTGGAAATATTTTGAAATTTTCATGAACTCATTCTCACTGTCACTCGACATAACCACTTCTCCGATGAAGGCTCCACAGTTCTTAAAGCAATCACTTAACATATCTGTTAACACTGCAACAGAGACGGCTAAAGGGGCCCAATAGAAGTTTTTGAAGATTACGAAAAATTTTGCGAGGGTCAAATGGTGAAAGATTGTTTCCACTGGTTGTTGAATCAGTAACAAGGGGCACAGACTGAGGATTATCACTAAAAGGGCAAAGGGAAAGACTTTGTTTCCACACAGAGGGTGAATATTACATGGAGCTGTTTATCACAAGGGGCTATTGAGGCAGAGACTGTAACATCAATTAAAAGGAAATTGGATAAGGATTTGTGAAGCTTGAATATGAAAGGATATGGGGCAAGTGTAGGGGAGTGGGATTAGAGCCAGATGGATTCATTGAAGAGCTAGCTCAGGCACAGACACAATGGGGTGAATGGCCTCCTTCTGTGCTGTAATTCTTTAGAGGTGGATGATGCTGTTCTGAGGCAGCTCACCTAGGGGACAGGAGACCAACTTTGTGTTGTAATGTGTAGGATTTGTGAATCTCTCTGGGCTTACATTTGACAGTGAGACGATTCTTTCAGAACAATTGGCACAGTTTATTAAAAACACACACATGCATTTAACAGCAGTCGTCAAATATCCTATAGATCTACCTTAGTTACAACAGAGATACAATGAGGTTGTAATAAAAAGCGATATACCTTACGCCCCTTTTGCTGTCTGGTTTGAACACATGGCATGCTGATTTGGCTGGTCTTCAACAGGAGGTCTTTTGCCGTGTGTCCAGCAGGGAGAGAAGAGAGAGAAAAGCTCCTGGCTTGCGTTTTTTATATTCGTCAAGGCCATTGTCCTCAGAAAGCATCCCGATTGGACTTTGGTTCCAGGGCAGCTTCTTATTGGCTCTCCTCACACATGTGGCTGTCTGGTCTGGCTCAGCCATCTCTGATTAGTTTAAATGGCTTTCCAATACACAAAACCTATGCGGCAGCTCTGGGGGCTTTAAGTTTGTTTCTTACAAAACTTAGCTCATACTGGTAATCTGTGGGCTTCCATTTTATCTCAACACAAACAGGCCTTTCCATTAATCTACACTTTTAACATTTATACTTGCACATAATCAATTTTAATCAATAATAAACACTTTTATTCTTACAAACTCCCCACCTTGAGGGGGAAATATCCCTATTGACCCCTGATATGGCTTATCTCCTCAAGGATCACATATTATAGACATTGGGAGGCAGAGAGAGAAAGGTGGATGGCCTGACTTGGTCCCCACCTCGTAAGGTGTAGGGGATTTAATAACAGTCTGATAACATCTCCAGTGGAGACTCTCCCCTTCCCGTATCTTCAGTGCACCATCGCTTCTCGAAGCACATTGATGATTGATGATGTTCGTGAGTCATGCTGCAACTCCCGCTTCTCCATCTTCCCTCGGCTTCGGTCTTGGCCAGTGTCATCCTGACAATCGTGAGGATCCATAACATGGTCTGTGGGAAACAAGATCAGTGCAGTATTTACTCTTTGGCAGTTTTTCACTGATTAATGTGAAACCACTTTTTGTACTTAACATCTTTCTTCCCCGGTAATGGAACCAAATAAACCGCGGGGTTCAATCGGTCTATAATCTTATGCGGTCCCCACCACCTGGGCTCAAAGGCGTGCTTCTTCTTCCCATAATTTGGTATCATTACTGAGTCCCTCACCTTGTATTCAAAGGGACATACTTCCTTGTCAAAGTACTTTTTAGTTTGCCTTTTTGACTTCCCCAATTTGGTGCCCACAAATCGATTGATCTGATCGGTGTGATCTACCACTTGTTCCAGCCATTTGGAACGACATGTTTTCATTGTGAGGGGACTCATCCCTGTTAGTGTTAGCTGGCCTGGTGTTCTCATGAGCCTCCCGTCATGGCCTGATATGGGGAGACCCCTGTTGTTCTATGAGGTGTGGACCTCATTGCCATTAAGCACATTGACAGCATGTTAGCCCATTGGGTGGGGTGGTCCACGCACAATTCTTTTAACATTAACTTGAGGGTCCTGTTCCTCCTTTCGACCCCTCCAGATGACTGGGGGTGGTGAGCAATATGTAATTTGTGTTTTATCCCCAACATTTCCCGCAGGTGGGTAAAAATTTTATCGGTAAAGTGTGAACCTTGATCGCTGTCCACTTGTACTGGTACTCCTCACCTAAAAAGCACATGATTCAATAGTGTTTTGGCTCCTGTGATTGCGGTGTTGGAGTGGCAGGGGAATGCTTCGATCCATTTAGTGAATTGATCCACCACCACTAGTGCATGCTGAAAATTGCCTGGCGCCTGTGGAAGTGGCCCAATGAAGTCTATCTGGAGGTGAGTCCATGGCCCTTGAGATGGGGGTGCGCTTTGAAGCAAGGCTCGGTTAGTGCATGTGGGAGGATTGTGTTGCAGGCACGGTAGGCATCGTGCCACGTATTGGTCGATTGTTTCCCTCATGGAAGGCCACCAAGCTGTGGATGTTACCTTGTGGAAGGTTACCAGGGCCGAATCGTGCCCTGCTGTGGGATGGGAGTGAAAGAGGGAGAGCAGTTCCTGACCCACCTCTGGTGGAACACACACCACCGGGCAGGCGTTTGGCTTTCTTTTGAACATCAGCAGCTGCTCATCTAAGTCAGGGGCAGTGGCTAGTATGGTTTTGGGAGCCATGGTGTTGGTTGAGGAAGGGGTCAGCCTTCCTCGTGCCAGGGGCTTACAACAGCATATGACCAGTATTGCTGCTGCAGGGATTTTAAATCTAGGTTAGGGAGGATATAGTTGTTGAGCATTGCAGGGCTCAACAACTATATCCTCTATCTCCCCATCGATCGCAGCGTCCTTGGCTGCTCTGTCTGCTCTGGAATTTCCCTCACTATGTGGTACTCCCCACCTACAAAACACATCATTCAATAGTGTTTAGAAGGATGAGAAGGATAGAAACATATACAATTCTGACGGGACTGGACAGGTTAGATGCAGGAAGAATGTTCCCGATGTTGGGGAAGTCCAGAACCAGGGGACGTAGTCTAAGGATAAGGGGTAAGCCATTTAGGACTGAGATGAGGAGAAACTGCTTCACTCAGAGAGTTGTTAACCTGTGGAATTCTCTACCGCAGAGGGTTGTTGATGCCAGTTCATTGGATATATTCAAGAGGGAGTTAGATATGGCCCTTACGGCTAAAGGGATCAAGGGGTATGGAGAGAAAGCAGGAAAGGGGTACTGATGTGAATGATCAACCATGATCTTATTGAATGGTGGTGCAGGCTCGAAGGGCCGAATGGCCTACTCCTGCACCTATTTTCTATGTTTCTATGACCCCCCTTTCTATGGGCTGCTACCTTTCCTATGAAGCAGGGCTGGGATCGCTGTTTAAGAAATGACCAGAGCAGGCATAATCAGGGCCCATGGACCAGGGCCTTACTGTCTATCATACAATAGTCATTTTTGTGGTATAGGGGCAAGGAGAGCATGGTGTTTATAGCATAGGCACTATCGGACCAAATATTCAAGGGTCTATCTGAGGTTTCCTTTACAGCGGTTAGAAGTGCGGAGGTTTCTGCATATTGTGAAGACTGTCTGTTTCATCTTCGCTGGATCGTTCTTTCTGGCAATACCACAGCATATCCGGTGTGAGGGGGTCCTCAATGTGATATGAGGACCCATCGATGTAGACATCTGGGGCACCCTGTATTGGCTCTTTCTGCACAGGATGGATCTCAAAGTTAATCAGGGGTAACAGACATTCATGTGGGTCCCCCTCATAGATCAGAAATTGTGGCAGCAATGTGGTGGATTTGGAAATGGTATCAATGTGCGGACGATGCCTGCGTCTGCGCACATTCAGAGACTGAACTCCAGGATATAGTCAATGTATTCACTGAGACATATGAAAGCATGGGCCTTACGCTTAACATCCGTAAGACAAAGGTCCTCCACCAGCCTGTCACCGCCGCACAGCACTGCCCTCCAATCATCAAGATCCACGGCGCGGCCCTGGACAACGTGGACCACTTCCCATATCTCGGGAGCCTCTTATCAACAAAGGCAGACATTGATGCGGAGATTCAGCATCGCCTCCAGTGCGCCAGCTGAGGAAAAGAGTGATTGCAGACCAGGCCCTCAAATCTACCACCAAGCTCATGGTCTACAGGGTTGTAGTAATACCTGTCCTCCTGTATGGATCTGAGGCATGGACGATGTATAGAAGGCACCTCAAGTTGTTGGAGATATATCACCAATGATGTCTCCGCAAGATTCTGCAAATCCCCTGGGAGGACAGGCGCACCAACATCAGCGTCCTCGACCAAGCTAACATCCCAGTATTGAAGCACTGACCACACTCGATCAGCTTTGCTGGGCAGGCCACATAGTTCGCATGCCAGATACAAGACTCCATAAGCAAATGCTTTTTGTGGAGCTCCTTCATGGTAAACAAGCCAAAGGAGGACAGCGGAAACGTTATAAGGGCACCCTCAAAGCTTCCCTGGTAAAGTGCGGCATCACCACTAACACCTGGGAGACCCTGGCCGCAGACCACCTGAGGTGGAGAAAGTCCATCCGGGAGGACGTTGAGCTCTACGAGTCTCAACGCAAAGAGCATGAAGAGACCAAGCGCAGGCAGCGGAAGGAGCGTACGGCAAACCAGCCCCACCGACCCCTGACCCTCGATGAATGTCTGTCCCACCTGTAACAGGGTCTGTGGCTCTCGTATCGGACTGTTCAGCCATCAAAGAACTCACTTTGGGAGTGGAAGCAAGTCCTCCTCGATTCCGAGGGACTGCCTATGTTGATGGTATCAATGTCTCCTTCCATAAATTCCAATATCCATTTGCTGAGGCGCTGCGAGGAAACTAGCGAATCTCCAGGTTTCATCAGTAGTTTCAGAGGTGTGTGTCCGCTGTGCAGGATTGTAGCCTGTAACCCAATAATAAAAGTAAAGTGATGTACTGACCAGGAGACGGCCAGTAGGTTGCGCTCACATGCGGTATATGTCTTTTCTGCCCCTGCAGGATTCGAGATGCATATGCAATGGGCTGTAGTCGATCAGCTCGCATTTGGCACAGGACTGCAGTGAGGCTTTGCTCTGTGGCCCTGACCTCCAAATGGAAGGGCTGCGTGAGGTCAGGAGGGATCAGACATGCAGCCTGTATCACTGCAGTTTTTAATTTAGCCACAGACTGGGTGTGGGTATCGGTCCATGCTGGGCATATGTCATCACCCAGTTTTATTAAATCATACAGGGGCTTTGCACACTCTGCAAAACCTGGGATAAATTTCCTTTGGTACCCCACCAAACCCAAGATGATCGTAGGGCTGTTTTCGAAGTGGGTAATGTTTTTACTCACAAGTTAAAAAAAAATTAATAAACACACAACAAAATATTCAATCAGTATTATCTCCACCTTGTGAGAGTCGGGGCATGATCCCTCTGGACAAATGGACACTCCAAGAAAGGTGACCCGTTCTTTCACTAATTGAGCCTTACGGGGATTCACCTTTAGTCTCGCCTGAGCCAACGATGTCAAATGTTCGTGCAAAAGGGACAGATGCTCCTCCATGCTACCGGTTGCCAGCAGTAGGCAGGTAGGGCAGGAAAAGTCTTTTAAAATTTCAGCCATTCTTTTGTGGAATATCATGGGGGCATTGTGGAACCCCTGAGGCAAGCATGTCCAGGTATTGCTCTGGTCCTCAAATGTGAATACAAATTTGTACTGGTCTTCCCCTTTAAAGGGATACTCCAGAATCCATTGGCGATGTCGAGGGTCAAGAAATAATTGGAACCAGCAGGAATTTGAGATAATATGGTGGGAGTTTCTCTTACTACTGGTGAGCAGGCTGGTGTTACAGAATTTAACTTTCTGTAATCAATAGTCAGTCGCCAGCTACGATCAGGTTTTTTAACCGGCTATGCTGGTGAATTGGTCGTGAAAGTGCCTGTCCTAAGAACACCCTGCTCGATTAGGGAGTTTATGGTGTCTCGGATGTAAGGGTGACTCTACCTTGGGATGGGGTACTGTTTAGTGATGAGTGGGGGGAGGGGGGGTCCATTTTTCCACAGTCATGCTTGCATGTGGCAAACACCGCTAGGTGTTCCCGAATTAATTTCACCACAGCTTCATTTTCGCTCCCCGGAGCGTCATACTCAGATGACTCTTTAATAGCAAAAACCGAGTGAGCATCTGAAATTTCTATCACTCCTGCCTTATCTCCCAATCCCATCCAAACACAGTCCTGATTATAATCGATCACCACGCCATACTGATCCAACACATCAGTCCCTAAAATTCCCCTTCCGTCGGGGGTGGTCATCAGCATAGGTGCTGGGACCTTACAGGTGAGGCCTCCCAACTGAAGTTCAGTGGCCTTCCCTGTATACGCGGTGGTTGTGTCACCGTTAAACCCTTTAAGGGTCATATAACCCTTGCCCATCGCTGCATGGCGTTCAGGGGGTATGGGGTGTGGATGATGGTAACGGCTGAGCCAGTATCGATAAGCATAAACTGTTGCCTGCCCCCTTTTAGACGACAAGGACTATGGTCTCCTGCTACTGTCGGAACCCCACTTCCGACCAATCTTTGGGGGCCGAACCCTGTCATGGGGTCGATCCTTGAATGGGTCCCTCTAATGAGTGTGCATCGCCGATTGGGTGCACCGGTAAATGATTTTGCATCTTCCCCATGGCAATTTGGGTTTGTATAAGGGTTATCAATTTATCAATCTTTGATCTGTCCCAGAGGGCTTGGATTCGAACCTCGGGAGGTATCTATGTGTTGCAACATGGTTCGGTGCTGGTCTGGGTCTGCTGCAGTCTTTTGCTAAGTGGCCTACCTTCTTACAATTAAAGGGGTAGTTTTGAGATCCCTCCACCATTGACATTGGTTTATTTGCAGTTACATAGAAACATAGAAAATTGGTGCAGGAGTAGGCTTCGAGCCTGCACCACCATTCAATAAGATCATGGCTGATCATTCCCTCAGTACCCCTTTCCTGCTTTCTCTCCATACCCCTTGATCCCCTTAGCCACAAGGGCCATATCTAACGCCCTCTTGAATATATCCAATGAACTGGCATCAACAACTCTCTGCGGCAGGGAATTCCACAGGTTAACAACTCTCTGAGTGAAGAAGTTTCACCTTATCTCAGTCCTAAATGGCCTACCCCTTAGCCTAAAACTGTGTCCCCTGGTTCTGGACTTCCCCAACATCGGGAACAATCTACCCGCATCTAACCTGTCCCGTCCCGTCAGAATCTTGTATGTTTCTATGAGATCCCCTCTCATCCTTCTAAACTCCAATGTATAAAGGCCCAGTTGATCCAGTCTCTCCTCATATGTCAGTCCGGCCATCCCGGGAATCAGTCTGATGAACCTTCGTTTCACTCGCTCAATAGCAAGAAGGTCCTTCCTCAGATTAGAAGACCAAAATTGAACACAATATTCCAGGTGAGGCCTCACCAAGGCCCTGAACAACTGCAGTAAGACCTCCCTGCTCCTATACTCAAATCCCCTAGCTATGAAGGCCAACATACCATTTGCCTTTTTTGGTGGTGACTTCCCCTTTAACTGGTCTTTTACCATCTCCCAGGCTATTTGAGCGTTTGCCTCTATATCTGTCCACTGATTGGTGGGCCTCATGGCTATTCCCAGGGTGGTTTTAACTAAAGGGTGGAGTTGGGTCAGGAACAGAGATTTAAATTGTTCCTGATTCTTTCCTATTATAGCATTTGCGGGTGCCTGGTTAATAGATATCGTACAGGCGATTACTGAAGGCTCTAGGGGTCTCTTCTGGGCGCTGCTTGGTCTGATTAAGCAAAGCCACTAAGTTCAAGTTTCAGATCCCTAAATGGTTTAGGATTTCGGTTATGCGTACATCGGCCGCTGCGGCAGCCTGGTGAACTGCTTCTGGCAGATTATCTTTTAGGGAAGTCTCTCTCTTCGAACTCAGGGTGACCCCCACCGGGGTTATTTGCCCACCTCCTATTAACTTCCACTGGGTTGTCGCCATCATTAATGGGCCCCAACTCATGGCTACACGCTGTGGCATCAGCACCAGATATGGCCGTGAGTCCGTATGGTTACTGGTGATGTTGCCGTGAGCATTACATCGTGAAGAAGTGGTTACTATGGCTATGATTGGCTCTTGTGTCTCCAAGGTATTCCATTCTACAGCACTCTCCTGGGGATTATACTGACTTCCTTCCTCTTCCCAATCTGTTTCCCCCTTTTCCCTTTCTGCTGTCTCTGTTATGGCTCTCCGTGTTACTATGGATACCAGGGCCTGCTGCTCCCCTAACTTACTTTTTAGCCTCGCTATTTCTGGTTGGCAATGGGAGAGATCTGCTTCCCTATGTGGCTTCTTAATTGTTGTGTATCTGTAAAGCATGCACTCCCATGTTCCGCCACCAGGGAGCTCATCCCCTGAAATCCCAAGGGATCCCAGCATCCCTTGGGAGCACTGTATATAAGCCGCCCCCTACGGCCTGTTCCTCACTCTGGATTGTCTTATTAAAGACTGAGGTCACTGTTACTTTAACCTCCCTGTGTGCAGCCTCATCTGTGTTAGGAACACAACAACTGGCGACGAGTATACAAATCCAACGCAAAGATGCAGCAAACTGTGGACATCCTGGAGAAGTTCTCGGAGGGTGAGGACTGGGAAGCCTACGTCGAACGGCTAGACCAGTACTTTGTAGCCAACGAGCTGGACGGAGTAGGAAGCGCTGGAAAAAGGAGAGCGGTCCTCCTCACAGTCTGCAGGGCACCAACCTACAGCCTCATGAAGAATCTTCTGGCTCCGGTGAAACCCACAGATAAGTCGTATGAGGAGCTGTGTACATTAGTTCAGGAGCATCTTAACCCGAGGGAGAGTGTGCTGATGGCGAGGTATCGGTTCTACACGTGCCAGCGATCTGAAGGTCAGGAAGTGGCAAGCTACGTCGCCGAGCTAAGGCGACTTGCAGGACAATGTGAGTTTGATGGCTACCTGGACCAGATGCTCAGAGACTTTTTTGTACTGGGCATTGGCCATGTGACCATCCTACGAAAACTTTTGACTGTCGAGACACCGACCCTCAGTAAGGTCATTGCGATAGCACAGGCGTTTATGTCAACCAGTGATAACACCAAACAAATCTCTCAGCACACAGCAATGTTCATGAATTAACTGGAACTGTGTTTGTGAGCAGAAATGGACAGGGCAGAACCCACGAGTCTGCAACTGCCAACAGGCCTCAGGTGACCCAGATGACTCAGAGTCCGCAACAAAGGATGTTGTGGAGGCTTCCATTCAGCCTATTCATGCCGCTTCAAAGGGTATGTTTGCAAGAGCTGTGGAACAATGGGGCACCTCCAATGAGTTTGCAAACGAGCTGCAAGCTCTGCAAAACCTGCTAACCACCACGTGGCAAAGAAAGATCGGTCCATGGTGGATCAAAGCAATTTTGAGCCTCAGGGAGAGGAGGCAGATGCTGAAGTACATGGGGTGCACACATTTTCGATGAAATGTCCACCTATAATGCTAAACGTAAAGTTGAATGGCTAACCCGTAGCCATGGAACTGGACACTGGCGCTAGCCAATCCATCATGAGTAAAAAGATGTTTGAGAGACTGTGGTGCAACAAGACACTTAGACCAGCCCTGAGCCCCATCCACACGAAAGAGCTCATCACTGTCCTGGGCAGCGCCATGGTCAAGGTCACCTACGAGGGCACGGTGCACGAACTGCCACTCTGGATTGTCCCGGGTGATGGCCCCACACTGCTTGAAAGGAGCTGGCTGGGCAAAATCCGCTGGAACTGGGATGACATCCGAGCACGATCACATGTCGATGAGGCCTCATGTACCCAGGTTCTCAACAAATTTCCTTCCCTTTTTGAGCCA
This sequence comes from Pristiophorus japonicus, assembly GCF_044704955.1. Taxonomy (NCBI): domain Eukaryota; kingdom Metazoa; phylum Chordata; class Chondrichthyes; family Pristiophoridae; genus Pristiophorus; species Pristiophorus japonicus. The sequence continues at coordinate 60,042,296 of NC_091977.1, forward strand.
GGCATTGGAAACTTTTCTGGGGCGAAGGAGCGGATCCACTTGGTCCCAGAGGCACGACCCATTCACCACAAGGCGCGAGCGGTACCTCACATGATGAGGGAGAGAGTGGAAATCGAGCTGGACAGGCTGCAACGCGAGGGCATCATCTCCCCGTGGAATTCAGCGAGTGCGCCAGCCCGATTGCTCCAGTACTCAAAAGTGATGGCACGGTCAGGATTTGCGGCGATTATAAAGTAACTATTAATCGTTTCTCGCTACAGGATCAATACCCGCTACCTAAGGCAGATGACCTATTTGCGACGCTGGCAGGAGGCAAGACGTTCACCAAGCTCGACCTGACTTCAGCCTACATGACGCAAGAGCTGGAGGAGTCTTCGAAGAGCCTCACCTGCATCAACACGCACAAGGGACTGTTCATCTACAACAGATGCCCGTTTGGAATTCGGTCGGCTGCAGCGATCTTCCAGAGAAACATGGAGTGCCTACTCAAGTCGGTACTACACACGATGGTCTTTCAGGACGACATATTGGTCACGGGTCAGGACACCGCCGAGCACCTACAAAACCTGAAGGAGGTCCTCCAGCAACTGGATCGTGTAGGGCTGTGGCTGAAGAGGTCGAAATGTGTCTTCATGGCAACAGAAGTGGAGTTTTTGGGGAGAAAGATCGCGGCGGACGGCATTCGGCGCACAGACGCCAAGACAGAGGCTATCAGGAACGTGCCCAGGCCACAGAACGTTACAGAGCCATGGTTCTTGCGACTCCTCAACTATTTTGGTAACTTCCTACCGGGGCTAAGCACCCTTCTAGAGGCTCTACATGTGTTATTACGCAAAGGTGAGAACTGGGTATGGGAAAAAAACAAGTAATTGTTTTTGAGAAAGCCAGAAACATTTTATGCTCAACAAGCTGCTTGTATTGTATAACCCGTGTAAAAGACTTGTGCTAGCATGTAATGCATCGTCGTTCTGAGTCGGGTGTGTATTACAGCAAGCTATCATTGCGGGGAAGTTGCAACCTGTCGTCTATGCTTCCAGTAGCTTGTCTTAGGCTGAGAGGGCCTACAATATGATTGAGAAAGAGGCATTAGCGTGTGTGTTTGGAGTAAAGAAAATGCATCATGACCTGTTTGGCCTCAAATTTGAGCTGGAAACCGATTACAAGCCCCTCACATCCCTGTTCGCTGAAAACAAGGGGATAAATACTAATGCCTCAGCTCGCATACAAAGGTGGGCACTCGCGCTATCAGCGTATAACTATACCATCCGCCACAGGCCAGGCACCAAGAACTGTGCGGATGCTCTCAGTCGGCTACCATTGCCCACCACGGGGATGGAAATGGTGCAGCCTGCAAACTTGTTGATGGTGGCGCAGCCCGCAGACTTGTTGATGGTCATGGAAGCGTTTGAAAATGATAAATCGCCTGTCATGGCCTCCAGATTAGGACTTGGACCAGCCAAGATCCTCTGCTGTCCCTAGTAAAAAACTGTGTACTGCATGGGAGCTGGGCCAGCATCCCCGTTGAAATGCAAGAGCCAATCAAGCTGTTCCAGCGGCGAAAGGACGAGCTGTCCATTCAGGCAGACTGCCTGTTGTGGGGTAACCGCGTAGTGCTACCAAAAAAGGGCCGGGAGACGTTCATCTCGGATCTCCACAGCACACACCTGGGTATAGTAATGATGAAAGTGATAGCCAAATCCCACATGTGGTGGCCCGGTATCGACTCTGACTTAGAGTCCTGTGTACGGCAATGCAGTGTATGTGTTCAGTTGTGCAACACGCCCAGAGAGGCACCATTAAGTTTGTGGTCCATTTCTCAGTAAAATGTTCCTGGTGGTAGTGGATGCTTTTTCAAAATGGATTGAATGTGAAATAATGTCGGGTAGCACCGCCACCACCACCATTGAAAGCCTGAGGGCCATGTTTGCCACCCACGGCCTGCCTAACATACTGGTCAGTGACAACGGGCCATGTTTCACCAGTGCCGAATTTAAAGAATTCATGACCTGCAATGGGATCAAACATGTCACCTCGGTCCCGTTTAAACCAGCTGCCAATGGACAGGCAGAGCGGGCAGTACAAACCATCAAACAGAGCCTTAAACGAGTCACAGAAGGCTCACTCCAAACCCACCTGTCCCGAGTACTGCTCAGCTACCGCACGAGACCCCACTCGCTCACAGGGGTGCCCCCGGCTGAGCTACTCATGAAAAGGACACTTAAAACCAGACTCTCGCTGGTTCACCCCAACCTGCATGATCAGGTAGAGAGCAGGCGGCAGCAACAAAATGTAAACGATGGTCGCGCCTCTGTGTCACGGGAAATTGATCTGAATGACCCTGTGTATGTGCTAAACTATGGACATGGTCCCAAGTGGATCGCGGGCACGGTGATAGCTAAAGAAGGGAATAGGGTGTTTGTTGTCAAACTAGACAATGGACAAAATTGCAGAAAGCACCTGGACCAAACGAGGCTGCGATTCACAGTCTGCCCTCAACAACCCACAGCAGACACCATCTTTTTCGAGCCCACAACACACACCCAAAGGATCAACAACACCACCCCGGACCAGAAAATCGAACACATGATGCCCAACAGCCCAGCAAGGCCAGGCTCGCCTAGCAGCCCTGCAGGGTTAACAACACGCCAGCCCAGCGAGGGCACAGCCAACACACCAGAACAGACATTTGTATCGAGGCGGTCCACCAGGGAAAGAAAGACTACCGACCGCCTCATCTTGTAAATAGTTTTCACTTTGACTTTGGTGGGGGAGTGATGTTGTGTATCTGTAAAGCATGCACTTCCATGTTCTGCCACCAGGGAGCTCATCCCCTGAAGTCCCAAGGGATCCCAGCATCCCTTGGGAGCACTGTATATAAACCGGCCCCTAAGGCCTGTTCCTCACTCTGGAGTGTCTTAATAAAGACTGAGGTCACTGTTACTTTAACCTTCCTGTGTGCAGCCTCATCTGTGTTAGGAACACAATATTAATGACTTCTCTTTATGCAGCTCTAGCATCTTCTATCTCTTGCTGGAGCCTCAAGTTTTCCAATTTATATTTTTTAAATTCTAATTTGTTTTCATTTGCTTCAACGACGGTTGTGGTGGCATTTAAGTTTGAAAGGCTTTGTTGCTGTAGCAGGGAAGATGCCTGTTTGGCCCCTCTTTCTAATTGCTTAATACTGTGGTTTAAGTGCCATTTTCTTGTCTTAAATGCTGTGTTTCTGCCTCTTTTAACTGCTTCACAAGTTGGAGGCCTTCTCCCTTTTGCTGTTTTATACCTTCAATTGCTCTTTCTTTTAACTGAATCTCTTTTATTTGCAATTCTTTCAAATCTTGTATCACTTTGGTGTCTTGCCTCATTAATTCCTCATCTCTCCTGGCACAATAAAAAGTCCTAAACGCCACGAGACTGCTTGCCCGTTTTGACCTCAACTCTCCCCTATCTACCCTCTCCTGTATAATTCTCACCATCTCCCCAAATGAGGCAGGTCCACCCTCATGCTGTGCCTGTGTCCTTAACTCTTGTGCGTCTTGCATCGGGAGCTTTTTGGACAAACTCTCCTGATAAATTAGCTCAACATTACTTTTTATTGTTGGCTTTCTGTCCATGACCGATCCCTTCATCCTGTGTCTTTTGAATATAACTACTGGTGGGTCCCCACTTAAACAGTTCCAACCCACCCCACTTAAACAGTTACAACTATCTAGATGACTGCTTCCCTATGACGCAACTCCCGATCCGTTTAATTGTTTCAATTATAATCGCAACACAGGTTAGAATCGCAACTCCCGAGATTTCCAATTGTTCAAAATAATCATCAAAAAGCTGTCTCGCAGTTGCCCGCATTCTCCACCAATTTTTTAGGATTTCTGAATCTCTCTGGGCTTACATTTGACAGTGAGATGATTCTTTCAGAACAATTGGCACAGTTTATTAAAAACACACACATGCATTTAACAGCAGTTGTCAAATATCCTATAGAGCTACCTTAGTTACAACAGAGATACAATGAGGTTATAATAAAAAGCGATATAAGTTATGCCCTTTTTGCTGTCTGGTTTGAACACATAGCATGCTGATTAGGCTTGGCTTCAACAGGAGGTCTTTTGCCGTGTGTCCAGCAGGGAGAGAAGAGAGAGAAAAGTTCCTGGCTTGCATTTTTTATATTCCTCAAGGCCATTGTCCTCAGAAAGCATCCCGATTGGACTTTGGTTCCAGGGTAGCTTCTTATTGGCTCTCCTCACCTACATGTGGCTGTCTGGTCTGCCTCAGCCATCTCTGATTAGTTTAAATGGCTTTCCAATACACAAAACCCATGCGGCAGCTCTGGGGGCTTTAAGTTTGTTTCTTACAAAACTTAGCCCATGCTGGCAATCTGTGGGCTTCCATTTTATCTCAACACAAACAGGCCTTTCCGTTAATCTACACTTTTAACATTTATACATGCACAATAATCAATTTTAATCATTAATAAACACTTTTATTCTTACAAATGGAAGGTTGGTTTATCATAATTGAGGAATTCTGTTATCTGAAGAGACTAGAGAAGCTGGGATTGTTCTCCTTAGAACGGGAGATTTAATAGAGATGGTCAAAATTATGAAGGGTTTTGAAAGAGAAAATGAGGAGAAATTGTTTCGACTGGTGGGTAGGTCACTAACCAGGGAACACAGATTTGAGATAATTGGCAAAAGAATCACAGGGAGATGAGGAGAAATTCTTTTACATTGCACATTCTTATGATCTGGAAAGCACTGCCTGAAAGGATGGTGGACGCAGATTCAATTGTAACTTTTGAAAGAGAATTGGATATACTTGAAAAGGAAAGATTTTCAGGGCTACAGGGAAAGAGCAGGGAAGTGGGACCAATTGGGTTGTTGTTTCAAAGAGCTGGCACAGCACTATGGGCAGAATTACTTCCTGCTGTGTGGTAAGATTCTATGAAAATTGCCCTTCCCTGACTGCTGCAGTTCACAGTTTTGGTTAAGACAATTTGAACTATATTCCAACAGTAATAATGTGAGCAATGGTGGGTACAGTTGCCGCAACACATCTCCTGTTACCAACCAAACCTCTTACACTATTTGTTCCCTCCACAATGAGACAGGCTTAATTAGTAATGTCATAGGACAAACGTAGGTCCCCTGCAGTCAGAATCAGGGGAAGTCATAACGGGGAACAAAGAAATGGCGGACCAATTGAACAAGTACTTTGGTTCGGTATTCACTGAGGAGGACACAAACAACCTTCCGGATATAAAAGGGGTCGGAGGGTCTAGTAAGGAGGAGGAACTGAGGGAAATCCTTATTAGTTGGGAAATTGTGTTGGGGAAATTGATGGGATTGAAGGCCAATAAATCCCCAGGGCCTGATGGACTGCATCCCAGAGTACTTAAGGAGGTGGCCTTGGAAATAGTGGATGCATTGACAGTCATTTTCCAACATTCCATTGACTCTGGATCAGTTCCTATGGAGTGGAGGGTAGCCAATGTAACTCCACTTTTTAAAAAAGGAGGGAGAGAGAAAACAGGGAATTACAGACCGGTCAGCCTGACATCGGTAGTGGGTAAAATGATGGAATCAATTATTAAGGATGTCATAGCAGTGCATTTGGAAAGAGGTAATATGATAGGTCCAAGTCAGCATGGATTTGTGAAAGGGAAATCATGCTTGACAAATCTTCTGGAATTTTTTGAGGATGTTTCCAGTAGAGTGGACAAGGGAGAACCAGTTGATGTGGTATATTTGGACTTTCAGAAGGCTTTCGACAAGGTCCCACACAAGAGATTAATGTGCAAAGTTAAAGCACATGGGATTGGGGGTAGTGTGCTGACATTGATTGAGAACTGGTTGTCAGACAGGAAGCAAAGAGTAGGAGTAAATGGGGACTTTTCAGAATGGCAGGCAGTGACTAGTGGGGTACCGCAAGGTTCTGTGCTGGGGCCCCAGCTGTTTACATTGTACATTAATGATTTAGACGAGGGGATTAAATGTAGTATCTCCAAATTTGCGGATGACACTAAGTTGGGTGGCAGTGTGAGCTGCAAGGAGGATGCTATGAGGCTGCGGAGCGACTTGGATAGGTTAGGTGAGTGGGCAAATGCATGGCAGATGAAGTATAATGTGGATAAATGTGAGGTTATCCACTTTGGTGGTAAAAACAGAGAGACAGACTATTATCTGAATGGTGACAGATTAGGAAAAGGGGAGGTGCAAAGAGACCTGGGTGTCATGGTACATCAGTCATTGAAGGTTGGCATGCAGGTACAGCAGGCGGTTAAGAAAGCAAATGGCATGTTGGCCTTCATAGCGAGGGGATTTGAGTACAAGGGCAGGGAGGTGTTGCTACAATTGTACAGGGCCTTGGTGAGGCCACACCTGGAGTATTGTGTACAGTTTTGGTCTCCTAACCTGAGGAAGGACATTCTTGCTATTGAGGGAGTGCAGCGAAGGTTCACCAGACTGATTCCCGGGATGGCGGGACTGACCTATCAAGAAAGACTGGATCAACTGGGCTTGTATTCACTGGAGTTCAGAAGAATGAGAGGGGACCTCATAGAAACGTTTAAAATTCTGACGGGGTTAGACAGGTTAGATGCAGGAAGAATGTTCCCAATGTTGGGGAAGTCCAGAACCAGGGGACACAGTCTAAGGATAAGGGGGAAGCCATTTAGGACCGAGATGAGGAGGAATTTCTTCACCCAGAGAGTGGTGAACCTGTGGAATTCTCTACCACAGAAAGTTGTTGAGGCCAATTCACTAAATATATTCAAAAAGGAGTTAGATGAAGTCCTTACTACTCGGGGAATCAAGGGGTATGGTGAGAAAGCAGGAATGGGGTACTGAAGTTGCATGTTCAGCCATGAACTCATTGAATGGCGGTGCAGGCTAGAAGGGCCGAATGGCCTACTCCTGCACCTATTTTCTATGTTTCTATGTTTCTATGTTTCATAGTAAAGGATCCTCTGCGGGTGATCATAATATGATAGAATATCACATTGAGTTTGAGAGTGAAACATTTAATCCGAAACTAGGGTGCAAAATTGAATAAAGACAATTACATAGGTATGAGATGCAAATTGGCTAAGGTAGATTGCAAAATTAGATTCAAAGGTACAGTAGATAAGCAATGGCAAACGTTTAAAGAAATATTCCAAAATTCTCAATGAATATACATTCCATTGAGAAGTAAAAACTCCATGGGAAAAGTGATGCATTCGTGGCTAGCTAAAGAAGTTAAGGATAGTATTAGACTAAAAGAAGAGGCTTTTAATGTTGCGAAGAATAGTAGTAAGCCTGAGGATTGGGAGAGCTTTAGAATCCATCAAAGGATGACCAAAACATTGATTAAAAGGGAGAAAATAGAATATGAGAGTAAACTGGCAAGAAATATAAAAAACAGATGGTGAGAGTTTCTACAAATATTTATAAAAAGGAAGAGACTAGCAAAAGTAAGTGTTGGTCCCTGAGAGCCTGAGACCAAGGGAAATTATAATAGTTAATAAGGAAATGGCATAGACTTTAAACAAATATTTTGTAACTGTCTTCACAGTAGAAGATACAAAAAGCATACCAAAAATAGTGGGGAACTAAGGGGCTAATGACAGTGAAGTACTTAAAGTAATTAAGATCAGTAGAGAAAAATACTTGAGACCCTAATTTGACTAAAAGTCGACAAATCCCCTGGACCTGATGGCCTATATCCGAGGATGCTGAAAGAGGTGGATGCATTGGTTGTGATCTTCCAAAATTCCCTAGATTCTAGAACAGTCCCAGCGGAATGGAAGGTAGCAAATGTGACTCCACTTTCCAAGAAAGGGGGAAATAGAAAACAGAGAACTACAGGCCAGTTAGCCTGACATCAATTGTCGGGAAAATGCTGGAATCCATTACTAAGGAATTGGTAATAGGACACTTAGAAAATCATAATATGATTAGGCAAAGTCAACATTGATTTATGAAAGGGAAATCATGTTTAACAAATGTATTAGAGTTTTTTGCAGATGTAACTAACATAGTAGATAAAAGGGAACCAGTGGATGTAGTATATTTGGATTTCCAAAAGACATTCGATAAGATGCCACAAACAAGTTTGTTACGCAAGATAAGGGCTCATGAGGTTAGGGGTGATATATTAGCATGGATAGAGGATTGGTTAACGGGCAAAAAACAGAGATTAGGGATAAATGGGTCTTTTTCAGGTTGGCAGGCTGTAACTAGTGGGGTGCCACAAGGATCAGTGCTTGGGCATCAGCTATTTACAATCTAGGGGCCCAAATTTCCCCAGCCGCCTAGAGTGGCGTAGTTAGCCGTGGTACGCCGACTTTGTGGGGCAAAAAACGCGGCGAAAATTTACCTCTTAATTTGGCCGCTCCTTCATCGTTCTAGTCCCGTGGTGTGGTGCTGGTGTGGGGGGGCGGAGCTTTGGCCGCATTTGCTCCACGCAGCCAGCAGTGGGGCGGGGCTTGGGCCCAGCGCCTCCTCGAGTGTCTGTTTCCGCGTGCGCGCATGTGCAATGCGGGTTTCAGCGTGCGCGCATGCGCAATGGAGCAGGAAGCTTGGCAATCGGCCAATTAAAGGCTGAGCGTCCTCAGTGCCTCAGCAGCATATATAAAAATAAGGTGTGAATAATGATTTTTAGGTGGCTGAGGGAGTGGAAAGGAGTGCTGCATAGGTGGAAGAAAGGTGAGAACTGTGATTTTTCAAGATTACCTGAGTGTAAGTCCAATACACCAATGACACAAGAGCATGCAACAAGAACAAAGAATTTCCTCCATGAGGAAGTGGAGAAACTAGTACTGTCATTGAGGACAAATGGCTGGAGCTGGATATCAGTAAGAGTGGTCCCACAAAAGTTCCACCCAAAGAAATGAGAAGACGATGGAACCTAGTTGCAGAAGAATACTCCGCAGGAGTAACTACCGCAAGATCTGGAAGCCAGTGCAAAAAGAAATGGCAGGACGTTGATCAAGTAGTGAGTGTAAGTAATATCTTCATCTTTAAATGGAATTGCAATTGTAAATGTGACCATCTGTATATGTTCCATCCATCAGAAGTGCGCCATGTGTGAAATGTTATATTTTCATCTTTGCAGAAGAAATTGGCCCACAACAAAAGGGAAAGACTTAGAACAGGAGGAGGGCCACCAAATCTGCACCAACTGACATCCCTGGAACAGAGGGTTGCTGCCTTGCTGAGTTGCACCAGCAGAAAAAGAATCAGCTCTGCACAAGCTGGACCCAAACGCGAGGGTGAGGGTGAGTCACTAAATGCTGACTGGCCTGCTACACGTGAGAGTACTCATGCCATCCATCCCATCCCCTCCTGTGCTGCTAACCATTTGACTCTCCTGTTGTATTTTGCAGAAGAAGAAGACACTCCTGAACATCCTGAAGATCCACTAGAAGATCCAGATGTGTGCGCTCCAGACCAAGGCGGGTAGGGAGAGGAGGGGTCCATGGAAATTTGTTCACGGGAGAATGCTGGTCGTGATACGGGCATCACACGGCCAGAAACCTCCATGAGCTCTGCGGCGACATTCCATGGTTTCACATCTTCCGAGGTTGCGGGTCCCAGTGGCAGTGGTGAAATGCATGTTGGAACACCCAGTGCCCCACCGTCCCAGCCTGCACCTTGCACTGGAGGGGTGCCACTAGGCTGGGACCCACTGCGAGGGGAAGGAGAAGCTGACCAGTCTCTCCTGAGATGCAGCCTTCAGCAGAGGTTAATCAAGTTATGTCATTGGGTGAGGAGACCAATGCCCTTACAAGATCACTCGTGGCGGCCGTCAGTGGGGTGCGTGGTGAGGTAGGGACACTGTCGGGAGAAATATCAGCACTGAGACAGGAATGGAGGGCTGGCATTTCAGAGGGTGTGCAAACGATGGCAGATGCCATGAGGGAGCTAGCTGCTGCAATAAGGGCACAAAGGCCGGATACTCAAATGTCACTCCCACTTCAATCCACGCACAAGCCGGGCCCCAACCACTCCTCCCCCGCCCCCCCCACCACCACCACTGACCCTATGAGGAAGTGCACTTTCCCCGAGATGTGGGTGAGGGATGGGTTCAGCCTATCTTTGCTGTTGTTGCTGTTGTTGCTGTTGTTGTTGTTGTTGAAGTGCATTGTAAACTTTCCAATAAAAGATATTTTGCATTAAGACTGAATCATGTTCCATTATCACCACACATTTAGGAACAACTGTAAAAAAAAAATCCCTCACCCCTACAGTCATGCACTTTCTCATAGGGCCGCCCCTAACCCTAGCCGAAGGGCTAGCCGGTGCATTCTGCAGTCGGCGAGGCAGGACTGCTTTATTTTCAATAGCTGATTTATCTTTCCTTTATTTTTGATGATGTTATGAAGATGTTTTGCTGAAGATGTGGTGTTGTGCTGATGCTGTGAAGGTGTTTAGTGCTTTAGAATCCTCGAACTCACCTCCACTCCCACCCCCACCCACCCACCACCCCCCCATCTCTGGCTACCTGCGCTGAGTTCTTAAACGTAGGTAAGGTTTTTTTGTGCCTACAAAAGTGGCCACATACATTGACCTAAGTTAGTTTGGAGTAACTTTTAGCTGGCCAAATTTGCTTCTATGGCCAAAAGAGGCATAAGTGGCTGGTCACGCCCCCTTTTGGAGAAAAAAAACTAAACTAAAAAAAACGTAACTAACTGACTTATACTGGAGCAAATTAAATGGGGAAATTTGCGATTTTTAAGTTACTCCAAAAAAAGCTACTTGCTCCAAAAAAAGCGGGGCAACTCCTGGGGTTATTTGAGCCCTATATTACTGGCTTAGATGAAGCCACGATCAAATTGAATGGCGGAACAGGCTCAAGGGGCTAGATAGTCTGAGGTATAGGTGTCCTAGACATTCTGGAACTGTCATAAGAACATAAGGAGCTGAGATGTACCCACGCTAAAGCCTTATATTGTTCATGAGGTGTGGTATCCAAAACTGAACGCAGTACTCCAGATGGGGTCTGACCAAGACTTTGTACAACTGAAGCATCCCTTCCTAACTTTTGTATTCCAATCCTCCTGAGATAAAGACCAACATTCTGTGAGTCTTTTTGATTACTTTTTGTACCTGTGAACTAGCCTTTAAAGATTTATACGCCTGGATGCCTAGATTCCTTTACTTCTCCACAGCTCTGTAGAGACTTTCCAGAGGATCCACTGATACCTGTAAGTAAATGCCTCCTTTTTTAAAAGCTCTCTTTATATGCAGCATTTTTGTACAATGAATATTATATAGTATTGCAATTTAAATGGGTGGGTCTGTGATTACTAAGCTATTTGAAAAGGGGTTCTTAAACCAAAAAAGGTTGAGAACCACTGTCCTAGAGTGTCACCATTAAGAAAATATTCCGAATTGTCTTTCTTGGATTCAAAGTGGATGACTGCACACTTCCCTAAATTGAACTCCCTCTGCTGTAGCCTTGCCTATGCACTTAGGGGGAGAAATTTGCATGGTTTGTGATGGGACGCAAACCATTTCTCGTCTGGGGAGTGGGGAGGGGTTGGGTGCGTTACCAGCTCCCGCAAAATTGCGTGAGAGTTAGCGGAGGCATCAAAGCGTGAGCGCCGTGCTCCCGCAGGTAGTGCTCTGGGCTTCTGCGCCTCCGGCGATGATGTCATCGCCATGTGCGGTGACCCCTTTTCACCCTGTGGCAGAAATTGTGCAGCGCCCCGTGAGGCTGTCGCATCCGATGTCAGTGCCAGCCTCGCGGGTCGTGAACCAGGCCACACTCCACTCGCGGGGCAAAAGTTAAAGGGGAGTTGCCATTTTGTGTTGCCTTCCGATTTACCGGTCCGGCCTCCGTGTGATTTTTCATGGGGTCCATGCCGCGATGGTGCGGTCCGGCATTCCGCTTCAGTGCCAGTCTGCGGCCACGGCACCTCGCATCCCCAGTGGCCTGGTGGAGGCATCTGAAACCCATGCAGAGCTTGCAGCATGCCTTCCCCTTTAACGGAAGGCGAGGGTCCTGAAATTGCGTCAGTCGCATAGAGGCTGTGTAGCGTTCCGACGTGCATGCGATTAGTGCCCCAGAGCCGCTCCCGAGAGGAAGTGGAGCACCCGACTTTGCGCTCCACTTCCTCTTGGGGATAGTAACCCCAATTTAGGTCACGGGGCGGGACTTTGGGGGGCGGCACAGGCAATCCCCCCTTGCTAAGGTTATTGCCCCCAAATGGGGCGATACACAATTTCTCTCCCCTAGTCTGTCTATGTCCGTTCATAGTTTGCTGCTTGCACTCACACAACTTATTGTGCCTCCGAATGTAGTATCGTTTGCAAATTTGGATATACAACTCTCTGTTCCTTCATCCAATTAACTAATATATATGGTGAAAAGGTGAGGCCTCAGTGCATGTCCCTGTGGAATGCATGTCATATCCCACCAATCAGCGAACATTTCCTTTACTCTATCCTCTGTCTGCTACCTCCCAACTGATATCCTTAATTCAGTGCGCTCTCATTTTTGATAATAATCTGTTGTGCAGAACCTTATCGATGTCTTCTGCAAATCCAAAAGACAATATCTATTGACACTCCCCTATCTACCATTACATACAGTACATGTTACAATCATTTATTGGGTAATAATGGATTCTTTTGGGGGGAGCATTTAAAACCAAATCATCACCATAGGCAGTCCCTCGGAATCGAGGAAGACTTGCTTCCACTCTAAAAATGAGTCCTTAGGTGGCTGAACAGTCCAATACGAGAAGCACAGTCCCAGTCACAGGTGGGACAGATAGTCGTTGAGGGAAAGGGTGCGTGGGACAGATTTGCCGCACGCTCTTTCCGCTGCCTGCGCTTGATTTCTGCATGCGCTCGGCAATGAGACTCGAGGTGTTTAGCGCCCTCCCGGATGCACTTCCTCCACTTAGGGCGGTCTTTGGCCAGGGACTCCCAGGTGTCAGTGGGGATGTTGCACTTTATCAGGGAGGCTTTGAGGGTGTCCTTGTAACGTTTCCTCTGCCCACCTTTGGCTCGTTTGCTGTGAAGGAGTTCCGATGCTGGGGATGTTGGCCTCATCGAGGACGCTAACGCTGGTGTGTCTGTCCTCCCAGGAGATTTGTAGGATCCTGTGGAGACATTGTTGGTAGTATTTCTCCAGCGACTTGAGGTGTCTACTGTATATGATCCATGTCTCTGAGTCATACAGGAGGGCGGGTATTACTACAGCCTTGTAGACCAGGAGCTTGGTGGTAGATTTGAGGGCCTGGTCTTCGAACACTCTTTTCCTCAGGCGGCCAAAGGCTGCACTGGCGCACTGGAGGCGATGTTAAACGTAAACCAAATGTAACATTATGCGTCCCCCTAAAAATAATTCTCAAAATACATTATCAATAAAAATGTCAGAGATATTGAAAAATATTCTGTATTACAAATCTGCTGTAAATATTGCAACAAAAGAAGCTTGAAGCTTCTTGGCCTTTAAGAGCTCCATCACACTTGAAGTTTTGCTCACGTAGAGTGGACAGTTCCAGAGTAAATGTCAGAAAAAAAGCAGGTTTGAATTAAATATTTTTAATTTATAGATTGCAATCCAGCAGTAAGACAGCAGGATCATGTCTCACCAACTATTTTAACCTACCAACTACCTGGTTTCTGTTGGGCAGGCAGGGTAAAATTGGCCCTACAAAGTCTCATATTGGGAAGTAAGTGAAGGTAGAATTTATGATGAGCTTGAGTATCCGAAGTACATTTCTTCATGGTTGATGTACAAAATGAACGCAGGCATGTCAGGAAGATGAGTGGGAACCTGTGAAGCACTGGCTCCATCTTCCATTATACCACCAATCATTTCTGCAGGCCTTGGCACATCTACCTGCCAATGACTGAAGCAGCTGCCTCTGCAGGTTCCAGACCTCAGCGAGCCAGCTGCAGACCTTTGCCATCTGCTGCAAGAAACCTTGCTGCCAGCCTGCAACATAGACACAGTACTGCCAATGGTTGTGAAGGTCACTTCAGCCATTACTTTTTATGCATCTGGTTTCTTACAAGCTTCATTATAGAAACATAGAAACAAAGAAAATAGGTGCAGGAGTAGGCTATTCGGTCCTTCGAGCCTGCACCACCATTCAATAAGATCATGGCTGATCATCCACCTCAGTACCCCTTTCCTGCTTTCTCTCCATACCCCTTGATCCCTTTAGCCATAAGGGCCATATCTAACTCCCTCGTGAATATATCCAATGAACTGGCATCAACAACTCTCTGCGGTAGGGAATTCCACAGGTTAACAACTCTCTGAGTGAAGAAGTTTCTCCTCATCTCGGTCCTAAGTGGCATTTCCCCTTATCCTTAGACTGCGTCCCCTAGTTCTGGACTTCCGCAACATCAGGAACATTCTTCCTGCATCTAACCTGTCCAGTCCCGTCAGAATTTTATATGTTTTGATGAGATTCTTCCAAACTCCAGCGAATACAGGCCCAGTCGATCCAGTCTCTATTCATATGTCAGTCCAGCCATCCCCGGAATCAGTCTGGTGAACCTTCGCTGCACTCCCTCAATAGTAAGAATGTCCTTTCTCAAATTAGGAGACCGAAACTGAACAAAATATTCCATGTGAGGCCTCACCAAGGCCCTGTACAACTGCAGTAAGACCTCCCTGCTCCTATACTCAAATCCCCTAGCTATGAAGGCCAACATACTATTTGACTTCTTCACCGCCTGCTGTACCTGCATACCAACTGTCAATGACTGATGTACCATGACCCCCAGGTCTCGTTGCACCTCCCCTTTTTCCAATCTGCTGCCATTCAGATAATATTCTGCCTTCGTGTTTTTACCCCCAAAGTGGATAATCTCACATTTATCCACACTATACTGCATCTGCCATGCATTTTCCCACTCACCTAACCTGCCCAAGTCACTCTGCAGCCTCTTCGCATTCTCCTCACAGCTCACACCACCACCCAGTTTAGTGTCATCTGCAAACTTGGAGATATTACACTCAATTCCTTCATCCAAATCATTAATGTATATTGTAAATAGCTGGGTTCCCAGCACTGAGCCCTGCGGCACACCACTAGTCACTGCCTGCCATTCTGAAAAGGACCCGTTTATTCCGACTCTCTGCTTCCTGTCTGCCAACCAGTTCGGGAAATTGTGTTGGGGAAATTGATGGGATTGAAGGCCGATAAATCCCCAGGGCCTGATGGACTGCATCCCAGAGTACTTAAGGAGGTGGCCTTGGAAATAGCGGATGTATTGACAATCATTTTCCAACATTCCATAGACTCTGGATCAGTTCCTATGGAGTGGAGGGTAGCCAATGTAGTCCCACTTTTTAAAAAAGGAAGGAGAGAGAAAACAGGGAATTATAGACCGGTCAGCCTGACATCTGTAGTGGGTAAAACGATGGAAACAATTATTAAGGATGTCATAGCAGCGCATTTGGAAAGAGGTGACACGATAGGTCCAAGTCAGCATGGATTTGTGAAAGGGAAATCATGCTTGACAAATCTTCTGGAATTTTTTGAGGATGTTTCAAGTAGATTGGACAAGGGAGAACCAGTTGATGTGGTGTATTTGGACTTTCAGAAGACTTTCGACAAGGTCCTACACAAGAGATTAATGTGCAAAGTTAAAGCACATGGGATTGGGGGTAGTGTGCTGACGTGGATTGAGAACTGGTTGGCAGACAGGAAGCTAAGAGTAGGAGTAAATGGGTACTTTTCACAATGGCAGGCAGTGACTAGTGGGGTACCGCAAGGTTCTGTGCTGGGGCCCCAGCTGTTTACATTGTACATTAATGATTTAGACGAGGGGATTAAATGTAGTATCTCCAAGTTTGCGGATGACACTAAGTTGGGTGGCAGTGTGAGCTGCGAGGCGGATGCTATGAGGCTGGATAGGTTAGGTGAGTGGGCAAATGCATGGCAGATGAAATATAATGTGCATAAATGTGAGGTTATCCACTTTGGTGGTAAAAACAGAGAGACAGACTATTATCTGAATGGTGACAGATTAGGAAAAGGGGAGGTGCAACGAGACCTGGGTGTCATGGTACATCAGTCATTGAAGGTTGGCATGCAGGTACAGCAGGCGGTTAAAAAGCAAATAGTATGTTGGCCTTCATAGCGAGGGGATTTGAGTACAGGGGCAGGGAGGTGTTACTACAGTTGTACAGGGCCTTGGTGAGGCCATACCTGGAGTATTGTGTACAGTTTTGGTCTCCTAACTTGAGGAAGGACATTCTTGCTATTGAGGGAGTGCAGCGAAGGTTCACCAGACTGATTCCCGGGATGGCGGGACTGACATATCAAGAAAGACTGGATCAACTGGGCTTGTATTCACTGGAGTTCAGAAGAATGAGAGGGGATCTCATCGAAACATTTAAAATTCTGACGGGTTTAGACAGGTTAGATGCGGGAAGAATGTTCCCAATGTTGGGGAAGTCCAGAACCAGGGGTCACAGTCTAAGATAAGCGGTAAACCATTTAGGACCGAGATGAGGAGAAACTTCTTCACCCAGAGAGTGGTGAACCTGTGGAATTCTCTACCACAGGAAGTTGTTGAGGCCAATTCACTAAATATATTCAAAAGGGAGTTAGATGTAGTCCTTACTACTAGGGGGATCAAGGGGTATGGCGAGAAAGCAGGAATGGGGTACTGAAGTTGCATGTTCAGCCATGAACTCATTGAATGGCGGTGCAGGCTCGAAGGGCCGAATGGCCTACTCCTGCACCTATTTTCTATGTTTCTATGTTTCTATGTTTCTCTATCCACGTCAGTATATTATCCCCAATACCATGTGCATTAATTTTGCACACCAATCTCCTGTGTGGAACCTTGTCAAAAGCCTTTTGAAAGTCCAAATACACCACATCCACTGGTTCTCCCTTGTCCACTCTACTCGTTACATCCTCAAAAAATTCCAGAAGATTTGTCAAGCATGATTTCCCCTTCATAAATCCATGCTGACTTGGACCGATCCTGCCCTTGCTTTCCAAATGCGCTGTTATTTCATCTTTAATAATTGAGTCCAACATTTTCCCCACTACTGATGTCAGGCTAACCGGTCTATAATTACCTGGTGTCCCCCTCCCTGCTTTTTTAAAAAGTGGTGTTACATTAGCTACCCTCCAGTCCATAGGAACTGTTCCAGAGTTGTTAGACTGGTGGAAAATTATCACCAATGCATCCATTATTTCTAGGGCCACTTCCCTAAGTACTCTAGGATGCAGACTATCAGGCCCCGGGGATTTATCGGCCTTCAATCCCATCAATTTTCTTAACACAATTTCCCACCTAATAAGGATATCCTTCAATTCCTCCTTCTCACTAGACCCTCGGACCCCTAGTACTTCCGAAACGTTATTTGTGTCTTCCTTTGTGAAGACAGAACCAAAGTATTTGTTCAACTGGTCTGCCATTTCTTTGTTCTCCATTATAAATTCATCTGAATCTGACTGCAAGGGACCTACGTTTGTCTTCACTAATCTTTTTCTCTTCACATATCTGTAAAAGCTTTTACATTCAGTTTTATTTTTCCCAGCAAGCTTCCTCTCATATCTTATTTTCCCCCTCCTAATTAAACCATTTGTCCTCCTCTGCTGAATTCTAAATTTCTCCCAGTCCTCAGGTTTGCTGCTTTTTCTGGCCAATTTATATGTCTCTTCTTTGGATTTAACCCTCTCCTTAATTTCCCTTCTTAGCCACCGTTGAGCCACCTTCCCCGTTTTATTTTTACTCCAGACAGGGATGTACAATTGTTGAAGTTCATCCATGTGATCTTTAAATGTTTGCGATTGTCTATCCACCGTCAACCCTTTAAGTGTTGTTTGCCAGTCTTTTGTAGCCAATTCATGTCTCATACCATCGAAGATACCTTTCCTTAAGTTCAGGACCCTTGTCTCTGAATTAACTGTGTCACTCTCCATTTTAATAAAGAATTCTAACACATTATGGTCACTCTTCCCCAAGGGGCCTCGCACAACAAGATTACTAATTCGTCCTTTCTCATTACACATCACCCAGTCTCGGATGGCCAGCCCTCTAGTTGGTTCCTCGACATATTGGTCCAGAAAACCATCCCTAATACACTCCAGGATATCCTCCTCCACTGTATTGCTACCAGTTTGGTTAGCCCAATCTATATGTAGATTAAAGTCATCCATGATAACTGCCGTACCTTTATTGCACGCATGCCTAATTTCTTGTTTGATGCTGTCCCCAACCTCACGACTACTGTTTGGTGGTCATACACAACTCCCACTAGCGTTTTCTGCCATTTGGTATTCCGCAGCTCCACCCATACAGATTCCACATCATCCAAGCTAATGTCCTTCCTTGCTATTGCGTTAATTTCCTCTTTAACCAGCAACGCTACCCCACCTCCTTTTCCTTTCTGTCTATCCTTCCTGAATGTTGAATACCCCTGAATGTTGAGTTCCCAGCCTTGGTCACCCTGGAGCTATGTCTCCGTGATGCCAATTATATCATATTCAATAATTATTACGAATACTCCTCGCATTGAGGCACAGAGCCTTCAGGCTTGTCTTTTTAACACACTTTGCCCTTTTAAAATTTTGCTGCAATGTGGCCCTTTTTGATTTTTGCCTTGGGTTTCTCTGCCCTCCACTTTTACTTTTCTTCTTTCTATCTTTTGCTTCTGCCCCCATTCTACTTCCCTCTGTCTCCCTGCATAGGTTCCCATCCCCCTGCCATATTAGTTTAACCCTTCCCCAACAGTACTCGCAAACACTCCCCCTAGGACATTGGTTATGGTCCTGCCCAGGTGCAGACTGTCCGGTTTGTACTGGTCCCCCAGAACCGGTTCCAATGTCCCAGGAATTTGAATCCCTCCCTCCTGCACCATTATGGGGAAAATACCTTGGAATGCCAAAGTTGACCCTGAGTCAGAAGGTTGTGGGTTCCACCCTCACTCCAAGAATTTGAGCGCATAATCTAAGCTGACACCACAGTGCAATACTGAGGGATTGTTGCACTTTTGGCGTTGTCGTCTTTTGGATGAGATGTTAAACTAGGCCCTGTCTGCCCTCTCAGGTGGATGTAAAAGATCCCACAGCACTAATTGAAGAAGAGCAAGGGAATTTTCCCAGTGTTCTGGACAAAATGTATCACCCACCTAACACCTAAAACAGATGATCTGATCATTTATCTTATTGTTGTCTGTGGGACTATGCTGTGCACAAATTGGCTGCCGCGTTTCCTACATTACATCAGAGCCTGCACTTCAAAAAATACTTCTTTCAGAAATCCTGAGGTCAGGAAGATGCCATATATTACATAGAATTACATAGAAATTTACTGCACTGATACATGGCAATCAGTCCAACAGGTTTATTCTCCACACAAGCCTTCTCCCATTTAATTTGCACTCAAAATCTGCGGACACCAAATTGAAGGTATAATTAATACTGAGGAAGATTGCAACAAAATACTAGAAGACATAAACTTGCAGAATGGGTGTATTATTGGCAAATTAATTTCAATATTGGTAAGTATGATGTGGTGAACCTTGGTAGTAGGAATAAGGAGGCCACGTACTCCTTAGAAAATAAGAGCCTAAATGAAGTAGAGGAACAAAGGAATTTAGGGGTACAGATACACAAATCATTAATGTAGTGATGTTGATTAATAAGGCCATAAAAAGCAAACCAAGCACTAGGGTTCAGTTCTGGAGGGATGGAATTGAAAAGCAGAAAAGTTATATTAAATTTGTATAGAACTTTGGTACTGTGCACAGTTATTGTCCATGTTATAAAAATGATATAGAGGCACTGAAAAAGGTGCAAAAAAGATTTACAAGGATGATACCAGAACTGAGAGGTTATACCTATCCTCAACGTTCCCGCTAAGCTGTGCGGCCAAGCAGCCAAGCCATGGTCTGGAGGTCCCGAGTTGGCCGCTCACTTTTCAATGCAAGAAACCGCCAATGTGCGAAAATTTGAATGGGTCGTGCAACCCATTATAGAGATTGCATACCAAAAAAAAACTTACAGGGAACTTTGCCGATCAGGAAAGATTGAACAGGCTGCGGCTCTTTTCTCTGTAAAAGCGAAATGTCCATATAAACACATTTACCCATATTCACGGCCACTCCCTCGACCTTGCTGTCTCAAGTGGCCTCTCTAATCCCATTGTGTCAGTCACAGATAAGGCCATCTCTGATCACTTTCTTTTATCCCTCTCCACTTACATCCCCCTTCCTCCTCCCAACCCCACCTCCTTCTGTATCCTCACCTGGAAAATACTCTTCCCTAAGTCACTTACGATTGCACTTGCAAATTTTCAACTGTCTAGCCTATCCCTCCATTCACCACATCATTTCTGCAGCTACCAACTCTCTCAATCACACCCTCACCTTCACCCTTGATGCCCGATTGTTCTATTCCTTTCTCTCTCATGTACTTATCTAACTTCCTCTTAAATGTATCTATGCTGTTTGCCTCAACTACTTTGTGTGGAAGCGAGTTCCACCATTCTCACCACTCTCTGAGTAAAGAGGTTTCTCCTGAATTCCATGTTGGACTTATCAATGACTATCATATTTATGACCCCTAGTTTTGGACTCCCACCAGTGGAAACATCTTTTCTACATCTACCCTATTTACTCCTTCATCATTTTAAAGACCTCTATCAGATCACCTCGCAGTCTTCTCTTTTCTAGAAAACAAAGCACCAGCAATCTTCCTCAGTATTAACTATACCCTGAATTTGGTGTCATCTGCAACTTTTGATATGGCACTTCCAATTCCCAAGTCCAACAGTGGTCCCAGCACAGATTCTTGTGGAACATCACTTCTCATCTTCTGCCAGTCTGAGTAACTACCCTTAACCCCATAAATGCAAGTTATTTTTCTTCTCATATCCATATCATGCAACATATCAACGACTTTGCCAGCCATGAAACGCAGAGTTGTGTCACTTTGTCATTTCCCTACAGGATCAATATTGTGACTCCAGATTTGCTTTCCTTTCACTTCATCATCAGCCCACCCGACCCCCTTAACTTTCAGCTTCATGGGTAGATGCCTTCAGTACTATTCTAAAGGCAATGTGTGGCGTAAAGCTGTATTCGCTGCCAAGGGCAATTCCAGGCAAATCGCATCCGCTGCCTGACCGTGGCAAAAAATCCTTATTGCCCCATTAACGCCTCCCAGAGGCACGAACGGGCCTTTCAGAAGCAGGCAATTTCGGTCCCTTAGACTTTGTTAATCATAGTCATTGGCCTGTGTTCTCTCTGCACCTTAGATAACATCTTAGTTACTTTTCGCTACTCTTCTGTGCAGGTATAAATAAATATATACCTCTGTAAGTGCTGAGTGACAGAACATACTTGTGTGGCTGGAGGTGCAGGATCAAGGCGATAACACAGTGACAGTAACAGTTCTGGCCTCACATCCTGATTTCCGATTCTATTGAACTGAAACCCGTCTGCGTGGAGTCGACTGAAAGCTCGTCACTTCACTTCCTTCTATCTGTACCAATGATTTCCCAAGAGCAGCACTAGCCTAAAGCAATGTACGTGCCACACTGCAATTCATACCCTCCTTTCAATCTCAAAAAATGTTTGACTGAGTGATCGATCATTCTTTGAACAACAGAATTAGTATTTGCGATTCTGTTTTTTACAGCTGCCATTGAGTCTTGCTGTGTTACTTATTTAATAATACGTTCACCAGCACGTTGAATTAGATTCTCCACGATACCCGACACCCTGCTGCAGCATGTCAGCACTTTGTGTAATGAGTGGCCGATGTGCAACATTCTCTTTCCCTCCCCCAATGCCTGGACATCATGAGCAGAGAGCAACACAGTAGGAAAAGTAATGGAATCCCAACTAAAGGAGAAAATAGAAGAACATCTAGAAACCAAAAATATAACTGTTACGTTTAGAATAACTCCACCAGACTGTATATCTTAAGCTCAAAGTGTTCTGACCTTGGTCTCTTTATTGTAACTCCAGAGTGAGGAAGCAGCATGGTAGTCTGCCTTTTATACCTGCTTGCCCAGGGTGTGCAGGTGATCCTTGGGTCTCCCAAAGGTGCGCCCCCTGGTGGCAAGTCTTACACATTGATAATGTTTACATACATAACATCATTCCCCCCCAAAGTCTTATGTACAAGTTATTTACAAGTTGAGGCAATCCAGGGCTCTGCGTTCCCGGGTTGATTGCCTGAGTTGAAGTCCTGGTATGGGTGAGTCGGTCGGATCATTGCTGCACTGCGGTGTGGCTGGTCTGATCAGACTGTCGGGTATGGTGGGTTCATCCTCGTGGTTGACCGCGAGGTCGATTGCTGGTTGGGTGTGTGTGGGTGGATCAATGATGGTAATGTCCTCTTCAAACTATTCTTGGTTGTCAGTGAACCGCAGTTTGGTCTGATCCAAGTACTTTCTGCACGTTTGTCTGTTCAAAAGTTTGACAACAAACACTCAATTCCCCTCCTTGACTAACACAGTGCCAGCAACCCATTTGGGACCATGACCATAATTAAGAACAAACACAGGGTCATTAACTTCAGTGTCGCGTGATACAGCCGCGCGATCGTGGTACATGTTATGCCGGTGGCGCCGGGTTTCTACATGAGCATTGAGATCCGGGTGGACTAAGGAGTGCAGGGGGAACCCCAGTAAACAAGTGGGGTCGCGTGCGGTAGCTGAGCAGGATCCGAGATAACTGGGTCTGCAAGGAACCATCCGTCATGCGTTTCAAGCTCTGCTTGATGGTTTGGACTTGCCGTTCCACTTGACCATTGGATGCGGGCTTAAACGACGCAGACCTGACATGCTTGATGCCATTGCGGGTCATGAACTCGTTGAATTCCGAGCTGGTGAAGCATGGTCCATTATCACTAAAAAGGACGTCGGGCAAACCATGGGTGGCGAACATGGCCCGGAGGCTTTCAATGTGGCAGTGGACGTACATGACAACATTATTGTACATTCAATCCATTTAGAGTAAGCGTCCACTGCTACTAGGAACATCTTTCCTGGAAAGGGGCCAGTGAAATCTACGTGGACCCTTGACCACGGTTTGGAGGGCCATGACCACAGACTCAGTGGGGGCTCCCTTTGTGCATTGCTCAACTGTGAGCAAGTGTTGCATTGGTGTACACATAACTTCAATTCTGAGTCAATGCCGGCCACCAAACGTGTGATCTGGCAATAGCCTTTATCATGACTATGCTTGGGTGGGTACTGTGAAGGTCGCGTATAAACGTTTCCCTGCCTTTTTTTGGCAAAATTACATGATTCCCCCATAGGAGGCAGTCCAAATGGATGGGCATTTCGTCCTTGTGTCGGTGGAACGGCTTAATTTCGTCTTGCATTTCCCCTGGGACCGCCGACCAACTCCCATTGAGGACGCAGCTTTTTATTAGTGATAGCACCGGGTCCTGGCTAGTCCAGGTCCTGATCTGGCGAGCTGTGACGGGTGATCCCTCGCTCTCAAAATCATCCATTACAAGGAGCAAGTCTGCGGGTTGCGCCATTTCCACCCCGGTGGTGGGTAGTGGTAGCCGACTGAGGGCAACCGCACAGTTCTCAGTGCCTGGTCTGTGGCAGATTACGTAATCATACGCAGATAACGTTAGTGCCCATCTTTGGATACGTGGAGAAGCATTGGCGTTAATATCTTTGCTTTCTGGGAACAACGAAATGAGCGGCTTGTGGTCAGTTTCAAGCTCAAACCGGAGCCCAAATAGGTATTGGTGCATATTCTTAACCCCATATAAGCATGCTAGTGCTTCTTTTTCAACCATACTGTAGACTCTTTCAGCCTTAGATAAGCTTCTGGACGCATATGCAACCGGTTGCAGTTTGCCTGACCCATTGGCTTGCTGTAACGCACAACCGACCTCATACGAAGATGCATCACAAGCTAGTACTAAATGTTTACATGGGTCATACAATATAAGTAACTTGTTGGAACATAGCAGGTTTCTAGCCTTGTTAAAGGCTGTCTCTTGACCTTTACTCCAAACCCAGTTGTCACCCTTGCGTAGCAATAAATGCAATGGTTCCAGCAAAGTGCTCAACCCCGGTAGAAAGTTATAAAAATAGTTGAGGAGTCCCACGAACAAACGCAGCTCCGTCACATTCTGTGATCTGGGTGCATTTTTGATGGCCTCCATCTTGGAGTCCGTGGGTCTGATGCCGTCCACCGCAATCTTTCTCCCCAGAAATTCGACCTCTGGCACCAGGAAAACATATTTGAAGCATGAGAACCTCTTCCAGGTTGTGCAAGTGTTCGGTGGTGTTGCAGCCAGTGATCAAGATGTCGTCTTGGAACACCACGGTGTGCGGAACCGATTTCAGCAGACTCTCCATGTTCCTCTGGAAAATGGCCGCCGCCGAACAAATCCCAAAGAGGCATCTGTGGTATATGAACAGTCCTCTGTGCGTGTTGATGTACGTCATTGTTTTCGAAGGTTCAGCCAACTCCTGTGTCATTTAAGCAGAGGTTAGATCCAGCTTGGTGAACGACTTCTTCCCTGCTAGCGTTGCAAACAGGTCATCCGCTTTGGGTAGTGGGTACTGGTCCTGTAACGAGACTTGGTTGATTGTTACCTCGTAGTTCCCGCAGATTTTGACCATCTCATCACTCTTCAACACTGGAACAATTGGACTGGCCCACTCGTTGAACTCGACTGGCGATATGATCCCCTCTCGTTGAAGTCTGTCCAGCTCGATCTCAACTTTCTCTCGCATCATGTATGAAAACCGCTCGGGCCTTGTGATGAACGGGTCGTGCATCAGGGACTAGACGGATCTGCACTTTGGCGCCTGTGAAGTTGCCGATGCTTGGCTCGAATAATGATGGGAATTTGTTTAGCACTTGGGTGCATGAGGTGTCATCCACCGAAGAAAGTGCTTTGATATCGTCCCAGTTCCATCGGATCTTTCATTAATGATTTAGATGAAGGAATTGAGTGTAATATCTCCAAGTTTGCAAATGGCACTACATTTTGTGTGAGTTGTGAGGAGGATGCTAAAAGACTGCAGGGTGACTTGGACAGGTTAGGTGAGTGGGCAAATGCATGGCAGATGCAGTATAATGTGGATAAATGTGAGGTTATCCACTATGGGGGCAAAAACACGAAGGCAGAATATTATCTGAATGGAGGCAGATTAGAAAAGGGGGAGGTGCAACGAGACCTGGGTGTCGTGGTTCATCAGTCATTGAAAGTTGGCATGCAGGTACAGCAGGCGGTGAAGAAGGCAAATGGTATGTTGGCCTTCATAGCTAGGGGATTTGAGTATAGGAGCAGGAGGTCTTACTGCAGTTTGGTGAGGCCTCGCCTGGAATATTGTGTTCAGTTTTGGGCTCCTAATGTGAGGAAGGACGTTCTTGCTATTGAGGGAGTGCAACGAAGGTTCACCAGACTGATTCCCGGGATGGCCGGACTGACATATGAGGAGAGACTGGATCAACTGGGCCTTTATAGAAACATTGAAACATAGAAAATAGGTGCAGGAGTAGGCCATTCGACCCTTCGAGCCTGCACCACCATTTAATAAGATCATGGCTGATCATTCACCTCAGTACTCCTTTCCTGCTTTCTCTCCATACCCCTTGATCCCCTTAGCCATAAGGGCCATATCTAACTCTCTCTTGAATATATCCAATGAACTGGCATCAACAACTCTCTGCGGTAGGGAATTCCACAGGTTAACAACTCTCTGAGTGAAGAAGTTTCCTCTCATCTCAGTCCTAAATGGCCTACCCCTTATCCTAAGCCTGTGTCCCCTGGTTCTGGACTTCCACAACATCGGGAACATTCTACCCACATCTAACCTGTCCCGTCCCATCAGAATCTTATATGTTTCTGTGAGATCCCCTCTCATCCTTCTAAACTCCAATGTATAAAGGCCCAGTTGATCCAGTCTCTCCTCATATATCAGTACCCCATAATAGACTGATGAACAAGGTCAGAGAATACGGAGTCAGGGGACAAGTAGCAGAATAGTTAGTTAGCTGACTTCAAGACAGAAAGAGAGAGTAGGGGTAAAAGGTAGCTATTCTCAGTGGCAGAAGGTGGGTGTTCCACAAGGATCAGTGCTGGGACCACAATTTATATTAACGATTTAGACTTCGGAATCAAAAATCACAATTTCTAAATTTGTGGATGACACCAAATTGGGGGCGATAATCAATACTGAGGAGGACCGCAACAAATTACAGGAGGACATTAATAAACTTGGAGAATGGGCATATAATTGGTAAATTAATTTCAAGACAGATAAATGTGAGGTCTTACATTTTGGTTAGAAGAAGAGAGGTCACTTATTACTTGGAGGGTGTGAGTCTAGTTGGGGTAGAGGAACAAAGGGATCTCGGAGTACAAATATACATTCGCTCAATGTTGCGACACAGCTTAGCAAGCCCATAAAGAAAAGCAAACCAAGCACTAGGGTTTATTTCTGGAGGTATAGAATTGAAAAGTAGGGAAGTTATGCTAAACCTGTATCAAACCTTGGTTAGACCACACTGCGTACAGTTCTGGTCGCCACATTATAAAAAGGGTATAGAGGTGCAGAGGTACAGAGAAGATATACAAGGTTGATACTAGAAATGCGAGGGTATACATATCAGGAAAGGTCTCGTTTGTGTGCTGTATCGAGCCCTTTGCCAAGTCCATCAGGAAGGATGCGGGCATTAAGGGGGGTGACAATCCCAGGCAGCGGAGGCGCTCAGGTCAAGACCTCTCTGTACATGGATGACGTCGCCGTTTTTTGCTCGGATCCGCAGTCGGTCCAAATATTGCTCACAATCTGCGACCAGTTTGAACTGGCCTCGGGGGCGAAGGTTAATCGCAGCAAAAGCGAGGCCATGTTCTTTGGAAGCTGGGCTGACCGATCCTTTATTCCCTTCACCGTGAAGTCAGATTACCTGAAGGTGTTGGGAATATGGTTCGGAGCGGACGAGGCATGCGCCAAAAACTGGAAGGAGCGTATCGTTAAAGCCAAACAGAAACTAGGATGGGGAAGCTGCGCTCCCTCTCCATTGTAGGAAAGAACCTGGTCATCAGGAGTGAGGTGCTCTCGATGTTGTTGTACATGGTGCAGGTCTGGCCCATATCCCACTCCTCTGCTGCGGCAGTCACCCGGGCTGTCTTCCATTTCATCTGGAGATCGAAAATGGACCGTGTCCGCAGAGACACAATGTACAAATCTCTGGACAAGGGTGGGGAAAGGACGTTCCGAACTTGGCCCTCATCCTGAGGGCCACCTTTGTGTGCAGCTGCATCAAGCTGTGCATAGACCCTTCGTACGTAAACACCAAGTGTCAGTACGAGCTGTGATTCTATCTGTCCCCAGTGTTGCGAAGGATGGGTCTGGCCAGGCTGCGGCGGAACGCTCCAACCAGTTGTACCATGCCTCACCACCTGTCCTTCGTGGAAAAGTTTTTCAAGAAAAACACCTTTGACCACAAGGCCATAAAGCAGTAGTTGGCACGCAAGGTCCTGGATGCCCTACGAAAGAAGGAGATGATGGATCCTGTCAGACGGTTCCCCGATCAGACTGGCGAACACGTTTGGCAGAATGTCTCATCGCCAGAGCTTTCACACAAGCACCAAGACATAGCTTGGTTGGTGGTGAGAAGGGCTCTACCCGTCAGATCCTTCATGCACAGCTGGGGTTTCAGAGACACGGCACTCTGCCCCCAAGTCGACTATGGTGCGGACAAGACTGTCATCCATCTCCTTCAGGATTGCCCCTTTGCAAGGCAGGTCTGGAAGGAGATGGAGTGGTTGCTGTCGAGTTTCATCCCAAGCAGCTCCGTAACACAGGACTCTGTGCTCTGTGGACTGTTCCCATGGACGCACACCGAGACAGACATCATCTGCTGCTGGAGAGCCATCATCTCGGTGAAAGACGCACTTTGGTCTTCCTGAAATTTGCTGGTCTTCCAGAGCAAGGAGATGTCCACGGCCACGTGTTGCAGACTGGTGCAATCCAAGGTCGAGGAATATGTGCTGAGGGACGCACTAAAGATTGGTACAGTCGCCGTAAAGGCACGATGGGGAAGAACAACAGTTTAAGGCCCTTCCGCCACGGTAAACCCAGGGGATGGAATCAGACTCTCCTCGGGCTGTACTTGTTAATCTGCTTGTATACATAGAGCACGATGTACTCAAAAACACCTGTGTTGTGCCATGTATAATGAAAGTCCCTGCACTGTTTAGTAACTTGTAAAGAAATGTAAATATATTCCCATCCGTTCCCTGTACTGCTGTCATCTGCATAGTGCTACATGTAACGTGATTCGTGATCGGTATTGAAATGTATCCTGGAATGTAATGTAAACCTGTCCTCATCTGCTCCATGTAATACCCTTATTTGCACAGTACTACATGTAACGTGATTTACGGATTGTACTAAACTGTACCCTGAAATGAAATGCACGCTAGTGCACTGTATGGAGCTGCTGTCAGCATCCAAAAGAATTGTATGGAATTGCTGACCGCAAGGTACTGAACTATTTTCCAATGTATTGTGAAAATTTTAGATGAATAAAGTATATTTTTGGAAAAAAAAGAACAGTCTGGGTCTTCATTCTCTTGAAAAAAGAAGACTGAGAGTGTGACCTAATAGAGGCCTTTAAAATTATGAAAGGTTTTGTAAGAGTGGATACAGAGAGAATACTTCCACTTGTGGGGAAGAGCATAACTAGAGGCCATCAATATAAGATCATCAGCAAGAAATCCAATAGGAAATTCAGAAGAAAATTCTTTACCCAAAGAGTGGTGAGAATTTGGAACTCGCTACCACAGGGAGTGGGTGAAGCGAATAGTAAAGATGCATTTAAGCGGCGGCTAGATAAACATATGAGGGAGAAAGGAATAGAGGGTTATGCTGCTAGATTTAGTTGAGGAAAGACGGGAGGAGGCTCAAGTGGAGCATAAACACCGGCATGGACTGATTGGGCCGAATGGCCTGTTTCTGTGCCATATATCCTATGTAATCCTATGTAAAGATGGCATTGCAGCTTGCTAGACGTCGTGGAGGACAGAAAGAGCTGCAAGTTGTCACTTTGGTAGAGACGTCAACTGTGAGAGCATTTGACCCGCAGCTGCGTGAACCTCAAAGCAGGGAGGAGCTTGCAGGGCTTGAAACCTTTATTTTGGGAACTTGGCAGCCATGGCCCCTTCCTCCTCAAATCCAACCCACCACCCACGCCTGCCCATCCCCCCCGCCCGCCCACCCCCCCACCCCGCCCCCCCCGATCCGCGGAATGATTCACTTTCTTGGTGGAATACCCCTTCGTCTCTGTTATGAAGGGGAGGAGCAGGAGGAAGAGCTGAGGCAGCCCAGATTGATCACGGCACTGCAGGCATCAATGTCCATTCCACTGTGTCTGCCAACCTAGGCATTCCTACCTGAATTTGTTGAGTTTATAATGCTTCAGGAGAATACGCTACCCACGGGAGGCCAGAACAGAGCAATGGCAGCTGGCCACCCTGAAACTGGAACCCACATTAACATAAGCCTCCACATTAACAGTGGTAATGAAATTCACGGTGGTTCCGATTTCACTGGTTCCTTTCAAGCAGCAGCAAGGGATTGCAAATATTTTCAAGTTTTTATTCAATTCCCTTTTGAAGGTTATTATTGAATCTGCTTCCATCATCCTTTCAGGCATTGCATTCCGGATCAAAATAAAACGCTGCATAAAAAATATTCTCCGCATCTCGCCTCTGTTTCTTTTACCAATTATCTTAAATCTGTGTCCTCTGGTCACCTACTGTCTCTCCTGACACTGGAAACAGTTTCTCCTTATTTACTCTATCAATAGCCTGAACTCCTGAAGGATTGTGAATATGTTTTCAACTTACCTGGGTTGGCTTTCCTGCACCCGTGCCACCCCACCTCCCCCACCCCCACACACCCCTGCCAAAATGGGTTGGTTGGTGCCAGAGTTGCATGTGCATGGGGTAGGTGGGCACTGGTGCTGTGTCTGAAGTGGCCTATGTCTCCTTGAGATGGCTCTGCAACTGGCGGTGATGCCAAGCTGGATGGCTAGCTCTCCTGATTCTGACACATGTTGCTGTCTTTTGAGGGGCAAAGGCTGGATGCAGCATTGCCCTGAGAGACAACGGCCTCAAACAGACATGTGTCCCCCTGCCGGCACTCCACAAGACGCTGGGCCCAAGCCCCGCCCCCCTGCTGGTCGCGCTGAGCAAGCACGGACGAAGCTCCGCCCCCTGCAGGCTCTGCAGTGCAACGCCGATGGATCCAGACGACGAAGGAGTGGCCAAAGTGGAAGGTATGTTTTTGGCATTTTTCTTGGCTTAGAAAGTCGGCATGCCACCCCTAACTGCGCCGCTCTACGCGACTGGGGAAATTTGGGCCCATAGAAACATAGAAATTTACGGCGCAGTAGAGGCCATTTCGGCCCATCGTGTCCATGCCGGCTGACAAAGAGCCGCATGGCCCTCGGTCTGCAGCCTTGAAGGTTACATAAAAACCTATGAATAATGAACAATGGCGGACAAGTAAAGAGCATAGGGCCCAACCAGTCCGCACCACACAACTGCGATATCCCATGTATCACAAAGTTTTACACTCTACCTTCCCGGAGCCATCTGATCTCCTGCAAGAGGCAATAAAACAGATAAAAACCCAGGCCAATTGGGGGGAAAAAATCTGGGAAAATTCCTCTCCGACCCATCCAGGCGATCGAAACTAGTCCAGGAGATCACTCTGGCTGTATTAGATTCCATGATGTAGTTATCATCTTGTACGACCAACAAGACATTATCCAGTCTAATCCCACTTACCAGCTAGTTATGGCTCTTCAAGTGAAAATCCAAGCAGCTTTTAAATGTGGTGAGGGTTTCTGCCTCCACCACCCTTCCAGGCAGTGAGTTCCAGACCCCCACAATCCTCTGCATGAAGAAGCTTCCCCTCAAATCCCCTTTAAACCTTTCACCAACCACCTTAAACCTATGTCTCCTAGTAATTGACCCCCCCCACCAAGGGAAATAGGCCCTTGCTATCTATTATATCCAGACCCCTCAAAATTTTATACACCTCAATGAGGTCTCCCCTCAGCCTCCTCTGTTCCAAGGAGAACAAACTCGGCCTATCCAATCTGTCCTCATAGCTAAGATTCTCCATTTCAGGCAGCATCCTTGTAAATCTCCTCTGCACCCTCTCCAGTGCAATCACATCCTTCCTATAATACGACGACAAGAACTGCACTCAGTATTCCAACTGTGGCCTAACCAGAGTATTATACAATTTAAGCATAACCTCCCTACTCTTGTATTCTATGCCTCGGCCAATAAAGGCAAGTATTCCGTATGCCTTCTTAATGTAGATTTATTCTGTCCTTCAGGATTTTTTCTAATAATTTTCCCACCACTGAGCTTAGGCTGACAGGCTTGTAATTACTCAGCCTATCACTTTCTCCCTTCTCAAACAAGTGTGCCACATTAGCAGTCCTCCAATTCTCCGGCACCATGCCTGATTCAAAGAGGACTGGAAAATAATGGTCAAAGTCTCTGCTATTTTCTCTCTTGCTTCACTCAACAGCCTGGGATGCATTTCATCCGGGCCTGGGGACTTATCCACTTTCAAAGCTGTTAAATCTCCCAATACCTTCTCTCTATATCTATTTCATCCAGAATGTCACACTCCTCCTTGATAGCAGTATCTGCATTGCCCCTTTCCTTTGTGAAAACAGACGCAAAGTATTCATTAAAAAGCATACCCACATCTTCTGCCTCCACAGACAGATTACCCTCAGGGTCTCTAATAGGCCCTACCCTTTCTTTAGTTATCCTCTTGCTCCTAATATATTTATAGAACATCTTGGGTTTTCCTTGATTTTACTTGCCAATAATTTTTCATGCTCTCCCTTAGCATTCCCAATATCCTTTTTAATTTCACCTCTGAACTTTCTATATTCCTCCAGAAATTCTACAGTATTTAGCTGTCGGTATATGACATAAGCTTCCCTTTTTTTCTTTATCCTCCTCTGTAAGTCCCTAGACATCCAGAGGGCTCTAGAATTGTTATTCCCACCCTTTTTCTTTAAGGGCACGTGTTTGGCCTGAGCCCTCCGTGTGATGTATGTAGCACTCAAATCACTGACTCCACACGGTCTCGTATTGTAGTAACTGCTGTGACCTTAGTCCTTTATTAGGTAACTCCAGAGCGCCCTCTCAGGTGTGGTGGGCAGCCTTTTATACTCTGTCTTGCAGGTACTTTCAGGTCTCCCACAACAGCGCCCTCTGTGGCGCACCATTGTATTTATACATTTAATGTACCTGGACAATATACAACACTCCGGATCTCCTCCTTGAATGCCTCCCACTGTTCCAACACTGATTTACCTTCAAGTAGCTGTTTCCAGTCCACTGTGGCCAAATCACTTCTCAACTTAGCAAATTTAGCTTTCCCCCAATTTGGGACTTTTATTCCTGGGTTTATCCTTGTCCTTATCCATAACTACCTTGAATCTGACTGAATTATGGTTACTGGCACCTAAGTGATCTCCCACTGATACCCCTTCCACCTGCCCAGCTTCATTCCCCCAAAATAAATCCAGAACCGTCCCCTCCTGTGTTGGGCTTGTTACATACTGACAAAAAAAGTTCTCTTGAATGCCTTTTAGGAATTCTGCATCCTCTATATCCTTCACACTATATTTATCCCAATCAATATTAGGATAGTTAAAATCCCCTACTATTACCAGCCTATGGTTTTTGGACTTCACAGCAATTTGCCTACATATTTGCTCTTCTATCTCCCTCCCACTGTTTGGGGGTTTATAATACACGCCCAGCAGTGTGATCGGCCCTTTTTTATTTTTCAGTTCGACCCATATGGCCTCATTTGATGATCCCTCCAACATATCATCCCTCCTCACAGCTGTAATAGTTTCTTTAATCTATACTGCGACCCCCCCACCCCCTTTTTACCCCCCTCTCTGTCCCGTCTAAAAATCCTGTAACAGGAATATTGATCTGCCAAACCTGCCCCTCTTTCAACCATTCCCTGTAATGGCTATAATGTCATACTTCCAAGTGTCTACCTGTGCTCTTAGCTCATCCACCTTATTCGCTATACTCCTTGCATTGAAGTATATACCATTTAGCACAGGAAGATCTCCTTTATTACTACTTACTAACCCCTGTTTCCTCTGTCTTACAAATTCACTTTCTACATTCTTGCTTTGCTTCCTTCCCTATTGAATTTGTTCTCAGGTTCCCAGCCCCCTGCCAAGCTAGTTTAAGCACTCCCCAACAGCACTTGCAAAACTTCCCGCGACGATGTTGGTCCCGGCGCTGTTGAGGTGCAACCCATCAGTACAGGTCCCATCACCCCCAGAAGCAGTCCTAATGCCTCAGGAATTTAAAGCCCTCCTTCCGACACCAACTCTCCAGCCACGCGTTCATCCTCTCTATTCTTCTATTCTTGTACTCATTAGCATGTGGCACCAGCAGTTACTCGGAGATTACTACCTTTGAGGTCCAATCCTTTAATTTTCCTCCTAGCTCCATAAATTCTGCCTGCAGGACCTCATCCCTCTTTCTACCCATGTTATTGGTCCCGATATGGACCACGACCTCCAGCTGTTCACCCTCTCCCCCAAGAATGCCCTCCATCCGCTCTGTGGCATCCTTGACCCTGGCACCAGGGAGGCACCATACCATCCTGGAGTCACGCCTACAGCCGCAGAAATGCCTCTCTATTCCCCTAACTATTGAATCCCCTACCACTAAAGCTCTTTTATTCTTTGTCCCTCCCCCCGTGCAGCTGAGCCACCCGTGGTGCCTTGGACTTGATTCTGGCTGCACTCCCAGAGGCACCATCGCCCTCACCGGTGCTCAAAAGAGAATATCGGTTGGAAAGCGAGATGCACTCAGGGGGCAACTCTTGCACTACCTGCCTAGCATTCTTCCTCCGTCTGGTGGTCACCCACTGCCACTCTGCCTGCATGCTTTTAAGCTGCGGGGTGACCACCTCCTGAAACGTGCTACCCATGTAGCTCTCAGCCTCGCGGATGCACTGTAATGACTCCAGCCACTGCTCAAGCTCCAAAATGCAGAGCTCGCGTAGTTGAAGCTGGAGACATCTCCTGCACATATGGTTGTCCAGGCTGCGCGAAGCGTCCAGGACTTCCCACATGCTGTAGGACATGCACTCTAATTAAACTTATCTGATTATAAAAGAGAAAGAGAGATACTTATCAATCAACGTGCCAATCACTTACCTGACCGGACCGAGGGCTGTGAGCGGGCAGAGGTTGGAAAAGCAGTTTTGAGCCAAATCCAAAATCAGCGGGGCTCAAGGGAGCAATGTACTCAGCAACGGGAGGCCTGGAGGTCGGTGAGGAGCGGGAGGCCTGGAGGTTGGTGAGGAACAGGAGGCCCGGAGGTCAGTGAGGAGCGGGAGGCCCAGAGGTCGACGAGGAGCGGGAAGCCCGGAGATGGGTGAGGAACGGGAGGCCTGGAGATCGGCGAGGAGCGGGAGGCCCGGAGGTGGGCGAGGAGCGGAAGGCCCGGAGGTCGGTGAGGAGCGGGAGGCCTGGAGGTCGGCGAGGAGCGGAAGGCCCGGAGGTGGGTGAGGAACAGGAGGTCTGGAGGTCAGCGAGGGAGGAGCAGAGGTCGGTGAGGAGCGGGAGGCCCGGTGGTCGATGAGGAGTGGGAGGCCTGGAGGTCGGCGAGGAGCGGGAGGCCCGGAGGTCGGTGAGGAACGGGAGGCTTGGAGGTGGGCAAGGAACGGGAGGCCCGGAGGTGGGCGAGGAGTGGGAGGCCCGGAGGTCGGTGAGGAGCGGGAGGCCCGGAGGTCGGTGAGGAGCGGGAGGCTTGGAGGTGGGGAAGGAACGGGAGGCCCGGAGGTGGGAGAGGAGCGGGAGGCCCGGAGGTCGGTGAGGAGCGGGAGGCCTGGAGGTCGGCGAGGAGCGGGAGGCCTGGAGGTCGGTGAGGAGCGGGAGGCTTGGAGGTCGGTGAGGAGCGGGAGGCCTGGAGGTCAGCGAGGAGCGGGAGGCCCGGAGGTCGGTGAGGAGCGGGAGGCCTGGAGGTCGGCGAGGAGCGGGAGGCCCGGAGGTGGGCGAGGAGCGGGAGGCCCGGAGGTCGGTGAGGAGCGGGAGGCCAGGAGGTCGGCGAGGAGCGGGAGGCCCGGAGGTGGGCAAGGAGCGGGAGGCCCGGAGGTCGGTGAGGAGCGGGAGGCCTGGAGGTCGGCGAGGAGCGGGAGGCCCGGAGGTTGGTGAGGAGCGGGAGGCTTGGAGGTGGGCAAGGAACGGGAGGCCCGGAGGTGGGCGAGGAGCGGGAGGCCCGGAGGTGGGTGAGGAACAGGAGGTCTGGAGGTCGGCGAGGGAGGAGCAGAGGTCAGTGAGGAGCGGGAGGCCCGGTGGTCGATGAGGAGTGGGAGGCCCGGAGGTCAGCAAGGAACGGATGGTTTTCTGCAGGGATGAACTTCCACCTGCCCTGGACCCAACAGGAGACAGGAAACAGGAAACACCATCACAGGAAACAGGAAACATCTTGTGTAGTACCACCAGTCATGTTCTCTGATAGCAGACATGTTTTATATGAAGGCTGTTTGAGGCCTGGGTACCATGGCTTTACAGTTGAGAAAGATTGCAAACTGGCCCATCAGTGAGCAGCTCCCTGTTCCTCTATTACCGACCCCATTTTGATGTCGCTACTGCCCCATTAAAACTGTTTGCAGCAGGTTAAAGTCAAGTGCTTTATCCTCACATTGACCGTCTAAATCTATAGTTTCATGTACCAGTGTCAGTACTAGTGATAGGAGGAGTGAGTGATACTGGGAGCTGTGAGGTTCTGGCCTCTCCTGGGGCACTGGGACCACATGCTGGTCCTTGGAGGAGTCTTACAGCTGGCTGCAAAACATATTTTAAATGTGTTTTATAACAGATATGGCGGTGTAGTGGTTATGTTATTGGACTAGTAATCCAGAGGCCTGGGTCAATAATTCCAAACAACATAGTTCAAATCTCACTATAACAGTGTGAGAATTTGACTTCAGTTTAAAAAGTCTAGAACTAAAAAGCTGATATCAGTAAAAGTGACCATGAAGCCGTCGGATTGTTGCAAAAACCCAACAAATGTTCTTTAGGGAAGGAAACCTGCTGTCTTTACCCGGTCTGACGTATAAGTGACTTCAGTCCCAGGATCTTTTCAGGGCAACTAGGAATGGGCAATAAATACTGGCCTTGCCAGCAACACCCATATCCCGAGAATGAATTAAAAAAACAAGGTTTTGTGCCCTGCTGAGTTGATGCCTCCTTTCTACAAGGAAGGTACTGCACATGTTTTCCTGTCAAATAGTGCCCGAGGTGTAGCCGCACCTGCCTGTATTGCACCCCCAAGGACTGCTGTTCATCCAAATTTCGACGTGTCATTGGAACTCCGAATGGAATACTTACACTGCCAAATTTACGTGTTGCAAGTGAAAGAGAGCTGGAAGCAAGTCTGATGTAGGGAAAGAAATTCTAAATAAGTGTCTTGCAATGCAAAACATCCAGGTGTATACCAAACACGTAGTATTGCACCAATGCAACTGCAAAAACCATAGACATTTACAGCATCAAAGCAGGCCATTTGATCCTTTGCTGTTTGTTCAAGCAATCCAAAATTAATCCCATGTCCCACTACCTCCTCAAAGCTCTGTATCTTCCTCTGCTTCTAATGTTCTCTCTCTCTCTCTCTCAACCATCGCTTATGATAGAGCATTCATGCTCCAACAACTCTCTTAAAGACATTTCTTCTAATGTTTCTCTCTACTCTCTTAAATTGTTGATCCCTCATCACTGACTCCCCGACAAGAGGAAATAGTCTTTCCCTAATCACGCTGTCAAAATCATTTATAATTAAAAAAATAACGCCATCAAATCTGCTCTCAGCTGTAATAGAGCTCCCCCTAGTGGACTACTGCTCCACCTAGTGGGCTACTGATGTAATGCAACTACTGATGAAAATAATAAAGGTCATGTGGCCAAGTCACATGATGACAGTTTTCTGTGTTGAGCCATCTTGTAGGGTGTGTTTATTAGTGATGTCATAAGAATATATCACATTGGCGATGCGGATAGGATAATCAGATTCCCTAGCTGAAATTTTTGTGGTGGCTAATCCAGCCAACCAACAGAAATACTTTGAGAGGGTCTTTATTTTGCAGTACAGCTAAAAATCCAAGGTAAATTACAAGCACACTTGGCTGAACTGTCGACATTGCTAGAGAGGAGATGGCTGCGCCTATGGGAATAATAGGGTGCTTGGGTGAGTTCCATCAGGACCGAGAGACTTTCAGAGCATATGTGGAGTGGCTAGAAATGTTTTTCACTGCAAATGGTATTGTCGAAGTCTCCGATGATGAAAACCATAACTGAGTGGTTTTAGAAAGAAAACAGACTATTTTCATGACTGAA
Source organism: Pristiophorus japonicus (assembly GCF_044704955.1). Classification (NCBI taxonomy): domain Eukaryota; kingdom Metazoa; phylum Chordata; class Chondrichthyes; family Pristiophoridae; genus Pristiophorus; species Pristiophorus japonicus. The sequence goes on from NC_091977.1 coordinate 60,079,688, forward strand.
GCAGGCCCCGAGTTGTATGAAACACTGAAAAATTTGCTTTTTCCTGTTAAGCCAAAGGACACGCCACTGACAGAGTTCCTGAACCCCTGGAAATTGCTGAAAGTTATCGTTTTGGAACATAAGATAAATTGAATGACGAGGATATCAGTGAGTATATTGTAGTTTTTAAAAAGCTATTAATTCACTGTCATTTCAGAAACTTTCAAGACAAAGCATTGTGTGACCACTATATCTGGACAAGTTGCGTGATCTTTTACTAGAGAAATCGACAATAGAGCTACGAGGCTACTCAGAAGAGCAAATCCCTGTTGTAGGACGTATCACCATGTTGGTGAGATACAAGGATCAGTTCAGAGCTTGCCTCTCATAGTAATGGCAGGAGACATGCCTGCCTTGATAGGTAGAAATTGGTTGGGATCACTGAAGCTGAGAATTTTTGTGTGGAAACGAAATTTGCATCGAAACATGATGTCTTCAAGCAGTATCCAAAGGTGTTCCATGAAACAGGCCGTCTGATTCAAGACTTCAAAGCGAGTGCCAGAGTGCAGAAGGACACAAGACCAGTTTACTGCAAACCACGTCCAGTACCATACGCACTCAAGGAGAAAGTTGAGCAAGAACTCAAAAGACTAGAAACTGAGAGCATTATCTCTAAGGTTGAAGAGTGTTCTATTTTTCATACATTGACAGCTGAACAGATTGGTAGAGCAACCAAACGTGACCCAATTATGTCAAAGGTGTATGATTACATAGCAAATGGCTGGCCAAACAAGGTATCAGAGGAAGATATTCATCCACACTTCGTTTTTTGGAATGAATTGTCAGTGGATAAAGAATGTATCATGTGGAATGTATCATGTGGTAGTTATTCCAAATAAGTTCAGGTCCAAATTATTAGGAGATCTTCATGACCAGCACCTGGGAATGTGTTTGACGAAGAGTTTTGTATGCAGTTACTTATGGTGGCCAGGTTTAGATAAAGATATAGGGGCCGAAATTGCCCACCGCTGCAAACAGGACGCACCTACCCTGTTTCTGTTTTTTTACCAGCACGGTAGATGCGGTAACCTCTTGAGCGAAATTCCGCTCTTTGGCTTTTTTTTTCGGCGGACTGGAAATCTATCATAATGGGGGCGGATGTGCAGCAGTGAGTGGAAGTTCGCAGTCTAGAGGGGTGGAAGTTGGGGGCGAGTGTAGTGGCCACCGCTGTCTGTCATCAGCATAACACTGATGATATCATCATGGTGCCGCGTCAACACAGCTCTCCCCTTTACTTAAAGGGGAGAGCATGCATGATTCTTTAAGTTCAGTCCACTGGGCCACCAGGGAGGGTTTCGGCTGGGCCAGCGGCCTGGCAACCAAGACGAGGTGCCAGGCTGCCTGTCAGCGCATGCACAGGAAAAAAAAAATACATTTTTGACGTCGCTCCAATGGACGGGCATGCGCAGTACAGCTCGGATTTCACAATGTCGATAGAGCTGAGGTAAGGGTGTGAGCCGTGCTTGTTGTGCAGGGGGTCAGAGGTTTTATTGTGAAGTTATGAAAATGGTGCCGTGCAGGGGCAGCTGGGGAGGGGTGATTTGTGGTGGTATATTAAGCCTGCCAATGGGGTTGCATCAGTGTCCGTAGCCGGGAAGGAGGGTGTGTTTTCGGTGCTGTTTTTAAACTTATGTCGATAGGGCTGAGGGAAGGGTGTGGATTGCGGTTGTTGGGCTGGGGGATCTGAGGTTTCTTTTGCGGTGGCATCAAGACAGTGCCGTGCAAGGGCATCCGGGGAGGGCGGGGGGTGAATTTGTCGTGTTGAGGAAGGGATTGCATCAGCGTGCCACGTCCCTAGCCCAGGCCGAAGGGCCTCCTCCAATTTCCTTACCTGCGCCGATTTCTTTAACTCTCCACAAGGTTTTTCTGGAGAGGCCACATACGCTGGCCTAAGTAGAACTGGAGTACCTCTCAGTTGGTCAAAGTTCCCTAAATGGCCAGAATTGGTGTAGGTAGCTGGTTACACCCCCTTTGGCTGAAAATAAAGTAGCTAAAAAAATCATAACTAACTGATGCAAATTGATTGGGGAAACTGTGGATTTTTAACTTAGGCCAAAAAAAAGCAGTCTGCTCAAAAAAAACAGCGCAAATCACTGGGGAAAATTGAGCCCCTTATCTTTTGTTGTGCATAACCATGCAAGTTATGTATAATGATTACTTTGCTCTGATTACTTCTTCATTAAAGAGGAAGAAGTGTAATAGAGCTCCCCTAGTGGACTACTGCTCCACCTAGTGGACTACTGTGGTAATGCAACTACAGATGTAAATAATAAAAGGGTCATGTGGCCAAGTCACATGATAACAGTATTCTTTGTTGCAGCCATCTTGTAGAGTGTGTTTGTTAGTGATGTTGTAAGAATATATCATATCAGCCTTCTTTCTCCAATGAAAATAATCCCAAAGGCCAATTTAAACTCCTGAATGACTTATCTGCTCCTCTTGGCCCAGAAGGAAACAAAAATAAAATAAAATAGACCAATCTTTCCAGGCCTCTTCCAGACACAACTTCTCTGACCACCAGATTGGCCTAGCAGGGAAACCACAATGGCTTCTCTGCACTGTCCTTGGATTAAAATGGCAATCGGGCCCCGCTCTGCATCTTCTGTTATTTACAGTCTTATTTTTGTTTGGTAAGGATATCAATGGTTACAGAGCCAAGTTGGTAAATGGAGTTAAGATATAGATCAGGCAAGATCTAATTGAATGGATGAACAAGCTCAAGGGGCTAAATGGCCCTATTCCTGTTCTTAAGTTCCTATATTTAAAAAAGGATCTCACTGCCATGTAGTGGATGTCCCTTTCACCTGCTCAAAAGAGCAGGTTAAGATCACAAACATTGATTGTGATCTGCCAGGAAGGCAGTAGGATCATAGAACATAAGAACATAAGAATTAGGAACAGGAGTAGGCCATCTAGCCCCTCGAGCCTGCTCCGCCATTCAATAAGATCATGGCTGATCTGGCTGTGGACTCAGCTCCACTTACCCGCCCGCTCCCCATAACCCTTAATTCCCTTATTGGTTAAAAATCTATCTATCTGTGACTTGAATACATTCAATGAGCTAGCCTCAACTGCTTCCTTGGGCAAAGAATTCCACAGATTCACAACCCTCTGGGAGAATAAAATTCTTCTCAACTCGGTTTTAAATTGGCTCGCCCGTATTTTGAGGCTGTGCCCCCTAGTTCAAGTCTTCCCGATCAGTGGAAACAACCTCTCTGCCTCTATCTTGTCTATCCCTTTCATTATTTTAAATGTTTCTATAAGATCACCCCTCATCCTTCTGAACTCCAACGAGTAAAGACCCAGTCTACTCAATCCATCATCATAAGGTAAGCCCCTCATCTCCAGAATCAGCCTAGTGAATCGTCTCTGTACCCCCTCCAAAGCTAGTATATCCTTCCTTAAGTAAGGTGACCAAAACTGCACGCAGTACTCCAGGTGCGGCCTCACCAATACCCTGTACAGTTGCAGCAGGACCTCCTTGCTTTTGTACTCCATCCCTCTCGCAATGAAGGCCAACATTCCATTCGCCTTCCTGATTACCTGCTGCACCTGCAAACTAACTTTTTGGGATTCATGCACAAGGACCCCCAGGTCCCTCTGCACCGCAGCATGTTGTAATTTCTCCCCATTAAAATAATATTCTCTTTTTTTTTCCCAAGGTGGATGACCTCACATTTTCCGACATTGTATTCCATCTGCTAAACCTTAGCCTATTCGCTTAACCTATCTAAATCTCTTTGCAGCCTCTCTGTGTCCTCTACACAACCTGCTTTCCCACTAATCTTTGTGTCATCTGCAAATTTTGTTACACTACACTCTGTCCCCTCTTCCAGGTCATCGATGTATATTGTAAACAGTTGTGGTCCCAGCACCGATCCCTGTGGCACACCACTAACCACCGATTTCCAACCCGAAAAGGACCCATTTATCCCGACTCTCTGCTTTCTGTTCGCCAGCCAATTCTCTATCCATGCTAATACATTTCCTCTGACTCCGCGTACCTTTATCTTCTGCAGTAACCTTTTGTGTGGCACCTTATCGAATGCCTTTTGGAAATCCAAATACACCACATCCATCGGTACACCTCTATGCACCATCAGAGGGTGTAAGTCACTGCGGCCATTTTAACTTGCCACCTTGTTTCCACCGGGCAAGCAAGATTTAAATTGGCCCTCCAGTAACTGAATTCTCTTCTCATTACTATAGTTTTCCATTGACGTGAGCACAAAATCTCAGTTGATACTTCAGTGCAGTATTGAGGAAGTGCTGCCCTGTCGGAGTTGCCATCTTTCAGTTGAGTTGTTGAACCGAGTTGCCGTCTGCACTCTCAGGTGGATGTTATAGATCCCATGGCATTATTTCAAAGAAGAGCAGGGGATTTCTCCCGCTGTCCTGCCCAATATTTATTGCTTCACCAACATCATTAAAACAGATTGGCTCTGTTATTGACGGGGAGGCAAGGTTAGAACGGGGACACTTGTCAGCGGCCAGAAAACCTGAAAATGCCATGAGCGTGTGGATCCTGCCAAGTTTAATGGCAGGACCTCATTAGAGTTTTTTTTACTTCATTTCCCGCCTGGCAGTCGACCAAATTGAGAGACTGGCTGGCTGTTGGGCGCAAAACCCTGCACTAGAAGGCAGGGGGCGTTCCCCAGATATCGGGAGGGTGGGCTCGGAACGTGAAAGAGAGGAGGGAGGGAGGGAGAGTTTGTGGGAGATGATCACAGAGGTAGTGAAGAGATCGCGGAGCAGAGACCGCAAAGGGAGGTCTGAAGATTGCTGGATCAGGCAGCTCCCTTTAGTTGCCCGGTTTCCTGAAACCCGGCCCGCAGTCATTAAATCCAAATCACTGATAAATTTTGAGGCACGGTGCCTCATTTAAATATCATAATTACCGACACACGTCTCGAGAGTGGGTTCCTTGGATGATTCCAGACCCGCCCTGGTTAAACTGGAAGCCGGTGCGTTCGTGGCAGGTTGCGGTCGGGGTCCTATTTTTAACAATTTAACCTCCCCTAACCCCACCCCCAACACTGTTCCACCACAGGGCCTTAAAATTACCCTCATTGTCTGGTCATTGCTGTTTGTGGGTGTTATATATGTGGAATTGTATTTACTCTTTACAGCCACCAGAGGGCTCATTTCCCGGAGTCCCAAGGGATCCCATAATCCCTTGGGAGCACAGGTATTTCAGAAGACTTCACAGGTTGGAGGGGCATTCTGGAGACCTGCAATAACAGACTAAGTTCACACGTTACTTTGAGCTCACAGTGATCAGTCTGACTCTTTCTCCATACACAACAACTGGCGATGAGATACAGATAGCGAACCCAAAGATGCAGAGAACAGTGGGCATCCTGGAGAAATTTTCAGAGGGAGATGATTGGGAAACTTTTGTGGAGTGACACGACCAATATTTTGTGGCCAACGAGCTAGATGGGGAAGAGAGTGCTGCCAAACGAAGGGCGATCATCCTCACCGTCTGTGGGGCACCAACGTATGGCCTCATGAAGAATCTGCTCTCTCCAGTGAAGCCTACGGAGAAATCGACGGGTTTGTGCACACTGGTCCGAGAGCATTTGAACCTGAAGGAAAGCGTTCTGATGGCGAGGTACCGGTTCTACACCTACAAAATGTCTGAAAGCCAGGAAGTGGCGAGTTATGTCGTCAAGCGAAGACGCCTTGCAGGACATTGCGAATTTGAAGGACATTTGGAGCACATGCTCAGAGACATTTTCGTTCTTGGCATTGGCCACGAAACCATACTTCACAAACTTTTGACTGTAAAGACCCCAACCTTGAGTAAGGCCATAGCGATAGCCCAGGCGTTCATTGCCAACGGTGACAATAGTAAACAAATCTCTCAGCACATGAGTGCTGCTGCAAGTACTGTGAACAAAGTGATGTTGTTTTCAATTCGTAACATTCAGGGCAGATCACACAGACCTGCAGCTGCACGTACACAGATGTCTCAGAATCCACCATCAAGGGTGATGAATGCAAGGCCATTAACACCTTGTTGGCGCTGTGGGGGTGATCATCGTTTCCATTCATGCTGATTCAAAGGATACATTTGCAAGGGCTGTGGAACAATGGGACACCTCCAATGAGTGTGCAGGTGAGCTGTTAAGCCTGTTAAATCTGCAAACCACCATGTTGCAGAGGAGGATCATGACGAAACAGAGCCTCAGATAGAGGAGGCAGAGGTACATGGGGTACACACATTCACCACGAATTGTCCCCCGATAATGCTGAATATTGAACTAAATGGACTCCCGGTGTCAATGGAGCTGGACACGGACACGAGCCAGTCCATCATGGGCAAAAAGACTTTCGAAAGGTTGTGGTGCAACACGGCCTCAAGGCCAGTCTTAACTCCAGTTCGCACAAAACTAAGAACTTACACAAAAGAACTGATTCCTGTAATCGGCAGTGCTACCGTAAAGGTCTCCTATGATGGAGCGGTGCACAAGCTATCACTCTGGGTGGTACCAGGCGATGGTCCCAAGATGCTCAGCAGGAGCTGGCTGGGAAAGATACGTTGGAACTGGGACGACGTCCGAGCGCTATCGCCCGCTGACAACACTTTGTGTGCCCAGGTCTTAAACAAATTTCCTTTGCTCTTCGAACCAGGCATCGGGAAATTCCAAGGAGCAAAAGTGCAGATCCACCTAATTCCAGGGGCGCGACCCATCCATCACAAGGCGAGGGCAGTACCGTACATGATGAGAGAAAGGGTAGAGAATGAGCTAGACCGGCTGCAACGAGAGGGCATCATTTCACTGATCGAGTTCAGCGAGTGGGCCAGTCCTATTGTCGCAGTCCTCAAGGGAGACGGCACCGTCAGAATCTGTGGCGATTACAAACTAACTATCAATCGTTTCTCCATGCAGGACCAATACCCACTACCAAAAGCCGATGACCTTTTTGCAACGTTGGTGGGAGGAAAAACGTTCACGAAGCTGGATCTGACTTCAGCCTACATGATGCAGGAACTGGAGGAATCATCGAAGGACCTCACCTGCATCAACACGCACAAAGATCTTTATGTTTATAACTGATGCCCGTTTGGAATCCGATCAGCGGCGGCGATATTCCAGAGAAACATGGAAAGTTTACTGAAGTCGGTCCCGCACACCGTGGTCTTCCAGGACGACATCTTGGTCACAGGTCGGAACACAGTCGAGCACCTGCAGAACCTGGAGGAGGTTCTTAGTCGACTCAACCGCGTGGGGCTCAGGTTAAAACGCTCGAAGTGCATTTTCCTGGCACTTGAAGTGGAGTTCCTAGGAAGGAGAATTGCGGCGGATGGCATCAGGCCCACCAACGCGAAGACGGAGGCAATTGAGAACGCACCGAGGCCACAGAACGTGATGGAGCTGCAGTCGTTTCTGGGGCCCGTGAACTACTTTGGTAACTTCTTACTGGGTCTCAGCACCCTGCTAAAACCACTACATGTCTTACTATGAAAAGGGGGCGAATGGGTTTGGGGCAAAAGCCAAGAAAATGCCTTTGTAAAAGTGAGAAAATATGCTCAAACAAATTGCTTGTGTTGTATGATCCATGTAAGTGTTTGGTACTAGCATGTGATGTGTCGTCATATGGCGTCGGGTGCGTATTGCAACAAGCTAATGATTTCGGGAAACTGCAACCGGTTGCTTATGCATCCAGGAGTCTGTCTAAGGCTGAGAGAGCTGACAGCATGATTGAAAAAGAAGCGTTAGCGTGTGTCTATGGGGTAAGGAAAATGCATTTGTTTGGACTAAAATTCGAATTGGAAACTGATCATAAGCCACTTATATCCCTGTTCTCTGCGAGTAAAGGGATAAATACCAACGCATCGGCCCGCATCCAGAGATGGGCGTCACGTTGTCCACATACAACTACGCCGTCCACCACAGGTCAGGCACAGAAAACTGCGCTGATGCTCTCAGTAGGCTGCCATTGCCCACCACGGGGGTGGAAATGGCGCAGCCCGCAGATCTAGCCATGCTTATGGAAGCATTTGAGAGTGAGCAATCACCCGTCACTGCCCGGTAGATCAAAACCTGGACAAGGTAGGACCCCTTATTATCTCTAGTCAAAAGCTGTGTGCTTCACGGGCGCTGGTCCAGTGTCCCAGTTGAAATGCAGGAAGAGATAAAGCCGTTCCAACGGCGCGAAGATGAAATGTCTATGCAGGCAGACTGCCTTCTGTGGGGCAATCGAGTATTGGTCCCCAAAAAGGGCAGAGACACCGTCATCAATGATCTCCACAGTACCCACCCAGGCATCGTAATGATGAAAGCGATAGCCAGATCCCATGTGTGGTGGCCTGGTATCGATGCGGACTTAGAGTCCTGTGTTCACAGATGTAATACATGCTGGCAGTTAAGCAATGTACCCTGGGAGGCGCTGCTAAGTTTATGGTCTTGGCCCTCCAAACTGTGGTCTAGGGTACACATCGACTATGCAGGCCCGTTCTTGGGCAAAATGTTCCTTGTGGTTGTAGACGCGTACTCCAAGTGGATTGAATGTGAGATAATGTCGGCTAGCACGTCCGCTGCCACTACTGAAAGCCCGTGGGCCATGTTTGCCACACACGGCTTACCCGATGTCCTGGTGAGCGACAACAGGCCATGTTTTACCAGTGCTGAGTTCAAAGAATTCATGACTCGTAACGGGATCAAACATGTCACATCTGGCCCATTTAAACCAGCATCCAATGGTCAGGCAGAGAGAGCAATGCAAACCATCAAGCAAGGCTTGAAGAGGGTAACTGAAGGCTCACTACAGTCTCGCCTATCCCGAGCCCTGTTGAAATTCGACTCCACATCAACTGCATTTCCTGAATCTATCCAATTAGTTACTTCATCAAAACACTGGATCAAATATGTTAAAATTTAATCTGACCCCACTCACTCACTGGGATCCCACCTGCTGAACTGCTCATGAAAAGAGCACTCAAGACAAGGCTCTCATTAGTTCACCCTGATCTACATGAACAGGTAGAGAGCAGGCGGCTTCAACAAAGTACATACCACGATAGCGCAAATGTGTCACGCGAGATTGAAATCAATGATCCTGTATTGTATTGAATTATGGACAAGGTCCCAAGTGGCTTCCCGGCACTGTCGTGGTCAAAGAGGGGAGCAGGGTGTTTCGGGTCAAACTTTCAAATGGACTCATTCACCGGAAACACTTGGACCAAATCAAACTCAGATTCACGGGCTACCTTGAGCAACCCACCTTGGACCCTACCTTTTTTGATCCCCCAACATACATACCAGTGGCAACCGACATCATGGTTGACTATGAAGCAGAACCCATCATCCACAGCAGCCCTGCAGGGACCAACACACCAGGTAGCCCAGCAAGGCCAGCTGCACAGCAGCCCAGCGAGGGCCCAACAAATGATTCAACAACACCAGCTTTCACACCGCGACTATCAATCAGGGCAAAAAGGGCCCCAGATCGACTCACATTGTAAATAGTTACACTATTGGATTTGCGGGGGAATGTTGTTATATTTGTGGACTTGTATTTACTCTGTACAGCCACCAGAGGGCTCATTTCCCAGAGTCCCAAGGGATCCCATAATCCCTTGGGAGCACAGGTATTTAAGAAGGCTTCACAGGTTGGTGAGGCACTCTGGAGACCTGTAATAAAAGACTAAGGTCATACGTTACTTTGAGCTCACAGTATTCAGTCTGGCTCTTTCTCCATACACTACAGTGGGATCTTGCCGTGTGCAAATCTGCTGCCACTTTTCCTACTTTACAACAGTGACTACACTTCAAAAAACTGACTTAATTGGCTGAAAATTGCTTTGGGACGTCCTGAGGTTGTGAAAGGCACTATATAAATGCAAGTTCTTTCTTTTTTTAACCCCTGCTGAAATTCTACTCCACATCAACTGCATTTCCTGAATCTATCCAATTAGTTACTTCATCAAAACACTGGATCAAATATGTTAAAATTTAATCTGTGCTGAGTGTTCTCAATTAAACCTGGGACAAAGTTTTCAACCCACCTCGAAAATGAAGACTCAGGCTTAGAAAGTCACGCTCAAAGGTCGGGCCAAGCAAACAAAAAAATCTGCTCATTTTGGGAATGAATAATTAAAAACAGGAAATACCAGAAATACCCAGCAGCAGGTCAGGCAGCATCTGAAAAGGGAAAAGACAAATTAACGTTTTGGGTGTGTTTCCTTTGTCAGATGAGTGTTAACCGTGGGTGAGCTGTAGTATCGGGAAAGATGATTGGGAAGTACATGAAAGCTGGCACGTCAATAATTTTCTGAAGGAATCAGAGGTGAAACACAGCTCACACTGATTGGCACAGGGCTCCACTCATTGACACCCTTCTCGAATTAGCTGTCTTTCCAGTTCAGAACATTTGCAACTGCCTATCTGTTCAGCCAGAAATGAAGGGGAACTGCGGAGCCCATAATCAGGCCATCATTATTAGGAGACAATTCACAGAAAATGTTGCATCTTCTGTGATAATCTTCTCAACGAGCTTGGGAGATAACTACACAAAGGCCCCAGTGGCCTTGCAAATATATTTCAAAGCCAGGGCACAGAATCGCATGAGCGAACATTTAAAGCTGATCTCTTCTTTCCTGCTGTTTATTAGGCTGCCTGGATATGTCAAATGAATCGCTGCAGGAATTGTTCCTAAAGAGGTCACAGCACATTCGTGATGCATATAAGCCAATGTGCCTTTGAAGCCTGAGTTGTTGCTTACTTATCCTAGTGCTAAATGTCCTGCCCGGGGAAATGACATAACATGCAAAATTAATGTACTGCAAACTTCACTGCTCAACCTGGGGATCATTTTCTCTTCACCGAGGTGATATTTTTATCGGCATGTTTCTCAGTAGGTTAGAGTTTGTGGATAAAATTTGTCAAGTATGGAGCCTTGCTCATTGGGAGTGTAGATCGGTCTTGTCGCCAGTGTGACTCTGTCTGGCCGCAGTGTCTGTACTTGTGCCTGCCATCAGATTAATGCTGTGTCCACTACTCAACCTTCAGTTTTAAGCAGGTAATAAAACGTCAGTCAGTGACATCAATAAAGTAAGCAAGGTGAGCGAATGAGCGAAAAGCTGCACACTGCATGTGCAGCATGGTGAACAGAGACCCCATACTCTCTGTCTGCCAGCTCAGCTCCCCCATCCCCGCTCTCTATCCAGACCTGGCCCGACTCTCTAATCCAGACCCCCCATCCCCGCTCTCCATTCAGACCCGGCCCGACTCTCTAATCCGGACCCCCCATCCCCGCTCTCCATTCAGACCCGGCCCCACTCTCTAATAAAGACCGCCCCCCTCCCACTCTATAATCCTGACATCCCTCCTCGCTCTCTAATACAGACCCCCTCCTCGCTCTCTAATGCAGACCCCCACTCGCTCTCTAATACAGACACCCCCCTCATCGCTCTCTAATACAGACCCCCCCACTCGCTCTCCAATCCAGACCCCCCCTCCTCGCTCTCTAATACAGATCCTGCCCTTGCTCTCTAATCCAGATCCCCCCCTCGCTCTCTAATCCAGACCCCTCTCCTAGCTCTCTAATATAGACCCTCCCCCTCGCTCTCTAATCCAGACCCCCCCCCCCTCGCTCTCTAATCCAGACCTCTCTCCTAGCTCTCTAATACAGTCCCTCACCCCGCTCTCTAATCCAGAACCCCAACCCCCCGTTCTCTAATACAGACCCTGCCCTTGCTTTCTAATCCAGACCCTCCCCTCGCTCTCTAATCCAGACCCCTCTCCTAGCTCTCTAATATAGACCCTCACCCCGCTCACTAAACCAGAACCCCAACCCCCCGTTCTCTAATACAGACCCCGCCCTTGCTCTCTAATCCAGACCCTCCCCTCGCTCTCTAATCCAGACCCCTCTCCTAGCTCTCTAATACAGACCCTCCCCCTCGCTCTCTAATCCAGAACCCCCCCCCGCTCTCTAATCCAGACCCCCCCCTCGCTCTCTAATACAGACACCCCCTCCTCACTCTCTAATACAGACACCCCTCCTCGCTCTCTAATCCAGACCCTCCCTCGCTCTCGAATACAGACCCCCCCTCCTCGCTCTCCAATCCAGACCCCCCCGCTCTCTAATCCAGACCCCCTCCTGGCTCTCTAATACAGACCCCCTCCTCGCTCTCTAATACAGACCCCCCCTCGCTCTCTAATACAGACCCCCCCCTCGCTCTCTAATCCAGAACCCCCCTCCTCGCTCTCTAATCCAGACCCCCCTCGCTCTCTAATACAGACCCCCCCTACTCGCTCTCCAATCCAGACATCCCCTCGCTCTCTAATCCAGACCCCCCCCCCTCGCTCTCTAATCCAGACCCCCCCCTCGCTCTCTAATACAGACCTCCCCTCACTCTCCAATCCAGACCCACTCCTCGCTCTCTAATGCAGACCCCCTCCTCGCTCTCTAATACAAACCCCCCCTCGCTCTCTAATCCAGACCCCTCTCCTAGCTCTCTAATACAGACCCTCACCCCGCTCACTAAACCAGAACCCCAACCCCCCGTTCTCTAATACAGACCCCGCCCTTGCTCTCTAATCCAGACCCTCCCCTCGCTCTCTAATCCAGACCCCTCTCCTAGCTCTCTAATACAGACCCTCCCCCTCGCTCTCTAATCCAGAACCCCCCCCCGCTCTCTAATCCAGACCCCCCCCTCGCTCTCTAATACAGACACCCCCTCCTCACTCTCTAATACAGACACCCCTCCTCGCTCTCTAATCCAGACCCTCCCTCGCTCTCGAATACAGACCCCCCCTCCTCGCTCTCCAATCCAGACCCCCCCCGCTCTCTAATCCAGACCCCCTCCTGGCTCTCTAATACAGACCCCCTCCTCGCTCTCTAATACAGACCCCCCCTCGCTCTCTAATACAGACCCCCCCCTCGCTCTCTAATCCAGACCCCCCCTCCTCGCTCTCTAATCCAGACCCCCCTCGCTCTCTAATACAGACCCCCCCTACTCGCTCTCCAATCCAGACATCCCCTCGCTCTCTAATCCAGACCCCCCCCCTCGCTCTCTAATCCAGACCCCCCCCTCGCTCTCTAATACAGACCTCCCCTCGCTCTCCGATCCAGACCCACTCCTCGCTCTCTAATGCAGACCCCCCTCCTCGCTCTCTAATACAAACCCCCCCTCGCTCTAATCCAGACCCCCCTCGCTCTCTAATACAGCCACCCCACCTCGCTCTCCAATCCAGACATCCCCTCGCTCTCTAATCCAGAACCCCCCTCCTCGCTCTCTAATCCAGACCCCCCTCGCTCTCTAATACAGACCCCCCCTTCTCGCTCTCCAATCCAGACATCCCCTCGCTCTCTAATCCAGACCCCCCCCTCGCTCTCTAATCCAGACCCCCCCCTCGCTCTCTAATCCAGACCCCCCTCGCTCTCTAATACAGACCCCCCCTTCTCGCTCTCCAATCCAGACATCCCCTCGCTCTCTAATCCAGACCCCCCCCTCGCTCTCTAATCCAGACCCCCCCCTCGCTCTCTAATACAGACCCCCCTCCTCACTCTGTAATACAGACCCCCTCCTCGCTCTCTAATCCAGACCCCCACTCGCTCTCTAATACAGACCGCCCCTCCTCGCACTCCAATCCAGACCCCCCTCGCTCTCTAATCCAGAAACCCCCTCGTTCTCTAATACAGACCCTCCCTTGCTCTCTAATACAGATCCCCCCTCACTCTCTAATCCAGACCCCCCCTCGCTCTCTAATACAGACCCTCCTTCGCTCTCCAATACAGAACCTCCTCCTCGCTCTCTAATCCAGACCCCCTCCTCGCTCTCTAATACAGCCCCACCCCTCCTCGCTCTCTAATACAGACCCCCTCCTCACTCTCTAATACAGACCCCCTCCTCGCACTCCAATCCAGACCCCTCTCGCTCTCTAATCCAGAATCCCCCCCTCGCTCTCTAATACAGACCCCCCTCGCTCTCTAATATAGATCCCACCTCGCTCTCTAATCCAGACCCCCCTCGCTCTCTAATGCAGACTCCCCTTCGCTCTCCAATACAGAACCCCCTCCTCGCTCTCTAATCCAGACATCCTCCTCGCTCTCTAATACAGCCCCACCCCTCCTCGCTCTCTAATACAGACCCCCGCTCCTCACTCTCTAATACAGACCCCCTCCTCGCTCTCTAATCCAGACCCCCACTCGTTCTCTAATACAGACCCCCCCTCCTCACTCTCCAATCCAGACCCCCCTCGCTCTCTAATCCAGAACCCCCCCTCGCTCTCTAATACAGAACCCCCTCGCTCTCTAATACAGACCCCCCCTCCTCGCTCTCCAATCCAGACCCCCCTCGCTCTCTAATCCAGAACCCCCCCTAGCTCTCTAATACAGACCCCCCCTCGCTCTCTAATAAAGAACCCCCTCCTCGCTCTCTACTCCAGACCCCCTCCTCGCTCTCTAATCCGGACCCCCCCTCGCTCTCTAATACAGACCTCACTCCTCACTCTCTAATCCAGACCCCCTCCTCGCTCTCTAATCCAGACCCCCCCTCGCTCTCTAATCCAGACCCCCTCCTCACTCTCTAATACAGACCCCGCCCCCCTCGCTCTCTAATACAGACCCCCTCCTCGCTCTCTAATACAGACATCCTCCTCGCTCTCTAATACAGCCCCACCCCTCCTCGCTCTCTAATACAGACCCCCGCTCCTCACTCTCTAATACAGACCCCCTCCTCGCTCTCTAATCCAGACCCCCACTCGTTCTCTAATACAGACCCCCCCTCCTCACTCTCCAATCCAGACCCCCCTCGCTCTCTAATCCAGAACCCCCCCTCGCTCTCTAATACAGAACCCCCTCGCTCTCTAATACAGACCCCCCCTCCTCGCTCTCCAATCCAGACCCCCCTCGCTCTCTAATCCAGAACCCCCCCTAGCTCTCTAATACAGACCCCCCCTCGCTCTCTAATAAAGAACCCCCTCCTCGCTCTCTACTCCAGACCCCCTCCTCGCTCTCTAATCCGGACCCCCCCTCGCTCTCTAATACAGACCTCACTCCTCACTCTCTAATCCAGACCCCCTCCTCGCTCTCTAATCCAGACCCCCCCTCGCTCTCTAATCCAGACCCCCTCCTCGCTCTCTAATACAGACCCCGCCCCCCTCGCTCTCTAATACAGACACCCCTCTCACTCTCTAATACAGACCCCCCTCCCTCGCTCTCGAATACAGACCCCCCCTCCTCGCTCTCTAATACAGACCCCCTCCTCGCTCTCTAATACAGACGCCTCCCCTCGCTCTCTAATACAGACCCCCCTCTCACTCTAATACAGACCCCCCCTCCCTCGCTCTCGAATACAGACACCCCCTCCTCGCTCTCTAATACAGACCCCCTCCTCGGTCTCTAATAGAGACCCCCCCTCGCTCTCCAATCCAGACGCCCTCCTCGCTCTCTAATAAAGACACCCCTCCTCGCTCTCTAATACAAACCCCCCTTGCTCTCGAATCCAGACCACCCCCTCGCTCTCTAATACAGACCCCCTCCTCACTCTGTAATACAGACCCCCTCCTCGCTCTCTAATCCAGACCCCCCTCGCTCTCTAATACAGACTCCCCCTCCTCGCTCTCCAATCCAGACACCCCCTCGCTCTCTAATCCAGATCCCCCCTCCTCGCTCTCTAATCCAGACCCCCCTCCCTCTCTAATACAGACCCCCCCTCCTCGCTCTCCAATCCAGACACCCCCTCGCTCTCTAATCCAGACACCCTCCCTCGCTCTCTAATCCAGACCCCCCCTCGCTCTCTAATATAGACCTCCCCTCGCTCTCCAATCCAGACCCACTCCTCACTCTCTAATGCAGACCCCCCTCCTCGCTCTCTAATACAGACCCCCCTCGCTCTAATACAGACCCCCCCTTGCTCTCTAATCCAGAACCCCTCCTTGCACTCTAATACAGACCCCTCCATCCTCGCTCTCTAATACAGACCCCCCCTCGCACTCTAATACAGATCCCCCCTCGCTCTCTAATACAGACCCCCTCCTCGCTCTCTAATTCAGACCCCCCCTCGCTCTCTAATCCAGACTCCACTCCTCACTCTCTAATACAGACCCCCTCCTCGCTCTCTAATCCAGACCCCACCTCGCTCTCTAATCCAGATCCCCTCCTCGCTCTCGAATACAGACCCCTCTCGCTCTGTAAAACAGCCCCCCTCCTCACTCTCTAATCCAGACCCCCCCCTCACTCTCTAATCCAGACCCCCCCTCGCTCTCTAATACAGACCCCGCCCCCCT
Organism: Pristiophorus japonicus; assembly: GCF_044704955.1. NCBI lineage: Eukaryota > Metazoa > Chordata > Chondrichthyes > Pristiophoridae > Pristiophorus > Pristiophorus japonicus. The sequence goes on from NC_091977.1 coordinate 60,095,968, forward strand.
CGCTCTCTAATACAGACACCCTTCTCACTCTCTAATACAGACTCCCCCCTCCCTCGCTCTCGAATACAGACCCCCCCCCTGCTCTCTAATACAGACCCCCCTCTCACTCTCTAATAGAGACCCCCCCTCCCTCGCTCTCGAATACAGACCCCCCCTCCTCGCTCTCTAATACAGACCCCCCTCGCTCTCTAATACAGACCCCCCCTCCTCGCTCTCCAATCCAGACACCCCCTCGCTCTCTAATCCAGACCCCCCCTCCTCGCTCTCTAATCCAGACCCCCCTCGCTCTCTAATATAGACCTCCCCTCCTCGCTCTCAAATCCAGACACCCCCTCGCTCTCTAATCCAGACCGCCCCCCTCGCTCTCTAATCCAGACCCCCCCCTCGCTCTCTAATACAGACCTCCCCTCGCTCTCCAATCCAGACCCACTCCTCGCTCTCTAATGCAGACCCCCCTCCTCGCTCTCTAATACAGACCCCCCCTCGCTCTAATACAGACCCCCCCTCGCTCTCTAATACAGACCCCGCCCCCCTCGCTCTCTAATACAGACACCCTTCTCACTCTCTAATACAGACCCCCCCTCCCTCGCTCTCGAATACAGACCCCCTCCTCGCTCTGTAATACAGACCCCCTCCTCGCTCTCTAATACAGACCCCCCCCCTTGCTCTCTAATACAGACCCTACTCTCACTCTCTAATACAGACCCCCCTCCCTCGCTCTCGAATACAGACCCACCCTCCTCGCTCTCTAATACAGACCCCCCTCCTCGATCTCTAATGCAGACCCCCCCTCGCTCTCCAATCCAGACCCCCTCCTCGCTCTCTAATACAGACACCCCTCCTCGCTCTCTAATACAAACCCCCCCCCCTCGCTCTCTAATACAGACCCCCCCTCGCTCTCTAATACAGACCCCCTCCTGACTCTGTAATACAGACCCCCTCCTCGCTCTCTAATCCAGACCCCCCTCTCGCTCTCTAATCCAGATCCCCCCCTCACTTTCTAATACAGACCCCCTCCTCGCTCTCTAATACAGACCGCCTCCTCGCTCTCTAATTCAAACCCCCCCTCGCTCTCTAATCCAGTCCCCCCTTGCTCTCTAATACAGACCCCCCCTCGCTCTCTAATCCAGACCCCCCCCTCTCTCTCTAATACAGTCCCCCCTCTCGCTCTCTAATACAGACCCCCTCTCACTCTCTAATACAGACCCCCCCTCCCTCGCTCTCTAATCCAGACCCTCCCCTCGCTCTCTAATACAGACCCCCCCCTCGCTCTCTAATACAGACCCCCCTCCTCGCTCTCTAATCCAGACCCCACCTCGCTCTCTAATCCAGACCCCCTCCCTCGCTCTCTAATACAGACCCCCCTCGCTCTCTAATCCAGACCCCTTTCTCGTTCTCTAATCCAGAACCCGCCCCCCCCCCGCCTCCGCCCCCGGTCTATAATCCAGACAACCTCCCCCCACCCCACTCCCCGCCCCCGAGGCCATAGAGGGATTTTAACACAAGGATAAGAATTTTAAAATCGAGGCTGTTATGTATTGAACAAAGAGTCAGACTAGATACTGCAACCTCAAAGTAAGGTGTGACCGTCGACCTTTATAACAGATCTCAGAGTGCCTCTCCAGCTTGTGAGGCCTCCTTATATACAGGTGCTCCCAAGGGATTGTGGGATCCCTTGAGACACCAGGGGAAAAGCCCTCTGGTGGTTAGACATGATATTTACAGGTTTACATACATAACAACACTCCTTCCCAAAGTCAATAATGTAACTATTTACAATGTGAGTCAATCTGGAGCTTTCCTTTCCCTGGTTGATCGTCTTGGTGCAAATGCTGGTGTTGATGAGTCGTTTGTTGGGCCCTTGCTGGGCTCCTGCGCAGCTGGCCTTGCTGGGCTGCTGGGGATGGTGAGTCCTGCTGTGCTGCTGTGGGTGATGGGTTCTGCTTCGTGGTCAACCGCTGGGTCGGTTGCCACTTGTGTGTGTGTTGGAGGGTCGAAAAAAGTAGAGTCCATTGTGGGTTCTGGATAGTCCATAAATCTGAGTTTGCTTTGGTCCAAGTGTTTCTTGCAGGTGAGTCTATTTGAGAATTTGACCAAAAACACCCTACTCCCCTATTTTGCCAAAACAGTGCCAGGAAGCAACTTGGGACCTTGTCCATAGTTCAACAAAAATACAGGATCATTTATCTCAATTTCGCGTGACACATTTGCACTATCATGATAAGTATTCTGTTGAAGACGCCTGCTCTCTACCTGTTCGTGTAGATCAGGGTGGACTAACGAGAGCCTTGTCTGAAGTGCCCTTTTCATGAGCAGTTCAGCAGACGGGACTCCGGTGAGCGAGTGAGGTCTTGTGCGGTAACTGAGCAAGACTTGGAATAAGCGAGTCTGCAGTGAGCCTTCAGTTACCCTTTTCAATCTCTGCTTGATTGTTTGAACTGCTCGTTCTGCGTGACCGTTGGACGCTGGTTTAAACAGGGCAGATGTGACATGTTTGATCCCATTGCGGGTCATGAATTCCTTGAAATTGGCACTGATAAAGCATGGCCCATTGTCACTTACAAGGACATCAGGCAGGCCGTGCATGGCAAACATGGCCCATAGGCTTTTAATGGTGGCAGCGGACGTGCTTGCCAACATTATCACTCATTCAATCCATTTGGAGTACGCATCTACAACCACTAAGAACATTTTTCTCAAGAATGGGCCTGCATAGTCGACATGGACCCTGGACCACGGTTTGAAGGGCCAGGACCATAAACTTAGTGGCGCCTCCCTGGGTGCATTGCTTAACTCTGAACATGTATTACATATGTGCACGCAGGACTCTCAGTCTGTATCGATACCGGGCCACCACACGTGGGATCTGGCTATCGCTTTCATCATTACGATGCCTGGGTGGGTGTGTGGAGATCACTAATGAAGGTGTCCCTGCCCTTTCTTGGCACCACTACCCAATTACCCCATAGGAGGCAGTCTGCCTGTATAGACATTTCATCTCTGCACCGCTGGTACGGATTTATTTCTTCCTGCATCTCTAATGGGACACTAGACCAACTGCCGTGGAGCACTCAGTTTTTTACTAGGGACAGTAAGGGGTCCTGGCTCATCCAGGTTGTAATCTGTCAGGCGGCAACAGGTGATTGCTCACTCTTGACTGCTTCCATTACCATAACTAAATCTGTGGGCTGTGCCATCTCCACCCCTGTGGTGGGCAATGGCAGCCTACTGAGAGCATCGGCACAGTTTTCTGTACCTGGCCTGTGGCAGATGGTGTAGTTGTATGTGTTATATATGTTTAAACCTGTAAATACCTTGTTTAACCACCAGAGGTTTCATCCCCTGGAGTCCCAAGGGATCCCACAATCCCTTGGGAGCACCTGTACATAAGGAAGCCTCACAGGCTGGAGAGGCAGTCCGGAGACCTGTAATAAAGGACTACGGACACACATTACTTTGAGCTTACAGTGTCTGGTCAGATTCTTTATTCAAGACATAACAACTGGCAACGAGATACAGATGACGAACCCCACCGCAACAATGCAGAGAACGTGGGCATCCTGGAGAAATTTTCAGAGGGAGATGATTGGGAAACCTTCGTGGAGCGACTCAACCAATACTTTGTGGCCAATGAGCTGGAACGAGAAGCGAACAATGCCAAACGAAGGGCAATCCTCCTCACCGTTTGCGCGGCACCACTGTATGGCCTCAAGAAAAATCTGCTCGCTCCAGTGAAACCCACAGATAAGTCATACAACGATTTGTGCACTCTGGTCCGGGAGCATCTAAACCCGAAGGAAAGCATTCTGATGGCGAGGTACCGGTTCTACACGTACAAGTGATCTGAAGGCCAGGAAGTGGCGAGCTAAGTCGCCGAGCTAAGGCACCTTGCAGGACATTGCGAATTTGAAGGACACTTGGAGCATATGCTCAGGGACTTCTTTGCACTTGGCATTGGCCATGAAGTAATACTTCGCAAACTTTTGACTGTAGAGATCCCAACCTTGAGTAAAGTCATGGCGATAGCCCAAGCATTCATCGCCACCCGTGACAATACGAAACAAATCTCTCAGCAAATGAGTTCTGCCGCAAGTACTGTGAAGAAAGTAATGTTGTTTTCGAATCGTAACGTACAGGGCAGAACTCACATGCTTGCAGCTGCATGACCACAGATGTCTCCGAGTCCACCATCGAGGGTGGTGAATACAAGGCCATTAACACCTTGTTGGTGCTGCGGGGGTGATCATCGTTTCCATTCATGCCGCTTCAAAGGATATGTTTGCAAGGGCTGTGGAACAATGGGAAACCTGCAACATATGTGCAGGCGAGCTGCAAACCCTGCTAATCCTACAAACCTCCTTGTTGCAGAGGATCACGACGAACCAGAGCCTCAGACTGAGGATGCAGAGGTATATGGGATGCACACATTTACCACAAAGTGTCCCCCGATACTGCTGAAGGTTGAATTAAATGGACTCCCGGTGTCAATGGACCTGGACATGGGTGCGAGCCAGTCCATAATGAGCACAAAGACATTCGATAAATTGTGGTGCAGCAAGATCTCAAGGCCAGTCCTGACACCGATTCGTACTAAACTGAGAACGTACACAAAGGAACTGATTCTCGTAATTGGCAGTGCTACCGTAAACTTCTCCTACGATGGAGCGGTGCACAATTTACCACTCTGGGTGGTACCAGGCGATGGGCCCACGCTGTTCGGCAGGAGCTGGCTGGGAAAGATACGCGCTCTCGTCCGTCGACAACATTCATGTGCCCAGGTCCTAAACAAGTTCCCCTCACTGTTCGAACTAGGCATCGGGAAGGAGCAAAAGTGCAGATCCACTTGATTCCAGGGGCGCGACCCATCCATCATAAGGCAAGAGCGGTATCGTACATGATGAGAGAGAGAGTGGAGATCGAGCTGGACCGGCTGCAACGAGAGGGCATCATTTCGCCGATAAAATTCAATGAGTGGGCCAGTCCAATTGTTCCAATTCTCAAGGAAGATGGCACCGTCAGAATCTGTGGTGACTACAAAGTAACTATCAATCGTTTCTCTCTGCAGGATCAATACCCACTACCAAAGGCAGATGACCTATTTGCGACGCTGGCGGGAGGAAAAACGTTCATGAAGCTGGACTTGACCTCGGCCTACATGACGCAGGAGCTGGAGGAATCATCGAAAGGCCTCACCTGCATCAACACGCACAAAAGTCTCTTAATTTACAACAGATGCCCATTTGGGATTCGATCAGCCATGGCGATATTCCAGAGGAACATGGAAAGCTTGCTGAAGTCAGTCCTGCGCACCGTGGTCTGCCAGGACGACATCTTGGTTACAGGTCGGGACACCGTCGAGCATCTGCAGAACCTGGAGAAGGTACTTAGTCAGTTTAATCATGTGAGGCTCAGGTTAAAATGTTCAAAGTGTGTTTTCCTGGTGACTGAAGTGGAATTTCTGGGGAGAACAATCGCGGCGGACCGATTCGAAGACGGAGGCAATCAAGAACGCACCGAAACCACAGAACGTGATGGAGCTGCGGTCGTTTCTAGGACTCCTGAACTACTTTGGTAACTTTTTACTGGGTCTTAGCACATTGTTAGAACCCCTGCACTCTTTACTGCATAAAGGAGACGAATGGGTATGGGGTAAAAGCCAAGAAAATGCCTATGAGAAAGCTGTTATGCTGAAACAAATTGCTTGTGTTGTATGATCCATGTAAGCATTTGGTACTAGTCATATGGTGTCGGGTGTGTATTGCAACAAGCTAATGAATCTGGGAAATTGCAACTGGGTGCTTATGCATCTAGAAGTCTGTCTAAGTCTGTCTAAGCATGATCGAAAATGAAGCGTTAGCATATGTTTATGGGGTAAGGAAAATGCATCAATATCTGTTTGGGCTGAAATTTGAATTGGAAACCGACCATAAGCCACTGATATCCCTCTTTTCTGAAAGTAAGGGGATAAATACGAATACATTGGCCCACATCCAGAGATGGGCATCACGTTGTCCGCATACAACTACGCCATCTGCCACAGGCCAAGCACAGAAAACTGTGCCAATGCTCTCAGTAGGCTGCCATTGCCCACCACAGGGGTGGAGATGGCACAGTCCGCAGATTTAGTTATGGTAATGGAAGCATTCGAGAGTGAGCAATCACCTGTTACCGCCCGACAGATTAGAACCTGGATGAGCCAGGGCCCCTTACTGTCCTTAGTAAAAAACTGTATGCTCCACGGCAGTTGGTCTAGTGTCCCGTTAGAGATGCAGGAAGAAATAAATCCGTACCAGCGGTGCAGAGATGAAATGTCTATACAGGCAGACTGCCTCCTATTGGGTAATTGGGTAGTGGTGCCAAAAAAGGGCAGAGACACTTTCATTAGTGACCTCCACAGCACCCACCCAGGCATTGTAATGATGAAAGCGATAGCCAGATCCCACGTGTGGTGGCCCGATATCGATGCAGACTTAGAGTCCAGCGTGCACAAAAGTAACACATGTTCAGAGCTAAACAATGCACCCAGGGAGGCGCCACTAAGTTAATGGTCCTGGCCCTCCAAACCGTGGTCCAGGGTCCATGTCGACTATGCAGGCCCATTCTTGGGAAAAATGTTCCTTGTGGTCGTAGATGCGTACTCCAAATGGATTGAACGTGAGATAATGTCGGCAAGCATGTCCGCTGCCACCATTGAAAGCCTGCGGGCCATGTTTGCCACGCACGATCTACCTGATGACCTTGTAAGTGACAATGGGCCATGCTTTACCAGTGCCGAGTTCAAAGAGTTCATGACCCGCAATGGGGTCAAACATGTCACATCTTCCCCATTTAAACCAATGGTCAGGCAGAGCAAGCAGTGCAAACAATCAAGCAGAGCTTGAAGAGGGTAACTGAAGGCTCACTGCAGACTTGCCTATCCCGAGTCCTGCTTAGTTATCGCACAAGACCCCACTCATTCACTGGGATTCCCCCCGCTGAACTGCTCATGAAAAGGGTACTTATGACAAGGCTCTCATTAGTCCATCCTGATGTACACGAACAGGTAGAGAGCAGGCGGCTTCAACAGAATACATATCATGATCGCACAAATGTGTCACGCGAAATCGAGATCAATGATCCTGTACTTGTGTTGAACGATGGATAAAGTCCCAAGTGGCTTCCATGGTATTGGGGGTAATGTACTGACGTAGATAGACAATTGGTTGGCAGACAGGAAGCAGAGAGTCGGGATAAACGGGTCCTTTTCAGAATGGCAGGCAGTGACTAGTGGGGTGCCGCAGAGCTCAGTGTTGGGACCCCAGCTATTTACAATATACATTAATGATTTGGATGAGGGAATTGAGTGTAATATGTCCAAGTTTGCAGATGACACTAAGCTGGGTGGCGGTGTGAGCTGTAAGGAGGGCGCTAAAAGGTTGCAGGGTGACTTGGAGAGGTTAGGCGAGTGGGCAAACGCGTGGCAGATGCAGTATAGTGTGGATAAATGTGAGATTATCCACTTTGGTGGCAAAAACACGAAGGCAGAATATTATCTGAATGGTGGCAGATTAGGAAAAGGGGAGGTGCAACGAGACCTGGGTGTCATGGTACATCAGTCATTAAAAGTTGGCATGCAGGTACAGCAGGCGGTGAAGAAGGCAAATGGTATGTTGGCCTTCATAGCTAGGGGATTTGAGTATAGGAGCAGGGAGGTCTTACTGCAGTTCTACAGGGCCTTAGTGAGGCCTCACCTGGGATATTGTGTTCAGTTTTGGTCTCTAATCTGAGGAATGACATTCTTGCTATTGAGGGAGTGCAGCGAAGGTTCACCAGACTAATTCCCGGGATGGCAGGACTGACATATGAGGAGAGACTGGATCGACTGGGCTTGTATTCACTGGAGTTTAGAAGGATGAGAGGGGATCGCATAGAAACGTATAAAATTCTGACGGGACTGGACAGGTTAGATGCAGGAAGAATGTTCCTGATGTTGGGGAAGTCCAGAACCAGGGAACATAGTCTAAGGATTAGGGGTAAGCCATTTAGGACTGAGATGAGGAGAAACTTCTTCACTCAGAGAGTTGTTAACCTGTGGAATTCCCTACCGCAGAGCGTTGTTGATGCCAGTTCATTCAAGAGGGAGTTGCATATGGGCCTTACGGCTAAAGGGATCAAGGGGTATGGAGAGAAAGCAGGAAAGGGGTACTGAGGTGAATGATCAGCCATGATCTTATTGAATGGTGGTGCAGGCTTGAAGGGCCGAATGGCCTACGCCAGTACCTATTTTCTATGTTTCTATGTTTCTATGTTTGCATGGCCAAAGAGGGAAGTAGGGTGTTTCTGGTCAAACTTTCAAATGGACTCACCTGCAGAAAACACTTGGACCAAACCAAAGTCAGATTCACGGACTATCCAGAACAACCAACAATAGACTCTACCTTTTTGGCCCCCCAATGCGCACACTAGTGGCAACCGACCCAGCGGTTGACCACGAAGCAGAACCCATCACCTGCAGCAGCCCAGCAGGACTCACCACACCCAGCAGCCCTGCAAGGCCAGCTGCGCAGCAGCCCAGCGAGGGCACAACAAACGACACACCAAAACCAGCATTTGCACCGAGACAATCAACCAGGGAAAGGAAGGCCCCAGATCGACTCACATTGTAAATAGTTACACTATTGACTTTGCAGGGGGAGTGTTATTATATATGTAAACCTGTAAATACCTTGTTTAACCATCAGAGGGTTCATCCTCTGGAGTCCCAAGGGATCCCATAATCCTGTGGGAGCACCTGTGCAAAAGGAGGCCACACAGGCTGGAGAGGTAATCTGGAGACCTGTAATAAAGGACTACGGTCACACATTACTTTGAGCTTATAGTATCTGGTCAGATTCTTTATTCAAGGCATAACAGTATGCGACCAACGTGAGCATCCATCTCTGGTTGCGGGCCGATGCATTCGTATTTATCCCCTTGCCTTCAGAAAAGAGGGATATCAGTGGCTTATGGTCAGTTTCCAATTCAAATTTGAGCCCGAACAGATATTGATGCATTTTCTTTACCCCGTGAACACACGCTAACACTTCTTTTTCGATCAAAGTGTAGGCCCTCTAGGCCTTAGACAGACTTCTGGATGTATAAGCAACCGGTTGCAATTTCCCAAATTCATTAGCTTGTTGCAATACACACCCGACCCCGCATGACGATGCATCACAAGCTAGTACCAAATGTTTACATGGATCGTACAACACAAGCAATTGTTTGAACATAACAGCTTCCTAGCTTACTCAAAGGCATTTTCTTGGCTTTTGCCCCATACCCATTCACCTCCCTTACACAGTAAAAAGTGCAGGGGTTCTAACAATGTGCTAAGACCCGGTAAGAAGTTACCAAAATAGTTCAGGAGTTCCAGAAGCAACCACAGCTCCGTCAAGTTCTGTGGTCTCAGTGCGTTCTTGATTGCCTCCGTCTTCGAATCGGTGGGCCTGATGCCATCCGCCATGATCCTTCTCCCCAGGATTCTTCTCCACTTCAGATGCCAGGAAAACGCACTTTGAGCGTTTTAGCCTGAGCCCTACATGATTAAGCCGACTAAGAACCTCCTCCAGGTTCTGCAGGTGCTCGACAGTGTCCCGACCTGTAACCAAGATGTCATCCTGGAAGACCACAGTGCGTGGGATCGACTTCAGGAAGCTTTCCATGTTCCGCTGGAATATTGCCGCGGCCGATCGAATCCAAAATGGGCATCTGTTGTAAATGAAGAGACCTTTGTGCGTGTTGATGCAGGTGAGGCCTTTCGATGATTCCTCTAGCTCCTGCATCATGTAGGCCGAGGTCAAGTCCAGCTTCGTGAACGTTTTCCCTTCCGCCAGCATTGCAAATAGGTCATCTGCTTTTGGTAGTGGGTATTGATCCTGCAGTGAGAAACGATTGATAGTTACTTTGTAATCACCACAGATTCTGACGTCTCCCTTGAGGACTGGAACAATCGGACTGGCACACTCATTGAATTCGATCGGCGAAATAATGCCCTCTCGTTGCAGCCGGTCCAGCTCGATCTCCACCCTCTCTCTCATCATGTACGGTACTGCTCTCACCTTGTGATGGATGGGTTGTGCCTCCGGAATCAAATGGATCTGCACTTTTGCTCCTTTGAACTTCCTGATGCCTGGTTCGAACAGCGAGGGGAACTTGTTTAGGACCTGGGCATATGAGATGTCGTCGACGGACGAAAGCGCTCGGACGTTGTCCCAGTTCCAGCGTATCTTTCTCAGCCAGCTCCTGCCGAACAGCATGGGGCCATCGCCCGGTACCACCCAGAGTGGTAAATCGTGCACTGCTCCATCGTAGGAGACCTTTACGGTAGCACTGCCAATTACAGGAATCAGTTCCTTTGTGTACGTTCTCAGTTTAGTACAAATGGGGGCAGGACTGGCCTTAAGGCCTTGCTGCACCACAATTTATCGAAAGTCTTTTTGCTCATTATGGACTGGCTTGCGCCCGTGTCCAGCTCCATGGACACCGGGAGTCCACTTAATTCCACCTTCAGCATTATCGGGGAACACCTTGTGGTAAATGTGTGCACCCCATATAACTCTGCCTCCTCAGTCTGAGGCTCTGGTTCGTCGTGATTCACTATGGATCTGCCCTCCTCTGCAACATGGTGGTTTGCAGGATTAGCAGGGTTTGCAGCTCACCTGGACATGCATTGGAGGTGTCCCATTGTTTCACAGCCCTTGCAAACGTATCCTTTGAATCGGCATGAATGGAAACGATGATCACCCCACAGCGCCAACAAGGTGTTAATGGCCTTGTATTCACCACCCTTGATGGTGGACTCTGAGTCATCTGCGGACGTGCAGCTGCAGCATATAAGTCCTGCCCTGTACATTTCGATTAAAAAACAACATTACTTTGTTCTCAGTACTTGCAGCAGCACTAGTGTGCTGAGAAATTTGTTTGGTATTGTCACTGGTGGAGATAAACGCCTGGGCTATCACTATGGCTTTACTCAAGGTTGGGGTCTCTATATTACTTCAGGGCCAATGCCAGGTACAAAGAAGTCCCTGAGCATGTGCTCCAAGTGCCCTTCAAATTTGCAATGTCCTGCAAGGTGCCTTAGCTCGGCGACATAGCTCGCCACTTCCTGGCCTTCAGACCTCTTGTACGTGTAGAACCGATACCTCGCCATCAGAACGCTTTCCTACGGGTTTAGATGCTCCCGGACCACTGTGCACAACTCATCGTATGACTTGTCTGTGGGTTTCGCTGGAGTGAGCAGATTTTTCACGTGCCCCGCAAATGGTGAGGAGGATCATCCTTTGTTTGGCAGCGTTCGCTTCTCCTTCCAGCTCATTGGCCACGAAGTATTGGTCGAGTCACTCCACGAAGGTTTCCCAATCATCTCCCTCCGAAGATTTCTCCAGGATGTCCACAGTTCTCTGCATTGTTCCAGTGGGATTCGTCATCTGTATCTTGTCGCCAGTTGTTATGTATTGAATAAAGAGTCAGACTAGATACTGCAATCTCAAATAAGGTGTGACCTTTAGTCCTTTATTACAGGTCTCAAGAGTGCCTCTCCAGCCTGTGAGGCCTCCTTATATACAGGTGCTCCCAAGGGATTGTGGGATCCCTTGGGACTCCAGAGGAAAGCCCTCTGGTGGTTAGACATGGTATTTACAGGTTTATATACATAACAGAGGCGTTACCAAATTGGGAGCCAATGTCGGTTAGTGAGCACAGGGATGATGGATGAACACATTTTTGTGCGGGTTAGGATTATGGGCAGCCAAGTTCATAGAGGGTGGAAGATGAAAGACTGGCCAGGAGAGCAGTCATGAAATCTCCTGAGACAGGCAAATAAAACAGAGAAAGAACCAATTTAGGAAAACGCCAATGTGATATTCCTCTCTGCACTCCAAAGGTGATCAAGCTCGATGAGACCATGGTGACTGTGTGGCATAACCTCAGTGACCCAATTTCCTGCATCACTGGGGATTTCATGCTAATCGGTCAAACAGAAGGCCACTGATCCATACTGCAGGGTTAAATCTTTCAGAACGTTGCGTATGGAATGGCACCAGCAGAAGGACGGGAGTAGTGCACACTTGCACCTTGGTAGGATTCCCCAGGGTGCAAGGACATTCATATTGCCCTCTAGGCTCCTACACATAATGTCATGGACTTCATGAAAGCAAGAGCTGATTAATGTGCAAGTGGTCTGCGTAAGTAAGCATCAAATTATGCAAGCAAATGCATTCCTGCCACCAGCCATGATGCATTCATGTTACGCCAATTCACCATGTCATACAATCATTTATAGAATATTACAGCACCGAATGAGGGCTCTTTGAAAGAGCTATCCAATTACTACCACTCCCCTGCTGTTTCCCCAAAGCTCTGCAAAGTCTTTCCCTTTCAAGTGAATATCCAGTTCCTTTTTGAATGTTATGATTGAATCTGCTTCCATGACCCTTCCAGGCAGTGCATTCCAGATCAGAAAAACTTGCAGCGTAAAAAAATTCTCTTCATCTTAAATCTGTGTAGTTGGTTACCGACACTCCTTATTTACTCTATCAAACCTCCTCATAATGTTGAATACCTCTATTAAATCTCCCCTTAGCCTTCTCTCCATTTAACTGAAGTCCTGCACCCCTGATATTATTCCAGTAAATCTCCTCTGCACCCCTGCATTTCAGAGGGCAGTTAAGAGTCAACCACATTGCTGTGGTTCTGGAGTCACATATAGGTGAGGCAACAACAACAACTTGTATTTATATAGCACCTTTAACATAGTGAAATGTCCCAAGGCACTTCACAGGAGTATTATGAGATAAACAATTTGACACTGAGACACATAAAGAGAAATTAGGGCAGGTGACCAAAAGCTTGGTCAAAGAGGTAGGTTTTAAGGAGTGTCTTGAAGGAGGAAAGACAGGTAGAGAGACAGAGAGATTTAGGCAGGGAATTCCAGAGCTTAGGGCCTAGGCAACAGAAGGCACAGCCACCAATGGTTGAGCGATGAGAATCAGGGATGCACACAAGGACAGATTAGAGAAGCGCAGACATCTCAGGGGGTTCTGGGGCTGGAGGAGATTACAGAGATAGGGAGGGGCGAGGCCATGGAGGGATTTGAAAATAAGGATGAGAATTTTGAAATCGAGGAGTTGCTTAACTGGGAGCCAATGTAGGTCAGTGAGCACAGGGGTGATGGATGAGCGAGACTTGGTGCGAGTTAGGACACGGGCAGCCAAGTTTTGGATCAGCTCTAGTTTACGTAGGGTAGAATGTGGGAGGCCTGCTAGGTGTGTGTTGGAATAGTCAAGTCTAGAGGTAACAAAGGTATGCAGATGGGGAACAGAGTTTGTGGTGGAGACCGAAAACAATGGCTTGCGTCTTCCCAGTATTCAATTGGAGAAAATTTCTACTCATCCAGAACTGGATGTTAGACAAGCAGTCTGACAATTTGGAAACCATGGAGGGGTTGAGAGAAATGGTAGTGAGGGAGATCTGGGTGTCATCAGTGTACATGTGGAAACTGGCGCTGATGTCGCCAAGGGGCAACATGTAGATGAGAAATAGGAGGGGGACAAGGATAGATCCTTGGGGGACACCAGAGGTAACGATGCAGGGGCAGGAAGAGAAGACATTGCAGGTGATTCTCTGGCTATGATTAAGTAGATAAGAATGGAATCAGGTGAGTGTAGTCCCACCCAGCTGGATGACGGTGGAGAGGCATTAGAGAAGGATAGAGTGGTCAACCATGTCAAAGGCTGCAGACAAGTCAAGAAGGATGACGATGGATAGTTTGCCTTTGTCACAGTCACGAAGGATGTCATTTGTGAATTTGATGAGAGCTGCTTTGGTACTGTGCCAGGTGCAGATACCGGATTCGAGAGATTCAAACATGGAATTGAGGGAAAGATAGGCACGGATTTGTTAGGTGATATGAGGAAGTGGTCAGAGATGGCTTTATCTGCAATTGAAACAATGGGTGCAATGAAGCCACAAGAGATGGCAAGGTCAAGGCGGTGTCTGTGAATATGGGTTGGGGAGTTTACATGGAGGGAGAGATTAAGGGCAGATAGGAGGTTAGTGAGCATGATGAATTGAGATGGAGGTTGAAATCAAGAGAGGATGAGAAGTCGTTCGGTACAGAGGCAGAGGGAGGAAAATAGTGAAGAAATATTGGTAATAAAATTTTTATGGTATTTGGGTGGGTGGTAGAGAATGAGAATTTTAAATGAGGGGTGGAGTAAGGTGAGATGCTCAAAGGAGGAGAAAGTGGCGGAGGAGTAGGGGGACAGACCAAGGTGTGATTTGGTGATGAGAGCCATACCACCACCATGGTGGTCTGAGCAGGGCAACTGTGGAAGGTATAGCCAGGCGGGAAGGCTTCATTTAAGGGTAAAATGTCATCACTCCTCAACATGGTTTCCATAGGGGCCATGATGTCGATGCCATCATCCATGATAAGCTCATGGATGGGAAGGGCCTTGTTTGCAAGTGAACGGATATTCTGGAGGGAGATGTGGAGAGTGTCATTGATGGCTGACCCACTGCCAGTGTCCACAGGGTCAGCGCTGGGGGGTCGATTTGGATGGGGAAGAGATTGGCAAGATTAGCTCCCAGTGGGCGCGTTGGGCGGGAAGGATAGCGAGAGAGTAGGATGGGACAGTTGTGATTGCTGCTCGTAAGGAGGCAGCGACGAGTGCCTCGATGGGCCCTTTGTAGGATGCCAAGAGTGGCTCAGAGGGAAGCTGTAGGCCCATCTAGGAAGGAGTCAAGCTTGGGACGGAGGCGGGAGAGTAGGAAGGTCGATGAGTAATGAAGGATTGGGGTAGGAATTTGTGAGGGCAGAGTGCCCAAGAGAGGAGAGATGAACGGAGGCATGACGACAGGAGAGAACGGTTAGAGAGGGATAGAGAGAAAAGGAAAGAGGGGGAAAAAGTGGCAAAGTATTGAATGGCTCAGGTCCGAGTAAGGATGGCAGATAGTGAACCAGATGGGTTTTTACTTGCCTTACAACGCAGAACTGGCGGCAAGTAACTTGTGCCCCATCATTGGCCCTTCCCTTTAAATGAGGGAAGCAGCCTCTGATGCCGTTTGCAATGCGCTCCACATTGTTCAGCGCTTTGCTGCGACCGCCCCGCTCTTGGATATTAGCACCCGAAGAGAAGTGGTTAGCGCTTGATTTAGCACTCCACTTCCCTCTTGGAGCGCTAAAGCTGAATTTCCTGTCAGGAGAAAATTCAAAAGTTATTGCTCCAACCGGGGCGCTACGGAATTTATAGACCCGAGAGCTTAAGGCGCACTAAGCGGCAACTTTGAAGTTGACTTTAATCCCACCGATAAAGGTTTGCACTTTTTGGCCAATTTAAGCGATTGCCCAATTTAAACATGGGCGTTTTAAGTGGTGGGGACTATACTCCATGAAAGGCTTGGTTGATAATCAAATGGTTTCTTTTCAATGGTCAAGCAGTTAAGAGATTTAGCACACAAGTTGATACAGAGTCAACTGCACTCCTCTGGTCATTTGCTCTGGAGCTTTTGGTAGAAGTTGAACCTGTGAATTCACAAAGGGTTAAAGTTCACACAGAAATTGTAAACTGTAAACCAGCAGTGGATATTGACTAAATGATCTAAATGTTAATAAGATTCCGAATGTATTCAAAGTAACCTGTTCCTTTTATAGAGACACACCATAAACAGATGGGGAGTGGGACAATAGTACAGGAGATGAGCTCCAGTCCAGTAAATGTAGATGTATTAGAAATACATTTACTTCCTTAGCCGTTTTCCTGACATCTGGAGAATGGCAACTGGTTCCTAGATTGCTTCAGTATTATTTTCCTCTTCACAGGGCCATTACTTAGTAAACTAATCTTCTGTGGCCACTGGGCAACACGGTGTCCTTTCTCACGAGCTGCATTAATCATCAAACCCACCACAGGGAGCTTTACGCTTTACCTTCACGGTTCAGTGAAATACAAGAACTTCCCCTTCATACAGAAATTAAATGCACCTGCGAACACCAGCATCCACTGAGTGCAAGAGGCAATATTTGAAAAGCAATAGGAGAGCACAATGGTGACCACAGCCCAGAGAGGTAGTGAGGCAGCTCTTTGAAAGAGCTGTCCAAATAGTCTCATTCGCCCGTTCTTTCCCCAGAGTCCTGTAAATTATTCCTTTGCATGTACGCATCCAAATCTCTTCTGAAAGTTACGATTGAACCTGCTTTCACCACCACCATTTCAGACAATGCATTCCAAGTCATAACTTGCTGCGTAAAAAATTCTCCTCATCTCCCCCTGGTTCTTTTGCCAATTATCTTAAATCTGTGTCCTCTGGTTACTGACCCATCCACCAGTGGAACCATTTCTCCTTATTTACTTGATCAAAACCCCTCATAATTTTGAACACCTCTATTAAATTTAGTAAATGAAAGTCCTTTCTTATACACTGCACATTATAGGGACAGTTTTCTGAGTGTGCAATGGTGGCAGGATGTATTGCAGCCACATTGTGATTTCAGTAACTGGAAGATCAGGGCTCTGATTATTGCAGAGATATCCAATCTAAGTGGCAATCAGTAGGATTGTTTACCTACAATTCCCTAAACTCTCCACTATTCGGATTTTCCTCAACTCATGTCTGGGTTTGTTTAGACTAATTGACTGCGATTGATTGCTATGATTAGTCAACAACTCCATTATCATTCATTGGACTACCAGTTTAGTAGGTGAACTAGATGGAGCGTGATCTTTTTTAGTTTAGCAATTGCTATCTTACTAAAACTCGTCTTCCACCATGTGCAGGATTTAAAAATGTGCTGAGAGTCTTGAAAATTATGTGAACATAATAAGAACATAAGAATTAGGAACAGGAGTAGGCCATCTAGCCCCTTGAGCCTGCTCCGCCATTCAACACGATCATGGCTGATCTGGCCGTGGACTCAGCTCCACTTACCCGCCCGCTCCCCGTAACCCTTAATTCCCTTATTGGTTAAAAATCTATCTATCTCTCATTTGAATACATTCAATGAGCTAGCCTCAACTGCTTCCTTGGGCAGAGAATTCCACAGATTCACAACCCCCTGGGAGAAGAAATTCCTTCTCAACTCGGTTTTAAATTGGCTCCCCCGTATTTTGAGGCTGTGCCACCTAGTTCTAGTCTCCCCGACCAGTGGAAACAACCTCTCTGCCTCTATCTTGTCTATCCCTTTCATTATTTTAAATGTTTCTATAAGATCACCCCTCATCCTTCTGAACTCCAATGAGTAAAGACCCAGTCTACTCAATCTATCATCATAAGGTAACCCCCTCATCAAGGAGTAGTAATAGTAGTAATGTGGAGGAGTAATAGGTTCAAACCCTTATCTCGTTCAATTCAATAGAGGCAATAACAGCAACAAACTTCCCCATTTATTGCATTTAAAATAGACAAATGTCCCAAAGTACTTTGCAGAGGCTTGAAGAAAAATGGATATTGAGCCAAGGAAAGAGAGATTAGGAGGGATGACCAGAAACTTGGTCAAAAGAGTTGGATTTCAAGAAGGGTCTTAAAGGAGGAGCGGGAGGTGGAGAGAAAGGTCGGTTTGGGAAGGGCATTCCTGTGCCTGAGGCCTAGGTGGCTGAATGCCCACTTATCAATGGTGGGATGAAGGGAAGGGGGCCATAATAAGATGGAGAGGGATGGAGGATCTTAAAAAATTTGGGACCGGCGAGACCATGGAGCGAAATAAAGATAAGGTTAATAATAAAAAAATGATGCATTGGTTCAAAGTAAATGAGTTAATGCCCCAACTAAAGGAATGGGGAGAGGAATTTTAGATAAAATTGCTAATATTTTGTACTTTTTAACTCACAAAGTATGTTACAATATAAATAATGTTTATCTGATGACTTATCCAAAATAGCAGAAATTTTCTCCAATTAAATTTTAAGAAGATCGAAGTCATTGCTTTCAGTCTCCGTCACAAACTCCGTTCCCTGGCCATTGACTCCAACCCTCTCCCTGGTCACTCTCTGAGGCTGAACCGGACTGTTCACAACCTTGACGCCCTATTTGACCCTGAACTGAGCTTCCGACCACATATCGTATCCATCACCAAGTCCGCCTACTTCCACCTTTATAACATCACCCGTTTCTGCCCATGTCTGAGTTAATCTGCTGCTGAAACCATCATCTATGACTTTGTTACCTCTAAACTCAACTATTCCATTGCTCTTCTGGCCGGCCCCTCATCTTCCACCCTACATAAACTTGAGCTTATCCAAAACTTTGCTGCCCACATCCTAACTCTCACCAAGTCCCTGTTCACACATCACTCATGTGGTTATTGTCCTACGTTGACTCCCGGTCCCACAATGCACCCATTTTAAAATGATCATCTTTGTTTTCAAATCCCCTCATGGCCTCACCCCTCGTCATCTCTATGGGTTCTACAACCCTCCGAGACCTCTGGGCTCCGACAATACTGACCTCTTGCACATCTCCGATTTTAATCACTCCACTATTGGCGGTTAAGCCTTCAGCTGCTTAGGCCCTAAGCTCAGGAATTTCTTCCCTAAACCTCTCTGCTTCTCTTTCCTCCATTAAGCCGCTCCTTGAAACTTACCTGTTTGACCAGCTTTTGGTCACCTGTCCGAATATTTCCTTATGTGGCTTTCGTTTGATAACTCTCCTGTGAGGCTTCTTGGGATGTTCTACTACCTTCAAGGCAAATTGTTGATGTTATAAGGTGTATCTGGTTAGGCCTTTAGAGGGTAGTAGTTTATGGCAAAATGAACAACTGAGGAATATGAGGTGCTAGGAATAAAGTTAAAATGCAAGACTTTGAGGCTAATATTCCTGGGAATGCAGGCAGGCAGGGGAAGATGAGGCAACTATAAACGTGGCTCGACAAGTGGTGTAGGAGTGATCGATTCAAGATTGGATGGGCATTATAACCTGTTGTGGAAGAGACTGTGATTGTACAAAATTATTTGATTCCACCTGAACTGAGCTGATGCTTGATACATTAGTTAGTGGTACTGGTACAATGGGGAGTGGTATTGGTATTAGGATTGAACACCAACTATTGGGCTTCGCTGCCCAGCTCCTGTCAACATCTGGATCGCTGCTATTTTGGTGCGGTCCCTAATATTGGCAGCCTGTGTGTCCGGAAGAAACTGTCGAGAACCTCATTAGCTTATGCGAATCAGGTCTAATGACATGGGCAGAACCACAAGGCTATTTTGAGGTACCAATGCATTGATTCTTGCCATTGAGTGGCCCAACTAGTGATCTGTGTTCCCTGTATTTTTTTGGGGCCCTGAGCACCATTCAAAATACCATGCACACGCGTTTTTTACATTGAAATGCTGGCAAGCCAACCTTATAGGGAACACTGCGAATGACCCTCAAAGGGGTTGCTGCAGTTCTCTGAAAGAAAGGTAAGTTTGAGGTTCGAAAGTTGTTTTTGTGGGGTCAGAAGGGCATTAATGTTCCTCCCGACCCATCAGAAATTAACCCTGTAATTCCCAACACCTCATGACCCTCTCTCATGGATTGCCCTTCACCTTGCCACCCCCTCCCCCCACATCCCCAACCCCCCATTAACCTTGAAGGACTGGGTGTGCTTCTCGGTGTAACCGGCAAATTATTTCCGATTGGCGAGCTGCTTAAAATGTACAAGCAATTGAGCCAGTAATGATGACTGACCGTGAAAGTAGGTCGGGTCTCTCTCTGGTGACATTGAGTGGTGACAGTTGCAGTGCCCGGAACAGAAAATCAGCCCATGTATATGAATCTGCAAGGCGTGAATAAAATAAGGGAACTAATAGCACCAACTACTATAAAAAGAAAAGAAGCTTTTATAAAGCATCTTTCACAACCTCAAGATATCACAAGGTGCTTTACAGCCAACGAAGTACTTTTGAAATGTAGTTACTGTTGTAATATAGAAAACATGACAGCCAATTAAGGGGTTTAGCAGCTTTGAAAGTAGATAAGTCCCTAGGCCTGGATGAAATGCATCCCAGGCTGTTGAGCAAAGTAAAAGAGGAGATAGCAGAGGCTTTGACATAGAAACATAGAAAATAGGTGCAGGAATAGGTCATTCAGCCCTTTGAGCCTGCACCACCATTCAATATGATCATGGCTGATCATGCAACTTCAGTACCCCATTCCTGCTTTCTTTCCCTTTTGAATATATTTAACGAACTGGCCTCAACAACTTTCTGTGGTAGAGAAATCCACAGGTTCACAATTCTCTGAGTGAAGAAGTTTCTCCTCATCTCGGTCCTAAATGGCTTACCCCTTATCCTTAGACTGTAGCCCCTGGACTTCCAACATCGGGAACATTTTTCCTGCATCTAATCTGTCCAATCCCATCAGAATTTTATACGATTTTATGAGATCCCCTCTCATTCTTCTAAATTCCAGTGAATATAAGCCTAGTCGATCCAGTCTTTCTTCATATGTCAGTCCTGCTATCCTGGGAATCAGTCTAGTGAACCTTCGCTGCACTCCCTCAATAGCAAGAATGTCCTTCCTCAGATTAGGAGACCAAAACTGTATACAATATTCAAAGTGTGGCCTCACCAAGACACTGTACAACTGCAGTAAGACCTCCCTGCTCCTATACTCAATTCCTCTCGCTATGAAGGCCAGCATGCCATTTGCCTTCTTCACCGCCTACTGTACCTGCATGCCAACTTTCAATGACTGATGTACCATGGCACCCAGGTTTCGTTGCACCTCCCCTTTTCCTAATCTAACACCATTCAGATAATATTCTGCCTTCCTGTTTTTGCTACCAAAGTGGATAACCTCACATTTATCTACATTATACTGCATCTGCCATGCATTTGCCCACTCACCCAACCTGTCCAAGTCACCCTGCAGCCTCTTAGCATCTTCCTCACAGCTCACACTGCCACCCAACTTAGTGTCATCTGCAAACTTGGAGATATTACACTCAATTCCTTCATCTAAATCATTGATGTATATTGTAAATAGCTGGGGTCCTAGCACTGAGCCCTGCGACATCCCACTAGTCACCGTCTGCCATTCTGAAAAGGACCCATTTATCGCGACTCTCTGCTTCCTGTCGGCCAACCAGTTCTCTACCCACGTCAGTACATTACCCCCAATACCATGTGCTTTAATTTTGCATGACAATCTCTTGTGTGGGACCTTGTCAAAAGCCTTTTGAAAGTCCAAATACACCACATCCACTGGTTCTCTCTTGTCCACTGTACTAGTTACATCCTCAAAAAGTTCTAGAAGATTTATCAAGCATGATTTCCCTTTCATAAATCTATGCTGACTTGGACCGATCCTGTCACTGCTTTCCAAATGCGCTGCTATTACATCTTTAATAATTGATTCCAACATTTTCCCCACTACCGATGTCAGGCTAACCATCATTTTCCAGTCCTCTTTGGATTTGGGCATGGTGTTGCAGGACTGGAGGACTGCTAATGTGATACCCTTGTTTAAGAAGGGAGAAAGGGATAGACTGGGTAATTATAGACCTGTCAGCCTAACCTCAGTGGTGGGAAAATTATTGGAAAAAATCCTGAAAGACAGGATAAATCTACATTTGGAAAGGCAAGGATTAATTAGGGACAGTCACCACAGATTTGTTAAGGGAAGATCATGTTTGACTAACCCAATTAAATTTTTTGAAGAGGTAACCAGGAGGGTCGATGAGGGTACTGCGTACGATGTAGTGTTTATGGACTTTAGCAAAGCTTTTGATAAGGTCCCACATGGTGGACTGATCACGAAGGTAAAACCCCATGGGATGCAGGGCAAAGTGGCAAGTTGGATCCAGAATTGGCTTAGAGGTAGGAAGCAAAGAGTAATGGTTGATGGATGTTTTTGTGACTGGAAGGATGTTTCCAGTGGGGTACTGCAGGGCTCAGTACTGGGTCCCTTGCTTTTTGTAGTATACATCAATGATCTCGATTTGAATACAGGAAGTATGATTAAGAAGTTTGCAGATGACACTAAAATTGGCTGTGTGGTTGATAATGAGGAGGAAAGTCATGGACTGCAGGAGGATATCAATCTACTGGTCAGGTGGGCAGAGCAGTGGCAAATGTAATTTAATTCAGAGAAGTGTGAGGTAATGCACTTTGGGAGGGCTAATGAGGAAAGGGTGCGCCACTTAAAAGTGTAGATGAGCAAAGGGACCTTGGAGTGCTTGTCCACAGATCCCTGAAAGTAGCAGGCCAGGTGGATAAGGTGGGTAAGAAGACATACGGAATGCTTGCCTTTATTAGCCGAGGCATAGGATACAAGAGCAGGGAGGTTATGATTAAATTGTATAATACTCTGGTGAGGCCACAGCTGAAGTACCACGTGCAGTTCTGGTCGCTGTATTATAGGAAGGACGTGATTGCACTAGACAAGGTGCAGAGGAGATTTATTAGGATGCTGCCTGGAATGGAGAATCTTAGCAATGAGGACAGATTGGATAGGCTGGGTTTATTCTCATTGGAACAGAGGAGATTGAGAGGAGACCTCATCGAGGTGTACAAAATATTGAGGGGCCTGGATATACTGGATAGCAAGGGCCTTTTTCCCTTGGTGGAGTGATCAATTACGAGGGGGCATAGTTTTAAGGTGGTTGATGGAAGGTTTAGAGGGGATTTGAGGGGGGCTTCTTCATGCAGAGGATTGTGGGGGCCTGGAATGCACTGCCTGGAAGGGTGGTGGATGCAGAAATTCTCACAACATTTAAAAGGAGTTTGGATGGGCACTTAAAGTGTTGTAACCTGCAGGGTTACAGTCCTAGAGCTGGTAAGTGGGATTAGACTGGATAATCTCTTGTTTGCTGGCACAGATACGATGGTAAGTACTGCAAGGAATCAAATACGGCCAGGGTGATCTCCTGAACCAGTTTCGATAGTCTGGATGCGTTGGAGAGGAATTTTCCCAGATTTTTTTTCCCCCAATTGGCCTGGGTTTTTATCTGGTTTTTGCCTCTCCCAGGAGATCACATGGCTTCGGTTGGGGTGGAGTGTAGAATCTTTCACTTTAAGGGGTGTCGCAGTTATGTGGGGTGGACTGGTTGGTCTGGGTGCTTTTTAACTTTCCGCCATTGTTCATTGTTCGTAGGTTTATATGTAATCTTCAGGGCTGCTGACCAAGGGCCGTGTGGCTCTTTGTCGGCCGGCGTGGACACAATGGGCTGATATGGCCTCCTTCTGCGCTGTAAATTTCTATGTTTCTATCTACGCACAACAAGATCCCCCAAACAGCAATGTGATAATTGTTACATATTTTATATGACCTCACAATACACACAGGGCTCCAAGATGGTTCCATTCCTTTATTATTCTTGTTATAAACAGCAGAGGTTGAATTACCACAATAGTCTACTAGGTGGAGCAATAGTCCACTAGATGGAACTATATTACAATAATGACCAGATAATCTGTTTTTATTCGTGATGTTGGTTGGTTGAGGGATAAACGTTGGCTTGAAAACCTAAAAGAACTCCTCTCTTTTTCTTCAGAATAGTGTCATAGGATCTTTTACATTCACCTGAGATAGCAAACGTGGCCTCTGTTTCATCTGAAAGACGGCATCTCTGACATTACAGCACTCCCTAAGTAATGCATTGAAGTGTCAGCCTAGGTTTTGTGTTCATGTATCTGGGGTGCGACTTGAGCTCACAACCTTCTGACTCCAAGGCGGGAGTGCCACCAGTGAGCCACGGCTGAAACAAATGAGGTGATGTGGTGTTCTAATTTGGACAGAAACATGCTTTTAGCCAGGGCATGATAGGAAACCTGTCATTCCTGACTCTAAAATTTTCGGAAGAGACAGTGTTCCAACATTAGAAAGAAGGGAGATTGCTGAATATGGCATCAGACTCAGTGTCCCTGCGTTGAATTGAGAAATAAAATGTGCTCTGCAAAAAAATTGCCATCCCTTATAAATTGACAAATAGTGAGAAAGAAATAGAGAAAGACATCTGTCGACATTTCAAAGAGTATTTTGATTGTAATAGAGCTTTAATAATAGATGTGACTATCAGTAAAACCCTCCAGCCAGTCAGCACACTTGTTCCTTCCTATCACTTCGAAGAGACTGTCTATTAGGAGTTGGATGTCACACACAATCTACCAACATAAAGGGGAAGTACCATGGCAACACATACTGACATTAGGTGCAGCATGGCTCAGTGGCTCACCTAGTGGATGACTGCTCCACCTAGTGGACTACTGTGGTAATGCAACTGCTGATATACATACAATAAAGGAGTCATGTGACATGATAAGTTCCTGTAGAGCTATCTAGTAGACTGTGTGGTTGTGATGTCAAAAAGAATGTATCACCTCTGAGTCAGAAGGTCATCAGTTCAATCCCCACTCCATGGATTTGAGTGCATAATCTAGGTTGACACTTGAGGGCAGTTGTGAGGGAGTGCTGCACTGTTGCCATGCCATCTTTCGGATGTGATGTTAAATCAAGGTGCCATCTGCTTTTTCAGATGGATATAAAAGATCCCATGGCATTATTTTGAAGAAGAACAGGAGAGTTCTCCTGGTGTCCTGCCCAACATTTATCCCTGAGCCAACACCTAAAACAAATTGCCTGGTCATTATCTCATTTCTGCTTGTGGGATCTTGCTGTGTGCAAATTGGCTGCCATATTTCCCTACATCACAATAGTGACTACACTTCAAAAGTACTTAATTGACTAATGCGCTTTGGGACATCCTGAGGTTCTGAAAGGCACTATATAAATGCAAATTCTTTCTTACCATGCTTGACCTGTGGTACCAAAAGAAAAATAAAGACGGTATTCAAAGAGATGTTGTGACAAAATTTAATAAGCTGACACACATAATAAGCCAAATTATAAGTATTAGGCAGCAAGGATCAGCCTAAAGTACACCACGGATCCACATCCCTGAGAGTGAGTTAAGCAAAGTTGAGAGCATTTATTGTTGAAAATGCAGATTGAACAAGAAAGGAATAAAATGTATTTCATGATGTATGACCATTAAGAAAAGAAAATTAAATGCTTGCATTCCTATAGCGTCTTTCAGGACCTCAGGACCAACGTTCCCCCTAAGGGGCACAGGCGTGCGGCTGCGCATTGATGGAGAGGGCCCACACAGGCTGCTCACATTCTCTTGCCACTGGAAAAGATAATGCACAGCAAATTTAAAGGGACCACACATGAAAAAAAAATAGAGATAACATTGCTGAGGATGTTAAAAGTGCCAAATACTTTAGAGGTATAGCAGAAAATGCACTCTGCAAGGTCCCACAAACAGCAATGAAATAATGACTAGATAATCTGTTTAGTGATGCTGGTTAGGAACATAGGAACAGGGGTAAGCCATTCAGCCCTGCACTGCACCTACCCCAAGGTCAATATATCCTTCCTGAGGTGTGGTGCCCAGTACTGAATGCAGTACTCTAAATGGGATCCAACCAGAGCTCTGTACAACTATGACATAACTTTCACCCCTTAGTATTCCTGCCCTCTTGAGATAAAGATTACTTGGGCCCCTAAATCTCTCTGCTTCTCCACATTTCCCAGCTTCTCACAATTTAAAAAAATACTCTGATCTATCTTTCTTAGGTCCAAAGTGGATGATCTCACACTTACCCATGTCGAACTCCATCGGCCACTGTTTTTCCCCACTCACTTAATCTGTCAATGCCCCTTTACAACTTTCTGCTCCCATATAAAATACCCATCCATCCATTCAGCATAGAAATTTACAGCACGGAAGGAGGCCATTTCGACCCATCGTGTCCATGCCAGCCAACAGAGAGTTATCCAGCCTAATCCCACTTTCCAGCTCTTGTAGGTTATGGCACTTCAAGTTCACATCCAAGTACTTTTTAAATGTGGTGAGGGTTTCTGCCTCTACCACTCTTTCAGGCAGTGAGTTCCAGACCCGTACCACTGTCTGAATGAAAACATTTCCCCTCAAATCCCCTCTAAACCTCCTACCAATTACTTTAAATCTATACCTCTTGGTTGTTGACCTCTCTGCTAAGGGAAATAGGTCCTACTTGTCCATTCTATCTACCTCATAATTTTATACACCTCAATAAGGTCTCTCCTCAGCTTCCACTGTTCCAAAGAAAACAAACCCAGCCTATCCAATCTTTCCTCATAGCTAAAATTCTCCAGTCCAGGCAACATCCTCATAAATCTCCTCTGTACCCTCTCTAGTGCAATCACATCTTTCCTGTAATGTGGTGACCAGAACTGCACGCAGTACTCTAGCTGTGGCGTAACTAGTGTTTTATACAGTTCAAGCACAGTATTCTATGCCTCAGCTAATAAAGGCAAGTATTCCATATGCCTTCTTAACCACCTTATCCTGGCCTGCTACCTTCAGGGATCTGTGGAAATGTACTCCAAGGTCCGTTTGTTCTTCTACACTTCTCAGTGTCCTACCAGTGTCCTTCCTTCCTTCCATCCGTCTTTCCGTCCGTCCTTCCTTCCTTCCGTTCTTACTTCTCTCCCACAAAATGCAACAACAAGCCTTTGACTCATCCGGTACTCGTATTATCCATATATAGTGCCTTTCACATAGAAAACATCCCAACGTGTTTCACAGAGGTGTAATCAATACATGGATGCCAAGCTAAAGAAGGAGACCTCAGTATTTGGTTTTGGTGGTTGGGCAAAATGGGTGATAGAGAATTAGCAGCCCATCTTACACCCCATTTATGGAGAGCATTAAATAATAACATTTAGATATTGCCAAGCAGAGATATAAAGGGGAAAATATATCAGAAGTTCCAATATGGGTTTCTGCCAAAAATCCCCAGCATGGCCAGTATGACACATGAAATCTGACGACAAAAAGAACAAAATCATTTCAACAACAAGCAAGGGTCCTATGTCCCTCTGCGCCAAAGGGTTAAATTGTCATTGGCTAGTCTAACAGGACGACTCAGGTTTTCAAGGGCATTGCTGGTCATTTCTCAATTCACTGCCCTTAACTATCGCAGCTCACAACGTATACCAACGGACTGTGGATAATCAAGGAAGAGATAAGCCATGCTACTCATCGAAGAAGAGGAACATGTCCTCACAACCGGCCTCTCCAGTAATAATTAGCCAGATGACCTTAGGTACAGTTCTTGACAACCAATTGGAAGCTGAACAGTCACCTCAAGTTCATGCTGTTCATGCCAGGACAAAGGGAGTCACTGCATCTAAGATAGCCAGCTGTCTCGATCGATTGTTAAGTCAGGCAAAGCCTCAAGGGCACTAATTATTGCCAACCTGCAAGAAAATGGTTTGGGGCCATGAACACTGCTGAAGCCGGAGTGCTTTGCGGCAGTACTGAACATTAGCATAAATTAATTATTAATTTCGTTCTAAAAATACACACAGAAAATCAGATAATAAAAAGAAACATATATCTGGTAATAGGGTTGGAATTCAAGCAGAAAACGCTGGAATCATATAGCAGGTCGGTCAGAATTTCAAACAATGGTCCCTATATTTAAGTGGAGATGAGAACGAATCGAGAGTAAGGCCGACAGTGGGCGACGAACGCGCAACATTGCTGGATGGGTAGGAATGGCCCATTTAAACAGAGATGTCTGATTATCATTTTACTTCCAGGTTTTGTGTCTTCACTGTGCAAGAGCAGACGCGAGACAGACCCACTGGATGCGATTTCCCCTCGACTATTTAAAGGCCCAGTTCAAACCTCAAGAAAGAAAGAAGGGAGGCCTTTCGAAGGAAGTTCGTGACGAGAGCGGGAGAGTCCGTGACGAGAGTGGGAGAGTCCGTGAGTTCCAGGGAGTCTGAGTTCAGAAGGTCGGCAATTCGGTAGGCCTCGAGGTTGGCGAGTTGGTACACCTGAGGTCAGCGATTCGGTAGGCCCTGAGGTCGGCGATTCGGTAGGCCCTGAGGTCGGCGATTCGGTAGGCCCTGAGGTCGGCAATTCGGTAGGCCCTGAGGTCGGCGATTCGGTAGGCCCTGAGGTCGGCGGTTCGGTAGGCCCTGAGGTCGGCAATTCGGTAGGTCCTGAGGTCGGTGATTCGGTAGGCCCTGAGGTCGGCGATTCGGTAGGCCCTGAGGTCGGAGATTCGGTAGGCCCTGAGGTCGGCGATTCGGTAGGCCCTGAGGTCGGCGATTCGGTAGGCCCTGAGGTCGGCGATTCGGTAGGCCCTGAGGTCGGCGATTCGGTAGGCCCTGAGGTCGGCGATTCGGTAGGCCCTGAGGTCGGTGATTCTGTAGGCCCTGAGGTCGGCGATTCGGTAGGCCCTGAGGTCGGCGAGCCCTGAGGTCGGCGATTCGGTAGGCCCTGAGGTCGGCGATTCGGTAGGTCCTGAGGTCAGCGATTCGGTAGGCCCTGAGGTCGGCGATTTGGTAGGTCCTGAGGTCAGCGATTCGGTAGGCCCTGAGGTCGGCGATTCGGTAGGCCCTGAGGTCGACAATTCGGTAGGCCCTGAGGTCGGCGATTCGGTAGGCCCTGAGGTCGGCGATTCGGTAGGCCCTGAGGTCGGCGGTTCGGTAGGCCCTGAGGTCGGCAATTCGGTAGGTCCTGAGGTCGGTGATTCGGTAGGCCCTGAGGTCGGCGATTCGGTAGGCCCTGAGGTCGGAGATTCGGTAGGCCCTGAGGTCGGCGATTCGGTAGGCCCTGAGGTCGGCGATTCGGTAGGCCCTGAGGTCGGCGATTCGGTAGGCCCTGAGGTCGGCGATTCGGTAGGCCCTGAGGTCGGTGATTCTGTAGGCCCTGAGGTCGGCGATTCGGTAGGCCCTGAGGTCGACGAGCCTTGAGGTCGGCGATTCGGTAGGCCCTGAGGTCGGTGATTCGGTAGGTCCTGAGGTCGGTGATTCGGTAGGCCCTGAGGTTGGCGATTCGGTAGGTCCTGAGGTCGGTGATTCAGTAGGTCCTGAGGTTGGCGATTCGGTAGGCCCTGAGGTCGGTGATTCTGTAGGCCCTGAGGTCGGCGAGTCGGGAGTTCGAAGGCCTGGAGTTCGGAGGCTGGGAGGTCATTGAGGTGAGTTGGTAAGGAGCTCTCTTTTTACTATTTTCTCTATTTCTTTTTAAGGAGGTCGGGAGTTCGGAGGCTGAGAGGTCGGGAGGCCACAGAGGTCGGTGAGTTTGGGAGGCCACAGAGGTCGGTGAGGTGAGTTGGTGAGTAGCTCTCTTTTCTCTATTTCTTTTAAGTAGATTTTAAATTAGATAAGTCTAACTAGAGAGATGGCAGTGCAGCTCAGTCCCGTGGAATGCACATCCTGCGGCATGTGGGAAGTCCTGGACGCTTCGCACAGCCTAGACAACCATGTGTGCAGGAGGTGTCTCCAGCTTCAACTGCTCGAGCTCCGCGTTTCGGAGCTGGAGCAGCGGGTGGAGTCAATAAGGTGCATCCATGAGGCTGAGAATTGCGTGGATAGCATGTTTCAGGAGGTGCTTAAAGGCATGCAGGTGGAGGGAAAGTGGGTGACCACCAGACGTAGTAAGTGTGCTAGGCAGATAGAGCAGGAGTCCCCCCCCCCCCCCGTGAATCCATTTTGCTTTCAAACCAATTTGCAATTCTGAGTATCGGTAAGGATGATGGTGCCTCTGGGGAGTGCAGCCAGAGCCAATTCCAAGGCACCACGGGTGGTTCAGCTGCACAGGGGGGAGGGATGAAGAACAAAAAAGCCCTAGTGATAGGGGATTCTATAGTTAGGGGAACAGACAGGCATTTCTGCAGCCGTAGACGTGACTCCCAAATGGTTTTATGCCTCCCTGGTGCCAGGGTCAAGGATGTCACAGAGTGGACACGGGGCATCCTGGGCAGGGAGGGTAAACAGCTAGAGGTCGTGGTCCATATCGGGACCAACGACATAGGTAAAATGAAGAATGAGGTCTTACAGGAAGAATTTAGGGAGCTAGGAAGAAAATGAAAGGGTACAACCTCAAAGGTAGTAATCTCCGGGTTACTACCAGTGCCACGTGCTAATGAGTACAAGAATAGAAGGATAGAGAGGATGCACACGTGGCTGGAAAATTGGTGTAGGAGGGAGGGCTTTAAATTCTTGAGGCATTGGGACCGCTTCTGGGGGAGATGGGACCTGTACAAATTGGACGGGTTGCACCTCAACAGCACCGGGACCAATATCCTTACGGGGAGTTTTGCTAGTGCTGTTGGGGAGAGATTAAACTAGTTTGGCAGGGGGATGGGAATCTGAGAATGAATTCAAAAGGGAAGGAAGTAAAGCAGAAGTTGGATAGCAAGAATCTAGAAAACAAATCTGTAAGGCAGAGGAAACAGGGCTTAGTATGTAGTATGTAGTCTTCCTGTGCTGAATGGTATATACTTTAATGCAAGGAATATAGTGAATAAGGCGGATGAGCTAAGAGTACAGATAGACACTTGGGAGTATGACATTATAGCCATTACAGAAACATGGCTGAAAGAGGGACAGGTTTGGCAGATCAATATTCCAGGTTACAGGATTTTTAGACAAGATAGAGAGGGGGGTAAAAGGGGGGGAGGGGTGGTGTTGCGGTACTAATTAAAGAAACTATTACAGCGGTGAGGAGGGATGATATGTGAGAGGGATCATCAAATGAGGCCATATGGGTCAAATTGAAAAATAATAAAGGGTAAAGGGGTGATCATATTGCTGGGAATGTATTATAGACCTCCAAACAGTGGGAGGGAGATAGAGGAACAAATATGTAAGCAAATTGCTATAAACTCCAAACACCATAGGGTAGTAATAGTAGGGGATTTTAACTATCCAAATATTGATTGGGACAAATTTAGTGTGAAGGGTATGGAGGGTGCAGAATTCTTGAAATGCATTCAAGAGAACTTTTTTAGTCAGTATATAACAAGCCCAACATGAGAGGGAGCGGTCTTGGATTTAGTTTTGGGGAATGAAGCTGGGCAGGTTGAATGGGTATTAGTGGGGAAGCACTTGGGTGCCAGTGACGATAATTCTGTCAGATTCAAGTTGGTTATGGATAAGGACAATAATAGGCCTGGAATAAAAGTTCCGAATTGGGGAAAAGCTAATTTTGTTAAGTTAAGGAGTGATTTGGCCATAGTGGACTGGAAACAGCTACTTGTGGGTAAATTGGTGACAGAACAGTGGGAGGCATTCAAGGAGGAGATCCGAAAGGTTCAGGCCAAACATGTGGCCTTAACGAAAAAAGTTTGGAAAAATAATTCTAGAGCCCCCTGGATGTCCAGGGACTTACAGGGGAGGATTAAGAAAAAAAGGGATGCTTATGTCACATATCAACGGCTAAATACTTTAAAATCTTTAGAGGAATATAGAAGGATAAAAGGTAAAATTAAAAAGGATATTAGGAATGCTAAGAGGGAGCATGAGAAATTCTTAGCCAGTAAAATTAAGAAAAACCCTAAGATTTTCCATAAATATATTAAGAGTAATAGGGTAACTAAGGAAAGGATAGGTCCTATTGCAGGGACATAAAAGGGGTCAGAGGGTCTAGTAAGGAGGGGGAACTGAGGGAAATCTTTATTAGTCGGGAAATTGTGTTGGGGAAATTGATGGGATTGAAGGCCGATAAATCCCCAGGGCCTGATGGACTGCATCCCAGAGTACTTAAGAGGTGGCCTTGGAAATAGCGGATGCATTGACAGTCATTGTCCAACATTCCATTGACTCTGGATCAGTTCCTATCGAGTGGAGGGTAGCCAATGTAACCCCACTTTTTAAAAAAGGAGGGAGAGAGAAAACAGGGAATTATAGACCGGTCAGTCTGACCTCAGTAGTGGGTAAAATGATGGAATCAATTATTAAGAATGTCATAGCAGTGCATCTGGAAAATGGTGACATGATAGGTCCAAGTCAGCATGGATTTGTGAAAGGGAAATCATGCTTGACAAATCTTCTGGAATTTTTTGAGGATGTTTCCAGTAAAGTGGACAAAGGAGAACCAGTTGATGTGGTATATTTGGACTTTCAGAAGGCTTTCGACAAGGTCACACACAAGAGATTAATGTGCAAAGTTAAAGCACATGGGATTGGGGGTAGTGTTCCTACGTGGATTGAGAACTGGTTGTCAGACAGGAAGCAAAGAGTAGGAGTAAACGGGTACTTTTCGGAATGGCAGGCAGTGACTAGTGGGGTGCCGCAAGGTTCTGTGCTGGGGCCCCAGCTGTTTACATTGTACGTTAATGATTTAGACGAGGGGATTAAATGCAGTATCTCCAAATTTGCGGATGACATTAAGTTGGGTGACAGTGTGAGCTGCGAGGAGGATGCTATTAGGCTGCAGAGTGACTTGGATAGGTTAGGTGAGTGGGCAAATGCATGGCAGATGAAGTATAATGTGGATAAATGTGAGGTTATCCACTTTGGTGGTAAAAACAGAGAGACAGACTATTATCTGAATGGTGACAGATTAGGAAAAGGGAAGGTGCAACGAGACCTGGGTGTCATGGTACATCAGTCATTGAAGGTTAGCATGCAGGTACAGCAGGCGGTTAAGAAAGCAAATGGCATGTTGGCCTTCATAGCGAGGGGATTTGAATATAGGGGCAGGGAGGTGTTGCTACAGTTGTACAGGGCCTTGGTGAGGCCACACCTGGAGTATTGTGTACAGTTTTGGTCTCCTAACTTGAGGAAGGACATTCTTGCTATTGAGGGAGTGCAGCGAAGATTCACCAGACTGATTCCCGGGATGGCGGGACTGACCTATCAAGAAAGACTGGATCAACTGGGCTTGTATTCACTGGAGTTCAGAAGAATGAGAGGGGACCTCATGGAAACGTTTAAAATTCTGACGGGTTTAGACAGGTTAGATGCAGGAAGAATGTTCCCAATGTTGGGGAAGTCCAGAACCAGGGGTCACAGTCTGAGGATAAGGGGTAAGCCATTTAGGACCGAGATGAGGAGAAACTTCTTCACCCAGAGAGTGGTGAACCTGTGGAATTCTCTATCACAGAAAGTAGTTGAGGCCAATTCACTAAATATATTCAAAAGGGAGTTAGATGATGTCCTTACTACTCGGGGGATCAAGGGTTATGGCGAGAAAGCAGGAAGGGGGTACTGAAGTTTCATGTTCAGCCATGAACTCATTGAATGGCGGTGCAGGCTAGAAGGGCTGAATGGCCTGCTCCTGCACCTATTTTCTATGTTTCTATGTTTCTACATGTAGGTACCAACGATATAGGTAAGAAGCGGGAAGAGGTCCTACAAGCTGAATTTAGGGAGCTAGGAGTTAAATTAAAAAGTAGGACCTCAAAGGTAGTAATCTCTGGATTGCTACCAGTGCCACGTGCAAATCAGAGTAGAGGGATCAGGATAGTTAGAATAAATACGTGGCTTGAGCAGTGGTGCAAGAGGGAGGGATTCAAATTCCTGGGGCATTGGAACCAGTTCTGGGGGAAGTGGGACCTGTATAAAAGGGACGGACTGCACTTGGGCAGGACTGGAACTGATGTCCTAGGGGTAACATTTGCTAATGCAGTGCGGGAGTGTTTAAACTAATATGGCAGGGGGATGGGAATCTATGCAGCAAGATAGAGCGAAGTAATATGGAGTAAGAAACAGATGGTAGAAAGGTAAAAAGCAATAGTGGAAGGCCGAGTAAAGAAAGGCAAGAAACAAAAAGGGCCACACTACATCATAATTCTAAAAGGACAAAGGGTGTTAAAAAAACAAGCCTGAAGGCTTTGTGTCTTAATGCAAGGAGTATCCGTAATAAGGTGGATGAATTAACTGTGCAAATAGATGTTAACAGATATGATGTGATTGGGATTACAGAGACGTGGCTCCAGGATGATCAGGGCTGGGAACTCAACATCCATGGGTATTCAACATTCAGGAAAGATAGAATAAAAGGAAAAGGAGGTGGGGTAGCATTGCTGGTTAAAGAGAAGATTAATGCAATAGTTAGGAAGGACATTAGCTTGGATGATGTGGAATCTATATGGGTAGAGCTGCAGAACACCAAATGGCAAAAAACGTTAGTGGGAGTTGTGTACAGACCTCCAAGCAGTAGTATTGATGTTGGAGAGGACATCAAACAGGAAATTAGGGGTGCATGCAATAAAGGTGCAGCAGTTATCATGGGTCACTTTAATATGCATATAGATTGGGTTAACCAAACTGGAAGCAATACGGTGGAGGAGGATTTCCTGGAGTGCATAAGGGATGGTTTTCGAGACCAATATGTTGAGGAACCAACTAGGGGGGAGGCCATCTTAGACTGGGTGTTGTATAATGAGAGAGGATTAATTAGCAATCTCGTTGTGCGAGGCCCCTTGGGGAAGAGTGACCATAATATGGTGGAATTCTGCATTAGGATGGAGAATGAAACAGTTAATTCAGAGACCATGGTCCAGAACGTAAAGAAGGGTAACTTTGAAGGTATGAGGCGTGAATTGGCTAGGATAGATTGGCGAATGATAGAAACATAGAAACATAGAAAATAGGTGCAGGAGCAGGCCATTCAGCCCTTCTAGCCTGCACCGCCATTCAATGAGTTCATGGCTGAACATGAAACTTCAGTACCCACTTCCTGCTTTCACGCCATACCCCTTGATCCCCCGAGTAGTAAGGACTTCATCTAACTCCCTTTTGAATATATTTAGTGAATTGGCCTCAACTACTTTCTGTGGTAGAGAATTCCACAGGTTCACCACTCTCTGGGTGAAGAAGTTTCTCCTTATCTCGGTCCTAAATGGCTTACCCCTTATCCTTAGACTGTGACCCCTGGTTCTGGACTTCCCCAACATTGGGAACATTCTTCCTGCATCCAACCTGTCCAAACCCGTCAGAATTTTAAACGTTTCTATGAGGTCCCCTCTCACTCTTCTGAACTCCAGTGAATACAAGCCCAGTTGATCCAGTCTTTCTTGATATGTCAGTCCCGCCATCCCGGGAATCAGTCTGGTGAACCTTCGCTGCACTCCCTCAATAGCAAGAATGTCCTTCCTCAAGTTAGGAGACCAAAACTGTACACAATACTCCAGGTGTGGCCTCACCAAGGCCCTGTACAACTGTAGCAACACCTCCCTCCCCCTGTACTCAAATCCCCTCGCTATGAAGGCCAACATGCCATTTGCTTTCTTAACCGCCTGCTGTACCTGCATGCCAACCTTCAATGACTGATGTACCATGACACCCAGGTCTCGTTGCACCTTCCCTTTTCCTAATCTGTCACCATTCAGATAATAGTCTGTCTCTCTGTTTTTACCACCAAAGTGGATAACCTCACATTTATCCACATTATACTTCATCTGCCACGCATTTGCCCACTCACCTAACCTATCCAAGTCACTCTGTAGCCTCATAGCATCCTCCTCGCAGCTCACACTGCCACCCAACTTAGTGTCATCCGCAAATTTGGAGATACTACATTTAATCCCCTCATCTAAATCATTAATGTACAATGTAAACAGCTGGGGCCCCAGCACAGAACCCTGCGGTACCCCACTAGTCACTGCCTGCCATTCCGAAAAGTACCCATTTACTCCTACTCTTTGCTTCCTGTCTGACAACCAGTTCTCAATCCACGTCAGCACACTACCCCCAATCCCATGTGCTTTAATTTTGCACATTAATCTCCTGTGTGGGACCTTGTCGAAAGCCTTCTGAAAGTCCAAATATACCACATCAACTGGTACTCCTTTGTCCACTTTATTGGAAACATCCTCAAAAAATTCCAGAAGATTTGTCAAGCATGATCTCCCTTTCACAAATCCATGCTGACTTGGACCTATCATGTCACCATTTTCTAAATGCGCTGCTATGACATCCTTAATAATTGATTCCATCATTTTACCCACTACTGAGGTCAGGCTGACCGGTCTATAATTCCCTGCTTTCTCTCTCCCTCCTTTTTTAAAAAGTGGGGTTACATTGGCTACCCTCCACTCAATAGGAACTGATCCAGAGTCAATGGAATGTTGGAAAATGACTGTCAATGCATCCGCTATTTCCAAGGCCACCTCCTTAAGTACTCTGGGATGCAGTCCAT
Organism: Pristiophorus japonicus; assembly: GCF_044704955.1. Classification (NCBI taxonomy): domain Eukaryota; kingdom Metazoa; phylum Chordata; class Chondrichthyes; family Pristiophoridae; genus Pristiophorus; species Pristiophorus japonicus. The sequence goes on from NC_091977.1 coordinate 60,131,894, forward strand.
CAGGCCCTGGGGATTTATCGGCCTTCAATCCCATCAATTTCCCCAACACAATTTCCCGACTAATAAAGATTTCCCTCAGTTCCTCCTCCTTAATAGACCCTCTGACCACTTTTATATCCGGAAGGTTGTTTGTGTCCTCCTTAGTGAATACTGAACCAAAGTACTTGTTCAATTGGTCTGCCATTTCTTTGTTCCCCGTTATGACTTCCCCTGATTCTGACTGCAGGGGACCTACGTTTGTCTTTACTAACCTTTTTCTCTTTACATACCTATAGAAACTTTTGCAATCCGCCTTAATGTTCCCTGCAAGCTTCTTCTCGTACTCCATTTTCCCTGCCCTAATCAAACCCTTTGTACTCCTCTGCTGAGTTCTAAATTTCTCCCAGTCCCCAGGTTCGCTGCTATTTCTGGCCAATTTGTATGCCATTTCCTTGGCTTTAATACTATCGCTGATTTCCCTTGATAGCCACGGTTGAGCCACCTTCCCTTTTTTATTTTTACGCCAGACAGGAATGTACAATTGTTGTAATTCATCCATGCGGTCTCTAAATGTCTGCCATTGCCCATCCACAGTCAACCCCTTAAGTATCATTAGCCAATCTATCTTAGCCAATTCATGCCTCATACCTTCAAAGTTACCCTTCTTTAAGTTCTGGACCATGGTCTCTGAATTAACTGTTTCATTCTCCAGCCTAATGCAGAATTCCACCATATTATGGTCACTCTTCCCCAAGGGGCCTCGCACAATGAGATTGCTAATTAATCCTCTCTCATTACACAACACCCAATCTAAGATGGCCTCCCCCCTAGTTGGTTCCTCGACATATTGGTCTAGAAAACCATCCCTTATGCATTCCAGGAAATCCTCCTCCACCGTATTGCTTCCAGTTTGGCTAGCCCAATCTATGTGCATATTAAAGTCACCCATTATAACTGCTGCACCTTTATTGCATGCACTCCTAATTTCCTGTTTGATGCCCTCTCCAACATCACTACTACTGTTTGGAGGTCTGTACACAACTCCCACTAACGATTTTTGCCCTTTAGTGTTCTGCAGCTCTACCCATATAGATTCCACATCATCCAAGCTAATGTCTTTCCTAACTATTGCATTAATCTCCTCTTTAACCAGCAATGCTACCCCACCTCCTTTTCCTTTTATTCTATCCTTCCTTAATGTTGAATACCCCTGGATGTTGAGTTCCCAGCCCTGATCATCCTGGAGCCACGTCTCCGTAATCCCAATCACATCATATTTGTTAACATCTATTTGCACAGTTAATTCATCCACCTTATTGCGATACTCCTTGCATTAAGACACAAAGCCTTCAGGCTTGCTTTTTTAACACCCTTTATCCTTCTAGAATTTTGTTGTACAGTGGCCCTTTTTGTTCTTACATAGAAACATAGAAAACATAGAAAATAGGTGCAGGAGTAGGCCATTCGGCCCTTCTAGCCTGCACCGCCATTCAATGAGTTCATGCCTTGGGTTTCTCTGCCCTCCACTTTTCCTCATCTCCTTTCTGTCTTTTGCTTTTGCCTCATTTTTGTCTCCCTCTGTCTCCCTGTATAGGTTCCCATCCCCCTGCAATATTAGTTTAACTCCTCCCCAACAGCACTAGCAAACACTCCCCCTAGGACATTGGTTCCGGACCTGCCCAGGTGCAGACCGTCCGGTTTGTACTGGTCCCACCTCCCCCAGAACCGATTCCAATGTCCCAAGAATTTGAATCCCTCCCTGCTGCACCACTGCTCAAGCCATGTATTCATCTGCGCTATCCTGCGATTCCTACTCTGACTAGCACGTGGCACTGGTAGCAATCCCGAGATTACTACTTTTGAGGTCCTACTTTTTAATTTAGCTCCTAGCTCCTTAAATTCTTTTCGTAGGACCTCATCCCTTTTTTTACCTATGTCGTTGGTACCAATGTGCACCACGACAACTGGCTGTTCTCCCTCCCATTTCAGAATGTCCTGCACCCTCTCCGAGACATCCTTGACCCTTGCACCAGGGAGGCAACATACCATCCTGGAGTCTCGGTTGCGTCCGCAGAAACGCCTATCTATTCCCCTCACCATCGAATCCCCTATCACTATCGCGCTCCCACTCTTTTTCCTGCCCTCCTTTGCAGCAGAGCCACCTACGGTGCCATGAACTTGGCTGCTGCTGCCCTCCCCTGATGAGTCATCCTCCCCAACAGTACTCAAAGCAGTGTATCTGTTTTGCAGGGGGATGACCACAGGGGACCCCTGCACTATCTTTCTTGCACTGCTCTTCCTGCTGGTCTTCCATTCCCTATCTGGCTGTGGACCCTTCTCCTGCGGTAAGACCAACTCACTACACGTGATACTCACGTCATTCTCAGCATCGTGGATGCTCCAGAGTGAATCCACCCTCAGCTCCAATTCCGCAACGCGGATCGTCAAGAGCTCGAGGCGGATACACTTCCCACACACCTAGCGCCCAAGGACACCGGAAGTGTCCCCGAGTTCCCACATGGTACAGGAGGAGCATATCACATGGCCGAGCTCTCCTGCCATGTCTTAACCTTAGATACCCTTTAATTGGTAATAACAATAAAAAGAAAAGAAAAGCTACTCACCAATCACTAGCCAATCACTTACCACATTGGCTGTGACGTCACTTTTTGATTACTTTCTACTTCTATTTTGCTTTCTCTCCCGCTGTAGCTGCACCGGTATGCTTTTGACAGGTCGCTCCCCTCTCACCACCTGCTGCTGGCTCTCGATCTCCCGCTGGGCCTTTTATAGGTCGCTCCCCTCTCACCAACTGCCGCTGGCTCTCAATCTCCCGCTGGGCTTTTGACAGGTCGCTCCCCTCTCACCAACTGCCGCTGGCTCTCGATCTCCCGCTGGGCTTTTGACAGGTCGCTCCCCTCTCACCAACTGCCGCTGGCTCTCGATCTCCCGCTGGGCTTTTGACAGGTCGCTCCCCTCTCACCAACTGCCGCTGGCTCTCGATCTCCCGCTGGGCTTTTGACAGGTCGCTCCCCTCTCACCAACTCAAGGGGTTGACTGTGGATGGGCAATGGCAGACATTTAGAGACCGCATGGATGAACTACAACAATTTTACATCCCTGTTTGGCGTAAAAATAAAAAAGGGAAGGTGGCTCAACCGTGGCTATCAAGGCAAATCAGGGATAGTATTAAAGCCAAGGATGTGGCATATAAATTGGCCAGAAATAGCAGTGAACCCGGGAACTGGGAGAAATTTAGAACTCAGAAGAGGAGGACAAAGGGTTTGATTAGGGCAGGGAAAATAGAGTACGAGAGGAAGCTTGCAGGGAACATTAAGACGGACTGCAAAAGTTTCTATAGATATGTAAAGAGAAAAAGGCTAGTAAAGACAAACGTAGGTCCCCTGCAGTCAGAATCAGGGGAAGTCATAACGGGGAATAAAGAAATGGCAGACCAATTGAACAAGTACTTTGGTTCGGTATTCACTAAGGAGGACAGAAACAACCTTCCAGATATAAAAGGGGTCAGGGGGTCTAGTAAGAAGGAGGAACTCAGGGAAATCCTTATTAGTCAGGAAATTGTGTTGGGGAAATTGATGGGACTGAAGGCCGATAAATCCCCAGGGCCTGATGGACTACATCCCAGAGTACTTAAGGAGGTGGCCTTGGAAATAGCGGATACATTGACAGTCATTTTCCAACATTCCATTGACTCTGGATCAGTTTCTATGGAGTGGAGGGTAGCCAATGTAACCCCTTTTTAAAAAAGGAGGGAGAGAGAAAACAGGGAATTATAGACCGGTCAGCCTGACATCAGTAGTGGGTAAAATGATGGAATCAATTATTAAAGATGTCATAGCAGTGCATTTGGAAAGAGGTGACATGATAGGTCCAAGTCAGCATGGATTTGTGAAAGGGAAATCATGCTTGACAAATCTTCTGGAATTTTTTGAGGATGTTTCCAGTGGAGTGGACAAGGGAGAACCAGTTGATGTGGTGTATTTGGACTTTCAGAAGGCTTTCGACAAGGTCCCACACAAGAGATTAATGTGCAAAGTTAAAACACATGGAATTGGGGGTAGTGTGCTGACGTGGATTGAGAACTGGTTGGCAGACAGGAAGCAAAGAGTAGGAGTAAATGGGTACTTTTCAGAATGGCAGGCAGTGACTAGTGGGGTACCGCAAGGTTCTGTGCTGGGGCCCCAGCTGTTTGCATTGTACATTAATGATTTGGACGAGGGGATTAAATGTAGTATCTCCAAATTTGCAGATGACACTAAGTTGGGTGGCAGTGTGAGCTGCGAGGAGGATGCTATGAGGCTGCAGAGTGACTTGGATAGGTTAGGTGAGTGGGCAAATGCATGGCAGATGAAGTATAATGTGGATAAATGTGAGGTTATCCACTTTGGTGGTAAAAACAGAGAGACAGACTATTATCTGAATGGTGACAGATTAGGAAAAGGGGAAGGTGCAACGAGACCTGGGTGTCATGGTACATCAGTCATTGAAAGTTGGCAAGCAGGTACAGCAGGCGGTTAAGAAAGTAAATGGCATGTTGGCCTTCATAGCGAGGGGATTTGAGTACAGGGGCAGGGAGGTGTTGCTACAGTTGTACAGGGCCTTGGTAAGGCCACACCTGGAGTATTGTGTACAGTTTTGGTCTCCTAACTTGAGGAAGGACATTCTTGCTATTGAGGGAATGCAGCGAAGGTTCACCAGACTGATTCCCGGGATGGCGGGACTGACATATCAAGAAAGACTGGATCAACTGGAGTTCAGAAGAATGAGAGGGGATCTCATAGAAACATTGAAAATTCTGATGGGGAGAATGTTTTCAATGTTGGGGAAGTCCAGAACCAGGGGTCACAGTCTAAGGATAAGGGCTAAGCCGTTTAGGACTGAGATGAGGAGAATCTTCTTCACCCAGAGAGTGGTGAACCTGTGGAATTCTCTACCACAGAAAGTTGTTGAGGCCAATTCACTAAATATGTTCAAAAAGGAGTTAGATGTAGTCCTTACTACTAGGGGGATCAAGGGATCAAGGGGTATGGTGAGAAAACAGGAATGGGGTACTGAAGTTGCATGTTCAGCCATGAACTCATTGAATGGCGGTACAGGATTGAGGGGCCGAATGGCCTGCTCATGCACCTATCTTCTATGTTTGTATTGGAGACCATGAGGGTAATCTTTGTGAGGAGGCGGAAGATGTTGGTAGGGTTCTTAACGAATACTTTGCATCTGTTTTCACAAAGGAAAGAGGTAATGCAGATACTGCTATAGAGGAGGAGTGTAATATTCTGGATGAAGTAAATATAGTGAGAGAGGAAGCATTAAGGTGTTTAGCAGCTTTGAAAGTAGATGTCCCCAGGCCCAGATGAAATGTGTTATATTTGTAAACCTGTAAATACCGTGTTTACCCACCAGAGGCTCATCCCCTGGAGTCCCAAGTGATTCCACAATCCCTTGGGAGCACCTGTACATAAGGAGGCCTCACAGGCTGAAGAGGCACTCTGGAGACCTGTAATAAAGGTCACGCATTACTTTGAGCTTACAGTATCTGGTCAGATTCTTTATTCAAGACATAACAATATGCGGACAACGTGAGCGCCCATCTCTGGATGCGGGCCTACGCATTCGTATTTATCCCCTTGCTTTCAGAAAAGAGGGATATAAGCAGCTTAAGGTAGGTTTCCAATTCAAATTTGAGCCCAAACAGATATTGATGCATTTTCTTTACCTGGTAAACTCATGCTAACACTTCTTTTTCCATCACATGAGTGTTGCTGCAAGCACTGTGAACAAAGTAATGTTGTTTTTGAATCGTAAAGTACAGGGCAGGACTCACATGCCTGCAGCTGTACGTACGGAAATGTCTCAGAGTCCACAATCAAGGGTGGTGAATGCAAGGCCATTAACACCTTGTTGGCGCTGCAGAGATGATCATTGTTTCCATTCATGCCGATTCAAAGGATACGATTGCAAGGGCTGTGGAACAATGGGACACCTCCAACGTATGTGCAGGCGAGCTGCAACCCCTGCTAATCCTGCAAACCACCATGTTGCAGAGAAGGACAGATCCACGGTGGATCACGACGAACTAGAGCCTCAGACTGAGGAGGCAGAGGTATATGGGGTGCACACATTTACCACAAAATGTCCCCCGATAATGCTGAAGGTTGAATTTAAATGGACTCCCGGTGTCAATGGAGCTGGACACGGGCATGAGTCAGTCAATAATGAGCAAAAAGACTTTCGATAAATTGTGGTGCAGCAATACTTCAAGGCCAGTCCTGACTCCGATTTGTACTAAAGTGAGAACGTACACAAAGAAACTGATTCCCGTAATCGGCAGTGCTACCGTAAATATCTTCTACGATGGAGCGGTGCACAATTTAGCACTCTGGGTGGTAGTGGGTGATGGCCCCACACTGTTCAGCAGGAACTGGCTGGGAAAGATACGCTGGAACTGGGATGATGTCCGAGCGCTCTCGTTCGTCGACGACATTTCATGTACCCAGGTCCTAAACAAGTTCCCCTCACTGTTCGAACCAGGCATCGAGTAGTTCCAAGGAGCAAAAGTGCAGATCCACTTGATTCAGGGGGCGCAATCCATCCATCACAAGGCAAGAGCAGTACCGTACATGATGAGAGAGAGGGCGGAGATGGAGCTGGACCGGCTGCAACGAGAAGGCATCAATTCGCCGATCGAATTCAATTCGTGGGCCAGTCCGATTGTTCTAGTCCTCAAGGAAGATGGCACCATCAGAATCTGTGGTGATTACAAAGTAACTATCAATCGTTTCTCCCTGCAGGATCAATACCCGTTACCAAAGGCAGACGACCTATTTGCGATGTTGGCAGGAGGAAAAATGTTCATGAAGCTGGACTTGACCTCAGCTTACATGACGCAGGAGCTGGAGGAATCATTTAAAGGCCTCACCTGCATCAACACACACAAAGGTTTACACATTTATAACAGATGCCAGTTTGAAATTCGATCAGCCGCGGCGATATTCCAGAGGAACATGGAAAGCTTGCTGAAGTCGGTCCCGCGCACCGTGGTCTTCCAGGACGACATCTTGGTTACAGGTCGGGACACCGTCGAGCACCTGTAGAACCTGGAGGAGATTCTTGGTCGGCTTAATCGTATAGGGCTCAGGTTAAAATGCTCGAAGTGCGTTTTCCTGGCACCTGAAGTGGAGTTCCTGGGAGAAGAATCGCGGCAGATGGCATCAGGCCCACCAATTCGAAGACGGAGGCAATCAAGAATGCACCGAGACCACAGAACGTGATGGAGCTGCGGTCGTTTCTAGGACTCCTGAACTACTTTGGTAACTTCTTACCGGGTCTTAGCACACTGTTAGAACCACTGCATCCTTTGCTGCATAAAGGAGATGAATGGATATGGGGTAAAAGCCAAGAAGATTCCTTTGAGAAACCTAGGAAGCTGTTATGCTCAAACAAATTGCTTGTGTTATATGATCCATGTAAGCATTTGGTACTAGCATGTGATGCGTCATCATATGGTGTCGGGTGTGTATTGCAACAAGCTAATGAATTTGGGAAATTGCAACCGGTTGGTTATGCATCCAGAAGTCTGTCTAAGGTTCAGAGGGCCTACAGCATGATTGAAAAAGAAGCGTTAGCATGTGTTTATGGGGTAATAAAATGCATCAATATCTGTTTGGATTCAAATTTGAACTGGAAACCGACCATAAGCCACTTATACCCCTCTTTTCTGAAAGTAAGGGGATAAATACGAATGCATCGGCCCACATCTAGAGATGGGTGCTCACGTTGTCCGCATACAATTACGCCATCCGCCACAGGCCAGGCACAGAAAACTGTGCCGATGCTCTCAATAGGCTGCCATTGCCCACCACAGGGGTGGAGATGGCACAGCCTGCAGATTTAGTTATGGTAATGGAAGCATTCGAAAGTGAGCAATCACCTATTACCGCCCAAACGATTACAACCTGGGCGAACCAGGACCCCTTACTGATCTTAGTAAAAAAACTGTGTGCTCCACGGCAGTTGGTCGAGTGCCCCGTTAGAGATGCCGGAAGAGATAAAGCCGTTCCAGCAGCGCAGAGATGAAATGTCCATACAGGCAGACTGCCTCCTATGGGGTAATCGGGTAGTGGTGTCATAAAAAGGCAGGGACGCTTTCATTAGTGAACTCCACAGTACCCACCCAGGCATTGTAATGATGAAAGCAATAGCCAGATCCCATGTGTGGTGGCTCGGTATCGATGAAGATTTATAGAGTCCTGCGTGCACAAATGTAACACATGTTCAGAGTTAAGCAATGCACCCAGGGAGTCGCCACTAAGTTTATGGTCCTAATCCTCCAAACCTTGGTCCAGGGTCCATGTCGATGATGCAGCCCCATTCTTGGGAAAAATATCCCTTGTGGTTGTAGATGCATACTCCAAATGGATTGAATGTGAGATAATATTGGCAAGCACGTCCGCTGCCACCATTGAAAGCCTGCGGTCCATGTTTGCCACGCACGGTCTGCCTGATGTCCTTGTGAGTGACAATGGACTGTGCTTCACCGGTGCCGAGTTCAAAGAGTTCATGACCCACAATGGGGTCAAATATGTCACACCTGCCCCATTTAAACCAGCGTCCAATGGTCAGGCAGAGCGAGCAGTGCAAACAATCAAGCAGAGCTTGAAGAGGGTAACTGAAGGCTCACTGCAGACTCGCCTTTCCTGACTCCTGCTTAGTTACCGCACAAGACCCCACTCGCTCACTGGGGTTCCCCCTGCTGAATTACTCATGAAAATGGCACTTAAGACAAGGCTCTCATTAGTCCACCCTGATCTACATGAACAAATAGAGAGCAGGCAGCTTCAACAGAATACATATCATGATCGCGCAAATGTGTCATGCAAAATTGAGATTAATGTTCCTGTATTTGTGTTGAACTATGGACAAAGTCCCAAGTGGCTTCCCGGCACAGTCGTGGCCAAAGAGGGGAGTAGGGTGTTTCTGGTCAAACTTTCAAATGGACTCACCTGCAGAAAACACTTGGACCAAACCAAACTGAGATTCACGGACTATCCAGAAGAACCGACAATAGACTCTACCTTTTTCGACCCCCCAACACACACACCAGTGGCAACCGACCCAGCGGCTGACCACGAAGCAGAACCCATCACCTGCAGCAGCCCAGCAGGACTCGCCACACCCAGAAGCCCTGCAAGGCCAGCTGCACAGGAGCCCAGCGAGGACCCAACAAACGACTCACCAAAATCAGCATTTGCACCGAGACGATCAACCAGCGAAAGGAAGGCCCCAGATCGACTCACATTGTAAATAGTTACACTATTGACTTTGGGCCGGGGGTGGGGGGGGGGCGGAGCGGCGGTGGCAGGGGGAGTGTTGTTATAGATGTAAACCTGTAAATACCTTGTTTAACCACTAGAGGGCTCATCCCCTGGAGTCCCACAATCCCTTGGGAGCACCTGTGCAAAAGGAGGCCTCACAGGCTGGAGAGGCACTCTGGAGATCTGTAATAAAGGACCACGGTCACACATTACTTTGAGCTTCCAGTATCTGATTAGATTCTTTATTCAAGACATAACAAGATGCATCCCAGGTTGTTGAGCGAAGTAAAAGAGGAAATAGCAGAGGCCTTGACCATCATTCTCCAGTCCTCTTTGGATATGGGCAAGGTGCCTGAGGACTGGAGAACTCCTAATGTAGTACCTTTGTTTAAGAAGGGAAAAAGGGATAGGCTGAGTAATTACAGGCCTGTCAGCCTAACCTCAGTGGTGGGAAAATTATTGGAAAAAATCCTGAAAGACAGGACAAATCTGCATTTGGATAGGCAAGGATTAATTAGGGACAGTCAGCATGGATTTTTTAAGGGAAGATCGTGTTTGACTAACTTGATTGAATTTTTTGAGGAGATAACCAAGAGGGTCGATGAGGGTAATGCATACGATGTAGTATATATGGACTTTAGCAAGGCTTTTGATAAGGTCCCACATGGTAGACTGGTCATGAAGGTTAAAGCCCATGGGATCCAGGGCAAAGTGGCAAGTTGGATCCAAAATTGGCTTGGAGGTAGGAAGCAAAGGATAATAATTGATGGATATTTGTGTGACTGGAAGGATGTTTCCAGTGGGGTTCCACAGGGCGCAGTTCTGGGACCCTTGCTTTTTATGGTATATATCAACGATTTAGATTTGAATATAGGGAGTATGATTAAGAAGTTTGCGGATGACACCAAAATTGACTGTGTGGTTGATAATGAAGAGGAAAGTCATGGGCTGCAGGGCGATATCACTCTACTGGTCAGGTGGGCAGAGTAGTGGCAAATGGTATTTAATTCAGAGGTGATGCACTTTGGGAGGGCTAATAAGGAAAAGGTATACACATTAAGCGGTAGGCCACTTAAAAGTGTAGATGAACAAAGGGATCTTGGAGTGCTTGTCCACAGATCCCTGAAAGTAGCAGGTCAGGTGAATAAGGTCGTTTAAAAGGCATAAGGAATGCTTGCCTTTATTGGCCAAGGCATAAGAGCAGAGAGGTTATGGTTAAATTGTATAATACTTTGGTTAGGCCACAGCTGGAGCACTGCATGCAGTTCTGGTCGCCATATTATAGGAAGGACATGATTGCACTAGAGAGGGTGCAGAGGAGATTTACTAGAATGCTGCCTGGAATGGAGAATCTTAATTATGAGGACAGATAGGATAGGCTGGGTTTGTTCTCATTGGAACAGAGGAGGTTGAGAAGAGACCTCATCGAGGTGTACAAAATATTGAGGGGCCTGGACATAGTGGATAGTAAGGGTCTATTTCCATTGGTGGAGGGGTCTATTACAAGGGGGCATAGTTTTAAGGTGGTTGGTAGAAAGTTTAGAGGGGATTTGAAGGGGGGGGGGGGGCTTCTTTACGCAGAGGGTTATGGGGACCTGGAACTCGCTGCCTGGAAGAGTGGTGGATGCAGAAACCCTCACCACTTTTAAGAGGTAGCTGGATGGGCACTTAAAGTGTAGTAACCTGCATGGTTACGGACCTAGAGCTGGTAATTGAGATTGGACTAGATGATCTTTTGTTGAACGGCACAGATATAATGGTAAGTACTGCAGGGATTAGAATACAGCCAGGGTGATCTCCTGCACTAGTTTCGATCGCCTGGATGGGTCGGAGAGGAATTTTCCCAGATTTCTTTCTCCCTAAATTGGCCTGGGTTTTTATCTGGTTTTTACCTCTCCCAGGAGATCACATGGCTCCGGTTGGGGTGGAGTGTAGATGTTTTTAGTATAAGGGGAGTTGCAGTGGTGTGGGGCGGACTGGTTGGGCTGGGCGCTCTTTGCCTTTCCATCATTGTTCATGGGTTTGTATGTAACCTTTAGGGCTGCTGTCGAAGTGCCGTGCGGCTCTTTGTCGACCGGCACAGACACGATGGGCTGAAATGGCCTCTTTCTGCGCTGTAAATTTCTATGTTTCTATGAATGAAACAGAGGAGGAGGTTCAGAGCTTGGAAGATAGTGGATTGCAAGGAAAAGATTGAGATGGCTAGAAGGATGGGATTACAGGGCTGCTTGTGTGAGGGGGATGGTATCATGACATTGATCTGGTGTGAGTGACGAACTGAATATTCGAGCTATCAGATCATCCCTGGCACCTTGAGCATCAATGTGAGTGGCTGGTCCAGTGTTGGGCGCCCCAGGTTCCTCTTCCTCCTCAATACTGTAGTCTTCATCAGATGACGTGTCCTAGCTTTCAGACCTGTCCAGACACTTGAAGCACATCTTGAGCATGCCGATGGCTTGCTTGATGACACATCTGGTTGTCATATGGCTTGAGCTGTATCGCTCCTGGTGTTCATCAAGTGCCCGCTCATTCTGGTTACACAAGGGAAGCTTATATACCTTCCAGCCCTGGCAACCAATCTGTTCTTCACGTGCCTTATGCATTTATGTGCAACCGACTGTGATCATCATCATCATCATAGGCGGTCCCTCGAATGAGGATGACTTGCTTCCACATGAGTTCACAGATGTTTCAATGAAGGACCTGGTGTTCCAGTCTTGAACTCCAATTGAAGGGGTGGACAATGCCTGTGCGTGGATTCTTTTAACGTGTGGTGACCTTTGTACATCAGCCACCGCACGGGCTTGACAGAACTAGGCCTTTATCCAGCGGCAAGAGTTAACCAGGATGACTGGAGACCTGCTCTGCTGCATGGACCTAGTGCGCACACATATCGCAGTGTGGGCTTGTCCGTGCTGCCTCTGGGTCCTCGGCTCTTCTGGGCCCCGTACCCTCATTTGCCGCACCTCCGCCACAAACTGTGATGCCCTCGCTATGTCTCTGTCTCCTTCCAGGGCACTACCAGAGGCAAAGAAATTGAGGGTTGTGGTGACTTTCACAGCCACTGATAATGCATGGCTGCCAGGTCCAGCAGGGAGCAGGCTTCCTGTAGAAGGCTGCAGATGTCTGCCACCACCTGATATGACAAGCTCAGCCTTCGGAAGCACTGCTCTTCCGGCAGGTCAAGGAAGCTGAGTCTCCATCTGTATGCTCTTTTAGGTGGACAGAACCTTCTGCAAGCTCATCCCCTCTTAGCTCCCTTCTGTGTTGGCCAACTGCAGCTCTCCCTCATATACCAGTCATGGCGCCATCCATGAGCTTTTCTCTCTAAACAATTCAAAACTCTCCAAATAACTCTCTCACACCAAGTACTCTCACCAAACCATAGCCCAGAAGGACCTGTGCATAATGAACCTTTAGTGAGATCAGGCCTCCTGACCTTTAACCATCCCAATAAAGTGGCGAGCAATCTCGTTTCATGCTAGTCCACATCCCCAGAATGAATGAACGACTTTCCCCGGTAAGTGTGCCCGGGTCTATGCAGTCTACAGAGTGGGGCAATCCACCTCTAGTGCAAAAAGATGTGCCTTTCCTCCCTTCATTAACCCTCACCACACTCCTTCAAAAAACACAAATAGAGCAGAATGTCCATCAGAATTTCCACATCCCAATTTTTCATTGTAATGATCAAAAACTTTGCGAACAATATCTCAGTCACAAAAAGGCCAGGACACAAAAAAAAGTGAGACTAAAATATTATCCTCTAAAAATAATCCTTGCACTCATCCTACACTAACTGCCATCCTCAGAGTCCAATACGTGCCTGGCCTTCAATTCCCGTTTTTAATAAACAAGATGGGAATACAACATATTCCCTGTGGGAACGCAACATATTCCCTGTGGGAGAGTTGGGATTGGTATGGAGCCTCACTTCAATATGATCTCCATGGATTTCCACATTAAGCTTTGAGTGGACTTTGGATCAGAAGATGCATAGTTCAGCGGGGATCTGATGACACAGATCTCCAACCCATCCCCCAACCTCACTTGACTGCTCTATGCTGGCGCTAACATTCACTCAAGCTGAACATTATGTATTTGTGCTGGGCAGTGTCGAAATCTCGACTCGCAATATACGACTCAGACACCCTCAGTTCCGGCAGATGTTCCTTTAATTTTACTTGCAGCAAGGGAAAAGTCTCACTCAGTCAAAGGCTAAGTGAAGACCTCCAAAATGGTACAGTTTCACGAGCTATTTATACAGTAAAAACACAAGTTATGGCCTCTTCCTGTGTATTGGCTCTGTCTTGCAGTCAGTGAATACAGATAAAGAGTTAATTACCACATCCTTGTCTGACATGGTTTCCAAATGTCTCCTTTGTCAGGGTTATTAGTTGGCCAGTCAGCCATTACTCGATTAGAGTGTGATAATGTGCTATTACCGGCTTTGCATTGTGTCAGGATTGTCCAGTTTCCTGGTCAGTTATCTTTTTGCATAAAATGGATGAGTTCTGTACAAGAGATAATGGCTGGTAGTTTGAGTATCTCTTAAGGGGGGGGGGGGTGGAACTGGTGCTGCATGGACAATACCGGGGAGCACCATGGGTGGTACTTGTCTCAGCAGGACAGTCTCCATGCTGTCTGGTGGCTATTAATCAGCTATCAGCCGTTTCAAGCCAGGTTTAGCTGTTTATGCAAACAGACTGTCTGTTGCAGAAATGTTTTATATCAAAAAGGGTACAAAATACAGTTTGATGCAGCTTAGATAAAAATAAATTTCCACAGCGGTTAGTCTCAAATAAATGAAAAAGCAGCAATATTGTGGAAACATCATCACCTGCAAGTACTCCTCCAAGTCACACACCATCCTGACTTGGACATTCATTGTACCTTCATTGTGGCTGAGTCATTATTCTGGAATTCCCTACCCAGCATGATCGTGGGAGCATACTATACACATGTACTACAGCGGTTCAAGGAGAAGGCTCACCACCACCTTCTCAAGGCAACTAGGGATGGCCAATAAATGCAGACTTGCCAGCAATGTCTACATCTTGAAAACAAATTAAATAAGTCATCGACAATAAGTGACGGATTTCCATATGTTTACTCTAAGGAAGGAACTGAAACATTCATTACCAAGGGAAGATTTCCACAAAATATGGATGTTATAGATAACATTTTGAAATTTGTTAGCCGATGTTATGACTCTGTCAATGGACGCTGTTTGCTTTGCTTTGCTGTTTGCTGAGTACATCAATGTTGTGTGTTTTGCTGTTTGCTTTGTTTGCTGTACAATACACTCCAAAGAAGGAGACATTAGAACAGGTGATCAAAAGCCTGTTTTAAGGAGCATCTTAAAGGAGGAGATAGAGGTGCAGAGGTAGAAAGGTTTAGGGGGGAATTCCAGAGCTGAGGGCCTTGGCAGCTGAAGGCACGGCCACTGATGCCATTATGAAACTTGAGAGAAAGAAAACAGATCTACAGGCAACTGAAGGCTGAGGTCCAACAAAAAACTCGGGACTGTTATGTATGGAGAAAGAGTCAGACTGAACACTGTGAGCTCAAAGAAAAGTGTGACCTTAGTCTTTTATTGCAGGTCTCCAGAATGCCTCTCCAACCTGTGAGGCCTCTTAAATACCTCTGCTCCCAAGGGATTATGGGATCCCTTGGGACACCAGGGGATGAGCCCTCTGGTGACTGTACAGAGTAAATACAAGTTTACATATATAACAACACTGCCCCCCAAAGTCAACACTATAACTATTTAATGGTGAGTCAATCTGGGGCCCTTCTTGCCCTGGTTGATCGTCTAGGTGTGAAAGGTGGTATTGTTGAATCCCTTGAATGAGGATGACTTGCTTCCACATGAGTTCACAGATGTTTCAATGAAGGACCTGATGTTCCAGTCTTGAACTCCAATTGAAGGGGTGGACGATGCCTGTGCGTGGATTTTTTTAACGTGTGGTGACCTTTGCACATCAGCCACCGCACGGGCTTGACAGAGCTAGGCCTTTATCCAGTGGCAAGGGTTAACCAGGATGACTGGAGACCTGCTCTGCTGCACGGACCTAGTGCGCACACATATCGCAGTGTGGGCTTGTCCGTGCTGCCTCTGGGTCCTCGGCTCTTCTGGGCCCCGTATCCTCATTTGCCGCACCTCCGCCACAAACTGTGATGCCCTCTCTATGTCTCGTCTCCTTCCAGGGCACTACCAGAGGCAAAGAAATTGAGGGTTGTGGTGACTTTCACAGCCACTGATGATGCATGGCTGCCAGGTCCAGCAGGGAGCAGGCTTCCTGTAGAAGGCTGCAGATGTCTGCCACCACCTGATATGACAAGCTCAGCCTTCGGAAGCACTGCTCTTCCGGCAGGTCAAGGAAGCTGAGTCTCCATCTGTATGCTCTTTTAGGTGGACAGAACCTTCTGCAAGCTCATCCCCTCTTAGCTCAGGGTAGTCTGTGAATCTGAGTTTGATTTGGTCCAAGTGTTTCCGGTGAATGAGTCCATTTGAAAGTTTGACCCGAAACACCCTGCTTCCCTCTTTGGCCATGGCAGTGCCAGGAAGCCACTTGGGACTTTGTCCATAATTCAATACAAATACAGTATCATTGATTTCAATCTCGCATGACACATTTGCGCTATCATGGTATGTACTTTGTTGAAGCCGACTGCTCTCTACCTGTTCATGTAGATCAGGGTGAACTAACGAGAGCCTTGTCTTAAGTGCTTTTTTCATGAGCAGTTCAGCAGGTGAGATCCCAGTGAACGAATGAGGTCTCGTGTAGTAGCTAAGCAGGACAGGGATAGGCGAGTCTGCAGTGAGCCTTCCGTTACCCTCTTCAAGCCCTGCTTGATGGTTTGCAGTGCTCTCTGTGCCTGACCATTGGACGCTGGTTTAAACGGGGCAGATGTGACATGTTTGATCCCATTGCGGGTCATGAATTCTTTGAACTCAGCACTGGTAAAACATGGCCTGTTATCGCTCACCAGGATGTCGGGTAGGCCGTGTGTGGCAAACATGGCCCGCAGGCTTTCAATAGTGACAGCAGATGTGCTAGCCGACATTATATCTCATTCAATCCATTTGGAGTACGCATCTACAACCACAAGGAACATTGTACCCAAGAACAGGCCTGCATAGTCGATATGTACCCTAGACCACGGTTTGTAGGGCCAAGATCATAAACTTAGCGGCATCTCCCTGGGTGCACTGCTTAATTACAAGCATGTATGACATCTGTGAACGCAGGACTCTAAGTCCGCGTCGATACCGGGCCACCACACGTGGGATCTGGCTATCGCTTTCATCATTACGATGCCTGGGTGGGTACTGTGGAGGCCACTAATGAAGGTGTCTCTGCCCCTCTTGGGACCCACTTCTCGATTGCCCCACAGAAGGCAGTCTGCCTGTGTAGACATTTCAACTTTGCGCCGCTGAAACGGCTTTATCTCTTCCTGCATTTCCACTGGGACACTGGACCAGCTCCCGTGAAGCACACTGTTTTTGACTAGGAACAATAAGGCATCCTGGCTTGTCCAGGTTTTGATCTGCCAGGCAGTGACGGGTGATTGCTCACTCTCAAATGCTTCCATAGCCATGGCTAGATATGTGGGCTGCGCCATTTCCACCCCCGTGGTGGGCAATGGCAGCCTACTGAGAGCATCGGCGCAGTTTTCTGTGCCTGGCCTGTGGCGGATGGCATAGTTGTATGCAGACAACATGAGCGCCCATCTCTGGATGCGGGCCGATGCATTAGTATTTATCCCCTTACTCTAGGAGTGGCTTCTGGTCAGTTTCCATTTCGAATTTTAGCCCAAACAGATATTGAAGCATTTTCTTTACCCCATAGACATACGCTAATGCTTATTTTTCACTCATGCTGTAGGCTCTCTCAGCCTTAGACAGACTCCTGGATGCAAAAGCAACCGGTTGCAATTTCCCAAAATCATTAGCTTGTTGCAATACACAGCCGAAGCCATATGACGACGCATCACATGCCAGTACCAATCGCTGACAAGGTTCATACAACACAAGCAATTTGTTTGAACATAACAATTTTCTAGCTTTTACAAAGGCATTTTCTTGGCTTTTGCCCCATGCCGATTGGTCCCCTTTATGCAGTAAGACATGTAGTGGTTCTAACAGTGTGCTGAGACCCGGTAAGAAGTTACCAAAGTAGTTCAGGAGTCCTAGAAACGACTGCAGCTCTGTCACGGTCTGTGGCCTCAGTAGGTTCTCGATTGCCTCCGTCTTCGCGTTAGTGGGCCTGATGCCGTCCGCCGTGATCCTCCTCCCCAGGAACTCCACTTCAGACGCCAGGAAAATGCACTCCGAGCGTTTTAACCTGAGCCCCACGCGGTTGAGTCAACTAAGAACCTCCTCCAGCGTCTGCAGATACTTGACTGTGTCCCGACCTGTAACCAAGATGTTATCCTGGAAGACCACGGTGCACGGGACCGACTTCAGTAAGCTTTCCATGTTTCTCTGGAATATCGCCGCCGCTGATCGAATTCCAAACGGGCATCAGTTATAAATGAAAAGACCTTTGTGCGTGTTGCAGATGAGGCCCTTTGATGATTCCTCCAGTTCCTCCGTCATGTAGGCTGAAGTCAAATCCAGCTTCGTGAGTGTCTTTCCTCCCGCCAGCATTGCAAAGAGGCCTTTGGTAGTGGATATTGGTCCTGCAGGGAGAAACGATTGATAGTTACTTTGTAATCGCCACAGATTCTGACAGTACCGTCTCCCTTGAGGACTGGGACAATTGGACTGGCCCACTCGTTGAACTTGATCGGTGAAATGATGCCCTCTCTTTGCAGCCAGTCTAGCTCGATCTCTACCCTTTCTCTCATCATGTATGGTATTGCTCTCGGCTTGTGATGGATGGATCGTGCCCCCGGATTTAGGTGGATCTGAACTTTTGCTCCTTGAATTTCCCGATGCCTGGTTCGAACAGCGAAGGGAACTTGTTTAAGACCTGGGTACACGAAGTGTCATCAGTGGGCGACAGCGCTCGGTTATCGTCCCAGTTCCAGTATATCTTTCCCAGCCAGCTCCTGCCGAGAAGCATGAGACCATCGCCCGGTACCACCCAGAGTGGTAGCTTGTGCACCGCTCCATCATAGACCTTTACGGTAGCACTGCCGATTACAGGAATCAGTTCCTTTGTGTAAGTTCTTAGTTTCATGTGAATTGGAGTTAAGACTGGCCTTGAGACTTTGCTGCACCACAATTTCTCGAAAGTCTTTTTTCCCGTGATGGACTGGCTCGCGCCCGTGTCCAGCTCCATTGACACCGGGAGTCCATTTAGTTCAACATTCAGCATTATTGGAGGACAATTTGCGGTGAATGTGTGCATCCCATGTACCTCTGCCTCCTCGGTCTGAGGCTCTGGTTCATTGTGATCCTCCGTGGATCTGTCCTCCTCTGCAACATGGTGGTTTGCAGGTTTAACAGGATTTGCAGCTCGCCTGCACATACGTTGGAGGTGTCCCATTGTTCCACAGCCCTTGCAAACGTACCCTTTGAATTGACATGAATGGAAATGATCATCACCCCCGCAGCACCAACAAGGTGTTAATGGCCTTGCATTTCATCACCCTTGATGGTGGACTCTGAGACATCTGTGGACGTGCAGCTGCAGGCATGTATGACCTGCCCTGTACGTTACGATTTGAAAACAACATCACTTTGTTCACAGTAATGTAGCAGCACTTGTGCGCTGAGAGATTTGCTTAGTATTGTGCCTGGGCTATCGTGAGAGGCGTGAGTTCAGGAGGTGAGCGGCCTACAAGAGGCCCGTCAGTGAGCAGCGGGAGTTCCTGAGAGGTGGGAGTTCGGGTGGCGAGTGGCCTACAAGAGGTTCGTCAGTGAGCAGCGGGAGTTCGTGAGAGGTGGGAGTTCGGGAGGCAAGCGGCCTACAAGAGGCCAGCTGGTGCAGCTACAGCAGGGTGAGAAGGCAAAAAAGAAGTAGAAAGAAATCGAAAGGTGACGTCACAGCTAAGGGGGTAAGTGATTGGCTGGTGATTGCTAAGTAGTTTTTCTTTTTCTTTTCTATATCAGTAAGTAACCTTTTAGCCTTGTTGTTGCCAAATTAAGTTTATCTAGGGGTTAAGTCAGGGCAGGACAGCTCGGAAACATGTTACGCTCCTCCTGTACTATGTGGGAAGTCAGGGACGCTTCCGGTGTCCCTGACGACTATGTGTGCGGGAAGTGTATCCGGCTGCAGCTCCTGACGGACAGCATTGTGGCGTTGGAGCTGCAGGTGGATTCACCCTGGAGCATGCACGATGCTGAGAATGACGTGAATAACACGTTTAGTGAGTTGGTCTTACCGCAGGAAAAGGGTACACATCCAGATAGGGAATAGATGACCAAAAGGAAAAGCAGTGCAAGGAAGGTAGTGCAGGGGTCCCCTGCGGTCATCCCCCTGCAAAACAGATACACCACTTTGGGTACTGTTGAGGGCGATGATTCACCAGGGGAGGGCAGCAGCAGCCAAGTTCATGGCACCGTGGGTGGCTCTGATGCACAGGAGGGCAGAAAAAAGAGTGGGAGAGCTATAGTGATAGGGGATTCAATTGTAAGGGGAATAGATAGATGTTTCTGCAGCAGCAACCGAGACTCCAGGATAGCATGTTGCCTTCCTGGTGCAAGGGTCAAGGATGTCTCGGAGCGGGTGCAGGGCATTCTGAAAAGGGAGGATGAACAGCGAGTTGTCGTGGTGCATGTAGATACCAACGATATAGGAAAAAAGAGGGATGAGGTCCTACAAGATGAATTTAGGGAGCTAGGAGCTAAATTAAAAAGTAGGACCTCAAAAGTAGTAATCTCAGGATTGCTACCAGTACCACGTGCTAGTCAGAGTAGGAATCACAGGATAGCTCAGATGAATACGTGGCTTGAGGAGTGGTGCAGCAGCGAGGGATTCAAATTCCTGGGACATTGGAACCGGTTCTGGGGGAGGTGGGACCAGTACAAACTGGACGGTCTTCACCGGGCAGGACCGGAACAAATGTCCTAGGGGGAGTGTTTACTAGTGCTGTTGGGGAGGAGTTAAACTAATACGGCAGGGGAATGGGAACCTATGCAGGGAGACAGAGGGAAGTAGAATGGGGGCAGAAGCAAGAGATAGAAAGAAGAAAAGTAAAAATGGAGGGCAGAGAAACCTAAGGCAAAAAGCAAAAAGGGCCACACTACAGCAAAATTCTAAAAGGGCAAAGTGTGTTAGAAAGACAAGCCTGAAGGCTCTGTGCCTCAATGCGAGGAGTATTCGGAATAAGATCGACGAATTAACTGCGCAGATAGCAGTTAACGGGTATGATGTAATTGGCATCACGGAGACATGACTCCAGGGTGACCAAGGCTAGGAACTCAACATCCAGGGGTATTCAACATTTAGGAAGGATAGACAGAAAGGAAAAAGAGGCGGGGTGGCGCTGCTGGTTAAAGACGAAATTAATGCAATAGTAAGAAAGGACATTACCTTGGATGATGTGGAATCGGTATGGGTGGAGCTATGGAATACCAAAGGGCAGAAAACGCTAGTGGGAGTTGTGTACAGACCACCAAACAGTAGTAGTAAGGTTGGTTACAGCATCAAACAAGAAATAAGGGATGCATGCAATAAAGGTACAGCAGTTATCATGGGTGACTTTAATCTACATATTGATTGGGCTAACCAAACTGGTAGCAATACAGTGGAGAAGGATTTCCTGGAGTGTATTAGGGATGGTTTTCTAGACCAATATGTCGAGGAACCATCCAGTGAGCTGGCCATCCTCGACTGGGTGATGTGTAATGAGAGAGGATTAATTAGCAATCTTGTTGTGCGCGACCCCTTGGGGAAGAGTGACCATAACATGGTAGAATTCTTTATTAGGATGGAGAGTGACACAGTTAATTCAGAAACTAGGGTCCTGAACTTAAGGAAAGGTAACTTTGATGCTTTGAGGCGTGAATTGGCTAGAGTAGACTGGCAAATGATACTTAAAGGGTTGACGGTGGATAGGCAATGGCAAACATTTAAAGATCACATGGATCAACTTCAGCAATTGTACATCCCTGTCTGGAGTAAAAATAAAACGGGGAAGATGGCTCAGCCGTGGCTAACAAGGGAAATTAAGGATAGTGTAAATCCAAGGAAGAGGCATTATATGTTGCCCAGAAAAAGCAACAAACCTGAGGACTGGGAGAAATTTAGAATTCAGCAGAGGAGGACAAAGGGTTTAATTAAGAGAGGAAAAGTAGTGTACGAGAGGAAGCTTGCCCGGAACATAAAAACTGACTGCAGAAGCTTCTATAGATATGTGAAGAGAAAAAGATTAGTGAAGACAAACGTAGATCCCTTGCAGTCAGATTCAGGTGAATTTATAATGTGGAACAAAGAAATGGCAGACCAATTGAACAAATACTTTGGTTCTGTCTTCACGAAGGAAGACACAAATAGCCTTCCGAAAGTACTAGGGGACCGAGGGTCTAGTGAGAAGGAGGAACTGAAGGATATCCTTATTAGGTGGGAAATTGTGTTTGGGAAATTGATGGGATTTAAGGCTGATAAATCCCTAGGGCCTGATAGTCTGCATCCCAGAGTACTTAAGGAAGTGGCCCTAGAAATAGTGGATGCATTGGTGATCATTTTCCAACAGTCTATCGACTCTGGATCAGTTCTTATGGACTGGAGAGTAGCTAATGTAACACCACTTTTTAAAAAGGAGGGAGAGAGAAAGCAGGTAATTATTGACCAGTTCGCCTGACATCAGTGGCGGGGAAAATGTTGGAATCAATTATTAAGGATGAAATAGTAGCGCATTTGGAAAGCAGTGACAGGATCAGTCCAAGTCAGCATGGACGTATGAAGGGGAAATCTTGCTTGACAAATCTTCTGAAATTTTTTGAGGATGTAACCAGTAGAGTGGACAAGGGAGAACCAGTGGATGTCGTGTATTTGGACTGTCAAAAGGCTTTTGACAAGGTGCCACACAAGAGATTGGTGTGCAAAATCAAAGCACATGGTATTGGGGGTAATATACTGATGTGGATAGAGAACTGGTTGGCAGACAGGAAGCAGAGAGTCGGGATAAACGGATCCTTTTCAGAATGGCAGGCAATGACTAGTGGAGTGCCGCAGGGCTCAGTGCTGGGACCGCAGCTCTTTACAATATACATTAATGATTTAGATGAAGGAATTGAGTGTAATATATCCAAGTTTGCAGATGACACTAAGCTGGGTGGCGCTGTGAGGGGACGCTAAGCGGCTGCAGGGTGACTTGGACAGGTTAGAAGAGTGGGCAAATGCATGGCAGATGCAGTATAATGTGGATAAGTGTGAGGTTATCCACTTTGGCGGCAAAAACGCAAACACAGAATATTATCTGAATGGTGTCAGATTACGAAAAGGGGAAGTGCAACGAGACCTGGGTGTTATGGTACATCAGTCATTGAAAGTTGGCATACAGGTACAGCAGGCGGTGAAGAAGGCAAATGGTATGTTGGCCTTCATAGCTAGGCGATTTGAGTATAGGAGCAGGGAGGTCTTACTGCAGTTGTACAAGGCCCTGGTGAGGCCTCACCTGGAATATTGTGTTCAATTTTGGTCTCCTAATCTGAGGAAGGACGTTCTTGCGATTGAGCGAGTGCAACGTAGGTTCATCAGACTGATACCCGGGATGGCCGGACTGACATATGAGGAGAGACTGGATCAACTGGGCCTTTATACATTGGAGTTTAGAAGGATGAGAGCGGATCTCATAGAAACATACAAGATTCTGACGCGACGGGACAGGTTAGATGTGGGTAGATTGTTCCCGATGTTGGGGAAGTCCAGAACCAGGGGACAGTCTTAGGATGAGTGGTAGGACATTTAGAACTGAGATGAGGAGAAACTTCTTCACTCAGTGAGTTGTTAACCTGTGGAATTCCCTGCTGCAGAGAGTTGTTGATGCCAGTTCATTGGATATATTCAAGAGGGAGTTAGATATGGCCCTTACGGCTAAGGGGATCAAGGGGTATGGAGAGAAAGCAGGAAAGGGGTACTGAGGAAATGATCAGCCATGATCTTATTGAATGGTGATTTAGGCTTGAAGGTCCGAATGGCCTACTCTTGCACCTATTTTCTATGATTCTATGTTTCTATGGCGTTACTCAAGGTTGGTGTCTCTACAGTCAACAGTTTACAAAGTATGGTTTCGTGGCCATTGCCAAGTACGAAAAAATCTCTGAGCATGTGCTCCAAATGTCCTTCAAATTCACAATGTCCTGCAAGGAGTCTTAGCTCAGCAAAATAACTCACCACTTCCTGGCCTTCAGATCTTTTGTAGGTGTAGAACCGATACCTCGCCATCAGAACGTTTTCCTTCGGGTTCAAATGCTCTCGGACCAGTGTGCACAAATCATCGTACTATTTTTCCCAGGGTTTTCTGGAGTAAGCAGATTTTTCATGAGGCCATACGTTGGTGCCCCACAGATGGTGAGGAGGAGCGTCCTTCGTTTGGCAGCGTTCTATTCTCCATCTAGGTCATTGGCTACGTAGTATTGGTCGAGTTGCTCCACAAAAGTTTCCTAATCATCTCCCTCTGAGACTTTCTCCAGGATGCCCACTGTTCTCTGCATATTTGGGTTCGCTATCTGTATCTCGTCGCCAGTTTTTATGTATGAAGAAAGAGTCGGACTGAACACTGTGAGCTCAAAATAAAGTGTGACCTTAGTCTTTTATTGCAGGTCTCCAGAGTGCCTCCCCAGCTGTGAGGCCTCCTTAAATACCTATGCTCCCAAGGGATTATGGGATCCCTTGGGACTGCGGGGGATAAGCCCTCTGGTGGCTGTACAGAGTAAATACAAGTTTACATATATAACAGCGACCTAAAGAACCGATGGTGGGTGGAAAGAGCACAGGAGATCCTGCAACTAGCCGACATCCATGATGTGCGCAGTCACGATGACCTACGGCCCAAGCACTCAAGGTCCTACCCCACTGAGAGCCAAGAATGGAGAGGTACTCATCAAGGACACCGAGGCAGTCAGTGCCCGCTGGAAGGAGCACTTTGAAGATCTACTTAACCAAGACTTTGTCTTTGATGTGAGCGTCCTCGACTCCATCCCACAGCATGCTGCCCGACACCATCTCGGCACAACATCAGCCCTGCACGAGGTTGAAAAGGCCATCCGCCAATTGAAGAACAACAACGCCTCAAGGCAGATGGAATCCCCGCTGAAGTACAAAAGCATGGCGGAGAAGTACTCGTGGAGCGAATCCATGACCTCACCACTCTTATCTGGAAGGAGACAATGCTGGGGGATCTCAGAGACGCCATAATCATGACCATTTTCAAGCAAGGTGACAAGACCGAATATGGTAATTAGATTCTCCCTGCTGTCTGCCACAGGGAAAATTATCGTAAGAATTCTCCTCAATCGTCTCCTCCCAGTGGTTGAACAGTTCCTCCCAGAGTCGCAATACGGATTCCACCCACTTAGAGGCACAATGGACATGTTTTTCACCGCGCGACATATCCAAGAAAAATGTAGGGAGCAGCACCAACCTCTGTACATGGCCTTCTTTCACCTCACAAAGGCCTTCGACTCTGACAACTGAGAGGGATTATGGAGTGTACCCCTCATAATCGGCTGTCCTCAAAGATTTGTCACCATCTGCCTGTTTCACGATGACATGCAAGCTGTGATTCTTACCAACGGATCCACCACAGACCCAATACAAAGTGCAGACTGGGGTCAAGTAAGGCTGTGTCATTGCACCAAATGCTCTTCTCAATCATTCTTGCTGCAATGCTCCATTTAACCTCCAACAAGCTCCCCGCTGGAGTGGGACTAATCAACAGGATGAACGGGAAATTGTTCAACCTCCGTTGCCTTCAGTCGAGTACCAAGGTTGTCCCAACCTTTGTCATTGAGTTACAATATGCAGACGACGCTTGCTTTTGCGCACACTCCGAGTTCGAACTCCAAACCATCGTTACCACCTTCACTGAAGCGTACGAGAGTCTGGGCCTTACATTAAACATCCATAAGACAAAGGTTCCCTACCAACCTACCTCCCACCACACAGCAGTGCCCCCCGATCATCAAGATCCATGACAAGACCTTGGACAGCGTGGACCACTTTCCATACCTTGGGAGCCTCCTGTCAGCGAGGGCAGAGATCGATAACAAACACCGCCTTCAGTGTGCCAGTACAGCCTTCGATCGCCTGAGGAAGAGAGTGTTTGAAGAGCAAGATCTCAAACCCAACACCAAGCTCATGGTCTAGAGAGCAATAGTGATTCCTGCCCTCCTTTATGATTCAGAGACATGGACAATAGGTACCTCAAAGCACTGGTGAAGTACCACCAGTGCTACCTCCGCAAAATCCTGCAAATCCATTGGCAGAATAGACATACCAACATCAGTGTTCTCTCTCAGGCCAACATCTTCAGCATCAAGGCATTGACCACACTCAATCAGTTCTGATGGGTGGGCCCCGTAGTCCGCATGCCTGATACAAGGCTCCTGAAACAGGCACTCTACTCCGAGCTACATCACGGCAAGCAAGCCCCAGGAGGGAAGAGAAAACTCTTCAAGGGTACCCTCAAATCTTCCTTGAAAAAATGTAACATCCCCACCGAGTCTTGGGAATCCCTGGCCCCACACCCATCAAAGTGGAGACGAAGCATTCGGGAAGGTGCCAAACAATTTGAGTCTCTTCGCGGGAGCACGTGGAAGTCAAGTTCAAACAGCAGAAGGAGCGTATTATAAGGAGGGGCCAAGATTAAGTTGAAGTGTGAGATTTTCTATGTCGGTTACTCGACATTCCCTTGCGGACTGCAAAATATAGTGGCTTAATGACTTGTATCTTTCCTCCTCTCGCTAAATTGTTAATCTGCCTGCTTACTGGAAGGTTAGAGAAGTGCATATGCAGACACGTGTGAAGGACACTGTATCCAGTTCAGATAACTAGAGGTCCCATTGATACAAAGGCAAACTATCCTTCCCCACCTTTCTTGACTTGTCTGCAGCCTTTGACACAGTTGACCACTCTATCATTCTCCAACGCCTCTCCACCTCCGTCCAGCTGGGTGGGACTGCACTCGACTGGTTCCACGCTTATCCACCTGATCATAGTTAGAGAATCACCTGCAATGGCTTCTCTTCCTATCCGCGCATCATTATCTCTGGTGTCCTCCAAGGATCTATCCTTAGCCCCCTCTTATTTCTCACCTACATGTTGTCCCTTGGCGACATCATCCAAAAACACAGCGTCAGTTTCCATATGCTGACGACACCCAGCTCTACCTCACCACCACTTCTCTCGACCTCTTCACGGTCTCTAAATTGTCATACTGCTTGTCCGGCATATATTTCTGGATGAGCAGAAATTTTCTCCAATTGAATATTGGGAAGACCAAAGCCATTGTTTTCAGTCCCCACCACAATCTCCGTTCCCTAGCCATTGACTCCATCCCTATCCCTAACTTCTGTCCGAGGCTGAATCAGACTTTTCGCAACCTTGGTGTCATATTTGACCCTGAAATGAGCTTTCAACCACATATCCGCAGCATAATTAAGACCGCCTACTTCCACCTCTGCCTCTGTCTCTGTCCTTGCCTCAGCTCATCCGCTGCTGAACCCTCATCCATGCCTTTGTTACCTCTAGAGGTGACTATTCCAATGCACTCCTGACTGGCCTCCCACATTTCACAATTTTCATCCTTGTTTTAAAATCCCTCAATGGCGTTGCCCTTCCTGTCTCAGTAATCTCCTTCAGCTCCAAACCACACCCCGCCCCCCCCCCCCGCGCCCACCCACACCTGATATGTCTGCGCTCCTCTAATTCTGCTGTCTTAAGCATCCCTAATTATAATCACCCAACCATTTGTAGCTGTGCCTTCAGCTGCCTGGGCTCTCGAAGTCCCTGCCTAAACCACTCTGCCTCTCTACCTCTCTTTGCTCCTTCAAGGCGCTCTTTAAAACCTACCTCTTTGACCAAGCTTTTGGTCACCTGCCCTAATTTCTTCTTATGTGGCTCGGTGTCAATTTTTTTGTCTCATAACACTCCATTGAAGCGCCTTGGGATGTTTCACTATGTTAAAAATGCTATATAAATACAAGTTGTTGTTGTTGCTACACCTCCCCCGGGCCAGGCTATTCCAATCTATGTGTAGGGCAGTGTGGGTGGACATCTGAACATGACAGACTGGGGTGATCAACTCCACTGAACCTGGGGGTATATTGAACATGGGCTTGAGATTTGCAGCAGCCTGACTAATGGTTCAGTAACCTACTTTGAACTTGGGGTTTCTATGAATTTGGTCAGAGCTGTCTTGTGTTGGGATGAAATATTTCCCCTCAGTCAGACTG
Source organism: Pristiophorus japonicus (assembly GCF_044704955.1). Taxonomy (NCBI): domain Eukaryota; kingdom Metazoa; phylum Chordata; class Chondrichthyes; family Pristiophoridae; genus Pristiophorus; species Pristiophorus japonicus. The sequence goes on from NC_091977.1 coordinate 60,159,560, forward strand.
TAACTCATGCCTTCATTTAAGAACATAAGAACATAAGAAATAGGAGCAGGAGTAGTCCATACGGCCCCTCGAGTCTGCTTCACCATTTGATAAGATCATGGCTGATCTGATCATGGACTCAGCTCCACTTCCCCGCCCGCTCCCCATAACCCTCTATTCCCTTATCGTTTAAGATATCCCCTTATCGTTTAAGAATTTTTGCAGGAATTTCGATCACCTTAGCACTGCTTGCCCAGTCGACCTTTAAATCTGTACCGCAGTTAACATTTACTGGAATGCCCTTCTCTCTTGCAAAAAAAAATCACGAAAATTGCATCACCTCTAAAGTAAGATTTATAATAGACTGGCCTTCTTCAAGCTTTCTCTTGACCCTGAAGCTCTCTTTTAGTATTGGAACTGGAAGCTAAATTGAGAGTGCACTAGCATTCAGCACGGTTCAGTACTGAAGCTTACGGCTTGAAGATGGATAAATGCAGAGGAAATATTAATGAAATGAAGGAATGAATGTGATAAGCATGGAATGTGTCAAATAACCGGTATGTCTGCTGCCTTCTTCGGAGGCCTAACACCCCAGGAGTATCAGCAGACAGTTTGTCAGCAGATAGCTGGAAATTAATCCCAGGAGGTGTGCGGGTGATGGGCTGGTGAAGGATACAAGAGAATGTTTAAGGTGACCTAATCTGTTTCTACAAAACTGTTTAAAATGGCACATGGGAATTTAGATATTAAACAATCAAAATTCACACAATTAGTTGGCAATGCCGCCAAATAGTGGGAAGGAAATAGAGGAGCAAATTTCCAGGCAAATTTCACACAGATGCAAGAACTATAGAGATCTCAATTATCCTAGTATAGATTGGGAAAATAACAGTACTAACGGCAAAGAGTGTGGGGGGGGGATGTGGAATTCAGGAAATGTGTACAAGAGAACGTTTTTGATCAGTATGTTTTCAGCCCAACGAGGAAGGAAGCTGGATCTAATTCTGGGGAATAAAATGGAATAAGTGGAGCAAGTTCTAGTGGGGGAGCATTTAGGAAAGTGATCACAATATGATTAGGTTTAGCCTTAGGAAAAGGACAAGGGACAATCAAATCTAAAAATACTCCACTGGAGGAGGGCTAATTTCAGTGAGTTGAAAGGGGATCTGGCCCAGGTGGATTGGAATCAAAGACTGGCAGGTCGAAAAGTAAATGACCAATGAGAGGCCTTCAAAGAAGAGAGAGCTTGGGTACAGATTAGACACATTCCCACAGCGGGGAAAGGAGAGACATCCAAAGCTGGAGCTGCCTGGATGACTAAAGAGATAGGAGCTGAAATTGATGGTCTTACCACCCACTGCCGCCGAGATCTGCCGATATTCTGGGTTGCACCCAGTGCCAGATTGCACTTGGGCTGGAGCGGGCGGGAGGGGAGTACCGCCGGGAACTGCCCACTGACGTCAACGGACGGCCAAGTGGCGTAAGTGACCTCCCGCCCGCCAAGGTGCCAGATTGGTGCGGGTGGGAGTCGGCGCCAGCAGGGGGAAGGACTGAAGCGAGGAGGCTGGTCTAACCCCCAAGGTAAGTTTAAAAACTGAAAAAAAAGGTTAAAGTGAACTTTTTAATACATTTTTTTTTCACCTTAATAGGTTCCCCTGAAGGTCTTCCGGGTAATTTTTTTTCCCAATCATTTTTATTTGAATGTTTTCGACCCTCCGTGGGCCTGACTCCATCCTCGGCGGCACTTCGGCGGCAAGAGCCTTTGTCGCCGAGATTGGGAGCTCCCACCCAGTTTGACAGCGTATGTCGCTCTTTTGCCGCCGGCCCAACTTTTAAATTATTTTTCCTCAATTTCCCACCCAAAGTCTCTCGGCGGCCATTGGCGGCCTTTTGGGTGGGAATTGGCCTTCACCAAGTTCAGCCCCATAGAGGTTGAAATGAAATGGAAAAAGGAGGCTTATGATAAATATTAGGCATTTAATAGTAAAGAACCAAGCTGAATACAGAAAGTACAGAGGAGAATTGAAATAAGTAATATGTGGGGCAAAGAGAGTGTATGAGAATAGATTAGTGGCTAACATAAAAGATAACCCAAAAGTATTTTATTAATAAATAAATAGTAAAAGGGTAGTTAAAGGAAGGTTGTGGCATTTAGGGACTAAACAGGAGATCTTCTTGTGGCTGAGGTACTGAATGAGTACTTTATATCTGTATTCACTAAACTAGAGGATGCTACATTGGCCTCCTTCTGTGCTGTATGATTCTATGCATCTGGCCAAATTATTCCCGTGGGGCAATAACCAATTAAGTAGGTAGTAACAGTTTGTTCAGGTTAAAAAAAAAGAAAGAACTTGCATTAATATAGCGCCTTTCACAACATCAGGATGTCCCAAAGCGATTTACGTCAATTAAGCTCTTTTTGAAGACTGGCCAATGTAGTAATGTACGAAACGCGACAGCCAATTTGTGCACAGCAAGGTACCACAAACAGCAATGAGATAACTGACCTGGTGATCAGTTTTACTGATGTTGATTGAGGGATAAATATTCACCAAGGCACCAGAATAACTCCCCTGCTCTTCTTCGAATAGTGCCATGGAATCTTTTATGAGAGGGCAGATGGGGCCTCGGATTAACATCTCAGTTAAAAGATAGTGGTTGCAAAATTCTATAAAGTGCTCCTGTCCTGCTGGAGGTGAGGTGAAGCTGTGTGTCCGGCTGCCATGATCTCATGCTGTTGAGCTCGTCATATGTTGTGGGCTGAAATCAATTAAATATGCCGAGGTGTGCATGCTGTTTTAAATCCAGACTGCAATGCCTCAGCTGCAGTGAGGGGGGAAGATTGTAAGGTAAGGATAATGTGGGAGTTAGTCCCCAAGTGGGCCTTGAATGGTTGGTGGAGGAGTAGGCTGTAAAATACCTGGAGGAGAGGCACAGCTCTGATGCAGCAGCAGGATGTAAACTCTGCTGTTGCTTCAAGGGGCAATTGAGCTTGAACACAGAGCATAGCGGAGTCAGCTGGGGACAGAGTAAGGAACACAGGAACATTAGGAACAGGATTAGGCCATTAAGCCCGTCAAGCCTGCTACCTATTTAATTAGATCATGGCTGATCTGTACCTCAATTCCATCTTCCCACCTTTGCTCCATGTCCCTTGATACTCTTACTTAACAAAAATCTATCTATCTCAGTCCTGAAAACTCCAATTGACCCAGCATCCACAGCCTCTTGTGGCATGAGTTCCAGATTTCTACTACCCTTTGTGTGAAAAAGTGTTTCCTGATTCGATCCTGAATGGCCCGGCTTTGATTTTAAGATGGTGTCCCCTTGTTCTTGATTCCCCCACCAGAGGAAATAATTGCTCTGTATCTACTTTATCGAATCCTTTTAACATTTTAAACACCTCGATCAGATCACTACTCAACCTTCTATACTCAAGGGAATATGTGCTAAGTTTATGCAACCTGTCCTCATAATTTAACCCTCCAAGCTCTGGTATCATTCGTGGTACTTCTTAAGGAAATTTGGTGAAAGTGGGAATTAGGTGCAGAGGGAGAAGGAGGTGCCAAGTGAATTAAACACGGGACAAAAGCAAATAGGAAAAAAAAGAGGATGAGGGGAAAGTATTTAATTGAAGGGAGTTCAACCTTTCTCCTCGTTTTAATCTACACATACTTAACACTTTAAAGTTACACCAGGATGGAATACTTTGTGGGTTGTAGAAGTTCTGAGATGGTTACTTTCCAGGCCTAGTTTCTGGAGGGTTTCATCTGCCACAACTGCAAGCTGGTCGATGCACTCAAGATTGAGTGATAAGCTTTTAGGCATAAGGTATTAGAGAAGATCATTCTGGGGATCAGAGAAGGAGAGGAGACCCCGATATCTAGAAGAGGAGGATGGGTTTCTATTAGAAAGGGAGCCAGATGACCTTGTCGGGTAGTGAGGCAGGAGCAGTATTCTCTGGTGCTCTCCAACAGTTTCCTTCCTCTGGAAAGTGGCGATATGGAGACTCAAGAGGTGGCTGCGGCAGGCGAGGAAGTGCCATGCACTGAGGCCATCTAAAATCCTGTCAGGGAAAGGGGGAAAAACAGCAAGAGTAGTAGACTAGTTATGGTATTGGGGAATTCAGTTATTCAGTTTACAGAGAGAATTCTATGCAAATTGAACCCAGAAAATGAATGGTATATTACCTCCTGGGTGCATGCGTAATGGATCTGATGTCTCGGCCTGACAGAATGCTGGAGGGAGCAGGTGAGGAACCAAATGTGGGAGTGAATAACACAAGTAGAAGAAGACCAGAGGTTCTTCATAAGATAAGGATGGCGACCAGCAAGGGACCAACTGTAATAGTTGGAGATTTAAACTTACCAGAAATTGTCTGGAACCATGATGGGGCAGATTTTGCGGTGGGTATGGCAACATACTCTCAGAATTCGCCATCATAACGCCTTTGAAATTGACCTTAAGTTCGGGACTTTCGCATTCCCTTGCACATGCGCTAAATTCCGAACTTGCGATCTGTCAAGGTACACCTAGATAGATGATCTGCTCCAATGGGGAAATACTCATTGCTGGCGCAGAGTTGGGCTAATTGCCCAACAACTGACTAGCAATTACAGACAAAAATGTTAGGGTTTGTGAAAACAGGTGCAGGAGCCTGTTGGACTGTGAAAGGAATGCATTTGTATTAAACATTGAGAGCAAGCTGATATAGTAGTGAGCAATATAACTTTTACCATAAAACATGAAAAATCTGCAAATGATTCAGTAAGTTTAAATAACATTGAAATAATACAAAGTATTATAAATATTGCAAACACAAATGTTACCAGAAAACCACCCACAGAAAGAAACTATTTGTATTGAACGCATACCGCTTTTATTAGTATTCAGCACCAACAGGCCTTACCATTTTTTTTTTGCCAGCATCTCACAACTGTTTGTAAATGATTCTGTGCTGTGGTAGACTGGGCACACAACCTTTTCAGTAAGTTATAGAAATATACACGTGAAATATTTAATTACATTTATTACAAATGTACCAAATATCCACACATTTTATAGAATTATATATAAATATCTATGTGCGAGAAAGCAGACATTGAGACAAGTACATTATGCATAGCTACATGTGAATTTCATATGGAGTAGGTGGGAAAACACAACTATTTTTTGGTTTAGTTGGCAAATGGTACAGTACATAATAAACAGGGGTCCCCTTTTCTGCACCCGCTCTCACTGAAGCAGATATTTCTTTTTTCAGAAACCTAGTGGGAGTCTTTTTCTATGACTTTATACAGATACTGCATTTCAAAAAACATGTTGGTTATTTGTTACATAATTTTAACAAATTGCTGATATATGAAATGAGTCCAAGTACTAGTTTTGGTAAAAAAAAGATTGTAAAGATAAGTCCAGCAACTATAGGCCGGTCAGTTTAACCTCGGTAGTGGGGAAGCTTTTAGAAACAATAATCAGGGACAAAATTAACAGTCGCTTGGACAAGTGTGGATTAATTAAAGAAAGTCGGTATAGATTTTTTAATGGCAAATCGTGTTTAAACAACTTGATCGAGTTTTTTGATGAGGTAACAGAAAGGGTTGATGAGGGCAATGCGGTTGACGAGGTGTACATGGATTTCCAAAAGGTGTGCGACAAAATGCCACATAATAGGCTTGCTAACAAAGTTGAAGCCAATGGAATAAAAGAGACAGTGGCAACATGTTTCCAAAATTGGTTAAGTGACAGGAAACAGAGAATATGATGAACGGTTGTTTTTTGGACCGAAGAAAGGTATACAATGGTGTTTCCCAAGGGTTGGTACTAGGACCACTGCTTTTCTTGATGTATATTAATGACTTAGACTAGGGTGTACAGGGCACAATTTCAAAATTTGCAGAATACACAAAACTTGGAAGTATAGTGAACAGTGAGGAGGATAGTGATAGACTTCAACAGGACATAGACAAGCTGGTGGAATAAGTGGACACGTGGCAGGTGAACTTTAATGCAGAAAAGTATGAAGTGATATATTTTGGTAGAAAGAATTAGGAGAGGAAATAAAAACTAAAGGGTAGAATCCTAAAGAGAAGAGAGACCTTAGGGGTATTTGTGCATAAAGCATTGAAGTTGGCAAGGCAGGTTGAAAAAGCAGTTAAAATAGCTTACGGGATCCTGGGCTTCATGAATAGAGGTACAAAAGCATGGAAATTATGATGAACCTGTATAAAATAGTTGTTCGGCCTAGCAGGAGTATTGTGTCCAATTCTGGGCACCACACTTTAGGAAGGATGTGAAAACCTTAGAGAGGGTGCAGAAAAGATTTACGAGAATAATTCCAGGGATGAGAGACTTCAGTTACGTGGATAGACTGGAGAAGCTGGGGTTGTTCTCCTTAGAACATAGAAGATTGAGAGGAGATTTGATAGAGGTGTCCAAAATCATGAGGGGTCTGGACAGAGTAGCTAGAGAGAAACTGTTCCCATTGGCAGAAGTCGAGAATCAGAGGACACAGATTTAAGGTGATTGGCAAAAGAACCAAAGGCGACATAAGAAAAAACTTTTTTACACAGCGAATAGTTAGGATCTGGAATGCACTGCTTGAAAGTATGGTGGAAGCAGACTCAATCACTGCTTTCAAAAGGAAGTTGGATCTGAAAGAAAAACATTTGCAGGGCTACGGGGAAAGGGCGAGGAAGTGGGACTAGCTGTGGAGCTCTTGCAGAGAGCCGGCATGGGTTCAACAGGCTGAACGGCCTTCTTCTGTGCTGTAACTATTCTATGATTCCATGATTATTGAACTGTGCAGTTCTACACATTTTGCCAACAATTCTATATTCCCTATTTCTTTTCATTTAATGCATTCTGTAACTGTCTCGCAATGAAATAAGTAATGTGAATGTTCTCTAAAATACTTACATCTAAATTTACTATTAAGGAACAATTTGCAATTTAATTTAAAGTTCTCAAAGTTATTTAAAAGTTTTTAAAAGTTTAAAAAGTTTTCCTAAGTTTTTAAAAGATAATTTTAATGCTACAACTATTTTGTAAAACATACAATCACGTGCCCCCTTATTAAAGAGGCACTAGAACTGACAAATTAACAAATGAAACTTTGGAAAATTAAACCAACCAAATTAGAATTTGGTTGCCAGGAGTTATGATGCACTCCAGTCCCTCCGGTGCCCACCTCTCGCGGAAGGCCGAGCATGCACCATTTTAATGCTACAGACTGGAAGAAGTTTCTGTGGGCGTGGCTTAGTTTTGACAGGCATTGTGGGCGTGTCTTCTCTTATGTATAGATTGTACGCTATGCTCCTGGGCTCAGTGATGCACAACTCTGCAACACAGAACAGCAAGCTTACGTGTGAGGCCTCGCACAACGCAAGTGCAAATTATTTTTGTAGGTTAGCGGCGTACTCCATAACTACGCCGTCGACTGCAATTTTTGGTCCGATGTCTCTACTGGTAAGACAGGGATGGATTTCTAGAGTTAATGGGGAACTATTTTATGACTGTTTGTAATGGAGCCAACGAGGGCAATTAACATCCTGGGTTTGATAGTGCGTAATGTGAATGCTTTAACTGCCAGTGATCATATTTTACATTACAAGGACCAGTGAGGTTATTAAAACCCAAACCAAATTGTCAAATTTAAGATGACTAATTTTATGCGCTTGAGACGTCTTGTCAGAGTGGACCTGGAAGGTTTGAATATGACTGAGAGCGGAGAAACTGTGGAGTTCCTTCAATGAGGTGATTCTGAATGCAATGGACCAAAGTGTACCCATGCAAAGAAAAGGGACCAAGCTTAAAGGCACTCCTGTCTGATTGGACAGGATAGCCAAGCAATTCATAAAAAAGGAAAAAATAGTGTTGAAAGCAACGAAGGAAAATGATACAGAATTCAGACAGATCCAATACTAAAAGGCATGCCCGGAGTATACAAAGAGTATCAGAATGGCAAAGAAAATGTTTTAATTGAATATGGCAAGAAAAGTGAAGGATAACTATGGTTTTTTAAGAGAAAAAGAAAAACAAGAGATGGAGTGAGACCATGGAATGTTGGATCAGATGAGGGCATAACCCAGATGCTACACAGGCTGAAAAACTGCTAAATACTTTTTTTTGCCTCCATTTTTATCAGGGAGGAGACAGATAAATGATCTGACCTGTAAATTACTACTATTACTATCAGCATGCTTTCCAACCTTAAGGTAAGTAAATCTCAGGGCCGGATAAGGTGGATCCGGGGATCCATAAGGAAGGAAATTGCAGGAACTCTGGCACAAATCTGACCGAAATCATTGAATACTGGAGAGGTGCCTGGGGACTGGAAAAAGGCAAATCTTGCTCCTATTTTTACAAATGGTAGCAAAGCTGACCCAGCAAACTACAGACCAATAGGTTTTCTGCCCATTGCAGGTAAAATGATAAAATCCCTTATTAAAGATAAGATCATAGAGCTGTACATTCCCTGGGTCCCGAACTTGCCGTTGGCCTCGACCTCCCAACTTTGCTGCTGGCCCGTGCTTAGAGCATCTGGATAGATATAAAATACTAAAAGGTAGCCAAAATAGGTTCATGAAGGGGAGGTCTTGCCAATTGGTTTTCTTTGAGAGTCTGACAAAAAGAAAGATTTGCATTCATATAGCACCTTTCACAACTTCGATTGTCCCAAAGCACTTTACAGTCAATAAATTACTTCTAAAGTGTAGTCACTTTTGTAATGTAGGAAAAGTAGCTTGACAGGAGTCCAGCAGTGGATGTGATGTATTTGGATTTCAGTACGGCCTTTGATACAGTTCCTCTGAAAAGGCTGGTATTGAAAATAAAGAAAGCGAGAATCAGTGGAAATATTTTAAAATGGATACATAATTAATGGAATGTTCCCAGTGGGATCCTACTTTGGTCTGTTTTGGGACCTCTTTTGTTTAATATCTTCATCAATGATCTGAAGCTAGAAGTCACAAGCACAGTGGCTAAATTATGGAGATGACACAAAATTATTGAAGATGGTAGATGTTAAGTATCGAATAATTCCACGAGGCTAAGTACGGTGAGCTAGTTCAGGCATGACCTTACTCCAGTTTATTTACTCTCAAAGTGAGGATTCAACATGGCTGCCAACATTATATACACGCTTGCACGTGTCTGCCAGTGACCATTAGTACTCCGACAGTCGCGCCCTCCGGTGGCAGGTAAAACCCAGTTAACATACATAACATAATTCCCCCCAAAGTCCTTGGTACAGGTTATATTTACAAGTTGAGACCGTCCAGGGCCTTCTCAGTTCGAACCCAAGCTTGGGTGAGTTAGTAGGACCATTGCTGCATTGCGGGGCAGTCGGTCTGACAGGACTGTCGGGGATGGTAGGTTCGTCTTCGTGAATGACGCTGGGGTCAACTGATGGTTGAATGTGTGTTGGTTGGTCGATGATGATGTCATCTTCAATTTGTTCTGGGTTGTCTGAATCGCAGTTTGGTTTGGTCGATGTGCCTCTTGCACGTTTGGCCATTTAACAGTTTGACTACAAACACCCTGTTCCCCTCGGCCAAAACCGTGCCACTTTGGACCATGACCATAATTTAGGACAAACACAGGGTCATGAACAGCAATGTCACGTGATACGGCCGCGCGATCGTGGTACCATCACTGCCGTTGCCTCCTGGTTTCGACATGATCATTGAGATCCGGGTATACAAGGGAGAGCCTGGTTTTGAGGCCTCTCTTCATTAACAGCTCAGCAGGAGGGACCCCGGTGAGCGAGTGGGGTCTCGTTCGGTAACTGAGCAGAATGCAGGAGAAGCAGGCCTATAGGGAGCCGTGAATCACGCGTTTTAGGCTCTGCTTAATGGTTTGGACAGCCTGCTCCGCTTGACCATTAGATGCAGGTTTGAAAGGAGCAGAGCTGACATGCTTGATGCCATTACGGATCATAAACTTGTGGAACTCCGAACTGGTGAACACGGCCTGTTGTCGCTGACAAGGACGTTGGGCAGGCCGTGGGTGGCGAATATGGCCTGGAGGCTTTCAATAGTGGCTGTGGACGTGCTGGATGACATAATTACACATTCAATCCATTTGGAGTAAGCGTCCACTACCACTAAAAGCATTTTGCTGAGAAAAGGGCCGGCAAAGTCTATGTGGATCCTTGACCACGGTTTGGATGGCCATGACCACAGACTCAGCGGAGCCTCCACAGGTGCGTTACTCAGTTGCATGCGAGTGTTGCACTGATACACGCATGACTCCAAGTCTGAGTCACTGCCGGGCCACCAAACGTGAGACCTGGCAATGGCCTTCCTCATAACAATGCCTGGGTGGGTACTGTGTAAATCTCGCACAAAAGTTTCCCAGCCTTTTTTTTGGCATAACAACATGATTACCCCATAACAGACAATCAGACTGAATAGACAATTCATCTTTGCAGCGGCTATAAGGCTTAATTTCATCCTGCATTTCCCTGAGAATGGCAGGCTAATTTCCATTTAGGACACACCTTTTTGACAGTACAGGATCCTGGCTGGTCCAGGTCCTAATTTGGCGAGCCGTGACGGGTGACCCCTCACTCTCGAAGGCATCCATGACCAGCAGAAAGTCTGCGGGCTGCGGCATTTCCACCCCGGTTGTGGGCAATGGTAGCCGGCTAAGCGCATCAGCACAGTTTTCAGTGCCTGGTCTGTGGCGGATGACATAATCATAAGCGGATAATGTCAGTGCCCATCTTTGGATGCGGGACAAGACATTGGTGTTTATACCTTTGCTCTCAGAAAACAATGAAATGAGCGGCTTGTGGTCTGTTTCAAGCTCAAACCGAAGCCCAAACAGATATTGGTGCATTTTCCTAACCCATATCTGCATGCTAAAGCCTCTTTCTCTGCCATATTGTAGGCTCTTTCAGCCTTAGACAGACTTCTGGACATGTGTCAACTGGTTGGAGTTTTCCTGATACATTGGCTTGCTGGGGCACACAACCATCCCCATATGATGAGGCGTCGCAGGCCAACACTAACCGCTTACATGGGTCAGAGTGTACCAGTAATTTATTGGAACATAGCAGGTTCCTGGCCTTCTCAAATGCTCTGTCTTGAGATTTGCCCCAAACCCAGTCATTACCCTTTCTCAGCAACATGTGCAAGGGCTCTAGCAATGTGCTCAAACTAGGTAGAAAGTTACCGAAATAGTTGAGAAGACCCAGGAACGAATGCAGCTCCGTCACACTCTGGGGTCTGGGTACATTCTTGATGGCCTCTATCTTGGAGTCCGTAGGCCTGATGTCGTCTGCTGCAATCTTTCTCTCCAGGAATTCAACTTCTGGTGCCATGAAAATGCACTTGGAGCATTTTAGCTTGAGTCCCACTCTGTCCAGACGATGTAGAACCTGTTCCAGGTTGTGCAGGTGTTCGGTGGCGTCGCAACCGGTGATCAGGATGTCATCTTGGAACACGACGATTTTCACGACGGACTTCAGCAAACTTTCCATGTTTCTCTGAAATATAGCTGCCGCCGAGCGAATTCCGAAAGGGCACCTGTGGTATATAAACAGTCCTTTGTGCGTGTTGATGCACGTCAGTTTTTTTGAAAGTTCAACCAGCTCCTGTGTCATGTTAGCGGAGGTTAGGTCCAATTTGGTGAACGACTTCCCCCCTGCTAGTGTTGCAAACAGGTCGTCAGCCTTGGATAATGGGTACTGATCCTGTATCGAGACTCGGTTGATCGATACCTTAGTCACCGCAGATTCTGACCATGCCATCACTTTTCAACACCGGGATAATTGGACTGGCCCATTCGCTAAACTCGACTGGTGATATGATTCCTTCCCGTTGAAGTCTGTCCATTTCGATCTCGACCTTCTCCCTCATCATGTACGGAACCGCCAGAGCCTTGTGATGGCCGGGTCTTGTATCCGGGCCTAGTTGGATCTGCACCTTGGCTCCCGTGAAGTTGCCGATGCCTGGTTCGAACAATGAGGGAAACTTGCTCAGCATTTGAGCACTCAAAGCGTCATCCACTGATGATAAGGCTTTAATATCGTTCCAGTTCCATTTAATTTTCTCAAGCCAATTCCTGCCGAACGGCGTTGGGCCATTGCCTGGAACGATCCACAACGATAAATCATGCACAGCTCTATCGTACGATACCTTTACTGCCGCAAGGCCAATGACTGGTATGAGCTCTTTGTTGTAGGTACGCAGCTTCGCATTGATTGGGCTCAGTTTGGGTCTTTTTGCCTTAGTGTCCCACAGCTTTTCGAAAGCCCTCTGACTCATTATTGACTGACTCGCACCCGTGTCCAATTCCATGGATACTAGAACCCCATTTAATTTAACTTCCAGCATTATCCATGAACTTTTGGTAAAAGAATGTACCCCATACACTTCTTCATCCTGTACCTCAGGTTGAGTTGCCTGTGCCGCTTGATCCACACTGGATCGATCATTCTCAGCCACGTGGTGTGTCGCAGCACGCTTGCTCGGTTGTGGACACATTCGCTGAAGGTGCCCCATTGTTGCACAGCCTTTGCACACGTATTGCTTGAATCAGCATTAATGGGTCCGATGATAGCCCCTGCAATGCCATCAGGGTGGGATTTGATTCACCCCCGATGGCGGACTTTGAGCAGTTACAGGTCGTACGAACATGGACGATTAGGCCCTGCCATGTGCAGCTCTGCCTGCCGACGATATTATTTTATGCACAGTACTTGCCAGTGAGTTTCGATGCTGGGAAGATATCTGTTTCGAGTTTTCATCCGTGGACATTCAAGCCTGGGTGATCGTGATGGCCCTGCTCAGGTCTAGAGATTCAGCAGCCAGCAGCTTTCGAAGGATGACCTCGTGGCCAATGCCAACCACGAAAAAGTCCCGCAGCAGTTCCTCCAACGCAGCTCCGAAGTTGCACGGCCCAGCGAGACGTCTCAGGTCGGCGACAAATTCCGCCACATCCTGGCTCTCGGAGCGATTGTGCGTATAGAAACGATACCTCGCCATGATGATACTTTCCTTTGGTTTAAAGTGGTTCCGAACCAGCGTACACAATTCATTGTAAGTCTTATCCATTGGTTGAGTCGGTGAGAGTAGATTCTTGATAAGGCCATAAATTTTTGACCCACAAACGGTGAGGAGAACCGCTCTACGCTTAATTGCGTTATCGGTTCCTTCCAATCCGTTGGCTACGAAGTACTGGTCGAGGCAATCAGCGAAATCCTCCCAGTCTGTCCCTTCCACGAATCTGTCCAAAATTCCAACAGACATGGTTGTGTGAAAGTTCGTATTTTTAACTCGTCGCCAATTGTTAAGTATCGAATAACTCCATGAGGCTAAGTACGGTGAGTTAGTTCAGGCATGACCTTACTCCAGTTTATTTATTCTCAAAGTGAGGATTCAACATGGCTGCCAACATTATACACACGGCTTGCACGTGTCTGCCAGTGACCATTAGGACTCCGACAGTTGCGCCCTCCAGTGGCAGGTAAAACCCAGTTAACATACATAACAGTAGACAGCAAAGTTGAACAGAATAAAAACTACAGGCGGATTCGAATATAAACGGGAACTGGGCGGACAGGTGGCAGATGAAATTCAATGTAGAGAAATGCAAAGTGCTTTACATGGTGACAAAAATCCAGGTAGGGAATATTACTTAAATGGAAAGAAAAGAACGTGTCTGGAAAGTGAGATTTCTGGGGATCCTGATTGGCAATAAATTAAAGTTATCACAACCTGGTCGATGGTAGTGAGAAAAGCAAATCAGATGTCAGGATGTATTAAAAGGCCAATAGTGAGTGGAAATGCTGAGATAACCCTGCCACTCTACAAATCATTGGTCTGATCACGTTTGGAATACAGGTACAATTGTGGTCGCCACAGTACAAAAGGATATTACTGCTATTGAAGGGATGCAGAAGAGAGCAACCAAAACGATTGAGGGGATGGAGGGATTAGATTATGACAAGTGATTACATAAATTGGGCATGCGTTCCCTGGAAAAGAGAAGGTTGAGAGGTGATATGATTTCTGTTTTAGAGATTTTAAAGGGATTGGATAATATAAACCATGACGAGCTGTTTCACCTTATCTAGAATGGTAGAACGAGAGGACGGACGGACGGGGGGGTGGGGGGGGGGGAATTCAAAACTAATCTGCGCATTATTTCAGTGAGCAAGTGGTCAATCTATGGAACAGACTCTCTAGGGAGACGATGGAAGCAGATAGCGTTGTTTCGTTCAAATGCAAGTTAGAAGGATTTTGATCAGAAAATAGTAATTTGAGGCATGCATGGTAAGTGTAGCATGCTTATATCTATTTATTGCTATCACCAACCCCGCAATCCAGGGTAGATCAAAAACAATGGGTGCTGGGCATGGTGAGATAATAGCAAAAGCAGCTCATTGTGACAGAAAAGCAGCTTCTCAAATGCTCCATCCCAAACTACTTGTCATGCTACAGTGCTGGCCAATACAGAAGTAATGGAAGCCTGGTGGTTATGGCACTGGACCAGAAATCCAGTATTCAAATCACCCCTGGAGCAAGTTGTGAAATTGAATTAAATAATTCTGGTCATTTGTGGGCTGGCACCAGAAGAATTACCATGAAAGCTGCCAGATTGTTGTAAAAACCCAATTGGCTCATTAATGCCTCCCTCCCCATGTGCTATGGCCTCCAGTTGACTCTTAGGATGAGAAATTGCGTATGGGCGATAACGTTTGTGTCATGTATCCTACATGGCAACTGTTTGTACTATCACAAGGTGTGCCACCAGAGGCTTCAGCAGTGGGAGACTTGTAGGTTACCTGTACAGGTGTGCCTGGCCTAGTATAAAAGGCAGGCCACCATGATCATCACTCTGGAATTATCAATAAAGGACTAAGGTCACCACAGTTGAAGTACAACACATTGCCTCGTGAAGTCATTATAGAGCATCTTAGGACATAACAATTGGCGACGAGATTACGGACTTTCACGCGAAAATGGCTACCCTTGGTACGTTGCAGCAGTTCGCCGATGGTGATGATTGGGACGCATTTGTGGAGAGGCTCGACAATTTCTTCACAGCAAACGACCTGGCAGGAGACAACATGGCCACACTGGCTGGCAAGCGCAGAGTTATCCCTTGGGGAAGAGTGACCATAACATGGTAGATTTCTTTATTAAGATGGAGAGTGACACAGTTAATTCAGAAAGCAGGGTCCTGAACTTAAGGAAAGGTAACCGATGGTTTGAGGCGTGAATTGGCTAGAATAGACTGGCAAATGATACATAAAGGATTGAAGGTGGATAGGCAATGGCAAACATTTAAAGATCACATGGATGAACTTCAGCAATTGTACATCCCTGTCTGGAGTAAAAATAGAACGGGGAAGGTGGCTCAACCGTGGCAAACAAGGGAAATTAAGGATAGGGTTAAATCCAAGGAAGAAGCAGATAAATTGGACAGAAAAAGCAACAAACCTGAGGACTGGGAGAAATTATGAATTCAGCAGAGGAGGACAAAGGGTTTAATTAAGAGGGGCAAAACAGAGTACGAGAAGAAGCTTGCCGGGAACATAAAAACTGACTGCAAAAGCTTCGATAGATATGTGAAGAGAAAAAGATTAGTGAAGTCAAACGTAGGTCTCTTGCAGTCGGATTCAGGTGAATTTATAATAGGGAACAAAGAAATGGCAGACCAATTGAATAAAAACTTGGGTTCTGTCTTCATTAAGGAAGACACAAATAACCTTCCGGAAGGACTAGGGGAGCAAGGGTCTAGTGAGAAGGAGGAACTGAAGGATATCCTTATTAGGAGGGAAATTGTGTTAGGAAAATTGATGGAATTGAAGGCCGATAAATCCCCGGGGCCTGATAGTCTGCATCCCAGAGTAATTAAGGAAGTGGCCCTAGAAATAGTGGATGCATTGGTGATCATTTTCCAACAGTCTATCGACTCTGGATCAGTTCCTATGGACTGGAGGGTAGCTAATGTAACAGCACATTTTAATAAGGGAGGGAAAGAGAAAGCGGGTAATTATAGACCGGTTCGCCTGACATCAGTGGTGGGGAAAATGCTGGAATCAATTATTATGGATGAAATAGCAGCGCATTTGGAAAGTAGTGACAGGATCGGTCCAAGACGGCATGGATTTATGAAGGGGAAATCATGCTTAACAAATCTTCTGGAATTTTTTGAGGATGTAACTAGTAGAGTGGACAAGGGAGAACCAGTGGATGTGGTGTATTTGGACTTTCAAAAGGCTTTTGACAAGGTGCCACACAAGAGATTGGTGTGCAAAATCAAACCACAAGGTATTGGGGGTAATATACTGACGTGGATAGAAAACTGGTTGGCAGGCCGGAAGCAGAGCGTTGGGATAAATGGGTCCTTTTCAGAATGGCTGGCAGTGACTAGTGGGGTGCCGTCGGGCTCAGTGCTGGGACCACAGCTCTTTACAATATACATCAATGATTTGGATGAAGGAATTGAGCATAATATCTCCAAGTTTATACATAAGAACATAAGAACATAAGAATTAGGAACAAGAGTAGGCCATCTAGCCCCTCGGGCCTGCTCCGCCATTCAATAAGATCATGGCTGATCAGGCCGTGGACTCAGCTCCACTTACCCGCCCGCTCCCCATAACCCTTAATTCCCTTATTGGTTAAAAATCTAATGATCTGTGACTTGAATACATTCAATGAGCCAGCCTCAACTGCTTCCTTGGGCAGAGAATTCCACAGATTCACAACACTCTGGGAGAAGAAATTCCTTCTCAACTCAATTTTAAATTGGCTCCCCCATATTTTGAGGCTGTGCCCCCTAGTTCTAGTCTCCCCGACCAGTGGTAACAACCTCTCTGCCTCTATCTTGTCTATCCCTTTCATTATTTTAAATGTTTCTATAAGATCACCCCTCATCCTTCTGAACCCCAACGAGTAAAGACCCAGTCTACTCAATCTCTCATCATAAAGTAAACCCCTCATCTCAGGAATCAGCCTAGTGAATCGTCTCTGTACCCAATCCAAAGCCACTATATCCTTCCTTAAGTAAGGTGACCAAAACTGCACGCAGTACTCCAGGTGCGGCCTTACCAATACCCTGTACAGTTGCGGCAGGACCTCCCTGCTTTTGTACTCCATCCCTCTCGCAATGAAGGCCAACATTCCATTTGCCTTCCTGATTACCTGCTGCACCTGCAAACTAACTTTTTGGGATTCATGCACAAGGACCAATTGTGGAGCAGTGGAGGCGTGTCCTGCTCAGTTGGAGCTGAGCTGCAGTGAGGAGAGCAGCTACCAACTTTTGCTCTTGCCTGGAAGGCCTGGAGAGCCCTGAGAACAGCCCAGGAAGAGGAGGAAGGAAGGGGCTTCACCACCAACTTTCACCCAGAGGGAGAGGAGGAAAAATCAGAAAACTTTTAACCCTTTACCTTTTCTACAAAGAGTTGGAGAGAGGGGGAAAGACCAACAACAACATCTAGTGTGGAAGGAGGGAGACTCTACCATTTCTACAGGTGGGTGTATTGGTGCAGTCCCCAAAAAGACTTTGTTGTATCGGTGGGGGGAGGAAAGAAGACCACTGAGGGCCGGAACATCGCGGGGGGTGTGTGTGTGTGGAAGTGTGTGTGGGGGCCTTGCTTACAACTAGGCCCCCCCCCACAATTGAACCCCCCCCCCCCAATTGCCTAGCCTGGGATAGCTGGAGCTACCAGGCTGAAGATTCTTTAAACACCTAATTAAACATCGTTGGGAGTGTGTGCCTGGTTGGCTCTAGCTGCCCCAGGTGAAGACATCTTCTCCCCTCACCTGAAGACCACCCCAAAGACTATTTGTGTTTTGCCATCTGGGGATTGCACCCACCCACAGCTGCGAGGGGAGACCTGCCCTCGCAGTTCCCCCCCTTTCCCATCCCACCTCTCTCTTTCTCTGTTACTCTCTGCTTCTCCCCTCTCTCTCTGAGAGCCCTTCCTTCCAAATTACAAAAAAAAACAATTGAGACAACTGAGCAGAGGGAGCAAGGCCCCTCCCCAATTGCCAACTAGGGGAGAGGTGTGCCTCGTTAAGAGCTCCTCTGCTCAGTCTATATACGAGGCCAATTAAGACCATTAAGGCCTGTGACTTTGGGGTGGGTGTAGCCCTTAAAGGGACCCCGTGATGGCGACCCCATCCACGCCGGTGGCGGGGCCAGCAAGGACATATGCGCAGGCGGTGTCCACATCCACGGCACCTCCTGCGCCACCCGCTGCCCTGCCACCTTTTCGACTAATCACGAAAAAACACGGGGTCAAGAGCTACACTCACCCCACAATGACCATCGAGGAGTGCGTGCGGGCGATGGCTGGGGTAGTCGGGCCCTCGGCCATTGTCGCAGCCTCCAAGATGTCTGGGAAGGCCGTGTTCTTCCTGGGGTCGGAGCGGGCGGTGTCCCTGGCCCTCAAAAAGGGGCTCACAGTGGGCGGGACGTTCCTGCCGGTGGACCCTCTCGAGGCCACCGCGCAGAGGGTCATCGTGTCAAACGTCCCGCCCTTTGTTCCCGCTGAGCTCCTCCTCCCTCACCTGCACCAACTGGGGGAGGTAAGGTCAGGGATCAACCCCATACCGCTCGGCCTCAGGGAGAACAGCCTGCGCCACGTGTTCTCCTTCCGCCGCCAGCTCTTTGTCCGGCTGGCGCGGGAGGAGACGACGGAGGGGAACTTCAATGTGGTGCACGAGGGGACTGCCTACCGCGCCTTTTGGACGTCGGACGGCGTGCGGTGCCATGTCTGCAGGGAGGTGGGGCACGTTCGCAAGAACTGCCCCGCCTCCAAGGCCGCCAAACCACCGAGGGCGGCCAAGGCTGGCGCCGCCGCCACCCCTCCCCCTAGTCGCGTCCGCGTGCCGGGAGCTGTGGGTGCGCGGGCATCGCCGGGGGCCTTTGCTTTCACGGCCTCTGGCGGGGGGGAGGGAGAGAGTCCGATCGGAAAGAAGGCGCGGGGGAAGGCGAAACATCCCGAGGCGGGTCCCCTCGGTGCGCCAGACAGCATGAACACCGCGCTCAGCCCAACCCAGTCACCGGCGAGCGCGGGGTGCCCTGAGCCCGTGCCTGAGCCCTTGACCAATACCACAGAGGGGCTCGGGCGCGGGCAAGAAAAGGAAAAGGGGGGGGTGGAGCGGGAGGCCTCGGCAGACATGGAGGTCTCCCTGCCTCCGCGCGCCCCCAGGAACAAAAGGAGGCGTGGCTCCGATGAGGCGGAGGGGGAACAACATCCCTCCGTGGACAAGTCGGTGCCCGCCGCGTGTCCCGCGTCCCCAACCAGCGCCCCCAAGCTGCGCTGTAGGCGAGAGGAGTTTGTCCCCGGAGAGGGTGAGACAGTCGAGGCTGCCCAGCCTCAGCCTCCCGGGGATGGCGTGGAAGATCTGCCTGTCGTGGGAGGCGTGGGGCCAGCGGAGGAATGCATTGCCGCCGGGCCGGGCGTCCCGGGGACTGAGGCGGGCGGGGCCGAAAAGGCCGAACCTGAGCCCGCCCAGCTATTAATCAACTTCCCCCGGGAGTCGCTCGACCCGGCAGAAAATGAAATTCAGGATTTTAATGACACTGTAAATGCTGGGCCGGGGGGTGGCAGCGGGGAGGGGGAGGAACACCCACCCTCGCCCCTTACTTTGGAGCTGGAGCACTTGGGGAGCCTGGGGATTTCCTATGGCCGGGTCTCTCCTTGTTCCCCGGTTCCTGGGGCGGAGGGGGAACCCCTTTCGCTGTCGTTTCCCGACCCAGCACCGTTTTTAAAAGAGCCCAGTGGGGACTCCTCTGCCGACGATCCTGGGGCTGGGATCGGGGCAGAGCCAGGGCCAGTTGGAGCGGCCGGGTCATTTGCCGTACCTTGTGCGGTCGATGGGCCGGCTGCTGGCGGCCACCTCCCGGAGGAGGACGGGGACTCGGTGGGGGACGCGGGTGAAGACCTAGAGACCACTGCCAGGGAAGCGGTGGATCTGCTCGCGGCCGCCGCTGAGGCCCTCCTCATTCCTGCAAAGGAACTCCGGGACTTTTTGGCCCAGAGCCGGGGTCGCTGCGACCAAGCCCGACTGGCCCTGGAAAAATGGTCCGAGCCAGAGCTGATCAAGGGGTCCGTCCGCGCCGCCGCTAAAACCTTGGCCGCGGGCGGGCCCTTGACAAAGGAGCAACACCTTGAGCTGCGCGAGCTCGAGGGACTCCTCGCTGGGCTGCGGAGGGAGCTGAGTTCAACAAAAGACTCCGCTCCCTCCCCCACAATAGGTTAAGGTAGAGGTTGCACTGTGCTTTTGCCATGAAGATAACCATAGCCAGCCTCAACATCAACGGCGGCAGAGGGGCACGCCGTAGATTTGACAATTTTTCGCTCCTGCGGGAGGGGAAATATGCGGTGTGCTTCCTGCAAGAAACCCACACCGTTCCGGGAGACGAAGCCACGTGGCTCCTGGAATGGCAAGGAGAGGTCCGCATGAGCCACCTCACCGCCATTTCTAGTGGGGTGGCCATCTTGCTGGGCCCGCATTTTCAGCCGGAGATCTTGGGAGTCGAGGAGCCCGTGCCAGGCCGCTTGCTGCACGTAACGGTTCACCTGGGGGACGTGCCGCTCCATCTCGTGAACGTGTACGCCCCTCAGCCCGGCCCGCAGCAAACGCGCTTCTTTGAAGAGGTGTCCGTTCTTCTTGGCTCCGTCGACGTCGGCGACTGCATTGTCCTCGGGGGGGATTTTAACTGCACTCTCGAGGCGAGGGACCGCTCCGGTGCCCCGCAGTGCATGACGGCGATGGAGAAGTTGAGGGACCTGGTCGGGTCCTTCGACTTGGTGGACGTCTGGCAAAATCTCCACCCCGACTCCAGCGCCTTTACTTGGGTGAGGCCTGGAGTTGGATGGTCCAGGGTCGACCGCCTTTACGTGTCTCGGGCGTACGTTTCCTGCGTCCCGGCGGCCTCCATGCGGCCGGTGCCGTGTTCGGACCACCACCTGGTGTGGGCGGAGCTCGCTTCGCTCCGCGCGAGGACGGGGTCCGCGTACTGGCACTTTAACAACCGGCTGCTGGAGGACGTGCAGTTCCAGGACTCGTTCCGTCGATTCTGGTCCGACTGGAGAAGGAAGCAGGGGTCTTCCCCTCCTTGAGGCTATGGTGGGACGTGGGCAAGGCTCACGTCCGCGTCTTCTGTCAAGAGTACGCGAGGGGGTCGACCAAGAGGTGGGCGGCCAGAGTCGGGCGCCGAGAAAAAGAGGTGCTCGACCTGGAAGCCCGTCTCGGTCAAGTCGTCCAGGACCCGGCCCTGCGGACGGTGTACGAAGCGAAGAAGGCTGCGCTGAAGGACCTGCAGCTCGTCGGGTCCCGAGGCGCGTTCGTGAGGTCGCGGATCCGGTTCCTGCGGGATCTGGACCGCGGCTCCCCCTTCTTCTACTCGCTGGAAAAAAGGCAGAGTGTCCGTAAGCAGCTCTTGACGCTGCTGGCCGACGACGGCTCTCTCGTCTCGGATCCGGAGGGCGTCAACAACAGGGCCCGTGAATATTACGGGGCTTTGTTCTCTCCGGATCCGTCCAGCGAGGAAGCGCGTAGAGTTTTGTGGGAGGACCTACCGAAGGTCAGCCCGGAGGGCGCTGAAAATCTGGAAGCTCCGCTAAGCCTGGCGGAGCTGACCGGTGCCCTCGACCGGCTCTCGAGGGGAAAATCCCCGGGGCTGGACGGGCTGACCGTGGAGTTCCACAGGGCGTTCTGGGACGTCCTGGGGAGCGACTACGCGTGGGTCCTGGGGGAAAGTCTGGCGACCGGGGAGATGCCCCTCTCTTGGCGCAGGGCAGTCATCGTCCTGCTGCCTAAGAAGGGCGATCTCCGCCTCCTTAAGAACTGGCACCCGGTCTCCCTCCTCAGCACGGACTACAAAATCTTCGCCAGGGTGATGTCTGCTCGCCTTGGTGCCGTGCTGGACCACATGATCCACCCCGACCAGTCCTACAGGGTCCCGGGCCGGACAATCCACGATAACATCCATCTGGTCCGGGACCTCATCCATTGTTCCCAGGAGGCTGGTCTGTCGGTCGCCTTCCTATCCCTCGACCAAGAGAAGGCGTTCGACAGGGTGGATCACGACTATCTGCTCGGAACTCTGCGCGCTTTCGGGTTCGGGACGCATTTCGTCGCCCGGATCCGACTTTTGTACGCCGCCGCGGAGTGTCTGATTAAGGTTAACGGGTCCTTGACGGCGCCCCTTCGCTTTAGGAGAGGGGTGCGCCAGGGATGCCCCATGTCCGGCCAGTTATACGCCGTTTGCGTGGAGCCTTTCCTGCGCCTCTTGCGGACGAGGTTGACGGGACTGGCTCTGCAAGGGCCGGGCGTGGAGGTCGTCCTCTTGGCTTACGCCGATGACGTGCTCCTCGCGGTAGAGGATCCCGCTGACCTTCGGAGGATGCGTGAGTGCCAGGAGATTTACTCGGCCGCGTCCTCCGCCAGGATCAACTGGGAAAAATGTTCCGGACTCCTGGTGGGTCAGTGGCGGGTGGACTCCCTGCCGGAGGAGCTCAGGCCTTTTGCCTGGAGCACGACCCATCTCCTCTATCTGGGAGTCTACCTTAGCCCCGACGAGGGAGCCTGGCCGGCGAACTGGCAGGAGCTGGAGGCCAAGGTCGCCGCTCGCCTAGGGCGCTGGACAGGACTGTTCCGAGTGCTGTCCTACAGGGGTCGAGCGCTAGTCATAAACCAGCTGGTGGCCGCAATGTTGTGGTACTGACTGGTCACTTTGACCCCTTCCCCTGCGTTTGTCGCCAAGATACAGAAGAAGCTGGTGGACTTCTTCTGGAACAACAGGAAGCACTGGGTCTCTGCTGCGGTCTTGAGTCTCCCGCTTGAGGAGGGCGGTCAGTCGTTGGTGTGCGTCAGCGCCCAGCTCGCGACTTTCCGTCTTCAGACCCTGCAGAGATACCTTTACGTCGAGCCCCCTCCTAGGTGGTGTGCCCTGGCGAGGTATTTCTTCCGCCAGCAGCGCGACCTCAATTATGACACGCAGCTCCTGTTTGTGAACTTGGGGGGTGCCAGGACCGCCCTCCGGGAGCTGCCTGTCTTTTACAGGGAACTCATCAGGGTCTGGAACAAAGTCTCCACCAAGCGCAGCTCTCCGCCGGCTGGAGTGGCGGCCGTCCTGCAGGAGCCGCTGCTCGGGAATCCGTACCTCCATGACCGAGGTTTTATGTGGCGGTCGGAAGAGAGGGCTGTGGCTGGTGAGGTGACCAGGGTCAGGGACCTGCTCGATGGCGGAGGAGCGGGCTGGATGGCGCCAGACACACTGGTGCGGCGCCTAAATTCTGCCAATGTCCGCCACGCGGCCGATGCCATCGAGTCGCTAAAAACAGCTCTGGGCCCTGACTCCGTTAGGTGCATCGAGGAGGCTCAAGCACGTGGGGAGATCCCGTCCGAACTGACCCCCGTCCGGACGGAATTCCTCATCGGCGCCAAACCCCGGAACCTCCCTCGGGGGCCGGCGCCTCACAACTTGAGCCGCCTCAGGGAAATCCCCTCTGTGCCTTTCAGTTCCGCGCGGAGGGGTTTCCTGTACGGGCTGCTCCTGCACACTCTCAACTTTGCCATCCTCGCCGGCCGTCCGGACACGCCATGGCATACCATCTTGCCGTCCGGAGGAGGCGGGGGTCCCCGATGGAGGGCACTCTACGCAGGGGTCCTCCCACTATTCATCGGGGACTTGGCCTGGAGGGTGATGCATGGAGCAGTGCCGTGCAACAAATTTTTAAGCCGGTTCACGGACTCCCAGGCCGCCTGCAATTTCTGCGGTCTGGAAGAGTCCGTGTTCCATGTTTTTTATGGAATGTACAAGGTTGCAGCCCCTGTTCCACTATTTGAAGGGGCTGCTCCTGAAATTCTGGCTGCACTTCAGTCCCACTCTCCTGATCTTTGGGCACCCTGTGCGGAGGGGAGCGGGTAGGTCCGAAGGCCTCCTCGTAGGACTGCTCCTGGGCACGGCCAAGGGTGCCATCAGCCGGTCCAGGCAGCGGGCGGTCGAGGGGGTCGTTCAACCTGACTGCCTGCCTCTCTTCCGCTCTTACATCCGGTCCAGGGTGTCCTTGGAGATGGAGCATGCGGTGTCCACCGGTACGCTCGCGGCCTTCCGCGAGAGGTGGGCACCGGAGGGACTGGAGTGCATCATCACGCCCGGCAACCAAATTTTAATTTGATTTTACATTTTAAAGTTTAATTTGTTTTAATTGCCAGTGCTTTTAGTATCCCCCTCCCCTTTTATAGGGGGCACTGGAGGAAAAAATTTGATTTTAGTGCCCAAAAAAAAAAAGAAAGAAAAACACAAACAAAAGGGGCCTTGTAAATGTCTGCTATGTCATCCAGGGCGGTTGGCACGGTTTAATGTCTTTTTATGTTCACAGATAAACTCAAAAAGAGTTTCATGCACAAGGACCAATTGTGGAGCAGTGGAGGCGTGTCCTGCTCAGTTGGAGCTGAGCTGCAGTGAGGAGAGGAGCTACCAACTTTTGCTCCTGCCTGGAGAGCCCTGAGACCAGCCCAGGAAGAGAAGGAAGGAAGGGGCTTCACCACCAACTTTCACCCAGAGGGAGAGGAGGAAGGCAGAAATCTTTTAACATCTTTACCATCTCTACAAAGAGTTGGAGAGAGGGGGAAAGACCAACAACAACATCCAGTGTGGAAGGAGGGTGACTCTACATCTTCTACAGGTGGGTGTGGGTGCATTTCCCAAAAAGACTTTGTTATATCGGTGGGGGGAGGAAAGAAGACCACTGAGGGCCGGAACATCGCGGGGGGTGTGTGTGTGTGGAAGTGTGTGTGGGGGCCTTGCTTACAACTAGGCCCCCCCCACAATTGAACCCCCCCCCCCCCCAATTGCCTAGCCTGGGATAGCTGGAGCTACCAGGCTGAAGATTTTATTTACCACTTATTTAACATCATTAGGAGTGTGTGCCTGGTGGCTCTAGCTGCCCCAGGTGAAGACATCTTCTCCCCTCACCCGAAGACCATCCCAAAGACTATTTTGTGTTTTACCATCTGGGGATTGCACCCACCCACAGCTGTGAGGGGAGACCTGCCCTCGCAGTTCCCCCCCCTTCCCACCCCCCTCTCTCTTTCTCTGTTACTCTGTTTCGCCCCTCTCTCTCTCTGAGACCCCTTCCTCCCAAATTAATTTGTAAAAAATATAAAACAATTGAGACAACTGAGCAGAGGGAGCAAGGCCCCTCCCCAATTGCCAACTAGGGGAGAGGTGTGCCTCGTTAAGAACGCCTCTGCTCAGTCTTTAGATAAGAGGCCATTAAGACCATTAAGGCCTGTGACTTTGGGGTGGGTGTAGCCCTTAAAGGGACCCCGTGATGGCGACCCCATCCACGCCGGTGGCAGGGCCAGCGAAGACATATGCGCAGGTGGCAACCGCTTCCACGGCACCTCCTGCGCCACCCGCTGCCCTGCCACCTTTCAGACTTATTACGAAAAAACACGGGGTCAAGAGCTACACTCACCCCACAATGAGCATCGAGGAGTGCGTGCGGGCGATGGCTGGGGTAGTCGGCCCCTCGGCCATTGTCGCAGCCTCCAAGATGTCTGGGAAGGCCGTGTTCTTCCTGGGGTCGGAGCGGGCGGTGTCCCTGGCCCTTGAAAAGGGGCTCACAGTGGGCGGGACGTTCCTGCCGGTGGACCCTCTCGAGGCCACCGCGCAGAGGGTCATCATTTCAAACGTCCCGCCCTTTGTTCCCGCTGAGCTCCTCCTCCCTCACCTACACCAACTGGGGGAGGTAAGGTCGGGGATCAACCCTATACCGCTCGGCCTGAGGGAGAACAGCCTGCGTCACGTGTTCTCCTTCCGCCGCCAGCTCTTTGTCCGGCTGGCGCGGGAGGACACGACGGAGGGATCATTTAATGTGGTGCACGAGGGGACTGCCTACCGAGTCTTCTGGACGTCGGACGGCGTGCGGTGCCATGCCTGTAGGGAGGTGGGGCATGTTCGTAAGAACTGCCCCGCCTCCAAGGCCGCCAAACCACCGAAGGCGACCAAGGCTGGCGCCGCCGCCACCCCTCCCCCTAGTTGCGTCCGCGTGCCGGGAGCCGTAGGTGCGCGGGCATCGTCGGGGGCCTTTGTTTTCACGGCCTCCGGCGGGGGGGAGGGAGAGCGTCCGACCGGAAAGAAGGCGCGGAACAAGGTGAAACATCTAGAGGCGGGTCCCCTCAGTGCGCCGGAAAGATTGACCACTGCGCTCAGCCCAACCCAGTCACCGGCGAGTGCGGGGTGCCCTGAGCCCGTGCCCGAGCCCTTGACCAATATCGCAGAGGGGCTCGGGCGAGGGCAAGAAAAGGAAAAGGGGGGGGCGGAGCGGGAGGCCTCGGCAGACATGGAGGTCTCCCTGCCTCAGCGCACCCCCAGCAACAAAAGGAGGCGCCGCTCCGTTGAGGCGGAGGGGGAACAACATCCCTCCGCGGAGGAGGCGGTGCCCCCCGCGTGTCCTGCGTCCCCCACCAGCGCCCCCAAGCAGCGCCGTAGGCGGGAGGAGTCTGTCCCCGGGGAGGGTGAGACAGTCGAGGCTGCCCAACCTCTGCCTCCCGTGGAGGGCATGGAGGATCTGCCTGTCGTGGGGGGCGTGGGGATCGCGGAGGAAAGCATTGCCGCCGGGCCGGGCGTCCCGGGGACTGAGGCGGGCGGGGCCGAAAAGGCCGAACCTGAGCCCGCCCAGCCAATATCCAACTTCCCCCGGGAGTCGCTCGACCCGGCAGAAACACAAATGAACAAATTTTATGAAACTGTACATGCTGGGCCGGGGGGTGGCAGCGGGGAGGGGGAGGAACACCCACCCTCGCCCCTTACTTTGGAGCTGGAGCACTTGGGGAGCCTGGGGATTTCCTATGGCCGGGTCTCTCCTTGTTCCCCGGTTCCTGGGGCGGAGGGGGAACCCCTTCCGCTGTCATTTCCCGACCCAGCACCATTTTTAAAAGAGCCCAGTGGGGACTCCTCTGCCGACGATCCTGGGGGTGGGATCGGGGCAGAGCCAGGGCCGGTTGGAGCGGCCGGTTCATTTGCCGTACCTTGTGCGGTCGATGGGCCGGCTGCTGGCGGCCACCTCCCGGAGGAGGACGGGGACTCGGTGGGGGACGCGGGAGAAAATCTCGAGACCACCGCCAGCGAGGCGGTGGATCTGCTCGCGGCCGCCGCCGAGAGCATCCTCATTCCTGCAAAGGAACTCCGGGACTTTTTGGCCCAGAGCCGGGGTCGCTGCAACCAAGCCCGACTGGCCCTGGAAAAATGGTCCGAGCCAGAGCTGATCAAGGGGTCCGTCCGCGCCGCCGCTAAAACCTTGGCCGCGGGCGGGCCCTTGACAAAGGCGCAACACCTTGAGCTGCGCGAGCTCGAGGGACTCCTCGCTGGGCTGCGGAGGGAGTGGAGTTCAACAAAAGACTCCGCTCCCTCCCCCACAATAGGTTAAGGTAGAGGTTGCACTATGCTTTTGCCATGAAGATAACCATAGCCAGCCTCAACATCAACGCCGGCAGAGGGGCACGCCGTAGATTTGACAATTTTTCGCTCCTGCGGGAGGGGAAATATGCGGTGTGCTTCCTGCAAGAAACCCACACCATTCCGGGAGACGAAGCCACGTGGCTCCTGGAATGGCAAGGAGAGGTCCGCATGAGCCACCTCACCGCCATTTCTAGTGGGGTGGCCATCTTGCTGGGCCCGCATTTTCAGCCGGAGATCTTGGGGGTCGAGGAGCCCGTGCCAGGCCGCTTGCTGCACGTAACGGTTCGCCTGGGGAACGTGCCGCTCCATCTCGTGAACGTGTACGCCCCTCAGCCCGGCCCGCAGCAAACGCGCTTCTTTGAAGAGGTGTCCGCTCTTCTTGGCTCCGTCGACGTCGGCGACTGCATTGTCCTCGGGGGGGATTTTAACTGCACCCTCGAGGCGAGGGACCGCTCCGGTGCCCCGCAGTGCATGACGGCGATGGAGAAGTTGAGGGACCTGGTCGGGTCCTTCGACTTGGTGGACGTCTGGCGAAATCTCCACCCCGACTCCAGCGCCTTTACTTGGGTAAGGCCTGGAGTAGGATGGTCTAGAGTCGACCGCCTTTACGTGTCTCGGGCGTACGTTTCCTGCGTCCCGGCGGCCTCCATGCGGCCGGTGCCGTGTTCGGACCACCACCTGGTGTGGGCGGAGCTCGCTTCGCTCCGCGCGAGGACGGGGTCCGCGTACTGGCACTTTAACAACCGGCTGCTGGAGGACGTGCGGTTCCAGGACTCGTTCCGTTGATTCTGGTCCGACTGGAGAAGGAAGCAGGGGCGCTTCCCCTCCTTGAGGCTATGGTGGGACGTGGGCAAGGCTCACGTCCGCGTCTTCTGTCAAGAGTACGCGAGGGGGTCGACCAAGAGGTGGGCGGCCAGAGTCGGGCGCCTAGAAAAAGAGGTGCTCGACCTGGAAGCCCGTCTCGGTCAAGTCGTCCAGGACCCGGCCCTGCGGACGGTGTACGAAGCGAAGAAGGCCGCGCTGAAGGACCTGCAGCTCGTCGGGTCCCGAGGCGCGTTCGTGAGGTCGCGGATCCGGTTCCTGCGGGATCTGGACCGTGGCTCCCCCTTCTTCTACTCGCTGGAAAAAAGGCAGAGTGTCCGTAAGCAGCTCTTGACGCTGCTGGCCGACGACAGCTCTCTCGTCTCGGATCCGGAGGGCGTCAACAACAGGGCCCATGAATATTACGGGGCTCTGTTCTCTCCGGATCCATCCAGCGAGGAAGTGCGTAGAGTTTTGTGGGAGGACCTGCCGAAGGTCAGCCCGGAGGGTGCCGAAAATCTGGAAGCTCCGCTAAGCCTGGCGGAGCTGACCGGTGCCCTCGACTGGCTCTCGAGGGGAAAATCCCCGGGGCTGGACGGGCTGACCGTGGAGTTCCACAGAGCGTTCTGGGACGTCCTGGGGAGCGACTACGCGCGGGTCCTGGGGGAAAGTCTGGCGACCGGGGAGATGCCCCTCTCTTGGTGCAGGGCAGTCATCGTCCTGCTGCCTAAGAAGGGCGATCTCCGCCTCCTTAAGAACTGGCGCCCGGTCTCCCTCCTCAGCACGGACTACAAAATCTTCGCCAGGGCGATGTCTGCTCGCCTTGGTGCCGTGCTGGACCACATGATCCACCCCGACCAGTCCTACACGGTCCCGGGCCGGACAATCCACGATAACATCCATCTGGTCCGGGACCTCATCCATTGTTCCCAGGAGGCTGGTCTGTCGGTCGCCTTCCTATCCCTCGACCAAGAGAAGGCGTTCGACAGGGTGGATCACGACTATCTGCTCGGAACTCTGCGCGCTTTCGGGTTCGGGACGCATTTCGTCGCCCGGATCCGACTTTTGTACGCCGCCGCGGAGTGTCTGATTAAGGTTAATGGGTCCTTGACGGCGCCCCTTCGCTTTAGGAGAGGGGTGCGCCAGGGATGCCCCATGTCCGGCCAGTTATACGCCGTTTGCGTGGAGCCTTTCCTGCGCCTCTTGCGGACGAGGTTGACGGGACTGGCTCTGCAAGGGCCGGGCGTGGGAGTCGTCCTCTCGGCTTACGCCGATGACGTGCTCCTCGCGGTAGAGGATCCCACTGACCTGCGGAGGATGCGTGAGTGCCAGGAGATTTACTCGGCCGCGTCCTCCGCCAGGATCAACTGGGAGAAATGTTCCGGACTCCTGGTGGGTCAGTGGCGGGTGGACTCCCTGCCGGAGGAGCTCAGGCCTTTTGCCTGGAGCACGACCCATCTTCTCTATCTGGGAGTCTACCTTAGCCCCGACGAGGGAGCCTGGCCGGCGAACTGGCAGGAGCTAGAGGCCAAGGTCGCCGCTCGACTAGGGCGCTGGACAGGACTGTTCCGAGTGCTGTCCTACAGGGGTCGAGCGCTAGTCATAAACCAGCTGGTGGCCGCAATGTTGTGGTACCGGCTGGTCACTTTGACCCCTCCCCCTGCGTTTGTCGCCAAGATACAGAAGAAGCTGGTGGACTTCTTCTGGAACAACAGGAAGCACTGGGTCTCTGCTGCGGTCTTGAGTCTCCCGCTTGAGGAGGGCGGTCAGTCGTTGGTGTGCGTCAGCGCCCAGCTCGCGACTTTCCATCTTCAGACCCTGCAGAGATACCTTTACGTCGAGCCCCCTCCTAGGTGGTGTGCTCTGGCGAGGT
The DNA here is from genome assembly GCF_044704955.1 of Pristiophorus japonicus. Lineage (NCBI taxonomy): Eukaryota > Metazoa > Chordata > Chondrichthyes > Pristiophoridae > Pristiophorus > Pristiophorus japonicus. The sequence continues at coordinate 60,189,660 of NC_091977.1, forward strand.
ATTTCTTCCGCCAGCAGCGCGACCTCAATTATGACACGCAGCTACTGTTTGTGAACTTGGGGGGTGTCAGGACCACCCTCCAGGAGCTGCCTGTCTTTTACAAGGAACTCATCAGGGTCTGGAACAAAGTCTCCACCAAGCGCAGCTCTCCGCCGGCTGGAGTGGCGGCCGTCCTGCAGGAGCCGCTGCTCGGGAATCCGTACCTCCACGACCGAGGTTTTATGTGGCGGTCGGAAGAGAGGGCTGTGGCTGGTGAGGTGACCAGGGTCAGGGACCTGCTCGATGGCGGAGGAGCGGGCTGGATGGCGCCAGACACGCTGGCGCGGCGCCTAAATTCTGCCAACGTCCGCCACGCGGCCGATGCCATCGAGTCGCTAAAAACAGCTCTGGGCCCTGACTCCGTTAGGTGCATCGAGGAGGCTCAAGCACGTGGGGAGATCCCGTCCGAACTGACCCCCGTCCGGACGGAATTCCTCATTGGCGCCAAACCCCGGCAGCTCCCTCGGGGGCCGGCGTCTCACAACTTGAGCCGCCTCGGGGAAATCCCCTCCTTGCCTTTCAGTTCCGCGCGGAGGGGTTTCCTGTACGGGCTGCTCCTGCACACTCTCAACTTTGCCATCCTCGCCGGCCGTCCGGACACGCCATGGCGTACCATCTTGCCGTCCGGAGGAGGCGGGGGTCCCCGATGGAGGGCACTCTACACAGGGGTCCTCCCACTATGTTTTTTATGGAATGCACAAGGTTGCAGCCCCTGTTTTATTATTTGAAGGGGCTGCTCCTGAAATTCTGGCTGCACTTCAGTCCCACTCTCCTGATCTTTGGGCACCCTGTGCGGAGGGGAGTGGGTAGGTCCGAAGGCCTCCTCGTAGGACTGCTCCTGGGCACGGCCAAGGGTGCCATCAGCCGGTCCAGGCAGCGGGCGGTCGAGGGGGTCGTTCAACCTGACTGCCTGCCTCTCTTCCACTCTTACATCCGGTCCAGGGTGTCCTTGGAGATGGAGCACGCGGTGTCCACCGGTACGCTCGCGGCCTTCCGCGAGAGGTGGGCACCGGAGGGTCTGGAGTGCATCATCACGCCCGGCAACCAAATTTTAATTTGATTTTACGTTTTAAAGTTTAATTTGTTTTAATTGCCCGTGCTTTTAGTATCCCCTTCCCCTTTTATAGGGGGCACTGGAGGAAAAAATGTGATTTTAGTGCCCCAAAAAAAAACAAAAAAAAAGAAAAACACAAAAAAAACCACAAAAAAGAAAAAAAAAGGGGCCTTGTAAATGTCGGGTGTGTCATCCAGGTCGGGTGGCACCGATTAATGCTTTATGTTTTGCAGATAAACTCCAAAAAGTGTTTCATGCACAAGGACCCCCAGGTCCCTCTGCACCTCAGCATATTGTAATTTCTCCCCATTCAAATAATATTCCCTTTTACTGTTTTTTTTTCCAAGATGGATGACCTCACACTTTCCAACATTGTATTCCATCTGCCAAACCTTAGCCCATTCGCTTAACCTATCCAAATCTCTTTTCAGCCTCTCTGTGTCCTCTACACAACCTGCTTTCCCACTAATCTTTGTGTCAGCTGCAAATTTTGTTACACTACACTCTGTCCCCTCTTCCAGGTCATCTATGTATATTGTAAACAGTTGTGGTCCCAGCACCGATCCCTGTGGCACACCACTAACCACCGATTTCCAACCCGAAAAGGACCCATTTATCCCGACTCTCTGCTTTCTGTTCGCCAGCCAATTCTCTATCCATGCTAATACATTTCCTCTGACTCCGCGTACCTCTATCTTCTGCAGTAACCTTTTGTGTGGCACCTTATCGAATGCCTTTTGGAAATCTAAATACACCACATCCATCAGTACACCTCTATCCACCATGCTCGTTATATCCTCAAAGAATTTCAGTAAGTTAGTTAAACATGATTTCCCCTTCATGAATCCATGCTGCGTCTGCTTGATTGCACTATTCCTATCCAGATGTCCCGCTATTTCTTCCTTAATTATAGTTTCAAGCATTTTCCCCACTACAGATGTTAAACTAATCGGCCTATAGTTACCTGCCTTTTGTCTGCCCCCTTTTTTAAACAGAGGCATTACATTAGCTGCTTTCCAATCCGCTGGTATCTCCCCAGAGTCCAGAGATTTTTGGTAGATTATTAACGAATGCATCTGTTATAACTTCCGCCATCTCTTTTAATACCCTGGGATGCATTTCATCAGGACCAGGGGACTTGTCTACCTTGAGTCCCATTAGCCTGTCCAGCACTACCCCGCTAGTGATAGTGATTGTCTCAAGGTCCTCCCTTCCCACATTCCTGTGACCAGCAATTTTTGGCATGGTTTTTGTGTCTTCCACTGTGAAGACCGAAGCAAAATAATTGTTTAAAGTCTCAGCCATTTCCACATTTCCCATTATTAAATCCCCCTTCTCATCTTCTAAGGGACCAACATTTACTTTAGTCACTCTTTTCCGTTTCATATATCGGTAAAAGCTTTACTATCTGTTTTTATGTTTTGCGCAAGTTTACCTTCGTAATCTATCTTTCCTTTCTTTATTGCTTTTTTAGTCATTCTTTGCTGTTGTTTAAAATTTTCCCAATCTTCTCGTTTCCCACTAACCTTGGCCACCTTATACGCGTTGGTCTTTGATTTGATACTCTCCTTTATATCCTTGGTTATCCACGGCTGGTTATCCCTTCTCTTACCACCCTTCTTTTTCACTGGAATATATTTTTGTTGCGCATTATGAAAGAGCTCCTTAAAAGTCCTCCACTGTTCCTCAATTGTGCCACCGTTTAGTCTGTGTTTCCAGTCTACTTTAGCCAACTCTGCCCTCATCCCACTGTAGTCCCCTAAGTTTAAGCATAGTACGCTCTGACGCAACTTCCTCACCCTCAACCTGTATTACAAATTCAACCATACTGTGATCACTCATTCCGAGAGGATCTTTTACGAGGAGATCGTTTATTTTTCCTGTCTCATTACACAGGACCAGATCTAAGATAACTTGCTCCCTTGTATGTTCTGTAACATACTGTTCTAAGAAACAATCCCATATGCATTCTATGAATTCCTCCTCCAGGCTACCCCGTGCGATTTGAGTTGACCAATCGATATTTGCAGATGACACTGAACTGGTTGGCAGTGTGAGCTGTGAGGGGGACGCTAGGAGGTTGCAGGGTGATTGGACAGGTTAGGTGAGTGGGCAAATGCTTGGCAGACGCAGTATAATGGGGATAAATGCGAGGTTATCCACTTTGGTGGCAAAAACGCGAAGACAGAATATTATCTGAATGGTGGCAGATTAGGAAAAGGGGAGGTGCAACAAGACCTGGGTGTCATGGTTCATCAGTCATTGAAAGTTGGCATGCAGGTACAGCAGGCGGTGAAGAAGGCAAATGGTATGTTGGCCTTCATAGCTGGGGGATTTGAGTCTCGGAGCAGGGAGGTCTTACTGCAGTTGTACAGGGCCTTGGTGAGGCCTCACTTGGAATATTGTGTTCAGTTTTGGTCTCCTAATCTGAGGAAGGACGTCCTTGCTATTGAGGGAGTGCAGCGAAGGTTCACCAGACTGATTCCCGGGATGGCAGGACTGACATATGAGGAGAGACTGAATCAACTGGGCCTTTATACATTGGAGTTTAGAAGGATGAGAGGGGATCTCATAGAAACATATAAGATTCTGACAGGACTGGACAGGTTAGATGCGGGTAGAATGTTCCTGATGTTGTGGAAGTCCAGAACCATGGGACACAGTCTTAGAATAAGGGGTAGGCCATTTATGACTGAGATGAGGAGAAACTTCTTCACTCAGAGAGTTGTTAACCTGTGGAATTTCCTGCCGTAGAGAGTTGTTGATGCCAGTTCATTGGATATATTCAAGAGGGAGTTAGATATGGCCCTTACAGATAAGGGGATCAAGGGATATGGAGAGAAAGCAGGAAAAGGGTACTGAGGTGAATGATCAGCTATGATCTTATTGAATGGTGGTGCAGGCTCTAAGGGCTGAATGGCCTACTCCTGCACCACCATTCAATGTTTCTATGTTTCTATGTTTCTATATTTCTAAGAAGTTGTGGACCCACCGTCTATGGCTTCGTTAGGGACTTGCTGGCACCAGCGAAGACAACGACCAAGACGTACGAGGAGCTCATAACACTGATCCATGAGCAACTCAAGCCCAAGGAGAACATCCTCACAGCCAGGCACCAGTTCTACACCCACCGACGGCCCGAAGGCCAGGAAATCGCGAAATACGCTGCAGACCTCAGGAGGCTGGCGGCACCGTGTGATTTCGGCGACCACTTCACCAAAGCGCTGCGGGACATTTCTGTCATTGGAATCAGCCATGAGGGCCTTCTTCATAAGCTACTGTCGGCGGATACCACAGTCACACTGCAGAAGGCTATCTCTGTGAGCCATTCATTCATGACCTCGACCTGCGGCTCTAGGTAGATGACTCACTCTCAGGACTCAAACCTGGCAAGTACTGTGCACAAAGTGGCACCCTTTAGAGGCTGGACTGTAGAACGCGAACCTTCTCAGGGAAGAAAGAACAGGCCCCCGAGTCCCTTAACTCTGAGTCCGCCGAGGGGGGACTAACCGAGTGAGTAGCTCCATGCTGGCGTTGTGGAGGGAATCACAGGGCTCACCAGTGCCGTTTTAAAGACCATGTATGCAAAGGCTGCAGCACAAAGGGCCACCTCCAGCAAATGTGTAAGAAAAAAATGACTCACTGTGTCGATGAAGAGTCAGCAAATGGTTATGAATTCAGCGCAGATTATGAAATGATAGGCAGAGAAGCAGCTCAGCCCCACGACGAGGTATATAACATGTTTACCTGCACCACCGAATATTCCCCGTTGAGGATGGAAGTCGAAATAGATGGCATTCCATTCTTCATGGAAGTGGACACGGGGGTGAGCCAGTCAGTAATGAATTAAGAAGCCTTTGAGAGGCTGTGGGACAATCAAGCTGAACGACCCAAGTTGTTCATGGTTGAGGCAAAGCTGCGCATCTACACCGATGAACTTATCCCAGTCATTGGTACTGCGGATGTAAAGGTACTCCATGATGGTGCAGTGCACAAGTTACGTCTGTGGATTGTTGCAGGTGATGGACCAATGCTACTCGGAAGAAGGTGGATGAATCAGATCCATTGGAAGGGGGAAGACTTCATCCCTCCAGCGATCGACATCCTCTGTGCTGCAGAGAGCAAAATTCACTAGAACCTCCCTGTGTTTGGGCTCATTCGGAAGGAAATTTAATTTGGGACTATCTACCGAAAAGTTTGGAACTCTAAAGTGCTTATGGAAGAAACTAAGAACTTTACAAGACAAATTCAAGCCTGTGGGTGGACCTAGGGAACAAAAGAAGCCCACTTGATTATTGGAACAGTCTGGGTGTGAGGACTGAATTAACCTGTCTGGAAGAATGAGTATTTGGAAATCTTCCTCCATAAGAGACATTACCATCACAGTATCACCCAGAGATAGCTCCCCATCAACATGAGTCTGGACAAACCGTTTCAGCATATACATCACAAAGAGGCCCAATCCAGCCTGTATGCGAAAGACTAAGGACAAAAGGACATTGCAATTACCAAACTAATATTTCCATCAGGAAACAGTTTTCGAACATCAACCCACCCAAGACTTATCAACTTTAACAAGCCCGACAAAATATTACAAAAAAGAACCAAGCCCGCCAAAATTATACAAAGGATTGTGAACAGATTTGGGGCAAGATTAGAACATTGAAATCGTATAACTGGCCACTGTTTTCAACAGAAGTTAGACGAAGAGAGAGAGGAGAGAGGAGAGAGGAGAGAGAGGAGAGAGAGGAGAGAGAGAGAGTAGAGAGAAGTGAGAGGGGAGAGAGGTGGTTGCTACTATCTTACCAAGACAAGGAGAGAAACCAACGTGACAGTTGTAAAACTAACTTCTCCAGCCTCAAAGTCTTGAAGACCTGAAGGAAGGAAGAACATCACCATCTACCATTAACTATCAAAAGGATTGGTAAGCATAAGTCCCTGCCTGCCCTGGAGTCTAACCTAGCTAGAATTAGGTATTGGGAGGTGGGCGGTATAATTTTACTGCAACCCCCTTTGAATCTGTAGTGTATGGTACTTTATTAGAGTGATTTTAAGTTTGACCGTGTATCTTTATTTGTATTGTTCTTTATTAGAGTGATTGTAAGTTTGGCCGTGTATTTTCTTACTAGAGTAATAAGCCTGTATTACTTTGACTGCAATAAAACCAAAGTTCTTTGCATCAAACCATGGTCCTCTGCACTTTTGTCACACCCCTCAAATAAATCCAGAGTACAGAACCCAAGGGAGGGGGAGCGATTCGAAACCGCTCAATTTGGTCAGAAGGGAACATGACCCCCTCATAGAGACCACAACACATCAAACAACCCCCCCCCCATCTTACAGTGCTCAGAGGCAAAGCAAGCCCTTACCTGAGGTTGGATTCGGCACCAGAGAGCAGACCAGCACAGCACCCGACACACAGACAGCTCAGCACGACTGCGTGGAGATGATCCAGCTGAGACAACCTGAACGCACTTTCGAGGCTCCAGTGGCAGGACTCCGGAGGAAGAAAATCGGATCCAAAGGCGACTCCCCAGCTTCGGTGGCAGAACCCGGGGAGAAGAGGATCACCGCAGTCGACATCGTGGATGGAGGAAAGATGATGCCTAAACCACGAGGTGATGCGCTGAAGAAAAAGATGGCGGCGGCCAGACCACGACGTGCAGCACTGATGGAGCAACAAACGGAGAAGAGGATTGGGGTAAAGACAGCAAGGCTGTCTTAAAGGAGGCCTGCAACCCACTACACTTAAAGGGACAGTTCCACACACTTAATCGATGTAATAGCAACTGTGAGTTAGAGGTAAAATGTGTAACTGATAATCAGAGTTGTGTACATGCAATAAGCAAGGAAAACTCGTGCGATTGCGATCGGAGCTACAAGGTATTCAGAAGTAATGAAACATTGTGCGATGTAGGATTTCAACTGCATACAGCCAATGCAGCATGCAAACACCCATCGGGAGCACACAGGTCCAGCAAGCTACTCAACACTGTGGCCTGCGTCCCCGGGACCAGAGTTATGCACCATGGAGTATGGCCACAAGCAGCCAACACACACGAGCTGCAGAGCAAGTGATCTCAGGAGGGCAACGGCACCGGAATTGATACCCTGCCCCTGATTGGCTCCGCCTCTCAGGCACCCGATGGCATTAACTGCCACGAGCCTGAAAGAGCAAACTGTGCTAAAGAGCAGCCCCCAGATCCCATCGCCACTCAGGCCATATCCGGGAACGGAGGGTCACCGACAACAGTTCTCCCTAAGGGGACCGGGACCAGCAAGGATCCCAAACCAAACAACTCCCAGGCTAGCGAGTCAGCAGTTCCCTGTGCACTGCTAGATGACAGCTCCTCAGGGAGCAGCAGCGATCCAAAGAAAGGACAGGGAGGTCACAGGCATCTGTGAACCTGCCCAACGCTAGGAGCAACAGCCCTGAGAGCAGGCCACTTGAGCCAACTGATTTCCCACTGCCAGCACTGGGCACTGCACCGCCACCAGACTGCCTGGACACCATCCAGCAGTTCTGGAACTAGCTTGTCCTTACGCACCGGTTACCAGGCCCCAGTACGTATCGATAAGGTATCTCACTAGTCTAACGTACTTGTCTCACAACTGAACCACAAATGTAATGCAAACTTGTTTTTCTGGACTTGAATGTATATGAATGCAATGAGCCTCTGGCATAGTCTATATGTGGGGGGGTCGGGGGGAGGGGTGGGGAGAGAATGGAGTGGTCAGGGACACACTCAAACAGCAACCACCAGCACTCCACTGCCAAGGAAACACCAACCACTCACCCAAGAGTGAAACGACCCGCCAAGGGTCAACCAGATTGTGCTCTCGGCTTAGCTCTGTCAATGCAGAGGAGATTTGCACTAAAGGTTTGGGGGAGAGTGATGTCATATATCCTATATGGCTACTGTTGGTACAATCAAAAGGTGTGCCACCAGAGGGCACTGCAGTGGGAGACTTGTAGGTTACCTGTACAGGTGTGTTTGGCCTAGTATAAAAGGCAGGCCACGAGGTGTGATCCTTACTCTGGACTTATCAATAAAGGACTAAGGTCACCACAGTTCAAGTACAACACATTGACTCGTGGAGTCATTATCAGAGCATCTTAGGACATCTGTAGGGTTGCAAAATTTGTGGGAACCCCCCCACCTCCCCCCCCACCCCAGTGTTTGGACTCATTGGAAAGGAAATTTAATTTGGAACTATCAACCAGAAAGTTTGAGATTCTGAAGTGCACATGGAAGAAGCTACGAGTTTTAATCAAATTTGGGATTTTCAAGGCAGATTGGGTCCGTGTGGAAAGGGCTAAGAACTAAAGGATAGCTTTCCTTCAAAATAAATCAGTTTTGGGTATTGAAGCTGTCTGGGTGGGGGGGAGGTGGGGGGGTTCCCACAAATTTTGCAACCCTACAGATGTCCTAAGATGCTCTGTTAATGACTCCACGAGTCAATGTGTTGTACTTGAACTGTGGTGACCTTAGTCCTTTATTGATAAGTCCAGAGCAAATTGTCTGAGGAATTGTGTAAACTCGAAAACCCTTCTCCCCAGGAGACATTAACATAGCAACAATCAACTCAGAGGTAGCCAGCCATCCAGCCCACATGGAAAACCCAGGCCGAGGCAGACATTGCAAATACCAAAGCTAATTTTTCCCGATCAAGAAACAAATTTAAAGGATTGACACATCCAAGACAGGTTAACATTAATGGGCCTGCCAAAATATGATAAAGAGATATCAAGCCTGCCAAAAATTAAACAAAGAATCGGAGCTGATTTGGCACGCAGATTAGAACAGCTCCCAAAGTATAACTGAGGCCCTGGTTAACAAAGGCTTTTTGGGCATTAGAGGCGCAGCATTAGGTGCATAGCATCATAGAACATCTAGAAGGAGAGCGAGACCACCATAGCAGTTTTAACAACCTCTCCAGCCTCAACGACACTCCCGGGGCCACACTGCCCTGCTACTGAAAAGAAGAAGGAAGAACATCATCATGGCAGAAAGCAGCCCCAATAACTCTGGACATCACCATCGCGGTAACAACTGACCACAACCAACGTGGTAACACCGAAAGCACCGCGATCGACCAATTCCAAAATCAAGACTCCTCAAGAAGAAACTGAAGATTCGAAAGTTTCCACTCTACAATCTAGTCCTAGCTACCAACAGGTGAAACATTAACTAAAAGGACTTTAAAGCCTATTTCTAATGGAAGAAAGCGGGTACTCACCCCATAAGTCCAATACGCGCCCCACCGCATCAGCGGACACCAACCAATTGGAGACTATGCAGTAAGAAGTCTTCTACGACATTCAGGGTAAGGCAAGCAGAACCTACAGAGTCCAGCAAACCCCGAAATCGTGAACCACCGCCAACTGACAATAAAGGATTGGTGAGCATAATCCCTGTCTGCCCTGGAGTTTAACCTAGTCAGAGTTAGGCATTGGGAGGTGGGAGATGCATTATTTCTATAACCCCTTTTGAATGTGTGGTGAAGTGTTCTTTATTCTAGTCATTTCAAGCTTGACATTGTACTTTTCTTGTCTGTAATAAAATAAAAGTTCTTTGCACCAAAACAATTATCTCTTGCACTTTGTCACATCCCCCAAATAAATCCAAAGACTAGAACCCAAGGAGCGGGAGTGATTCGAAATGCTCAGAAGGTCAGAGGTGAACCTGACCCCAGACACCACCCCCTACAGAATGGCAACCGCGGCAGGACTTTGGTATAAGGGGTGTGATGCAGAGAGTGCTGTATTGGAGGAACGAACTAAGATGGAAGAGAGGATTTCCTCCTATGTGTACAAGAAAGTGAATATCACTAAAGAATGTGTGCTTGGTCTGTTGCACGCTGAGCGTCAAGGAGATGCTGTGGCCCAGTGGACAGCAAGCAAGGACCATAAAGAATTGGTAGAAAAGGCAATTTGCTTGGTCTGTCTACAGCGACCGGTCCAACTCCAAGATAAGAACATCGAGTCCCTGCAGGCAGAACTATGGGAATGTGCAGAGACATCACATGAAAGGGCTATGGCAGGAGAAAGGTTATGGGGAGAACTCCGTAAATTGAAGCATGGAAAGGCGCAGTTAATGGAAAAGTTCAAGAACAGCCAGGACAATTTTCAGTGTCAGGTTACAGAGGCTAAAATTAATGAAAAGATACTGCGGGAGGAAAATACTCGCCTTACCCTTCAAGTAAAAGAGCTGGAGGAGAAGTTAAGAGACATACAGGCAGCAATGAATCAAAAGTTTAACCCTTGCTCTGTCCAAGGCAAAAGGCATGGTATGCCTAATAAGCCCGGGTACAGCCCAGGTAAACCTGGATGAGAAGGAGGAAACTGTTCAACCACCACCTGTGGCGCCGGTGACTATACCGGTTTGGCAGCAGGAGGGGTGATGCGTTACGGGGCGGACAGGGATAGCAGACCACCACTACCTGTGGTGCTGAGGTTCAGCTCGGTTTGGCAGCAGGGAGAGGTGGGTGAGCCAGAGCAGGAAGAGCCAGAGCCCGGCCCGATGTGCCCGGTCCGGCAACAGAAGTTTGGCCCGCCCAACGGTGCTGGGGGTCAGGGGCCCCTGGAAAGTCAATTTGAGGTTCCCCATACTACCCAACAGCTTAGGACTATGATAAGCCACCTGGGAAAGCACACTCCAAAGGGAGACCTCTCGGTCCACTTTATGGAAGTGGAGCAGGCAGGGGATATTAATGGGTGTGATGATGCCGAGATATCAAAAATGCTCCTCCTCTCACTGGATGGCAAGCTGTACCAGTCCCTCTCTGCCGAGAGCAAAAGGGGATAGAGCACTTGTGCCGCCGTCCAGGAAGACATTCTAGAAGCCATGGGCTGTAATAACGGGAGTCCCTTCTCCCGAGTGGAGAAGACAGTGCAGTTCACAGGGGAAACCCCACAGGCTTTCGCAGACTGTGGCCTGTGTACCAAAGCGCCTGTGGTGGGGACCTCAACCGGGATCACCTAACCTGGGACAAAGGAGCCCGCTGGCTCTGAAGCCTGGTGGCAAACAGTTCACCACAGATCAGAACAAAGGCTGAAGCCTGGTTTGACCCAAGAGATCCCCAGGCCACTGAGCAGGGAGTGGTCAGGCAACTGACTCTAACCTACCGGAACGGCTGGGGGACGGAAGGGCACCAACCTAAGGGAAGGGTCCACGAGATCAGACCTAGTCAGGATAAGAGGGAATGGCGCCAGGAGGGCGGGGGGGCTAACCCCTCCGATACGAAATGTACCCGTTTTGGGTATGGAAAGAGTGGGCATTGGAGAAAGGATTGTGGGAATCCATGGAAGAGTAGCACAGGGAAGAATTCTCCAGCCCCTGCCCAAAGGACCGAGACCGAGAAACCAGTCTCTCCCCACACGTTTGATACATTCATGACTGCGCTCTGAACAAGGCTAGATGGCCCTGGGAGGGTAGCCGTCGCCACCGGTACTGTAACCCCATCTGCCCCATCCCATCCAAAACAGTGACTAGGACAGGCACAGCCTGTTCACCTGTGTTCCCTCGAGTACGATGTGTGGGGGAGACTGACCGTTCAGATGGAAGTGGAAAAGGTGAAAGGGACTTATCTGCTGAATACCACTGTATCAAGCACCCTCGTCTCTGCAGCTAATCCCGCTGCTTCACCTCTGTCTAGCGGGGTCCCCTACAGCTTGGTGAGCTTCACAGGCGCCGAGCAGGCTGGCTCATTCTCCATTCCGCTCTCTATTCGTTTGGGAACATTCCACACCAAGTGGACTTGTGTCCTGATGAAGTGGGAACAGGAAAGGAGGGGGTTCCTGGGGGATGACTTCATTCTAGGCCACGGGATCCTAGTGGATTTAAGAAACCACTGTCTTTTGGGAGGCAGTATGTACGGGACAGGAGAGTGAGGTGATGGTTATCCCAGAAAAACGGGGAAAAGGACGGTGTGCACCATGAAGCCAAAGGAGGGTTATGACCTTGAATCACTGGTCAGTAACACTCCGATGGAGTACTAATAGTATGTGAGGGCAAACCTTTCAGCTTTTGCCACTCACAAACACGACTGTGGGAGGATAAACAGGGTCGAGGTTAGCGTAGATGGGGATCCCATGATCCGACCGTAGAAACAGTATAACTTCCCCAGGGAAGCGGACGCAGACATGGAAACAGCCTTGGGTTCTTTGGTTAAACAGGGCGTATTGAGACTAATAGCTACCCATGTGAACTCTTCATTGTGGCCGGTTAAGAAACCGGACAACTCCTGGAGGGCCACAGTGGACTATCGAGTACTCAACTGTAACATCCCCGCCTGTGCACCCACGGTTGCTGCGTCGCCGACCTCATTGGGAGTATCCCAGCCTCTGCGACCACCTTCACGGTGCTGGATATTTCCAACGGGTTTTGGTCCATCCCTTTACGAAGAGAAGACCAGTACAAGTTTGCTTTTACCTTTAAAGGACACGATACACTTGGAACTGTCTCCCTCAGGGCTTACCCTGAGGGAGACAGTTCCAGTATTTTCCATCAGTGTATGGCCAACTGTTTAGAGAGCTTCAGCAGCCCCTAGCAGCTTGTACAATATGTGGACAACCTGCTCCTATTCACCGATGTGGGGGAGGAACATGGACCACTGCTGGCTGAGCAGCTGGAGCTGCTGAAAGAAGAAGGGTTTAAAGTGAATCCCAAAACGCCCGGCGATGCTGCAGAGGGCAGGACCGAAAATCACATCCAGGCTGTAATGGCACTGGATGACATCACGATCTACGGGGTGCAAGATAGCGAGGCAGTAAGTGTGAGCACCAGCGCAAAATCGCCAGGGAAGTTAGCGGACGTTGGTAAATTCGCCGCGCCCGGTCGGAAAACCCTTAGCGCCCCATTACTGCCCCCCATAGGCACTAATGGGAGGTACAGAGCAACCAAAATTTCTCCCCCTTAGGGTTAAATTTTCATCTTTACTGCCTGGGCTGAGCACAGAAAAGAATATTCAGCTGGGAAGCTCACACTGGATTTTCCGTCCATTCATTTCAACGCTGGCAGGTTCCATTACTTACCTGCGATCCTCACCATCACATTTTCTTTTTTTGGACTTTGCCCAAGCAATGAGCTGAATGGTCTCCTTCTGTGCTGTATGATTCTATCAGACGAATGCAATCCTGACGGTATGTACAATGAAGTCTCTTTCATCGTGCTTCATTCTGTCACATAAACAAGAGCAAATTCAATCAAATCAATACTTCTCTTCACATGGAGTGCATTCTAAGTTATTGGCAGGCATTGCCTGAAACTCCCTGTGAGAGTTTAAACCATCACGTTCCCCCAGTGCCGGCTACCTGGGAACAGCAACAGTCGAAAATAACAGATTGATCTCAGCATCTGGAAAGAAGAAAAAAATCGTTTTGAAAATTCCGCCCTACGATATCAATCACTTTTCCAGGAAGTATAACCTGCAACACTCCCACAAAACTGTATGTGGACAGTCTCTCTAAAGGTGCTTTCGCCCATAAATGCTCTTAGAAAGAAAGAGGGAGAGAGAGAGAGAGAGAAAGAGAGAGAGAGAGAGAGAAAGAAAGAAATTAAAGAAAGGAAAAAAGAAAGTAAAAAGAAAGATGGAAGAAAGGAATGAAGAAATCTCTCCCAGAGATCCTGCACTGCTGTCAAGACTCAGCCTCAACCGCCCGTGAAAGCTGAATGACATTCCCGGAAAAATGTATCGACACTTCCAGCAGAGCAGTTGGCTATAATTGCCCACGGGTGATTGTGTACTTGTACTGCACAGTGGGAAGGATAAGCAAGTCATTACGGATTGATTTGCTGTGGTTGTAGCCCGATTTAGCCTCAAAATCAACTTGTACAAACTGACTCCCACAATAATCAAGCATAGATGATTTTGATGTAAATATCTTAAGGGGCCAGAGGCCCAGTGTTCGTGGACAGGCACTGTCCTGGAGCATGGTGCACCTATGTGCATGGCGCACAGGGAAGGAGTTAGCTCTGGAAATTTGAGGTGTCTCTCACCTACACATTGAGGGTAGGTTTTGGTGCACATGGAGGTGCACAGCTGGTGGAGGCCTCCAGGCTGACAGGATGTCCAGGTCCAATTCAGGCCTTTAAGGCAAGAAAGCTGTTGGTGAGTGATGGGGGATGAATTTCCTCAGGGTTTCTCCAGCTGCGCTGCAATAACTTTGGTGGCTGATTGGCGGAATTTCCTATCCATGGAAAAGAAAATCGGACACGGCTGCCGATTGGCTATAGCAACAACAACTTACATTTAAATAGCACCTTTAAAACAGTGGAACATCCCAAGGAGCTTGACAGGAGTGTAATCAGACAAAATATTGACACCAAGCCAAAGAAGGAGACATTGTCCTGTCCACAAAAACAGGACAAATCCAATTTGAACAATCAGCCTGCTCTCAACCATCAGCAAAGTGATGGAAAGTATCGTTGACAGTGCTATCAAGCAGCACTTACCCACCAACAATCTGCTCATCAATACTCAGTTTGGATTCTGCCAGGACCACTCGGCTCCAGACCTCATTACAGTCTTGGTCCAAACATGGACAAAAGAGATTAATTCCAGAGGGGAGGTGAGAGTAACTGCCCTTGACATCAAGGCAGTATTTGACTGAGTGTGACATCAAGGAGCCCCAGTAAAATTGCTGGAGTCATACCTAGCACAAAGGAAGATGCTTGTGGTGGTTGGAGGTCAATCATCCCAGCCCTAGGACATCACTGCAGGAGTTCCTCAGGGCAGTGACCTAGGCCCAACCATCTTCAGCTACTTCATCAATAACCTTCCCTCCAGCATAAGGACAGAAGTGGGGATGTTAGCTGATGATTGCAGAGTGTTCAGTTCCATTCCCAACTCCTCAGAACATGAAGCAGTCCATGCCCGCTTGCAGTAAGACCTGGACGACATTGAGGCTAGGGCTGATAAGTGGCAAGTAACATTCGCGCCACACAAGTGCCAGGCAATGACCATCTCCAACAAGTGAGAGTCTAACCACCTCCTCTTGATAATCAATGGCATTACCTTCACCAAATCCCCCACCGTCAACATCCTGGAGTTTACCATTGACCAGAAATGTAACTGGACCAACTACATAAATATTGTGGCAACAAGAGCAGGTAAGAGGCTGGGTATTGTGTGGTGAGTGTCTCACCTCTTGACTTCTCAAAGCCTTTGCACCATCTACAAGGCACAAGTCAGGAGTGTGATGGAATACTCTCCACTTGCCTGGATGAGTGCAGTTCCAATAACATTCAAGGAGCTCGACACCATCCAGGACAAAGGAGCCCGGTTGATTGGCGCTCCTTCCACCACCTTAAACATTCACTCCCTCCACCACCGGCGCACCGTGGCTGCAGTGTGTACAAGATGCACTGCAGCAACTCGTCACGGCTTCTTCGACAGCACCTCCCAAACCGCCGACCTCTAGCACCTAGGACAAGAGCAGCAGGTGCATGGGAACACCATCACCTACAAGTTCCCCTCCAAGTTACACACCATCCTGACTTGGAAATATATCTTTCATCGTCGCTGGCTCAAAATTCTGGAACTCTCTTCCGAACAGCAGTGTGGGATTACCTTCACCACAAGGACTGAAGCAGATCAAAAAGGCAGCCCAACACCACCTTCTCAAGGGCAATTAGGGACGGGCAATAAATGCTGGCCTTGCCAATGACACCCACATCCCGAAACGAATTAAAAAAAATTAGGACAGGTGACCAAATGAAAGAGGTAGGTTTTAACAAGTGTCTCAAAGGGGAGACAGAGGGGGAGAGGTTTAGGGAGGGAATTCCTGAGATTAAGGCCTAGATTGCTGATGGCACAGCTGCCAATGGTGGGGTGAAATTATTGGAGGATGTGAAAGAGACCAGAGTTGGAGGAACGCAGAGTTCTTGGAGGGTTAAAAGCTCATTTCACGCTACTGGCAGAGACCAACTTCACCCCCGATAAATTTATTGCTGCCTTTCAATGTATTCCTGCCTGAAGTTCTTTCTATTATTCATGTTCCATCCCTTGATTATGTTTTCTTTCTCATTCTCTGTCTGTCAGGATCAGATGGCATAGGAACAAAGAGCAAGGCAAATTGCACCACATTTTGATGAGGTGAGCTGCAGGCAGTGGAGAGACGGACGGAGGGGGATGGAGGAAGGAGTCAAAAGGAGGATGAGGAAGGGGGAAGGAAGGAAGGGAGGGGGAGGGCCTGCTGTATTCCACCTCAGGGAAAAAGATCGCTAAAACAGCCAGCGTGCATGGCCGGCAAACTGCTAAGCAACCAGTAGGAGGCAGGAGAGGAAGGCGGGTTCCATAAGAACATAGGAAATAGGAAATAGGAGCAGGAGTAGGCCATACGGCCCTCGAGCCTGCTCTGCCATTCAATAAGATCATGGCTGATCTAAACTTGGCCTCAACTCCACTTTCCTGCCTGTTCCCCATAACCCTTGACTCCCCTGTAATTCAAGAATCTGTCCATCTCCGCCTTGAATATATTCAATGACTCAGCCGCCATAGCTCTCTGGGGTAGAGAATTCCAAGGATTCACGACCCTCTGAGGGAAGACATTCCTCCTCATTTCTGCCGTAAATGGGCAACCCCTTATTCTGAAACTATGCCCTCTAGTTCTAGATTCCCCCACAAGGGGAACATCCTCTCAGCATGTACCCTGTCAAGCCCTCTCAGTATCTTATATGTTTCAATAAGATCAATAAGAAGACAGATACAAAATATCTTGGGTCCCACCAAGCGGCTGCTTCCAGATCCTTATCACAAGGATTTGTTTTCAATGCCTGAAATGGGCCAAGATTTCCTGTCAGCTGTGGGTCCGCCACCAACTGTACATCTCCACGTGTAATTAATCTGCAGGTGAGAGACATCTCAAATTTCAGAAGCACCAAAAATATCTGAAATTCTTGGCCGATAGTACGATCATTTAAGTTCCTTTTTGAAACACTATCCTTTTTATGGTTTTCTTCTAAAATTTCCAGAGTTGGCCCGTCTATTAAGTAAGGGTAGGGGCATGGAGCAAAGATGGGAAAATGGAGTTGAGGTACAGATCAGCCATCTGATCTAAGTGAATGGCGGAACAGGCTCAAGGGGCCAAATGGCCTACTCCTATCCCTAATGTTTCTGCCTTTCCATAAGAAATAGCAGCATCAATGGCGCCAACATGCCTAGCATCCCATCACTGCACTTTCTCTACCCAAGAATTTCAGATATTTTTGGTGCTTCTGAAATTTGAGATGTCCACCTCCAAGTGGTTTAGAAATACAGCAGGGGAAGTGGAGCAAGACGCCCCTCACCTTCCAGCTCAGCTGTTGAGAGCAGGGAACTGGAAATGCATTGACCAGCTTTTAAGGGAAGAATGTTTTCTGAGCACAACGAGTCATTGGTGAAGCTACCAAGAAACTTCCAACCAATGGCAGCCAGGATGGAGGAGTCAAGCGTCACCTGAGGGGCAGGCTTGAAGAATGCACAGACAGCCTTGGTTGAGTGGCAATTCCAGAACAATCGTCAGAACAGACCCTCATCAAAGAGACGGCACTGACAGCTGAAACACTGCCATTCAGGGCTTGGGCTACATCATCGGGCATGGTTATTAATGAACTTGCCCAGGTGAGGTGTTAGATGTGGATGGGTTGTTATTGTCATGATGTTATTGAAGCCATCAGGACTGTGCACCCACATGACATGGAGGGTCCAAGTAGGGCTGGGGAGAATATGGCCCTGGTACTTTCATGCTACTCCTCCACCCACCCATCCTGATAGAGTCAGCTGTGGCTCAGTGGGTAGCATACTCACCTCTAGCTCAGAAGGTTGTGGGTTCAAGTCTCACTCCAAGCACTTGATTATATGAATCTCGGCTGACATTCCAGTGCCGTGCTGAATAAGTACTACACTGCCAGAGGTGCCATCTTTCAGATGAGATGTTAAACTGAGGCCATGTCTGCTCTCTCAGGTGGATAAAAATATTCCACGGCATTATTTTGAAGAAGAGCAGGGGAGTTATTCCCAGTGTCCTGACTAATATTTATCCTTCAATCAACATAACAAAAACAATTTATCTGGTCGTCATCACATTGCTGCTTGTGGGAGCTTGCTGCGTTTCCCATATTACAAGAGTGACTGCACTTCAAAAGTACTTAATTGGCTGTAAAGCGCTTTGAGATGTCCGATGGTCATGAAAGGCGTTATATAAATGTAAATCTTTCTTTTTTTGCTGTTTGACCAAGAGCCAGAAGGCAGCTAGCCCAGACTGTCACTGTATCTGTGGAAAGTTCATAGCTTGCAATTGGACCTGTGCTCAAACCTTGTTCTCTGCACCATGCACCAGAGACAGATTAATGTGTGACGATTCTCTTTTTATTTATTTATTTTTTCTTTCTTGGGATGTGGGCTTCACTGACAAGACCAACATTGATTGCCCATCCACAGTTGCCCTTGAGAAGTTTGTGGGAGCCCTTCTTCTTGAACAGCTGCAGTCCGTGTAGTGAATGTGCTCCCACAGTACAGTTAGGCAGGGCTTTGAACCTGGTGTTATTCTTCTTCTTAGGCAGTCTCTCGGAGTCAAGGATGACTTGCTTCCACACTAATATGAGTTCTCAAGTGACTGATGAATCCAATGCAGGACCTACAGTCTCTGTCACAGGTGGGGCAGATGGTGGTTGAAGGGACAGGTGGGTGGGGTGCTTGGGTTGTCGTGTGTTCCTTCCATTGTTTGCACTTGGCTTCCGTGTGTTCCCGGCGAAGAGACTCAAGGTGTTCGGTGCCTTCCCGGATGCTTCTCCTCCACATTGGGCGGTCTTGGGCCAGGGATTCCCAGGTGTCGGTGGGGATGTTGCACTTTTTCAAGGAGGTTTTGAGGGTGTCCTTGAAGCGTTTCCTCTGTCCACCTGGAACTCGCTTGCTGTGTCGGAGCTCTGAGTAGAGCGCTTGTTTTGGGAGTCTAGTATCGGTTATGCGGACAATGTGGCCCGTCCATCAGAACTGATCGAGCGTGGTCAATGCGTCGATGCTGGGGATGTTGGCCTGAGCGAGAACAATGATGTTGGTGCACGTATCCTGCCAATGGATTTGCAGGATCTTGCAGAGGCAGCGTTGATGGTACTCCTCCAGTGCTTTGAGGTGCCTGCTGTACATAGTCCATGTCTCTGAAGCATATAGGAGGAGCTTGGTGCCGGGTTTGAGGTCGGTGGTCTTCAAACATCCTCTTCCTCAAGTGACTGAAGGCTGTACTGGCACACTGAAGGCGGCGTTGGACTTAGTCATTGATGTCTGCCCTTGTTGACAGTAGGCTCCCGAGGTATGGAAAATGGTCTACATTGCCCAAGGCCTTGTTGTGGATCTTGACAATTGGGAGGCAGAACTGTGTGGCAGGGCAGGTTGGTAGAGAACCTTTGTCTTACGGGTGTTTAGTGTAAGGCCCATGCTCTCGTACGCTTCGGTGAAAGTGTTGACGATGGTTTGGAGTTCGACCTTCGAGTGTGCATCGATGCAAGCGTCGTCTGCATACAGCAAATCACAGGAAATCTGTGTGCAGTGCCCCTGACATTCATTTGCGTTTAATTTACACTGCTGAACCCTCTTCAGGCTCAGTCTGATGCAGACATCAGAAAAGCCACAGAGGAAGTTTGGGTGCCTTCGTGCCATTTTAGTCACAGAAGGGGCCAAAATAATTAGAACCCTAATTTTCCGCCGTATACTTGTATTTTTCAAGGACTATCCAAGGAACTTGGCCCAAAGAGGGTAAAATTGGATTAGGCCTGAAAACAGGAGCAGGGATCACGATGCGTGATCGGCCCGTGCCCATGGAAAGGAGTGCAGGCAGCATATAAACTTCGTGCTGCCTGCTACTTTACATGATAGCCATGCACAACCCAGCACTGGGTGCACTGCTGACTGGCTGTGAGCTCAGCAGAGGCCCGAAGTACGCAAAGTATTTAAAGCTAGCCTGCGCCTCTTAAAGGCAGTCTGCACTTCTTAAAGATGAGCTGCCTTCTGGTTATCAATAATTTTAAAACTGGTTCACCACAAACCAAAATGGCTCAACAGGTCAAGGAAAGGGCACCCAAGGTCTTTGTGCAATGCGTGAACACTTGAAGAGATGTCCTCTACCCACAGGGGGCCAGGAGGCTCTCTAGAAACACTGTAAGAAGGATGTAGGACCACATCGCTAAGGCAGTCACTGTCAGCAGTGTCATTCCCCCATGGCTCCAGTGCCAAAGAAGTTCAATTACCTCAGACAAGGTCAGTGAATGAACCTTCAAAAGCCATCTCCAACCAACTGCACCACTAGCCTCACACACTGCTCAATGCACCACACCCCCATCACATATCTACCAACAATCTCTACCAAACACAAACATATTTTAGTCATAATAATGTCCTGCATAAATTATGGGATGCTGTGTTTTGACAGAATGTATGCAATCGTATCATGTGTTTAACAAACACTTGTTCAAGAAGGCAATAGTTCATTAATGGATGCATTTAGACACAAAAAATGCCAAGTGGTCATAGAGATGTTCTCATTAATAGACTTCTATTGTACTGAGGGGACATTTTAAAATCAAAGAGAAAGAAGAAGGCAATAGTGCAGGGTAGCGATAACCAGAGTGTGACAGGAAGGGACAGAGCGTATAAACATAGTGCACCAAAAAGTAGAGTCAGAGTAGGTAAAAAGGCAAAATTAAAAGCTCTTTATCTGAATGCATGCAGCACTCATAACAAGATAGATGAGTTGACAGCACAAATAGAAATAAATGGGTATGATCTGATAGCCATTACAGAGACATGGTTGCAAAGTGACCAAGGCTGGGAACTGAATATTCAGGGGTATTTGACATTTCGGAAGGATAGACAGAAAGGAAAAGGAGATGGGGTAGCTCTATTAATAAAGGATGAGATCAGTGCAGTAGTGAGAAATGATATTGGCTCAGAAGATCAAGATGTAGAATCAGTTTGGGTGGAGGTAAGAAATAATAAGGGAAAGAGGTTACAGGTGGGACTAGTCTGTAGGCCCCCTAATAGTAGCTACACTGTAGGAGGACAGAGCATAAATCAAGAAATAATGGAGGCTTGTAAGAAACGTATTACAATAATCATGGGTGATTTTAATCTTCATATAGATTGGACAAATCAAATTGACAATTGGGGATGAGTTCATAGAGTGTATTTGGGATAGTTTCTTAGAACAATACATTGTGGGAACCAACCAGGGAGCAGGCTATTTTAGATCTGGTAATGTGTAATGAGATAGGATTAATGAATGATCTCATAGTAAAGGAATCTCTAGGGAAGAATGATCATAGCATGTTAGAATTTCAAATTCAGTTTGAGGGTAAGAAGCTTGGGTCTCAAACTAGTGTCCTAAACTTAAATAAAGGCAATTACAAAGATATGAAGACAGAATTGGCTAAAGTGGACTGGGAAAATAGATTAAAGGGAAAGATGGTAGATAAGCAGTGGCAGAAATTTAAGGAGATATTTCATAACTCTCAGCAAAGATATATTCCAGTGAGAAAGAAAGACTCTAAGAGAAGGATGAACCATCCATGGCTAACAAGTTAAGTTAAAAACAATGTTGTGAAGATTAGTGGTAGGCCAGAGGATTGGGAAATTTTTAGAAACCAACAAAGGACAACTAAAAAAAAATAAAAAGATTATGAGAGTAAACTAGCAAGAAATATAAACACAGACAGTTAGAGCTTCCACAGGTATATAAAAAGGGAGCGAGCAATGCAGCAGTGATTGTTCAGCCAGTGATTGATGCGAACTCTCGAAGTAGGCTCGTGCTTTTTTTGTATTGACTTAAATAAAAAGGCTCGATCCATTATTCATTATATTATCATAAGAACATAAGAAATAGGAGCAGGAGTAGGCCATTTGGTCCCTCGAGCCTGCTCCGCCATTTAATAAGATCATGGCTGATCTGATCTTGGCCTCAACGATACTTTCCTATCTACTCCCCATAACCCTTGACTCCCTTATCGTTCAAAGATCTGTCTATCTCTACCTTAAATATATTCAATGGCCCAGCTTCAACAGCTATCTGGTGTAGAAAATTTCACAGATTCACAACCCTCAGAGAAGAAATTCCTCCTCATCTCCATTCCAAATGAGCGACACCTTATTCTGAAACTATGGCCCCTAGTTCTCGATTCCCCCTTGAGGGGGAACATCCTCTCTGCATCTAACCTGTCCAGCTCCTCAGAAGTATAGGCCAAACCTGCTCAACCTATTTTCATAAGACAACCCCTTCATCTCAGGAATCAACCTAGTGAACCTTCTCTGAACTGCAAATATATCCCTCCTTAAAAAAGGAGATCAAAACTGTACACATTACTCAAGGTGTGGTCTCACCAACGCCCTGTGCAGTTGTAGCAAGACTTCCCTACTTTTTTACTCCATCTCCCTTGCAATAAATGCCAACATTCCATTTGCCTTCCTAATTACTTGCTGTACCTGCAAGCTAACTTTTTGTGTTTCATGTACAAGGACCCCCAGATCCCTCTGTACCACTGCATTTTGTCGTCTTCCTCCACTTAAACAATAAGTTGCTTTTTTATTCTTCCTACCAAAATGGATAACCTCACATTTTCCAACATTATATTCCATCTGCCAAAATTTTTGCCCACTCAGTTAAACTATCTATATCCTTTTGCAGATTCTTTGTGTCCTCTTCACAACTTGCTTTCCCACCTATCTTTGTATCATCAGCAAATTTGGCTACATTACACTCAGTCACTTCATCCAAGTCATTCATATAGATTGTAAATAGTTCAGATCCCAGCACTGATCCCTGTGGCACCCCGCTAGTTATAGTTAGCCAACCTGAAAACGGCCCATTTATTCTGACGCTCTGTTTTCTGTTAGTTAGCCAGTTAAAAAGGAAGAGAGTAGTACAAATCTGCTGTCTTTTCTCAGGATGACAACATTCGTACTTTCACCACTGCCATTCCGCCAGTGCCCTTGCTGTTGCTTGTTAGCCAGCCCATACTGCTGCCACTCATGCTGAGATGGTGCAGTCCAAAGCCAGGCCCTGAGCTCCCCAAGGTCGTCCTGCAAGGCCATCAGCAGTCACCCCACTGAAAGTCAGCAGCCTTCCACCAGCCATGCTGCAGCCACTGGGGTAGTACTGGATAGCAGCACTAGGATAAGCAAAGGCACACAAATACAGTCACTAAGGGAATGCACAAGAAAGAAAGACTTGCATTTATATAGCATCTTTCATGACCACTGGACATCTCAAAAGGCTTTACATCCAATGAAGTACACTCTGAGTGTAGTCATTGTTGTGATGTGGGAAACGCGGCAGCCAACTTGCGCACGGCAAACTCCTACAAACAGCAATGGGATAATGACCAGATAATCTGCTTTTGTTGTGTTGATTGAGGGAAAAGTATTGGCCAGGACACCGGGGATAACTCCCCTGCTTTTCAACGAAATAGTGCCATGGGTCGTTAACGTCCAGCTGAGAGGGCAGACAGGACCTCAGTTTAACGTCTCATATGAAAGATGGCACTTCTGACAGTGCAGCACTCCCTCAGCACTGCACCAGAGTGTCAGTCTAGATTTTTTATGTGCTTAAGTTCCTGGAACAGGACTTGAATCCATAACCTTCTGAATTAGAGGCAACTGTGCTACCAACTGAGACACAGTTGACACAGGGGTAATTCGTTGATTTTTTGATGTCATCTTGGATGGATAGACATATACATTTGGTTTGAAATGCTTGCATTGGGTGGCTTTTATTTGAACAAGAGGATGCTGCGGTGGTCAGTAACAGAGGGAAGGTAAAGTGTGGGACAAATGTTGAATGGGGAATTAGGGTTGCATTCACCGGTACCACAGGCAGATGATTCGATCCTGTATATCCCGACCAGAAAGGGGAGTTGCCTCCTTCCTTCTGCTTCCTCCTTCTCCTCTTCCGTTTCATCCTCTTCTTTCTTTTCTTCCTTCTCTTCCTCCCTCTGTGAGCAGCTTGTCCCCTTTTCTGCCAAATAGTGCCGTGAGGTCTTTTACATCCACCTGAGAGGGTGGACGGGACCTCAGTATAACGTCTCATCTGAAAGACACCACCTCTGACAGCGCCCCCTCAGTACTGCACTGATGTGTCTGTCTAGATTATGTACTCAAGTCTCTGGAACAGCACTTGAACCTACAAACTTCTGCCTCAGAGTGCTACCACTGAGCCATTGCTGACACCGAGCGTGGTGAGCAGCTGCAGAACAAAGAAAGCATTGGAGTTGCCGTAGCAACAGGCCATCACATGCAGAGTTCTGTTGCTGTGGCCGCGGACCATGAAGTTCAATGATGGGGACACGGCCCTTTCTATTCATGAATGGCACAGTGTCTGCTGTAGGGCATAAACTCCACATGAGTGCAGTCAATAACAGCCTGCCCTTGTGGGAATTCTGGCATACTGGAGAAGTACGGGACATTTTCTTGCTTCCGGCTGCATTGCACTGGAGGCCTGACGAAGCTCTTAGCCCTACAATTTTAACTTGGGATGGGGGGAGGATCACTGTGTGTGGGGGCTCGGAGTGGGCAACGCATTCAGAAGTCGTAAAGGGAGTGAAGCCTGGATGATTTTAACGGCCAGGCTACATTTTAATATTGGACATCAGTCTCCCGCCTGAAGCCGGCGGAATATCATCAAGGTCAGCGGATGGGACCGTGAATTGGTGCAGGAGAATTGAGGACCCAAGGGAATAGACCCTGGCATGCGGTAAGTTCTGGAGAGGGTCCACAAACAAATAGCGGAGTGGAGAGAGAAGGCTAGGCCAGGGAAGGTCCAAGGCTTCCTTTAGGACCCTGAGGAGTACTCCCACACTTCCTGGCTCCCAAGGAATCCTTATGGAATAAAAATAAAACTTAATAAAAAATAAAAATAAAAAAGCAGGGAGGTCCTGCTGCAACTGTATAGGGTATTGGTGAGGCCGCACCTGGAGTACTGCGTGCAGTTTTGGTCACCTTACTTAAGCTTTGGAGGGGGTACAGAGATGATTCACTAGGCTGATTCCGGAGATGAGGGGGTTACCTTATGATGATAGATTGAGTAGACTGGGTCTTTACTCGTTGGAGTTCAGAAGGATGAGGGGTGATCTTATAGAAACATTTAAAATAATGAAAGGGATAAACAAGATAGAGGCAGAGAGGTTGTTTCCACTGGTCGGGGAGACTAGAACTAGGGGGCACAGCCTCAAAATACGGGGGAGCCAATTTAAAACCGAGTTGAGAAGGAATTTCTTCTCCCAGAGGGTTGTGAATCTGTGGAATTCTCTGCCCAAGGAAGCAGTTGAGGCTAGCTCATTGAATGTATTCAAGTCACGGATAGATAGATTTTTAACCGATAAGGGAATTAAGGGTTATGAGGAGCGGGCGGGTAAGTGGAGCTGAGTCCACAGCCAGATCAGCCATGATCTTTTTGAATGGCGGAGCAGGCTCGAGGGGCTAGATGGCCTACTCCTGTTCCTAATTCTTATGTTCTTATGTTCTTATATACCTTGGCCCCTACTGACTGCTCTGCTGCCTCCCATCGGGTTTCCCTGTCGGATTTGCCACTGTTAGACCCTTAACCTGCCCTTATCCATAAGTTCTAGTTAACATAGCGTTACGGTGCTGATGATGTTACTGGGCCGCAACTTTTTCATTTTAATTAGGCTCTCACCTGCCTGTAGTGGGACCGGGAGCCGACAAGAGAAAATGGTGCCAGACAGGAAAGGAACGATTTCAAGCCAGTAGGTCAACTCGCCCAATTTTAATCCCTCGTACTCACCATTCCTGCAGGGCAACTGTTAAAATCCACAACAAAGTGTTTGATACAATTGTGGACTGGAGGTTGGGAGATTTGATCATCTCTCACAATTGCTGATGAGGAGCCTATCACATAAACATTCAAAGCTGCAACCTTGACAACCGCTGACAGAGCCGTCCGTTGTGCTGGAACTGAGCTGCACGAAGTGTGCAGAGTTTAGTGATGGCTTCCTTTGGGAATCAAAGTCAGTGCTGGCAAGATAAGAGGGAAGAGACCGTGAGCCATGTATTTGAGGGTCAGGGTAAGGTCATGTCCACAGGGTGTGTCTAAGATCCAATCTCACCTGTCTTTCATGTCTCCTCTGATCTCCCTCCTTCTCCTTCAGGAAATGCAAGTAAAAAGATATCCCCTTAGGACTATCCATAGCTGGAAGGTATGAGCTATTTATCAACTATAGCTGCAGAAACAGTCAATGATAAAAGTGCTATCGAGAAGCAACTTCCCTTGTGCCACAAGCCCAAAACTGGGCAGAAACTAAATTACTCACACATATCCAGCAGCTAAGTGCAATGCCACTTTAAGAACAAGGACACAATTAAAGGAACAGGCGTCCTCAGCAGCACCTGATTGAAACAGAGGCAGTTGGTTCAATGGTGTAATGGTGAGCACTCTGGACTTTGAATCGAGTGATCTGAGTCCAAATCTTGGTAAAAGCTGAAACAGAGGAAATGTTCCCATCTCTTGAGCACATTATCAAAAAGCCTTCTTTTCTTTAAGTTGCAGGGTAGAATCATAGGGCCCGAAATTGAAGAACTATATTAACAACTTGGAAGAAGGGACTGAGTGCAACGTAGCCAAGTTTGCTGACAATACAAAGTTGGGGGGAAAAGCAATGTGTGAGGAGGACACAAAAAATCTGCAAAAGGGCATAGACAAGCTAATTGAGTGGGAAAAAATTTGGCACATGGAGTATAATGTTGGAAAATGTGAGGTCGTACGCTTTAACAGAAAAAAAATCAAAGAGCAAGTTATTATTTAAATGGAGAAAGATTGCAAAGTGCTGCAGTACAGCGGGACCTGGGGGTACTTGTGCATGAAACACAAAAGGATAGTATACAGGTACAGCAAGTGATCAGGAAGGCCAATGGGATCTTGGCCTTTATTACGAAGGGGGTGGAGTATAAAAGCAGGAAAGTCTTGCTACAGCTATATAAGGTATTGGTGAGGCCACACCTGGAATATTGCGTGCAATTTTGGTTTCCATATTTACGAAAGGATATACTTGCTTTGGAGGCAGTTCAGAGAAGGTTCACAAGGTTGATTCTGGGGATGAGGGGTTGACTTATGAGGAAAGGTTGAGTAGGTTGAGCCTCTACTCATTGGAACTCAGAAGAATGAGAGGTGATCTTATCGAAACGTATAAGATTATGAGGGGGCTTGACAAGGTGGATGCAGAGAGGATGTTTCCACTGATGGGGGAGACTAGAACTAGAGGGCACGATCTTAGAATAAGGGGCCGCCCATTTAAAACAAAGATGAGGAGAAATTTCTTCTCTCAGAGGGTTGTAAATCTGTGGAATTCGCTGCCTCAGATAACTGTGGAAGCTGGGACATTGAATATATTTAAGACAGAAATAGACATTTTCTTAAATGATAAGGGGTTATGGGGAGTGGGCGGGGAAGTGGAACTGAGTCCATGATCAGATCAGCCATGATCTTATTGAATGGCGGAGCAGGCTCGAGGGGCCTTATGGCCTACTCCTGCTCCTATTTCTTATGTTCTTATGTAACTTACCGCCCACTGCCGCCGACATCCCTCTGCTCGAACCGCCTAGGCCTGGAGCGGGCGGGAGGGGAGAGCCGTCGGGAAGCGCCCGGTGATGTCAGCGGACGGCCGATGCGCGTAGGTAGACTCTCACCCGCCGAGATGCCAGATTCATGCGGGTGGGAGTCGGTGGCAGGACGGCGGTGGACCGCTGCATGGAGGCAGCTCTGTCCCCAACGGTAATGTGAAGATGGGAGGAAACAGATTAGTTACATTTTTTTAATATATTTCTTTACAGGGACTTACCTGAATGGTGTCCCCTGAAGGGCTTTTTTTTGGCTGCATTTTAATTTTAGGTCTTCGGCCCCCCGTATTTTAGGCCTGGCTCCATCCTCGGCGGCACTTGGCCGTCAAGCGCATTTACTGCTGAGAATGAGAGCTACCTCCGGCTCCTGCCCAGATTGGTGGCGTATGTCGCTGCTTTGTCGCCCGCCGACCTTCGAGGGACCTGGGTGGCACAATACCCGCCCAAAGAACCGTCAGGGACCTCGGCGGCCATCGGCGGTCCTTTGGGCGGCACTTGGGCTGGCGGAGGCCTTCACCAAATTCGGGTCCATAGAATCATAGAAATTTACGGCACAGCCCATTGTGTCTTGTGCTGGCTAAAAAAGAGCTATTCAGCCTAATCCCACTTTCCACCTTGTAGGTTACGGCACTTCAAATGCATATCCAAGTACTTTTAAAATGTGAGTAGAGTTTCTGCCTCAACCATACTTTCAGGCAGTGAGTTCCAGATCCCCACCATCCTTTGAGTGAAAAAGCTTCTCCTTAACTCCCCTCTAATCCTTCTACCAAGTACTTTAAACATATATCCCCTGGTTATTGACCTCTCTGCTAAGGGAAATAGGTCCTTCCTATCCACTCTATCTCTGCCCCTCAATTTTATACACTTCAATTAAGTTTCCCCTGAGCCTCCTCTGCTCCAAAGAAAACAATCCTAGCCCTCATCATCCCTCCTTGTTACCTCCACTCCCACGCCGAATATTACAAAGCACTAGGTTCATCGGGCACAGACCACAACCTCCGCTAACACAAGGACCCCACAATCGAAATGCAGCAATGCATTGGATACCCAACATCATATTATCAGCCCCACAGTGCCTGTCACTTGCTCGGTGCTTCTGAGGATTGCAAACCTGCTGATCTGGCATTTGCCCCATATAAGGAGATCCAGTGGCATAAGAGCTTAATCCTATGGTGAACATCAGATTTACAGGAAGAGCTGCCTCTCTGATAGAAGTTGCCTGCAGGTCAGCCTAAAGCAGATGCCATAGCTCTGCAGTGACGTTTACTGCAGTGAAGCTGAGGTGGTGAAGACAGGTCTCCTGTGACATGGCCAATTAGGGACATAGGAACAGGAGGTGGCCATTCAGCCCTTCGAGCCTGCTCCACCATTCAATCATGATTGATCTTCCCCACCTTTTCTTCATATCTTTTGACAACCTTACCTAAAAAAAAAATCTAGCGATTTCATTCTTGAAAACTTAAATTATTCCATCATCCAGTCTTGTGGGAAAAAGTGCTTGCTGATTTCACTGCTAAATTCTGGTCTGGTTCTGGATTCCCCCACCGGAAGAAATAGTTTCTCTGTATTGACCCATCACATCCCTTGTTATTTTAAACACCAGTTCTGTCTCAATCTCCTATATTCAAGACAATACAAACCAGGTTTGTGCAACCTGTCCTCATAATTTAACCTTTTAAACACTCGAATCATTGTGGTGAATATGTGCTGTGCCCCTCCAATATCCTTCCTGAGGTACTGTGCCCAGAACTGAATGTAACACTCCAGCTGGGGTATGACCAACACTCTGTACAACTGAAGCAGAACTTCCTCCCCTTTCTATTCCAGCATAGCGCTGAAGCGTTTCAACGCCACTTCCGTTCCGTTAAAGGGGGAAGGAAAGCAGGGCCTCCGATGGCCAAATGGAGTTCTGGGCTGCACAATGGTGGCCTGGACAACGTGAAAGAGACATAGAAGGGGCCGACCGGTGAGTCGGCCAAAAGTAGAAAATGGCAGCGTGCAGCGTTCACCACCTCCCCTTTAACTTCTGTCCCGCGAGAGAACGTCTGCCTGGTTTGCAACCTGTGAGGCTAATGCTGATACCGCTCGTGGCAGCCTCGCGGGGCTTGGCCAAGTTCCACTGCGGGCCGGAAAGGGGTCGTTGCACGGCGTTAAAGGGTCGCCACGCATGACAATGACGTTATCGCTGGTTGCATGGCGGTACGGGGCATGGCATTAACCCCCATGCAATTTCGCGAGAGTCGGTAGTGCACCCCCCCCTCCCCCCTGGGCAAAAACAGTTTTGCATCCTGTTAGCGCCCCCCACCCTCCCAGAAGCACGAACCGGAGGCATAAAGAAGTCCATTTGTAACTTTCTGCTCCCATTTACACAACTTATTGTGCTTCCTAACTCCGTGTATTCTGCAAACATGGTTTTACAACTCTCTATGCCTATATTCACGTCATTAATATATATGGTGAAAAAGAAAAGCCGAGTCTGAAGAACAGACCCTTCGGGAATATCACTTCTCACATTCTGCCAATCAGTCCATTTCATATGGACGATCTAAGCGCACATGCAGAGATCAGGGAATAACCCCAGCACTGATTTTCATATCATTACCATTGATTATCAATTTTAAATGAGACTTTCATCCATTGAGGGGAGGAGGCCACTTTAGATTGACCTAAAGGAGCAGCTGGAAGATGATGCTGTGATCCAGCTAGAGCAAACTTAGCCCAATTTTCCACCTCCTGACAATCACCCATTCCATTCCGGTGCCAACACCCAAGGTGACCAGAAAATTGCTGAACTAGTACTCCAGAGGCCTGGACCAATAATCTAGTAGAATGTGAGTTCAAATCCCTGTTTAAAATTCAGTTTGAAAAAAAAACCTGGAACTAAAAAGCTGATATCTCTAAAAGTGACCATGAAAATACCGATTGCCATAAAAACCCAATTGGATCCCTAGTGTCCTGTAGTGAAGGAAACCCTTACCTGGTCTGACCTAGAGGTGACTCCAGTTCCACACCAATCTGGTTGACTCTTAACTCTCCTCTGAAGTGGTCTAGCAAGCTACTCAGTGCTATCTAGGGAAACTAGGTGTTATTTTTGTCTAGGTACATTAAATGTATAAATACAATGGTGCGCCACAGAGGGCGCTGTGGTGGGAGACCTGAAAGTACCTGCAAGACAGAGTATAAAAGGTTGCCCACCACACCTGAGAGGCACTCTGGAGTTACACAATAAAGGACTAGGGTCACAGCAGTTACTACAACACCAGACCGTGTGGAGTCAGTGATTTGAGTGCTACATACATCACACTGGCGACAAGGACACGGACGAACTTCACGCAACCATAGCTACTCTGGGCTCGTTAAAGGATTTTACGGTGGGAAATGATTGGGAGGCCTTTATGGATAGGCTCGAGTACTATTTCACAGCAAACGACCTGACGGGGAACACGGACGCACTGAGAGAGAAGCATAAGGCGATACTGCTTTCCAGTTGTGGCGATGAGGTTTACTGTCTCGTCAGGGATTTGCTGGCACCCGAGAGTGCCAGGGACAAGTCATATGAGGAGCTGATCGCACTCATTCGTGACCAACTGAAACCGAAGGAGAGCATCCTCACGGCCCGGCACAAATTCTACCACCATTGCAGATCTGAGGGCCAGATGTCACCAAATATGCTGCGGACCTCAGGAGACTCGCGGCGCCGTGTGACTTTGGCACACACCTTGATGACGCGTTGCGAGACGTCTTTGTTATGGGGATTGGCTATGAGGGTCTCCTTCACAAACTGCTATCCACTGAACCTATAGTCACCCTGAAGCAAGCCATCACCATCAGCTGGACATTTATGACCTCGACTTGCAGCACCAAGCAGATGATCCACACAGTCTCGAACCCGGCAGGTACTATTCACAGGATAGCACCCACCATGGACAAAACTGAAGAACGTGGCTCTGCCCAGGGCAAAGAGCACGGATCTCGGGGTCCTGGAACTCAGAGTCTGCTGAGGGGGGCTAATTGAGTAGCACCATGCTGGCGCTGTGGAGAAAGCCATGGGGCTCACCGGTGCAGGTTTGCGGAGTACACGTGCAATACCTGCCACACGAAAGGCCACCTTCAGAGTAAAAGACACCTGACTCACCGTGTGGCTGAGGAGATGGTCGAGGCTCCATTTTCCAGCGAGGAGCAGGCAGAAGAAGATGAGGCGTTGTTTGGACTGTATACGTGCACCGACGGTTCAGCCCCAGTGATTACTGAGTCCCTGTGAGTATGGAAGTGGACACTGGATTGGGTCCGTCGTTGATGAGTCAGGAAACTTTTGATAAACTGTGGATCAATCCAGCTGCACGACCCAAGCTGGTCCCGGTCACGGCAAAGCTGCGTACCTACACCAAGGAACTGATACCTGTTCTTGGCAGAGCGAAGGTCCATCGATGGCTGACAAGTCCAGGGGGGGGGGGGGGGCCACGCGGAGGAAGAGTCGGGCGGCGGTCACGGTTACGGTGGAGGCTGGGACAGCGGCGGCGGTGGTGGCGGCTATGGCGGCTGCAGGAGAGGCGGCAGTTACTGGGACAGGAGCGGAGGCCACAGGAGAGGCGGCAGTTACTGGGACAGGAGCGGAGGCCACAGGAGAGGCGGCAGTTACTGGGACAGGAGCGGAGGCCACAGGAGAGGCGGCAGTTGCTGACACAGCGGCAGGAGCGGAGGCTGCAGTGGCGGCGGAGACTACGGCGGCGGCAGGTACGACTCGGGAGAACGCGACAGCTACTTGGGTGGGTGCAGGAGCTCGAGCGGAGGATACGGCATCAATCATGGAGGCCGTTCTCACAGGGACTATGACGGATCGAATTCAAAGAGCCAGATTCAAGAAAGAAACATAGAAACATAGAAAATAGGGGCAGGAGTAGGCCATTTGGCCCTTCGAGCCTGCACCGCCATTCAATGAGTTCATGGCTGAACATGCAACTTCAGTACCCCATTCCTGCTTTCTCGCCATATCCCTTGATCCCCCTAGTAGTAAGGACTACATCCAACTCCTTTTTGAATATATTTAGTGAATTGGCCTCAACAACTTTCTGTGGTAGAGAATTCCACAGGTTCACCACTCTCTGGGTGAAGAAGTTTCTCCTCATCTCGGTCCTAAATGGCTTCCCCCTTATCCTTAGACTGTGACCCTTTGTTCTGGACTTCCCCAACATTGGGAACATTCTTCCTGCATCTAACCTGTCTGAACCCGTCGGAATTTTAAACGTTTCTATGAGATCCCCTCTCATTCTTCTGAACTCCAGT
This sequence comes from Pristiophorus japonicus, assembly GCF_044704955.1. NCBI lineage: Eukaryota > Metazoa > Chordata > Chondrichthyes > Pristiophoridae > Pristiophorus > Pristiophorus japonicus. Next base: position 60,222,634 of record NC_091977.1, read on the forward strand.
GAATACAAGCCCAGTTGATCCAGTCTTTCTTGATATGTCAGTCCCGACATCGCGGGAATCAGTCTGGTGAACCTTTGCTGCACTCCCTCAATAGCAAGAATGTCCTTCCTCAAGTTAGGAGACCAAAACTGTACACAATACTCCAGGTGTGGCCTCACCAAGGCCCTGTAGAATTGTAGCAACACTTCCCTGCCCCTGAACTCAAATCCCCTCGCTATGAAGGCCAACATGCCATTTGCTTTCTTACACGCCTGCTGTACCTGCATGCCATCCTTCAATGACTGATGTACCATGACACCCAGGTCTCGTTGCACCTCCCCTTTTCCTAATCTGTCACCATTCAGATAATAGTCTGTCTCTCTGTTTTTACAACCAAAGTGGATGACCTCACATTTATCCACATTATACTTCATCTGCCATGCATTTGCCTATTCACTTAACCTATCCAAGTCACTCTGCACCCTCATAGCATCCTCCTCGCAGCTCACACTGCCACCCAACTTAGTGTCATCCGCAAACTTGGAGATACTACATTTAATCCCCTTGTCTAAATCATTAATATACAGTGTAAACAGCTGGGGCCCCAGCACAGAACCTTGCGGTACCCCACTAGTCACTGCCTGCCATTCTGAAAAGTACCCATTTACTCCTACTCTTTGCTTCCTGTCAGCCAACCAGTTCTCAATCCACATCAGCACACTACCCCCAATCCTATGTGCTTTAACTTTGCACATTAAACTCTTGTGTGGGACCTTGTAGAAAGACTTCTGAAAGTCCAAATACACCACATCAACTGGTTCCCCCTTGTCCACTCCACTGGAAACATCCTCAAAAAATTCCAGAAGATTTGTCAAGCATTTCACAAATCCATGCTGACTTGGACCTATCATGTCACCTCTTTCCAAATGCGTAGCTATGACATCCTTAATAATTGATTCCATCATATTAACCACTACTGATGTCAGGCTGACCGGTCTATAATTCACTGTTTTCTCTCTCCCTCCTTTTTTAAAAAGTGGGGTTACATTGGCTACCCTCCACTCCAGAGGAACTGATCCAGAGTCTATGGAATGTTGGAAAATGATTGTCAATGCATCCGCTATTTCCAAGGCCACCTCCTTAAGTACTCTGGGATGCAGTCCATCAGGCCCTGGGGATTTATTGGCCTTCAATCCCATCAATTTCCCCAACGCATTTTCCTGACTAATAAGGATTTCCCTCAGTTCCTGCTTCTTACTAGACCCTCTGACCCCTTTTATATCCGGAAGGTTGTTTGTGTCCTCCTTAGTGAATACCGAACCAAAATACTTGTTCAATTGGTCTGCCATTTCTTTGTTCCCCGTTATGACATCCCCTGATTCTGACTGCAGGGGACCTACGTTTGTCTTTACTCTTTACATATCTGTAGAAGCTTTTGCAGTCCATTTTAATGTTCCCTGCAAGCTTCCTCTCGTACTCTATTTTCCCTGCCCTAATCAAACCCTTTGTCCTCCTCTGCTGAGTTCTAAATTTCTCCCAGTCCCCGGGTTCGCTGCTATTTCTGGCCAATTTGTATGCCACTTCCTTGGCTTTAATACTATCCCTGATTTCCCTTGATAGCCACGTTTGAGCCACCTTCCCTTTTTTATTTTTTATGCTAGACAGGGATGTACAATTGTTGTAGTGCATCCATTCGGTCTCTAAATGTCTGCCATTGCCCATCCACTGTCAACCCCTTAAGTATCATTCGCCAATCTATCCGAGCCAATTCACGCCTCATACCTTCAAAGTTACCCTTCTTTAAGTTCTGGACCATGGTCTCTGAATTAACTGTTTCATTCTCCATCCTAATGTAGAATTCCACCATATTATGGTCACTCTTCCCCAAGGGGCCTCGCACAACGAGATTGCTAATTAATCCTCTCTCATTACACAACACCCAGTCTAAGATGGTCTCCCCATAGTTGGTTCCTCGACATATTGGTCTAGAAAACCATCCCATTGGCACTCCAGGAAATCCTCCTCCACCGTATTGTTTCCAGTTTGGTTAGCCCAATCTATATGCATATTAAAGTCACCCATGATAACTGCTGCACCTTTATTGCATGCACCCCTAATTTCCTGTTTGATGCCCTCCCCAACATTACTACTACTGTTTGGAGGTCTGTACACAATTCCCACTTGCGTTTTCTGCCCTTTGGTATTCCGTAGCTCCACCCATACCGATTCCACATCATCCAAGCTAATGTCTTTACTTACAATTGCATTAATTTCCTCTTTAACCAGCAACACCACCCCGCCTCCTTTTCCTTTCTGTCTATCCTTTCTAAATGTTGAATACCCTTAGATGTTGAGTTCCCAGCCTTGGTCACCCTGGAGCCATGTCTCCGTGATTCCAACCACATCGTATCCATTAACTGCTATCTGCACAGTTAATTCATCCACCTTATTCCAAATACTCCTCGCATTGAGGCACAGAACCTTCAGGCTTGCCTTTTAACACACTTTGACCCTTTAGAATTTTGCTGCAAAGTGGCCCTTTTTGTTTTTTGCCTTGGGTTTCTCTGTCCTCCACTTTTACTCATCTCCTGTCTGTCTTTTGCTTTTGTCTCCATTTTGTTTCCCTCTGTCTCCCTGCATCGGTTCCCATCCCTCTGCCATATTAGTTTAACTCCTCCCCAACAGCACTAGCAAACACTCCTCCTCAGACATTGGTTCCGGTCCTGCCTAGGTGCAGACCATCTGGTTTGTACTGGTCCCACCTCCCCCAGAACCGGTTCCAATGCCCCAGGAATTTGAATCCCTTCCTGCTGCCTCACTGCTCAAGCCACGTATTCATCTGAGCTATCCTGCGATTCCTACTCTGACTAGCACGTGGCACTGGTAGCAATCCTGAGATTACTACTTTTGAGGTCCTACTTTTTAATTTAGCTCCTAGCTCCTTAAATTCGTCTCGTAGGACCTCATCCCATTTTTTACCTATATTGTTGGTACCAATGTGCACGAAACAACTGGCTGTTCACCCTCCCTTTTCAGAATGTCCTGCACCCGCTCTGAGACATCCTTGACCCTTGCACCAGGGAGGCAACATACCATCCTGGAGTCTCGGTTGCGGCCGCAGAAACGCCTATCTATTCCCCTTAAAATTGAATCCCCTATCACTATCGCTCTCCCACTCTTTTTCCTGCCCTCCTGTGCAGCAGAGCCAGCCACGGTGCCATGAACTTGGCTGCTGCTGCTCTCCCCTGATGAGTCATCCCCTTCAACAGTATACAAAGCGGTGTATCTGTTTTGCAGGGGGATGACTGCAGGGGACCCCTGCACTACCTTCCTTGCACTGAGCTCTTCCTGTTGGTCTTCCATTCCCTATCTGGCTGTGGACCCTTTACCTGCGGTAAGACCAACTCGCTACATGTGCGATTCACGTCATTCTTAGCATCGTGGATGCTCCAGAGTGAGTCCACCTTCAGCTCCAATTCCGCAACACGGTCCGTCAGGAGCTGGATACACTTCCTGCATATGTAGTCGTCAGGGACATCGGAAGTGTCCCTGAGTTCCCACATAGTACAGGAGGAGCATATCACGTGTCCGAGCTCTCCTGCCATGACTTAACCCTTAGATACACTTAATTTAGCAACAACAATGTTAACAGATTACTTACTGATATAAAAAGAAAAAGAAAAGCTTCTCACCAATCACCAGCCAATCACTTACCCCTTTGGCTGTGACGTCACCTTTTGATTTCTTTCCACTTCTTTTTTGCTTTCTCTCCCCGCTGCAGCTGCACAAACTGGGCCTCTCCGTCTCACGCTGGCCTTTTGTAGGCCTCTCGGATTGTTTTGGCCGTTTTCCTTCATTCTTTCTTCTTTATTCCTTCTATTCCAGAGAGTAAAACATCAGGCCAGTGAGCTCAAGATGGTGGCGAGCCTCATGGCAGCAGAGCTCTGCAAACAACAAAGGCAAGTAGTACAACTAAAATGACAGCGCCCAAGGGAAGCCTCGTGGGAACTACACGATGGCGTCTTAAAAGGGAATTGCACCTGGGAGCCTTAAAAGGGCCTTACACCGTTGGCGGTCCCCACAAAAAGACTTTTGTCAGGCAAGAGCGAGTCTAAATGTGTAATGTGATTTGTATGGTGAAGTGATTTAGGATAAGAGTTGATATTTTGATGCTGAATAGTTACTGTGTTTAAAATGATGGATATGAATGATTTACACAAAGAGTTAATACCACGAGGTACAAGTAAAAGGGCTAATGGATCCGTGACTAACATGCCTAAGGGGCCAATGCGATTTTTGATTTTACGTGATTCATGCAAGGATTCAGCGGTTGCAGATGAGCCGCCAAGGCGACTACTGAGAACAGAGGCAATGCACTAGTTGCGATACCCTGTCTCAGCGCAGCCCATTACCTCGGGCGAAAAGGGGCAGTACTCTGCCACCGTACCTCACCCAGTGGAGCTGGGATTAAATAACTGTTCAGTGCACCTGCAATCTTTTGACATAACATCTGTACCACATATCATATGTACCACACAAATATACTGTCTATGTATACCTGCTTTCTGTTGGAGGTTATACTCGTGTATCTCATCACCCATGTAAGGACTACAAATACCACATGCTTGCACTGGATCGCAAGCATAATCTCTACATTGGGAGGAAGTGGATGGTCATGGACTCACAGTCACAAACCAACCAGAACGAACAAGGCCGAGGTTTCCGGCAATGGCTTTTGGAACTGGGGGGGGAGTGAGATGTTATGTATTGTCCAGGTACATTAAATGTATAAGTACAATGGTGCGCCACAGAGGGCGCTGTGGTGGGAGACCTGAAAGTACCTGCAAGACAGAGTATAAAAGGCTGCCCACCACACCTGGGAAGCACTCTGGAGTTACACAATAAAGGACTAAGGTCACAGCAGTTACTACAACAGCAGACCGTGTGGAGTCAGTGATTTGAGTGCTACATACATCACACTAGGGATGGGCAATAAATGCTGGCCTTGCCAGTGACATCCACATCTGAGAATTAATTTTTAAAACCCAATGAAGAAAGGAGAATACGTTCATGCAGGAGTGAGCAGCCTATTTGTTCTTTCAGCAGCCACAACTGAACAAGTCAAAGTTTTCTTTTCTGTCAATAACATTTTTTATCTCAATAACAAAGAAGGTCTAGCACCATCTCGAGGGAAATGAAAGCTCAAAGTCAGCATCTGTTATTGGTTATAGAGAGGGAGAAGTAGAGAAAATGTTGGAGGGATGCTCTTGTCTTTGACTAAAAATTCACCTGCTTCCCCGGAAAAGGCTTCTGCATTTGAACCTGCAATGCAGACCTCAAAGGCTGTGGAGTTGATCCTGTTCTGTATGAGTCGTGCTTTGCTACAAACTAGGTAAAGAAAAGAATGATTGGGTAATTATATGCAGTGCCCTATTTACACAGCGAGGATGAGGCTTCTCAATGGTACAACACATCTGTACAATTCACCCTTTCAAAGAAATCTGGGGATGTAAAATTTCCTTTGTGTGTCCAAGAGGGCACAGGAGCATGGGCTATTTTAAGGAAGCCTCCAGAAAGTTTGAAAAAATTCAAGGAACCTGTGTATCTATGTGTGCAAGTGCGTGTGCGCATACATGCATGTGTGCGTGTATTTGTCTGTGTGTATGTCTGCTTGCTTGCAGTGTGAGTGTGTATGTATTTGTGGGTGTGTGTGTTTGTGTCTGTGTTTGTCTGCATGTGTGTTTGTCCCCTCTTGACCTTTCCACGTTCATCTTGTCCACAAGACCCACTTCCTGCTCCGATGACCCTATTCCCACTATCACTCAACTTCCTTTTTTGGCTCCCATGTTAGCCGACATTTTTAATAGCTCTCTCTCCTCAGTTACTGTCCTCCTCTCCTTCAAATCTGTGGTCATCACCCCTCTCCTCAAAAAAACAACCCTTGACCTCACTGTGCTTGACAGCTACCATCCCATCTCCAACCTCCCTTTCCTCTCCAAAGTCCTTGAGTGTGTTGTCACCTCCCAAACCCATGCCCACCTTTCCCGAAACTCCCTCCAATCTGGTTTCCGCCCCTGTTACAGTACTGAAATGGCTCTCATCAAAGTTAGAAATGACATCCTTTGTGATTGAGACAAATGTAAACTATCCCTCCTCATTCTTCTCGATCTGTCTGCAGCCTTTGACACGGCTGACCAATCCACCCTCCTCCAAAACCTCTCCACCATCGTCCAGCTGGGTGGGACTGCACTCGCCTGGTTCCATTCTTATCTCTCTAATCGTAGCCAGAAAATCTCCTGCAATGGCTTCTCTTCCCACTCCCACATCGATACCTCTGGTGCCCCCAAGGATCTATCCTTGACTCCCTCCTATTACTCATCTATATGCTGCCCCTTGGCGACATCTTCTGAAAACATAGCGTCACTTTCCACATGTATGCTGACGACACCCAGCTCTACCTCACTACCACTTCTCTCGACCCCTCCATGGTCTCTAAATTGTTGGACTGCTTGTCCGACATCCAGTTCTGGATGAACAGAAATCTTCTCCAATTATATATTGGGAAGACCAAAGCCATTGTCTTTGTTCTCACCACAAACTGCGTTCCCAAGCCACCAACTCCATCCCTTTTTCCTAGCATCTGTCTGAGGCGGAACCAGACTGTTCGTAACCTAGGTGTCATATTTGAGCCTGAAATGAGCTTCTGGCTACATATCCGCAGCATAACTAAAACCGCCTATTTCCACCTCCGTAACTTTACCCATCACCACCCCTGCCTCAGCTCATCTGGTGCTGAAACCCTTATCCATGCCTTTGTTACCTCTAGACTTGATTACTCCAGTGCACTCCTGGCTGGCCTCCCACATTCTATCCTACGTAAACTTGAGGTCATCCAAAACTCGGCAACCTGTGTTCTAACTCGCACCAAGTCCCGCTCAACCATCACCCCTGTGCTCGCTGACCTTTTGTTTTGTCTTAAAACACTTCTGTGAAGCGCCTTGGGATGTTTTACTACATTAAAGGCACTATATAAATACAAGTTGTTGTTGTTGTGTTTGCAGTGCATATGTGTCTATGTGTTTGTGTGTCTGCATGTGTTTGTGTGCAGATGTGTGTGCCTGCATATGTGTGCACGCGTGCATGGGTGCGTGTATGTGCGTGAGGAGGGGAGAGAAGGAGATTGGGAGAGGGGAGGAGGGGAGAGGGGTTGGGGAGGAGAAGAGGAGTGGAGAGAGAGGAGGGGGAATGGGGAGGAGGGCAGAGGAGGAGAGTGAGGAGAGGTAGGATGGGAGAGGGGAGGTGGGGAGGGGCAGAGGGGGAGGGACAAAGGGGGAGGTACAGGTGGGGAGGTCTGGAGGGGAGAGGAGGTGGGGAGATGATCATCCATCTGCTTCTGGAATGTGCCTTTGCAAAGAAAGTCTGGAAAGAGATGCAGTGGTTTCTGTTGCAGTTCATCCCAAGCAGCTCCATAACCCAGGACTCTGTGCTCTACGCACTGTTCCCAGGGACACACACCGAGACAGACATCTTCTGCTGCTGGAGGACGCCCTTTGGTCTGCCCAAAACTTGCTGGTCTTCCAGAGTAAGGAGCTGTCTACGACCGAGTGTTGCAGACTGGCATATTCCAAGGTCCAGGACTATGTGCTGAGGGATGCACTAAAGGTTGGAGCAGCCGCCGCAAAGGCACGATGGGGAAGGACTCCAGTTTAAAGCTCTTTCGCCACTGTACACCAAGGGGCTAGAACCAGTGTAAACCGTCCTCCCCCCGCCCCCTTGGACTGTATGATGTAGAAAATGATTTTAGTGAAAATGTAATCTGTTTGTACAGATAGAGTACCATGTAATGCTCTCATCTGTATTGTGCTAAATGTAATGTGATTTGTGGACTGTTTTGTAATATACCTTGAAAAGTAATGTAATGTATTTTGACAAAATTCTACAAATAAAGTATATTTTTGAAATTTAAAAAAAATGCTGGCTTTGCCAGCGATGGCCACATGCCATGAATGAAAAAAAAAATCAGTTGGAGGCGAAAAATCCTACTGGGCCCTGTGCCTCAATTCCGGATACATGATTCCAGCTCCATGAATTTGTTTTAAATGTATTGCCTTAATTTTCTGTTTCCCATTATACCAGTTTCAATCATTTTCTAGATGCTTGGGAGGATGATACAGAGATATATTCTCACTGTAGGGTAAAGAAAAAACTTGCATTTATATAGCGCCTTTCACAACTTCAGGTCATCCCAAAGTGCTTTACAGCCAATGAAGTACTTTTTGAAGTGCAGTCACTGTTGTAATGTAGGAAGCACATTAAGTAGGAAGCATATTTGCACACAGCAAGTTCCCACAAACCGCAGGAAGAGATAAATGACCAAATCATGTTTTTTATGTATTGGTTGAGGGATACATATTGCACAGGACACCGGGGAGAACTCCCTTGCTCTTCAAATAATGCCACAGGATCTTTTACATCCACTTGAGAGTGAAAATGGGGCCTTGGTTTAACGCCTCGTCCAATAAACAGCACCTCTGGTAGTGCAATGCGCCCTCAGCATTGCAGTGAGATTTTAGCCTGGATTATGTGTTCAGGGATCTGGAGTCGGTCTATGAACCAATGATCTTCTAGATTTCAGAGGCGATAGTGCTACCAACTGAGCCAGGGCTGATAGAGAGTATAGTATGGGTAATGTTAAGACATCAGGCGGGAAAAAGAGGTTTCAATAATTGTAAACATTGTGAGGGAGGCAGTCATTATTATTTTACATAATGTTGCTCACTGTTGAAAGCCAATCACATATAGACTAACCATGCATGCATGCCAATCCCTTATTTAACTCCTGTTATACAGATGGGGTAGGGTCTCATGTGAAGGGGTCACGTATCAGGATATAGGAACTGCGAAAAGACGCAGCCCTGGGGCGATAACTGAGGTGCTATCTGGGTAGATGCTCTCTCAGATGGATGTAGAAAATACCACAACACTATTCGAATAAGAATCAGGGGAGTTGTCCTAATGTCTTGGCTAATATTTACCCCTCAACCAACATCACCAATGGGGGAGAAATTGGTCTTTGGCAGTAGTGCAAATCGGGCAATAGCACACCGGCTGCCCATTTTATACTCTGCCTGATTTACATTTCCATAGACAATGTGTCAAACACGCTACAGATTTCCTATCACTCATCTTGTTCTATTGTCCAAGCCAAATTTCTCCCCCATTTATCTCATAGCTGTTTGTGGGATCTTACTGTGTGCAAATTGGCTGCCTCGTTTCCTACCTTACAACAGCCACTGCACTTCAAAAAGTAATTTATTGGCTGTTAAGTGTTTTGGAGCATCCTGGGATTGTTAAAGGGGCTATAGAAATGAAAGTTCTTCCTTTTGCTTTCTTTGATGTTCTCCCTAAATCCCTGTATCCTCAAGGCAGTGACTCATGCTGGGTCAAGATTGCAGAAGTGCTATGGGTGACCATACCAAGGATCCATCCTTCAGGAGTGAACCTGGATAGTGTGCGTGGGTTGTGCTATTTAAGAGGAGCCACCAGTCTACCCGACAAATGCCCCCCTCAAGCATACGGGCTCAAAGCCCCTCAGCAGGAATAGCTCATCATCATCATCATAGGTAGTCCTTCGGAGTCGAGGATGAATTGCTTCCACACTAGAAATGAGTTCTCAGGTGACTGAAGAGTCCAATGCGGGACCTACAGCCTCACAGGTGGGACAGACGGTGGTTGGAGGGACGGGTGGGTGGGATGCCTGGGTTGCCGAGTGCTCCTTCCGCTGTTGACGCTTGGCTTCAGCTTGCTCTCGGTGAAGAGACTCGAGGTGTTCAGCGCCTTCCCGGATGCTTTTCCTCCACTTTGGGCGGTCTTGGGCCAGGTGTAATTGGGGATGTTACATATTTTCAAGGAGGCGTTTCCTCTGCCCACCTAGGGCTCACTTGCCATGTCGAAGCTCCGAGTAAAGCCCTTGTTTTGGGAATCTTGTGTCAGGTATGCGAACAATGTGGCCCGTCCAGCGGAGTTGATCGAGCGTGGTCAGTGCTTCGATGTTGAGGATATTGAACTGAGTGAGGACACTGACGTTGGTGCGCCTATGGATTGGCAGGATCTTGCGGAGGCAGCGTTGGTGGTACTTCTCCAGTGATTTGAGGTGCCTGCTGTACAGAGTCCATGTCTCTGAGCCATATAGGAGGGCGAGCATCACCACTGCTCTGTAGACCATGAGCTTGGTGCCAGGTTTGAGGTCCTGGTCTTCAAACACTCTCTTCCTCAGGCGACCAAAGGCTGCACTGGAACACTGAAGGCGGTATTGGATCTCATTGTCGATGTCTGCCCTTGTTGACAGTAGGCTCCTGAGGAATGGAAAATGGTCCACGTTGTCCAAGGCCTCGTCGTGGATTTTGATAACCGGGGGGCATTGCTGTGTGGTGGGGGCAGGTTGATAGAAGACCTTTGTCTTATGGATGTTTAGTGCAAGGCCCATGCTCTCATATGCCTCGGTGAAGGTGTTGACAATGGTTTGGAGTTCGGCCTCCGAGTGTGCGCAGACGCAGGCATTATCTGCGTACTATAGTTCGAGATGGAGGATGGGACGACCTTGGAGCTGGCCTGGAGGCTGCGGAGGTTGAACAGATTCCCGTTTGTCTTGTAATTTGGCTTCACTCCAGCGGGGAGCTTGCCCAGGCTGAGGTGGAGCATTGCAGCAAGGAAGATCGAGAAGAGCGCTGGTGCGATGACACAGCCCTGCTTGACCTGGATAGTGTGCGCGGGTGTGCTATTTAAGAGGACTTTACAGAACTGTGCAGAACAGGAGGACTCCAGGTGTTGAGTCCTGTAACTTGGATTGGAGTCTCCTTTTCTCACACATTTACCAGATTCTGCTCCCAGACAGGCACGATGTTAGTCCCCCCACTCCGACACCACCGCAACCCGGGTCCAGTTTCCTGGATGAGGGTTGATCACCGATGCTTAGTGGGTTCCTGGCAGGATTCCCGCCACCAACAGGGACCGTGCTGGTGCCCTGCTACTAAATCCCGCTGGCAATGTGGCTGGCCCACCACTGCGGTGCCAGGAGCAGCATCTGGCCAGGTCAAGGGCAGACATGCCCTGAAAACCAGCACCTCTGCTGCCTGGTAGTCCTCGGCATTTATGGGGTGGGATACAGACATGGCAGAGAAGACGAGGCAACTGCTCCTACTGGGGGAACCTCAGGCCAATACTCCTGCTTCTTGTGGTCCAACTCGGTGACAGAGGCTGGAGTGGATCCATTGTAATTACTAACAACAACTTGTGTTTATATAGCACCTTTTACGCAGTAAAACATCCCAAGACGCTTCACAGTACATTACCAGACAAATTTTGACACCGAATCATGTAAGGAGATATTAGGACAGGTTAAAGAGGTAGGTTTTAAGGTGGGTCTTAAAGGAGGACAGAGAGATAGAAAGACGGAGAGGTTTAGGGAGGGATTTCCACAGCTTCGGGTCCAGACAACTGAAGGCACGGTTGCCAATGGTGAGGCAAAGGATATCGGAGATATGCAAGAGTCCAGAATTTGAGAAAAGCAGAGGTCTCTGATGTTTGTAGAGCTGGACAAGGCTATAGATATAGGGAGGGACGAGGCCAGGAAGGGATTTGAACACAAGGATGAGAATTATAAATATGAGGCATTGCTGGACGGGAAGCGAATGTACGTCAGCGAGCACAGGGGTTATGTGTGAACTGGACTTGCTGCTCATTTTTTCCACCAACAGTAAAATTGTGAAAGAAAGGGAGACAAAGGGGAATGGAAACAGTGTGAGCACATGGGATTAGAACCACTGCTCATGTGGAGAATCAACACCGACATAGACTGGTTGGGCCAGGCAGCCTGCTTTCAAATTATAATTTCTATGTAATTCTATGTTATGCCAAGTCTTCATGTTGACAATAAATGTCCTATATTTATGTTGAATTAAGCACATTACCTCTCCATCTTCTCCTGCTGGCTTTTTCACCTCATCCTGTGTGCACACACATTGAACACAAGGGGGAGCTCTAAGCCCACAGTCCACATGTTCCGACACATTCCATTTCCTCAGAAACAAAGCTTCTGAAAAGCAGAAAGAAAGGTGTTGGATTGTGCCTAATTCATGTATGGGCGGAGAGCCCATCCCAGCAGCGAGTGGGCCCCCGTCATTTTGAGGATGTGGCTTCATTTAAATTCCTGCTCATCCAGGGCCCACAAAAATAATTTGGCATTTAACTTTGCTTCTCTTCCATCACCCAGGGAACTGGTTGGAGTGTGCAGGGAGCAGGCTCCAATCAGCTCAAAATAGCAATCGGGGTCCTATTTAGAATATAGCATCCCAATTTCTGTATTAAAGAATTTTTTTGTCTGAAACAGGCAGGCACTTTGGACACCCAGCGGTCTGTCCCTGTTAATGGGGTGATAGGGCTACCCACCCCACTTTGAGATCATTACCACTCAAACTAACACGAGGCGAAGGGCATTGAAAATCGACCCCAACCACTCCTGTAACTCAAAATAACTTTGATTGTCGAGGGACAAATGAGTTGTTGCAGTCGGGAATGATTACTACGGTGAGATGAAATATAGAAATTTATTGAATGAATGTCTGCTGGTAACACATGTTGGGAAATCATATCAATTTTAGTTTTAGTTGGTAGGTAACTGTGGAAAGTGAACCTACAATTTTCCAATACACAATCCCACCAGTCAGGAATCCCAGCGTAGCCTAGTTTTACAGGCATAAGAGTTTTAAAACATACAAAAACATAGTAAAATAAAATTTAAAAACACGTTTTAATGTTAAAAACCCTACCCAATAAGTATATTTTAAACCATAATTAAAAAACTTAAAAAAACATTGGGAAAATATATATTTTTTATAAGACAGTTAATGGCCCTGAAATTCTGGTTGGAGGCTTCTTTCGGACGAATGCCTCCGACCAGAGAATTTTTCCAAAAATACCAGGTGGAATTCTCTTCCCGCACTGCAAAGTGCGCTCCTGTCCTCGAGGTTCCCACGCAGAAGATGCAGTCACGTGTAACTGCTCAACCAATCAGGTAAAGCATTCTCAATTAATAGCAATGGGAACTCCGTATCTAAGAGTACTCATTGCTATTAATTGAGATAAAAAAACAAACACAATAACACCAAATAAAAAATAAAAAACACACCTCACATAATTAAAATTAATTGAAATTAAAGTTAATAAATATCTTAGAGAAATTATTTTTTCCGAGTTTAAAAATTTTTTTTAAATTATGGTTTAAAATAAATTTAACATAGTGGGCATGGTTTTAAAAAATAAAATGTGTTTTTCAAATGTTATATTTTATGTTTTGCGTGTTGTGTTTTAAAACTCTTGCGCCTGTAAAAGTAAATACCGCAATCTTGCCCTTGCAAATGTCCTCGCTCCCGAGATACGGATGATCTGTCAAGCTGGAGCTTGATAGATCAGAAAAGCCAGTTTTCAGCGCGGATGCTGGGGAGGCTGGAATTTCTGGGCCATTAACTTTAATTTAATAATTCTTAAATATGTGGTGTATTTTTTCTATTTTTTATTTGTGTTTGGGTGTTTGGGGGGGTGTTTCTCAATCATAATAATGAGAACTCCAACTTACGGAGTTCCCATTATTATGAATGAGAAAATACTGTACCTGGATTGGCTGCCCAGTGCCATGTGACTCCAGCCCCAGCATACGGACGTCCCGACGTGCACGTGCTCCGATGCGCAGGGCGAGGAGGCCTCAGGATTGGGATCGCAGGCGGGCGCATCTTTTTTACCTTTTTCTGTCGTTTACCAAAGAACCGGGATTTCTAGGTCAACATTATTAAACACAATGGCCCAAATTTTGCACTGAGGCTAACAGCGCTCATCATTATTATGGAATAAATCAGGCAGCAAATTCCGGAGTAGGCACATTCGCAGTTAAACACATAAATCGGAAGTTGCTGTTCGCGTTACCCTGGTCCTCCACAAGATTTGTTACACCAGTACTTTGCCAATAGACTGGGCACAGAAATCCACATAAGTGCGTGAAGTTGTGGTACTTACCCACGAGCTACCCAATAAACACACCAGAAAAAGTTAGGGATTCAGGTGCAAATGAATTTCTAATGGCGTGATAAGTCACTGTTGTAATGTAGGAAACGCGGCAGCCAATCTGCGCATAGCAAGCTCCCACAAACAGCAATGTGATAATGACCAGATAATTTGTTTTTGTGATGTTGATTGAGGGTCAGGACATCGGGGATAACTCTCCTGTGCTTCTTTGAAATGGTGCCATGGGATCTTTTACATTCACCTGAGAGGGCAGACAAGGCCTCGGTTTAACATCTCATCTGAAAGACAGCACCTCCAACAATGCAGTACTCCCTCAGCACTGCACTGGATTGTCAGCCTAGATTTTTGTGCTTAAGTCTTTGTTATGGGACTTGAACCCACAACCATCTGACTCAGACGTGAGGGTGCTACCCACTGAGCCACTGGCTGACACACTAAAAGGAGGTGGCACACCACCATCTTCTCATGGGCAATTAGGGATGAGCAATAAATGTTGGCCTTGTCCCAAGAATAAATAATTTTAAAAACGTGCATGACCAGGATGACATGGTCAATGTGTGACTGAAAGAACTTCAAAACCAACTGTCAGCCTTGACTTAGTGGTTGTACTTTTGCTTCTGAGTCAGAAGGTCATGGGTTCATGTACTACTCCAGAGACTTGTGCACAAAAAGCTAGGGTGACGCATCAGTACAGTACTGAGGGAGCTGTCTTTTGGATGAGACATTAAACCGAGGCCCTGGCTACCCCTCAAATAGATGTCAAGACCTAATTCACTATTCTAAGAAGAGCAGGGGAGTTATTCGTGGTGTCCTGGCCATTATTTATCCCTCAACCAACATCACTAAAAACAAATTATTTGCCCATTTATTTCCTTGCTCTTTGTGAAAGGCACTACATAAATACAAGTCTTTCTTTTAAGTACAAATAGAAAAGGAAAGGAGAATGCCAACATAACCTGCTATGCCTGGCCCCCAGTCTCGCTGTCTCTGAGGCTGACTGCCGCATGTCATCCTATGATGTTGATGACAGCCTCTCTATAGCGGATCTCCTCGTGTGCTGGTTGTCTCCCTCCTGTTGGATGCCTGTGTCTCCTGCAAGAAGAGTGCAAATAGATTAATATGTTGCCCTGGGCAAGGGGGCTTTCAAAGCGTATGAGACAACTTACCATAGTGTGCATGTTGACAGGAGGAACCAGCAAGTGTGGACAGTAGCAGCTTTTGCGGGAGTGAGAGCAAGCAGAAAGAAGGCACCGTGAAGTCTTCCCTGCTGACTCACGGACAGCCAGGGCAAGTGGGGAAGAGAAGGATTGACAGTACTGAGGCAAATGTAGCATCCTCAATGGGCTGTGCAGAAAGTAGGAGAGATGTGAAGGGGAGTCTTACCTTGGCACTTCTGGTGAGATCATTTGTTTTACAGCCAGGTCCTGGAGAAAATGTTGCTTGCATTGACATGTCAAGCCACCTCTCGCCATGCTCATTCATCATTTTGTCTTAGTAACCGCTAAGCATCTGTGGGTTAGAGGACCTCTCCTTTCTATTGTGGTCCTGCTCCATCAGCATCTCCGCGGCCAAATACAAGAACCTCAGGGCCCTGTTCCCTAGATATCTTTCTGCAGCTCCGTGGCCGTGCATGCTGTTGTGTATCCCCCACTTCCTTTGCCCTACCATTGGCCGCCATACCTTTGGCCCTCTGGGACAAAAGCTCTGGAATTCCCTCTCTCCACCTCTACACCTCCTATAAGACCTTCCTTTAAACCTCCCTCTTTGCCCAAACTTTTAGTCACCTGTCCTACTTTGGCTCTGTGTCAATTTTTGTGTGATTATGCTCCTGTGGAGGGCCTTGGGGCATTTTCTCTACATTAGAGGCAATATATAAATGCAAGTTGTTGTTATTTGTTGTTGGTGCCTCCCTGTATTAGCCACAAAAGAAGCACCTCCTCTTTAAGTTGCCGCTGGCTGTTAAGAACCTGCAATGGCTGAGTTCCCACCTCCTAATTGGTGAGCCCCCAAACAAAATAACTTCCAATTACCCTCATGCATTCGAACCCTTTGAGTCTGGGCAAAAATCTGCCCTAGCAGCTTTGGTTTACAAACCTTGAGGGGTAATATTCAACTTATAAAACCGGCCTGCGAATCCAGTGGCAGCTATAGCGATCGCCCCTTGATCTACTTCTGCTGAGAGGAATCGTACACCTGAGATTTCAATGGCTGCATTCTTTCCTGCAGCCATTATCTTTCTCTGACCACCAACAATGAATGCACTGCTGGTTAGGCCCTAGCTGGAGCACTATGTCCAATTCTGGACACAACACTTTAGTAAAGCTGTCAAGACCTTAGCGAGGGAGCAGAGCAGATTTACCAGAACGGTACCAGGGATGAGGGACTTCTGTTATGTGGAGAGATTCGAGAAGCTGGAATTGTTCTCCTTAGAGCAGAGCAGGTTAACGGGAGATTTAATAAAGGTGTTCAAAATTATGATAGTTGTGATAGAGTAAATAAGGAGAAAATGTTTCCGTTGGCAGGAGGACTGCTAACGAGAGGATAATTTTAAAATAATTCTCACTGCCTGGAAGGATGGTGGATGCAGAAACCCTCACCACATTTAAAAGGTGCTTGGATGGGCACTTAAAGTGCCGTAACCTGCAGGGTTATGGACCTAGAGCTGGTAATTAGGATTAGACTGGATAACCTCTTGTTGGCTGGCGCAGATACGATGGTAAGTACTGCAGGGAATCGAATACGGCCAGGGTGATCTCCTGGACTAGTTTCGATCGCCTGAATGGGTCGGAGAGGAATTTTCCCAGATTTCTTTTTCCCCAATTGGCCTGGGTTTTTATCTGGTTTTTGCCTCTCCCAGAAGATCAGATGGCTCTGGTTGGGGTGGAGTGTGAATGTTTTAGTGTAAGAGGTGTCGCATTTGTGTGGGGCAGCCTGGTTGGGCTGGGTGCTCTTTGCCTTTCTGCCATTGTTCATGGATTTATATGTAACCTTCAGGGCTGCTGACCGAGGGTCATGTGGCTCTTTGTCAGCCGGTGTGGACACGATGGGCCGAAATGGCCTCCTTCTACGCTGTCAATTTCTATGTTTCTGTGTTTCTATAATTTGGAAAAAAAACCCGAGGGGAGATGAGGAGAATTTTTTCATGCAGCAAATTGTTATGATCTAGAACGCACTGCCTGAAAGGGTTGTGCAAGCAGATTCAATGGTAACTTTCAAAGGGAATTAGGGCTGCGGAGAAAGAACAGCAAAGTGGGACTAATTGGATAGAACTTTCAAAGAGCCAGCATAGCCAAAATGGGTCAAATGGTCTCCTTCTGCATATGATTCCATGGGGTAATGTTAACTTTGGGTGATACTGTAAAGCGTGCACTATCTGTTCGGCCGATCATTATATGTCTCTCCCAATTTTCATATCCATTGAATTCAATGGAACGTACAATCGGGGGAGATGTATAACGGACGGCTGATCCGATATCGCTCGTTTTACACTATCACTCGAAGACAAAATTACCCCCGATGATTCACTTTAAATAGCAGCCGCATTCTTTAGGAGCTGCAGCCGTGTGTTGTGTCCCACCTTCCCCAGGCCCACCTTTCCTCCACTCAAAGCAAGTTCCCACAGCCAGGCCCAGCTTGGGCTGAGAATTCAACATGAAGATATAATGAGGGAAAGTTTGGGAGATCGGTCTAATTACATCTTTGTAGTCCAGGTGGATCCAATACCATTTGAGCGAGTATAAGTCTTTCAATAATATATGGTGTGTCAAAACAGACTTCAAACTGTTATTGATCGAATATTATGAACATTCGACATAGCATTGAAGACAGCTTTGAGATACAGATTTAATTTCGAATCCTGAAATGTAGAGAATAAATAGATAGAAAATGAGATAACATGGCAGTCGACAGTCCGAGTTTGTATGCCTTCAGAGTTGGGGGATTGGAAAACATGCTATTTAACCTGCCGAGGATGGAGTTAGGATCAAGATCTGTGGGGGGGAAGGGGGGGGGGGGCGTGTGAGGCTTCTCCCGCTACAACCTTTCGGCAGAGGTTTGATGGAAACCTCATTAATGCACAGAAACACGGTTTCCTGGCGGCAAAGCCGGAGGAGCGCTGAGGAAATTCGCCCCCTTGGCCTTCTCAGCTTGGCACTGTTGGCACTGTTGGCACTGTTGGCACTGTTGGCACTGTTGGCACTGTTGACAGTGGCCCAGAATTTGCTGGACCCCGTTAGTTAGACTTTTCCCCTAACCATTCAGCTCGAAAACTGTTTGCACGGTAAATTACTGGAAGTGTGAGTTGATAATGGCGCAGTGAGGTCAACGGGGCATCTGGGACCTCGGTCAATGATGGCACCAACAGTCTATCTCCTTAACCAATGAGACTTAAAGATTGAGAAAGAAACAGAATGACAGAGAAGGAAATAGGATGAATTGGAATCAAATCAGCTACAGGACGAGAATAAAGAGGGAAGGAGAGATTAGATTTGAAAGAGAAAAAAGTGACAGAAAGGAAAAGCATTAAACAAAACATTACATTTAAAAAAGCTCTAGGAATAATTTACTACCTGTAGGAATAAGACTCCACAGTTTAAATTGTTCCCTTTCTGGGCTAGAGAGGTTGATTGGCATTGCAGGCACATAAATCTTGTCATTAAAAGGGGTCGCTTATTCTGGCCCAGTAATTACCACGGATAAGAAGATTGTCTCCCAAAACAACTTGTCAAAGTAATTTCCACTTGAGCTCCATAAAGGTAATAATGATCATTTAACAGGAACAGCTCTTGACAAGGCAAGTGGTTTAATGCAATTATATTGACCGCCAGATAAATCGGAGGTAAAAATATAAAAATGAAGCAGGGGTGAAAATTATACAGGGTCTGAGCTTTAGGAGTTTATAGAACTAACAGCACAGAAGGAGGTTCATTCAGCCCATCGCATCTTCAACCCGAGCTCTTCACTCTTAATCCTGTTTCCTTGCAGTTCCTTGCCGTTCCCACATTCTAATAGCTCTGTACAAAAATAAATTGTCAGGAAGTTGATACTTTTTGCAGTCAGCAACTTGAACAACAACAACAACTTGTATTTATTTAGTGCCTTTATTGTAGTGAAACATCCCAAGGCACTTCACAGGAATATTATGAGATAAAAAATTTGACACCGAGCCGCATAAGGAGAAATTAGGGCAGGTGACGGAGGTAGGTTTTAAAGAGTGTGTTGAAGGAGGAAAGAGAGGTAGAGAGATGGCGAGGTTTAGGCAGAGAATTCCAGAGCTTGGGGACTAGGCAATAGAAAGCACCGTCTTAAGGCATGGTTGAGCGATTATAATCAGGGATGCTCAAGAAGGCTGAATTAGAGGAGTGCAGACATCTCGGGGGTGGAGGGGGGGAGGGGCGCGGTGCTGTGGGGCTGGAGGAGATTACAGAGGTAGTGAGGGGAGAGGCTATGGAGGGATTTGAAAATAAGGTTGAGCATTTGAAATCAAGGCATTGCTTAACAAGAAACCGATGTAGGTCAGCGAGCACATGGGTGACGGGTGAGCGGGACTTGGTGCGAGTTAGGACACGGGCAGCCGAGTTTTGGATCATCTCTAGCTTACGTAGAATGTGGGAGACCAGCCAGGAGTGCATTGGAATAGTCAAGTCTAGAGGTAACAAAGTGTGATATCTTCACAGAGCACAGCACACACAGCTCCTAACATGGCAGGCAGCTCCCTCGGAAGCCTCCGGAATCCGCCTGGTTCTGTTTAATTATTAACTCTGCAGTTGCAGTACACAATACATCCACATCCACAGTGTGGAGCTACAAACATTACAAGCTTACAGACATTACACTTCTTCCTCCTTAATGAAGAAGTTATTATAACAAACATCATACATAACTTTCATGTTTATACATAACATAGGATATAAACTTTTTTTTCCCATATTTACAAATTTAATTTTACCACTTGTTTTCTGTTTCGAAGAGGATACCTTCGCTCTTGAACAGAACCTTCCAAACCTGGTGTCGATTTCACACTAATTCGAGGCTCATCCTGAAGAACGTTTTCCTCCACGGAATTTCCTTGATTTTCATTTGAACTCACTCTAACTTCAGGCTCTTTGTTTTCCTGACTCGGACTCAGACTTTCA
The DNA here is from genome assembly GCF_044704955.1 of Pristiophorus japonicus. Taxonomy (NCBI): domain Eukaryota; kingdom Metazoa; phylum Chordata; class Chondrichthyes; family Pristiophoridae; genus Pristiophorus; species Pristiophorus japonicus. The sequence goes on from NC_091977.1 coordinate 60,242,823, forward strand.
TTCTGATTCTCTCCTGGATTTGTTTCCAGTACATTGGATGTAGGATTTGCTACTGGTATATCAAAACTATCTGATGAGTCAGAAATAATGGAATCATTCCCACCTTCAACTCCTTCCATGTCTGTAGGTAAAATATGATCAATATGAACAAACCTAACCTGTCCATTATCAAACATCTTTACCAAATATGTGCGAGGACCACATATCTTCACCACTCTTCCTGGTAACCACTATAACCATTTATGGTGATGGTTGTTCACTCTCACCTTCTGGTTTAATTTCACACTTCTCTCTTTTACTCTACCTCAATCATGTTTCTCTTTCTGTCTTAATTGTGTCTCTTCTATGGACTGTGCCAAATTTGGCTTTAACAACGAGAATCTGGTTCGTGGCTATCATTTGAGAAACAACTCTACTGGTGTTCTACCAACTTGCTACACGTGCTACTCACGTCATTCTCAGCATCGCGGATGCGCCAGAGTGAATCCACCCTCAGCTCCAAATCCGCAACGAAAATTATTTTCTTCATTTGGTCTCCCTGAAGAAATTGTTTCGGATAATGGACCACAATTTAGTTCAGAAGTATTTGCACAATTCACGAGCAAAAATGGTGTGAAACATACCAAGGTTCCACCATACCATCGATATGTAATCAAAAAATGAGCCAATTTGACAACTGTCGTTTCCTTGGATTTGGACCTAACATTTGTTTTATGAGGGCATGTTTTACAATTTGTACAGTGCGCTCTGCTGCAACATTCGAAGCAGGATGGTATGGTGGAACCTTGGTATGTTTCACACCATTTTTGCTCGTGAATTGTGCAAATACTTATGAACTAAATTGTGGTCCATTATCCGAAACAATTTCTTCAGGGAGACCAAATGAAGAAAATAATTTTCGTTGCGGATTTGGAGCTGAGGGTGGATTCACACTGGAGCATCCGCGATGCTGAGAATGATGTGAGTAGCACGTGTAGCGAGTTGGTCTTAACGCAGGTGAAGGGTCCACAGCCAGCTAGGGAATGGAAGACTAGCAGGAAGAGCAGTGCAAGGAAGGTAGTGCAGGGGTCCCCTGCGGTCATCCCCCTGCAAAACAGATACACTGCTTTGAGTACTGTTGAGGGGGATGACTCATCAGGGGAAGGCAGCAGCAGCCAAGTTCATGGCACCGTGGCTGGCTCTGTTGCACAGAAGGGCAGGAAAAAGAGTGGGAAAGCGATAGTGATAGGGGATTCAATTGTAAGGAATAGATAGGCGTTTCTGCGGCCGCAACCGAGACTCCAGGATGGTATGTTGCCTCCCTGGTGCAAGGGTCAAGGATGTCTCGGAGCGGGTGCAGGAAATTCTGAAAAGGGAGGGAGAATAGCCAGTTATCGTGGTGCACATTGGTACCAACGACATAGGTAAAAAAAAAAGGGATGAGATCCTACGAGATGAATTTAAGGAACTAGGAGCGAAATTAAAAAGTAGGACCTTAAAAGTAGTAATCTCAGGATTGCTACCAGTGCCACGTGCTAGTCAGAGTAGGAATCGCAGGATACCGCAGATGAATACGTGGCTTGAGCAGTGGTGCAGCAGGGAGAGATTCAAATTCCTGGGGCATTAGAACCAGTTCTGGAGGAAGTGAGACCAGTACAAACTGGATGGTATGCACCTGGGCAGGACCGGAAACAATGTCCTAGGGGGAGTGTTTGCTAGTGCTGTTGGGGAGGAGTTAAACTAATATGGCAGGGGGCTGGGAACCAATGCAGGGAGACAGAGGGAAACAAAATGGAGACAGAAGCAAAAGACAGAAAGGAGATGAGTAAAACTGGAGTGCAGAGAAACCCAAGGCAAAAAACAAAAAGGGCCAATGTACAGCAAAATTCTAAAGGTTCAAAATGTAATAAAAAGGCAAGTCTGAAAGCTCGGTGCCTCAATGCGAGGAGTATTCGGAACCCAGGAGAGGGCTCTGAGCTAGTTAGAGTGGGTGAGAGTGCAGATGAACAGGACCCCAAGAAAGAATGCAAAAGGCAGGAGGTAACAGAGCAGAGTAGCACTGGGCTAAGTGTAAACCACAAGGTGATAGGAAGGGACAATATGTATGAATATAAAGGGGCTGCAAGAGGGGTCAAAACTAAAAATCATGGTTTAAAAACTAGTATTAAAACACTCTACTTAAACGCACGCAGCATTCAAAATAAAATAAATGAGTTGATGGCACAAATCATTACAAATGGATATGATTTGGTGGCCATTACAGAAACGTGGTGGCAGGGTGACCAAGACTGGGAATTAAACATACAGGGGTATCTGACAATTTGGAAGGATAGACAAGAAGGGAAAGGAGGTGGGGTAGCTCTGTTAATAAAGAATGATATCAGGGCAGTTGTGAGAGGTGATATTGGCTCTAATGAACAAAATGTTAACTCATTGTGGGCAGAGATTAGAGATAGTAAGGGGAAAAAGTCATTGGTGGGCGTAGTTTATAGGCCCCCAAATAATAGCTTCACGGTGGGGCGGACAATAATCAAGGGAATAATAGAGGCATGTGAAAAAGGAACGGCAGTAATCATGGGGGATTTTAACCTACATATCGATTGGTCAAATCAAATCGCACGGGGTAGCCTGGAGGAGGAATTCATAGAATGCATACGGGATTGTTTCTGAGAACAGTATGTAACAGAACTTACAAGAGAGCAAGCTATCTTAGATCTGGTCCTGTGTAATGAGACAGGAATAATAAACGATCTCCTAGTAAAAGATCCTCTCGGAATGAGTGATCACAGTATGGTTGAATTTGTAATACAGATTGAGGGTGAGGAAGTAGTGTCTCAAACGAGCGTACTATGCTTAAACAAAGGGGACGACAGTGGGATGAGGGCAGAGTTAGCTAAAGTAGACTGGGAACACAGACTGAACAGTGGCACAATTGAGGAACAGTGGAGGACTTTTAAGGAGCTCTTTCATAGTGCTCAACAAAAATATATTCCAGTGAAAAAGAAGGGCGGTAAGAGAAGGGATAACCAGCCGTGGATAACCAAGGAAATAAAGGAGAGTATCAAATTAAAAACCAATGCGTATAAGGTGGCCAAGGTTAGTGGGAAACTAGAAGATTGTGAAAATTTTAAACGACAGCAAAGAATGACTAAGAAAGCAATAAAGAAAGGAAAGATAGATTATGAGGGTAAACTTGCGCAAAACATAAAAACAGATAGTAAAAGCTTTTACCGATATATAAAACGGAAGAGAGTGACTAAAGTAAATGTTGGTCCCTTAGAAGTTGAGAAGGGGGATTTAATAATGGGAAATGTGGAAATGGCTGAGACCTGAAACAATTATTTTGCTTCGGTCTTCACAGTGGAAGACACAGAAACCATGCCAAAAATTGCTGGTCACAGGAATGTGGGAAGGGAGGACCTTGAGACAATCACTATCACTAGGGAGGTAGTGCTGGACAGGCTAATGGGACTCAAGGTAGACAAGTCCCCTGGTCCTGATGAAATGCATCCCAGCGTATTAAAAGAGATGGCGGAAATTATAGCAGATGCATTCGTTATGGTCTACCAAATTTCTCTGGACTCTGGGGAGGTACCAGCGGATTGGAAAGCAGCTAATGTTACGCCTCTGTTTAAAAAAGGGGACAGACAAAAGGCAGGTAACTATAGGCTGGTTAGTTTAACATCTGTAGTGGGGAAAATGCTTGAAGCTATCATTAAGGAAGAAATAGCGGGACATCTAGATCGGAATAGTGCAATCAAGCAGACGCAACATGGATTCATGAAGGGGAAATCATGTTTAACTAATTTACTGGAATTCTTTGAGGATATAACGAGCATGGTGGATAGAGGTATACCGATGGATGTGGTATATTTAGATTTCCAAAAGGCATTCAATAAGGTGCCACACAAAAGGTTACTGCAGAAGATAGAGGTACGCGGAGTCAGAGAAAATGTATTAGCATGGATAGAGAATTGGCTGGCTAACAGAAAGCAGAGAGTCGGGATAAATGGGTCCTTTTCGGGTTGGAAATCGGTGGTTAGTGGTGTGCCACAGGGATCGGTGCTGGGACCACAACTGTTTACAATATACATAGATGACCTGGAAGAGGGGACAGAGAGTAGTGTAACAAAATTTGCAGATGACACAAAGATTAGTGGGAAAGCGGGTTGTGTAGAAGACACAGAGTGGCTGCAAAGAGATTTAGATAGGTTAAGCGAATGCGCTAAGGTTTGGCAGATGGAATACAATGTCGGAAAATGTGAGGTCATCCATCTTGGGAAAAAAAACAGTAAAAAGGAATATTATTTGAATGGGGAGAAATTACAACATGCTGCGGTGAAGAGGGACCTGGGGGTTCTTGTGCATGAAACTCTTTTAGGAGCAAACAAAAAACATTAAACCGTGCCCCCCGGTCTGGGGGAAACACCAACATTTACAATACTCCTTTTTTTTTATTTTTTGGGGTTTTTTTTGGGCACAGAATCGAATTTTTCTCCAAATGCCCCCTATAAAAGGGGAGGGGGACACTAAAAGCACCGGCAATTAAAACAAATTAACTTAAAAACATAAAATCAAATTAAAATTTGGTTGCCGGGCGTGATGATGCACTCCAGTCCCTCCGGTGCCCACCTCTCGCAGAAGGCCGCGAGCGTACCGGTGGACATCGCGTGCTCCATCTCCAAGGACACCCTGGACCGGATGTATGCGCGGAAGAGAGGCAGGCAGTCTGGCTGAACGACCCCCTCGACCGCCCGCTGCCTTGGACTGGCTGATGGCACCCTTGGCCATGCCCAGGAGCAGTCCTACGAGGAGGCCCTCGGACCTACCCGCTCCCTTCCGCACAGGGTGCCCGAAGATCAGGAGTGTGGGACTGAAGTGCAGCCAGAATTGCAGGAGCAGCCCCTTTAAATAACAAAACAGGGGCTGCAACCTCGTGTACTCAATAAAAACATGGAACACGGACTCTTCCAGACCGCAGAAATTGCAGGCGGCCTGGGAGCCCGTGAACCGACTTAAAAATTTATTGCACGGCACTGCTCCGTGCATCACCCTCCAGGTCCTTGTGCATGAAACTCTTTTTGGAGTTTATCTGCAAAACAAAAAAACATTAAACCGTGCCACCAGACCTGGGTGACACACCAGACATTTACAAGGCCCCTTTTTTTTTTCCTCCTTTTTTTTTGTGTTTTTCTTTTTTTTGGTTTTTTTTTTGGGCACTAAAATCACAATTTTCCCCAGTGTCCCCTATAAAAGGGAAGGGGGACACTAAAAGCACTGGCAATTAAAACAAATTAAACTTTAAAACATAAAATCAAATTAAAATTTGGTTGCCGGGCGTGATGATGCACTCCAGTCCCTCCGGTGCCCACCTCTCGCGGAAGGCCGCGAGCGTACCGGTGGACACCGCGTGCTCCATCTCCAAGGACACCCTGGACCGGATGTAAGAGCGGAAGAGAGGCAGGCAGTCAGGTTGAATGACCCCCTCGACCGCCCGCTGCCTGGACCGGCTGATGGCACCCTTGGCCGTGCCCAGGAGCAGTCCTACGAGGAGGCCCTCGGACCTACCCGCTCCCCTCCGCACAGGGTGCCCAAAGATCAGGAGAGTGGGACTGAAGTGCAGCCAGAATTTCAGGAGCAGCCCCTTCAAATAATGGAACAGGGGCTGCAACCTTGTGCACTCAATAAAAACATGGAACACGGACTCCTCCAGACCGCAGAAATTGCAGGCGGCCTGGGAGTCCGTGAACCGGCTTAAAAATTTGTTGCACGGCACTGCTCCGTGCACCACCCTCCAGGCCAAGTCCCCGATGAATAGTGGGAGGACCCCTGCGTAGAGTGCCCTCCATCGGGGACCCCCGCCTCCTCCGGACGGCAAGATGGTACGCCATGGCGTGTCCGGACGGCCGGCGAGGATGGCAAAGTTGAGAGTGTGCAGGAGCAGCCCGTACAGGAAACCCCTCCGCGCGGAACTGAAAGGCACGGAGGGGATTTCCCCGAGGCGGCTCAAGTTGTGAGGCGCCGGCCCCCGAGGGAGGTTCCGGGGTTTGGCGCCGATGAGGAATTCCGTCCGGACGGGGGTCAGTTCGGACGGGATCTCCCCATGTGCTTGAGCCTCCTCGATGCACCTAACGGAGTCAGGGCCCAGAGCTGTTTTTAGCGACTCGATGGCATCGGCCGCGTGGCGGACGTTGCCAGAATTTAGGCACCGCGCCAGCGTGTCTGGCGCCATCCAGCCCGCTCCTCCGCCATCGAGCAGGTCCCTGACCCTGGTCACCTCACCAGCCACAGCCCTCTCTTCTGACCGCCACATAAAACCTCGGTCGTGGAGGTACGGATTCCCGAGCAGCGGCTCCTGCAGGACGGCCGCCACTCCAGCCGGCGGAGAGCTGCGCTTGGTGGAGACTTTGTTCCAGACCCTGATGAGTTCCCTGTAAAAGACAGGCAGCTCCCGGAGGGCGGTCCTGGCACCCCCCAAGTTCACAAACAGGAGCTGCGTGTCATAATTGAGGTCGCGCTGCTGGCGGAAGAAATACCTCGCCAGAGCACACCACCTAGGAGGGGGCTCGACGTAAAGGTATCTCTGCAGGGTCTGAAGACGGAAAGTCGCGAGCTGGGCGCTGACGCACACCAACGACTGACCGCCCTCCTCAAGCGGGAGACTCAAGACCACAGCAGAGACCCAATGCTTCCTGTTGTTCCAGAAGAAGTCCGCCAGCTTCTTCTGTATCTTGGCGACAAACGCAGGGGGAGGGGTCAAAGTGACCAGCCGGTACCACAGCATTGCGGCCACCAGCTGGTTTATGACGAGCGCTCGACCCCTGTAGGACAGCACTCGGAGCAGTCCTGTCCAGCGCCCTAGGCGAGCGGCGACCTTGGCCTCCAGCTCCTACCAGTTCGCTGGCCAGGCTCCCTCGTCGGGGCTAAGGTAGACTCCCAGATAGAGGAGATGGGTCGTGCTCCAGGCAAAAGGCCTGAGCTCCTCCGGCAGGGAGTCCACCCGCCACTGACCCAGTTATGGTTATCTTCATGGCAAAAGCATAGTGCAACCTCTACCTTAACCTATTGTGGGGGAGGGAGCGGAGTCTTTTGTTGAACTCCGCTCCCTCCGCAGCCCAGCGAGGAGTCCCTCGAGCTCGCGCAGCTCAAGGTGTTGCGCCTTTGTCAAGGGCCCGCCCGCGGCCAAGGTTTTAACGGCGGCGCGGACGGACCCCTTGATCAGCTCTGGCTCGGACCATTTTTCCAGGGCCAGTCGGGCTTGGTTGCAGTGACCCCGGCTCTGGGCCAAAAAGTCCCGGAGTTCCTTTGCAGGAATGAGGATGGTCTCGGCGGCGGCTGCGAGCAGATCCACCGCCTCACTGGCGGTGGTCTCTAGGTCTTCACCCGCGTCCCTCACCGAGTCCCCGTCCTACTCCGGGAGGTGGCCGCCAGCAGCCGGCCCATCGACCGCACAAGGCACGGCAAATGACCCGGCCGCTCCAACCGGCCCTGGCTCTGCCCCGATCCCACCCCCAGGATCGTCGGCAGAGGAGTCCCCACTGGGCTCTTTTAAAAATGGTGCTGGTCTGGAAATGACAGCGGAAGGGGTTCCCCCTCCGCCCCAGGAACCGGGGAACAAGGAGAGACCCGGCCATAGGAAATCCCCAGGCTCTCCAAGTGCTCCAGCTCCACAGCAAGAGGCGAGGGTGGGTGTTCCTCCCTCTCCCCGCTGCCACCCCCCGGCCCAGCATCTACAGTGTCATAATAAACATATGTTTCATTTTCTCCCGGGTCGAGCGACTCCCGGGGGAAGTTGGGTATTGGCTGGGCGGGCTCAGGTTCGGCCTTTTCGGCCCCGCCCGCCTCAGTCTCCGGGACGCCCGGCCCGGCGGCAATGCATTCCTCCGCGATCCCCACGCCCCCCACGACAGGCAGATCTTCCACGCCATCCCCGGGAGGCAGAGGCTGGGCAGCCTCCCCGGGGACAGACTCCTCTCGCCTACAGCGCAGCTTGGGGGCGCTGGTTGGGGACGCGGGACAAGCGGCGGGCACCGACTCCTCCGCGGAGGGATGTTGTTCCCCCTCCGCCTCATCGGAGCCGCACCTCCTTTTGTTCCTGGGGGCGCGTGGAGGCAGGGAGACCTCCATGTCTACCGAGGCCTCCCGCTCCGCAACCCCCTTTTCCTTTTCTTGCCCGCGCCCGGGCCCCTCTGTGGTGTTGTTCAAGGGCTCGGGCACGGGCTCGGGGCACCCCGCGCTCGCCGGTGACTGGGTTGGGCCGAGCGCGGTAAACAAATTGTCTGGCGCACTGAGGGGACCCGCCTCTGGATGTTTTGCCTTGTCCCGCGCCTTCCTTCCGTTCGGATGCTCTCCCTCCCCCCCGCCGGAGGCCCCGAAAACAAAGGCCTCCGACGATGCCCGCGCACCTATGGCTCCCGGCACGCGGACGCAACTAGGGGGAGGGGTGGCGGCGGCGCCAGCCTTGGCCGCCATCGGTGGTTTGGCGGCCTTGGAGGCGGGGCAGTTCTTGCGAATGTGCCCCACCTCTCTGCAGGCATGGCACCGCACGCCGTCCGACGTCCAGAAGACGCGGTAGGCAGTCCCCTCGTGCACCACATTAAAGTGCCCTTCCGTCATGTCCTCCCGCGCCAGCCGGACAAAGAGCTGGCGGCGGAAGGAGAACACGTGTCGCAGGCTGTTCTCCCTGAGGCCGAGCGGTATGGGGTTGATCCCCGACCTTACCTCCCCCAGTTGGTGTAGGTGAGGGAGGAGGAGCTCAGCGGAAACAAAGTGCGGGACGTTTGACACGATGACCTTCTGCGCGGTGGCCTCGAGAGGGTCCACCGGCAGGAACGTCCCGCCCACCGTGAGCCCCTTTTCAAGGGCCAGGGACACCGCCCGCTCCGACCCCAGGAATAACACGGCCTTCCCAGACATCTTGGAGGCTGCGACAATGGCCGAGGGGCCGACTACTCCAGCCATCGCCCGCACGCACTCCTCGATGGTCATTGTGGGGTGAGTGTAGCTCTTGACCCCGTGTTTTTTTGGTGATTAGTCTGAATGGTGGCAGATCAGCGGGTGGCGCAGGAGGTGCCGTGGAAGCGGTTGCCACCTGCGCATATGTCCTTGCTGGCCCTGCCACCGGCGTGGATGGGGTCGCCATCACGGGGTCCCTTTAATGGCTACACCCACCCCAAAGTCACAGGCCTTAATGGTCTTTATTGGCCTCGTATATTAACTGAGCAGAGGAGCCCTTAACGAGGCACCTCTCCCCTAGTTGGCAATTGGGGAGGGGCCTTGCTCCCTCTGCTCAGTTGTCTCAATTGTTTTTTTTTAAATTAATTTGGGAGAAAGGGGCCTCAGAGAGAGAGGGGAGAAACAGAGTAACAGAGAAAGAGAGAGGGGGGTGGGAAGTGGGGGGGGAACTGCGAGGGCAGGTCTCCCCTCGCAGCTGTGGGTGGGTGCAATCCAGATGGCAAAACACAAAGTCTTTGGGGTGGTCTTCAGGTGAGGGGAGAAGCTGTCTTCACCTGGGGCAGCTAGAGCCACCAGGCACACACTCCTAACGATGTTTAATAGGGTGATTAAGGAAAATCTTCAGCCTGGTAGCTCCAGCTATCCCAGGCTAGGCAATTGTGGGGGGGGGGTTCAGTTGTGTGTGGGGCCTAGTTGAAAGCAAGGCCCCCACACACACTTCCACACACACACACCCCCGCGATGTTCCGGCCCTCAGTGGTCTTCTTTCCTCCCCCCCCCGATTCAACAAAGTCTTTTTGGGACTGCACCAATACACCCACCTGTTGCATGGTAGAGTCTCCCTCCTTCCACACTGGATGTTTGTTGGTCTTTCCCCCTCTCTCCAACTCTTTGCAGAATGGTAAAATGTTGTTTAAAAGTTTTCTGCTTCCTCCTCTCCCTCTGGGTGAAAGTTGGTGGTGAAGCCCCTTCCTTCCTTCTCTTCCTGGGCTGTTCTCAGGGCTCTCCAGGCAGGAGCTCAAGTTGATAGCTGCTCCTCTCACTGCTCACAGCTCCAACTGAGCAGGACACGCCTCCACTGCTCCACGATTGGTTCCTTGTGCATGAAACTCTTTTTGGAGTTCACCTGCAAAAACATAAAACATTAAACGGTGCCACCCGACCTGGGTGACACACCAGACATTTACAAGGCCCTTTTTTTCCTTTTTTTTTGTTGTTTTTTTTTGAGTTTTTTCTTTTTTTTTTCTTTTTTTTTTGGGCACGAAAATCACAATTTTCCAGTGCCCCCTATAAAAGGGAAGGGGACCCTAAAAGCACCTGCAATTAAAACAAATTAAACTATAAAACGTAAAATCAAATTAAAATTTGGTTGCCGGGCGTGATGATGCACTCCAGTCCCTCCGGTGCCCACCTCTCGCGGAAGGCCGCGAGCGTACCGGTGGACACCGCGTGCTCCATCTCCAAGGACACCCTGGACCGGATGTAAGAGCGGAAGAGAGGCAGGCAGTAAGGTTGAACGACCCCCTCGACCGCCCGCTGCCTGGACCGGCTGATGGCACCCTTGGCCGTGCCCAGGAGCAGTCCTACGAGGAGGCCTTCGGACCTACCCGCTCCCCTCCGCACAGGGTGCCCAAAGATCAGGAGAGTGGGACTGAAGTGCAGCCAGAATTTCAGGAGCAGCCCCTTCAAATAATGGAACAGGGGCTGCAACCTCGTGCACTCGATAAAAACATGGAACACGGACTCCTCCAGACCGCAGAAATTGCAGGCGGACTGGGAGTCCGTGAACAGGCTTAAAAATTTATTGCACGGCACTGCTCCGTGCACCACCCTCCAGGCCAAGTCCCCGATGAATAGTGGGAGGACCCCTGCGTAGAGTGCCTTCCATCGGGGACCCCCGCCTCCTCCGGACGGCAAGATGGTACGCCATGGCGTGTCCGGACGGCCGGCGAGGATGGCAAAGTTGAGAGTGTGCAGGAGCAGCCCGTACAGGAAACCCCTCCGCGCGGAACTGAAAGGCACGGAGGGGATTTCCCCGAGGCGGCTCAAGTTGTGAGGCGCCGGCCCCCGAGGGAGGTTCCGGGGTTTGGCGCCGATGAGGAATTCCGTCCGGACGGGGGTCAGTTCGGACGGGATCTCCTCACGTGCCTGAGCCTCCTCGATGCACCTAACGGAGTCAGGGCCCAGAGCTGTTTTTAGCGACTCGATGGCATCGGCCGCGTGGCGGACGTTGGCAGAATTTAGGCGCCGCGCCAGCGTGTCTGGCGCCATCCAGCCCGCTCCTCCGCCATCGAGCAGGTCCCTGACCCTGGTCACCTCACCAGCCACAGCCCTCTCTTCCGACCGCCACATAAAACCTCGGCCGTGGAGGTACGGATTCCAGAGCAGCGGTTCCTGCAGGACGGCCGCCACTCCAGCCGGCGGAGAGCTGCGCTTGGTGGAGACTTTGTTCCAGACCTTGATGAGTTCCCTGTAAAAGACAGGCAGCTCCCGGAGGGCGGTCCTGGCACCCCCCAAGTTCACAAACAGGAGCTGCGTGTCATAATTGAGGTCGCGCTGCTGGCGGAAGAAATACCTCGCCAGAGCGCACCACCTAGGAGGGGGCTCGACGTAAAGGTATCTCTGCAGGGTCTGAAGACGGAAAGTCGCGAGCTGGGCGCTGACGCACACCAACGACTGACCGCCCTCCTCAAGCGGGAGACTCAAGACCGCGGCAGAGACCCAGTGCTTCCTGTTTTTTCCAGAAGAAGTCCACCAGCTTCTTCTGTATCTTGGCGACAAACGCAGGGGGAGGGGTCAAAGTGACCAGCCGGTACCACAACATTGCGGCCACCAGCTGGTTTATGACTAGCGCTCGACCCCTGTAGGACAGCACTCGGAGCAGTCCTGTCCAGCGCCCTAGGCGAGCGGCGACCTTGGCCTCCAGCTCCTGCCAGTTCGCCGGCCAGGCTCCCTCGTCGGGGCTAAGGTAGACTCCCAGATAGAGGAGATGGGTCGTGCTCCAGGCAAAAGGCCTGAGCTCCTCCGGCAGGGAGTCCACCCGCCACTGACCCACCAGGAGTCCGGAACATTTCTCCCAGTTGATCCTGGCGGAGGACGCGGCCGAGTAAATCTCCTGGCACTCACGCATTCTCCGCAGGTCAGCGGGATCCTCTACCGCGAGGAGCACGTCATCGGCGTAAGCCGAGAGGACGACCTCCACGCCCGGCCCTTGCAGAGCCAGTCCCGTCAACCTCGTCCGCAAGAGGCGCAGGAAAGGCTCCACGCAAATGGCGTATAACTGGCCGGACATGGGGCATCCCTGGCGCACCCCTCTCCTAAAGCGAAGGGGCGCCGTCAAGGACCCGTTAACCTTAATCAGACACTCCGCGGCGGCGTACAAAAGTCGGATCCGGGCGACGAAATGCGTCCCGAACCCGAAAGCACGCAGAGTTCCGAGCAGATAGTCGTGATCCACCCTGTCGAACGCCTTCTCTTGGTCGAGGGATAGGAAGGCGACCGACAGACCAGCCTCCTGGGAGCAATGGATGAGGTCCCAGACCAGATGGATGTTATCGTGGATTGTCCGGCCCGGGACCGTGTAGGACTGGTCGGGGTGGATCATGTGGTCCAGCACGGCACCAAGGCGAGCAGACATCGCCCTGGCGAAGATTTTGTAGTCCGTGCTGAGGAGGGAGACCAGGCGCCAGTTCTTAAGGAGGCGGAGATCGCCCTTCTTAGGCAGCAGGACGATGACTGCCCTGCGCCAAGAGAGGGGCATCTCCCCGGTCGCCAGACTTTCCCCCAGGACCCGCGCGTAGTCGCTCCCCAGGACGTCCCAGAACGCCCTGTGGAACTCCACGGTCAGCCCGTCCAGCCCCGGGGATTTTCCCCTCGAGAGCCGGTCGAGGGCACCGGTCAGCTCCGCCAGGCTTAGCGGAGCTTCCAGATTTTCGGCGCCCTCCGGGCTGACCTTCGGCAGGTCCTCCCACAAAACTCTACGCGCTTCCTCGCTGGACGGATCCGGAGAGAACAGAGCCCCGTAATATTCACGGGCCCTGTTGTTGACGCCCTCCGGATCCGAGACGAGAGAGCCGTCGTCGGCCAGCAGCGTCAAGAGCTGCTTACGGACACTCTGCCTTTTTTCCAGCGAGTAGAAGAAGGGGGAGCCGCGGTCCAGATCCCGCAGGAACCGGATCCGCGACCTCACGAACGCGCCTCGGGACCCGACGAGCTGCAGGTCCTTCAGCGCGGCCTTCTTCGCTTCGTACACCGTCCGCAGGGCCGGGTCCTGGACGACTTGACCGAGACGGGCTTCCAGGTCGAGCACCTCTTTTTCTAGGCGCCCGACTCTGGCCGCCCGCCTCTTGGTCGACCCCCTCGCGTACTCTTGACAGAAGACGCGGACGTGAGCCTTGCCCACGTCCCACCATAGCCTCAAGGAGGGGAAGCCCCCCTGCTTCCTTCTCCAGTCGGACCAGAATCGACGGAACGAGTCCTGGAACCGCACGTCCTCCAGCAGCCGGTTGTTAAAGTGCCAGTACGCGGACCCCGTCCTCGCGCGGAGCGAAGCGAGCTCCGCCCACACCAGGTGGTGGTCCGAACACGGCACCGGCCGCATGGAGGCCGCCGGGACGCAGGAAACGTACGCCCGAGACACGTAAAGGCGGTCGACTCTGGACCATCCAACTCCAGGCCTCACCCAAGTAAAGACGCTGGAGTCGGGGTGGAGATTTCGCCAGACGTCCACCAAGTCGAAGGACCCGACCAGGTCCCTCAACTTCTCCATCGCCGTCATGCACTGCGGGGCACCGGAGCAGTCCCTCGCCTCGAGGGTGCAGTTAAAATCCCCCCCGAGGACAATGCAGTCGCCGACGTCGACGGAGCCAAGAAGAGCGGACACCTCTTCAAAGAAGCGCGTTTGCTGCGGGCCGGGCTGAGGGGCGTACACGTTCACGAGATGGAGCGGCACGTCCCCCAGGCGAACCGTTACGTGCAGCAAGCGGCCTGGCATGGGCTCCTCGACCCCCAAGATCTCCGGCTGAAAATGCGGGCCCAGCAAGATGGCCACTCCACTAGAAATGGCGGTGAGGTGGCTCATGCGGACCTCTCCTTGCCATTCCAGGAGCCACGTGGCTTCGTCTCCCGGAACGGTGTGGGTTTCTTGCAGGAAGCACACTGCATATTTCCCCTCCCGCAGGAGCGAAAAATTGTCAAATCTACGGCGTGCCCCTCTGCCGCCGTTGATGTTGAGGCTGGCTATGGTTATCTTCATGGCAAAAGCATAGTGCAACCTCTACCTTAACCTATTGTGGGGGAGGGAGCGGAATCTTTTGTTGAACTCCGCTCCCTCCGCAGCCCAGCGAGGAGTCCCTCGAGCTCGCGCAGCTCAAGGTGCTGCTCCTTTGTCAAGGGCCCGCCCGCGGCCAAGGTTTTAACGGCGGCGCGGACAGACCCCTTGATCAGCTCTGGCTCGGACCATTTTTCCAGGGCCAGTCGGGCTTGGTCGCAGCGACCCCGGCTCTGGGCCAAAAAGTCCCGGAGTTCCTTTGCAGGAATGAGGATGGTCTCGGCGACGGCCGTGAGCAGATCCACCGCCTCGCTGGCGGTGGTCTCTAGTTCTTCTCCCGCGTCCCCCACCGAGTCCCCGTCCTCCTCCGGGAGGTGGCCGCCAGCAGCCGGCCCATCGACCGCACAAGGCACGGCAAATGAACCGGCCGCTCCAACCGGCCCTGGCTCTGCCCCGATCCCACCCCCAGGATCGTCGGCAGAGGAGTCCCCACTGGGCTCTTTTAAAAATGGTGCTGGGTCGGGAAACGACAGCGGAAGGGGTTCCCCCTCCGCCCCAGGAACCGGGGAACAAGGAGAGACCCGGCCATAGGAAATCCCCAGGCTCCCCAAGTGCTCCAGCTCCAAAGTAAGGGGCGAGGGTGGGTGTTCCTCCCCCTCCCCGCTGCCACCCCCCGGCCCAGCATGTACAGCATCATTAAAATCAGTTGTTTCATTCTCTGCCCGGTCGAGCAAATCCCGGGGGAAGTTGGGTATTGGCTGGGCGGGCTCAGGTTCGGCCTTTTCGGCCCCGCCCGCCTCAGTCCCCGGGACGCCCGGCGGCAATGCTTTCCTCCGCGGTCCCCATGCCCCCCACGACGGGCAGATCCTCCACGCCATCCCCGGGAGGCTGAGGCTGGGCAGCCTCAACTGTCTCACCCTCCCCGGGGACAGACTCCTCTCGCCTACGGCGCAGCTTGGGGGCGCTGGTGGGGGACGCGGGACACGCGGTGGGCACCGACTCCTCCGCGGAGGGATGTTGTTCACCCTCCGCCTCAACGGAGCGGCGCCTCCTTTTGTTGCTGGAGGTGCGCTGAGGCAGGGAGACCTCCATGTCTGCCGAGGCCTCCCGCACCACCCCCCCCTTTTCCTTTTCTTGCCCGCGCCCGAGCCCCTCTGTGGTATTGGTCAAGGGCTCAGGCACGGGCTCGGGGCACCCCGCGCTCGCCGGTGACTGGGTTGGGCTGAGCGCGGTGGTCAAATTGTCTGGCGCACTGAGGGGACCCGCCTCTGGATGTTTTGCTTTCTTCTGCGCCTTCTTTCCGGTCGGACGCTCTCCCTCCCCCCCGCCGGAGGCCCCGAAAACAAAGGCCTCCGACGATGCCCGCGCACCTACGGCTCCCGGCACGCGGACGCAACTAGGGGGAGGGGTGGCGGCGGCGCCAGCCTTGGCCGCCTTCGGTGGTTTGGCGGCCTTGGAGGCGGGGCAGTTCTTGCGAACGTGCCCCACCTCCTTGCAGGCATGGCACCGCACGCCGTCCGACGTCCAGAAGACGCGGTAGGCAGTCCCCTCGTGCACCACATTAAAATCTCCCTCCGTCGTGTCCTCCCGCGCCAGCCGGACAAAGAGCTGGCGGCGGAAGGAGAACACGTGGCGCAGGCTGTTCTCCCTGAGGCCGAGCGGTATGGGGTTGATCCACGACCTTACCTCCCCCAGTTGGTGTAGGTGAGGGAGGAGGAGCTCAGCGGGAACAAAGGGCGGGACGTTCGACACGATGACCCTCTGCGCGGTGGCCTCGAGAGGATCCACCGGCAGGAACGTCCCGCCCACCGTGAGCCCCCTTTCGAGGGCCAGGGACACCGCCCGCTCCGACCCCAGGAAGAAAACAGCCTTCCCAGACATCTTGGAGGCTGCGACAATGGCCGAGGGGCCGACTACCCCAGCCATCGCCCGCACGCACTCCTCGATGCTCATTGTGGGGTGAGTGTAGCTCTTGACCCCGTGTTTCTTCGTAATGAGTCTGAATGGTGGCAGGGCAGCGGGTGGCGCAGGAGGTGCTGTGGAAGCGGTTGCCACCTGCGCATATGTCTTCGCTGGCCCTGCCACCGGCGTGGATGGGGTCGCCATCACGGGGTCCCTTTAAGGGCTGCACCCACCCCAAAGTCACAGGCCTTAATGGTCTTTATTAGCCTCGTTGGTGTTTGAACAGAGGGAGCTCTGAAAGAGGCACACCTCTCCCCTTGTTAATGATTGGGGAGGGGCCTTGTTCCCTCTGCTCAGTGTCTTAATTGTTTTTTTTTAAATTAGGAGAAAGGGGCCTCAGAGAGAGAGGGGAGAAACAGAGTAACAGAGAAAGGGAGAGGGGGGTGGGAAGGGGGGGGGAACTGCGAGGGCAGGTCTCCCCTCGCAGCTGTGGGTGGGTGCACTCCCCAGATGGCAAAACACAAAAAACACAGTCCTTGGGGTGGGTCTTCAGGTGGGGGGAGAAGACGTCTTCACCTGGGGCAGCTAGAGCCACCAGGCACACATTCCTAACGATGTTAATAGGGTAAATGAGAAAAATCTTCAGCCTGGTAGCTCCAGCTATCCCAGGCTAGGCAATTGGGGGGGGGGGGGTTAAATTATGGGGGGGGCCTAGTTGTAAGCAAGGCCCCCACACACACTACCACACACACACACACCCCCCGCGATGTTCCGGCCCTCAGTGGTCTTCTTTCCTCCCCCCACCGATACAACAAAGTCTGTTTGGGAAATGCACCCACACCCACCTGTAGAAATGTAGAGTCTCCCTCCTTCCACACTGGATGTTTGTTGTTGGTTTTTCCCCCTCTCTCCAACTCCTTGCAGAAATGGTAAAGAGTTGTTAAAAGTTTTCTTTTTTCCTCCTCTCCCTCTGGGTGAAAGTTGGTGGTGAAGCCCCTTCCTTCCTTCTCTACCTGTGCTGTTCTCAGGGCTCTCCAGGCAGGAGCAAAAGTTGATAGCTGCTCCTCTCTCTGCAGCTCAGCTCCTACTGTGCAGGACACGCCTCCACTGCTCCACAATTGGTCCTTGTGCATGAAACTCTTTTTGGAGTTCACCTGCAAAACATAAAACATTAAACGGTGCCACCCGCCCTGGGTGACACTCCAGACATTTACAAGGCCCTTTTTTTTTTCCCCCCCTTTTTTTTTGTGTTTTTCTTTTTTTGGTTTTTTTTTTTGGGCAGCTCAAGGTGTTGCTCCTTTGTCAAGGGCCCGCCCGCGGCCAAGGTTTTAACGGCGGCGCGGACGGACGCCTTGATCAGCTCTGGCTCGGACCATTTTTCCAGGGCCAGTCGGGCTTGGTTGCAGCGACCCCGGTTCTGGGCCAAAAAAGTCCCGGAGTTCCTTTGCAGGAATGAGGATGGTCTCGGCGGCGGCCGCGAGCAGATCCACCGCCTCGCTGGTGGTGGTCTCTAGTTCTTCTCCCGCGTCCCCCACCGAGTCCCCGTCCTCCTCCGGGAGGTGGCCGCCAGCAGCCAGCCCATCGACCGCACAAGGCACGGCAAATGAACCGGCCGCTCCAACCGGCCCTGGCTCTGCCCCGATCCCACCCCCAGGATCGTCGGCAGAGGAGTCCCCACTGGGCTCTTTTAAAAATGGTGCTGGGTCGGGAAGCGACAGCGGAAGGGGTTCCCCCTCCGCCCCAGGAACCGGGGAACAAGGAGAGACCCGGCCATAGGAAATCCCCAGGCTCCCCAAGTGTTCCAGCTCCAAAGTAAGGGGCGAGGGTGGGTGTTCCTCCCCCTCCCCGCTGCCACCCCCCGGCCCAGCATGTACAGTATCATTAAAATCAGTTGTTTCATTCTCTGCCGGGTCGAGCAAATCCCGGGGGAAGTTGGGTATTGGCTGGGCGGGCTCAGGTTCGGCCTTTTCGGCCCCGCCCGCCTCAGTCCCCGGGACGCCCGGCCCGGCGGCAATGCTTTCCTCCGCGGTCCCCATGCCCCCCACGACGGGCAGATCCTCCACGCCATCCCCGGGAGGCAGAGGCTGGGCCGCCTCGACTGTCTCACCCTCCCCGGGGACAGACTCCTCTCACCTACGGCGCAGCTTGGGGGCGCTGGTGGGGGACGCGGGACACGCGGCGGGCACCGCCTCCTCCGCGGAGGGATGTTGTTCCCCCTCCGCCACATCGGGGCGGTGCCTCCTTTTGTTCCTGGGGGCGCGCGGAGGCAGGGAGACCTCCATGTCTGCCGAGGCCTCCCGCTCCGCCCCCCCCCTTTTCCTTTTCTTGCCCGCGCCCGGGCCCCTCTGTGGTGTTATTCAAGGGCTCGAGCACGGGCTCGGGGCACCCCGCGCTCGCCGGTGACTGGGTTGGGCCGAGCGCGGTAAACAAATTGTCTGGCGCACCGAGGGGACCCGCCTCTGGATGTTTTGCCTTGTCCCGCGCCTTCCTTCCGTTCGGACGCTCTCCCTCCCCCCCGCCGGAGGCCCCGAAAACAAAGGCCTCCGACGATGCCCGCGCACCCATGGTTCGCGGCACGCGGACGCAACTAGGAGGAGGGGTGGCGGCGGCGCCAGCCTTGGCCGCCTTCGGTGGTTTGGCGGCCTTGGAGGCGGGGCAGTTCTTGCGAACGTGCCCCACCTCCTTGCAGGCATGGCACCGCACGCCGTCCGACGTCCAGAAGATGCGGTAGGCAGTCCCCTCGTGCACCACATTAAAATTTCCCTCCGTCGTGTCCTCCCGCGCCAGCCGGACAAAGAGCTGGCGGCGGAAGGAGAACTCGTGGCGCAGGCTGTTCTCCCTGAGGCCGAGCGGTATGGGGTTGATCCCTGACCTTACCTCCCCCAGTTGTTGTAGGTGAGGGAGGAGGAGCTCAGCGGGAACAAAGGGCGGGACGTTCGACACGATGACCCTCTGCGCGGTGGCCTCGAGAGGATCCACCGGCAGGAACGTCCCGCCCACTGTGAGCCCCCTTTCGAGGACCAGGGACACCGCCCGCTCCGACCCCAGGAAGAAAACAGCCTTCCCAGACATCTTGGAGGCCGCGACAATGGCCGAAGGGCCGACTACCCCAGCCATCGCCCGCACGCACTCCTCGATGCTCATTGTGGGGTGAATGTAGCTCTTGACCCCGTGTTTCTTCGTAATGAGTCTGAATGGTGGCAGGGCAGCGGGTGGCGCAGCAGGTGCCGTGGAAGCGGTTGCCACCTGCGCATATGTCTTCGCTGGCCCTGCCACCGGCGTGGATGGGGTCGCCATCACGGGGTCCCTTTAAGGGCTACACCCACCCCAAAGTCACAGGCCTTAATGGTCTTTATTAGCCTCGTTGGTGTTTGAGCAGAGGGAGCTCTGAAAGAGGCACACCTCTCCCCTTGTTAATGATTGGGGAGGGGCCTTGTTCCCTCTGCTCAGTGTCTTAATTGTTTTTTTTTAATTAGGAGAAAGGTGCCTCAGAGAGAGAGGGGAGAAACAGAGTAACAGAGAAAGAGAGAGGGGGGTGGGAAGGCGGGGGGGAACTGCGAGGGCAGGTCTCCCCTCGCAGCTGTGGGTGGGTGCACTCCCCAGATGGCAAAACACAAAAAACACAGTCCTTGGGGTGGGTCTTCAGGTGGGGGGAGAAGACGTCTTCACCTGGGGCAGCTAGAGCCACCAGGCACACACTCCTAACGATGTTCATAGGGTAAATGAGAAAAATCTTCAGCCTGGTAGCTCCAGCTATCCCAGGCTAGGCAATTGGGGTGGGGGGGTTCAATTGTGGGGGTTCAATTGTGGGGGGGGCCTAGTTGTAAGCAAGGCCCCCACACACACTACCACACACACACACACCCCCCGCGATGTTCCGGCCCTCAGTGGTCTTCTTTCCTCCCCCCACCGATACAACAAAGTCTGTTTTGGGACTGCACCCACACCCACCTGTAGAAATGTAGAGTCTCCCTCCTTCCACACTGGATGTTGTTGGTCCTTTCCCCCTCTCTCCAACTCTTTGCAGAATGTTAAAAGTTGGTAAAAAGTTTTCTTTTCTCCTCCTCTCCCTCTGGGTGAAAGTTGGTGGTGAAGCCCCTTCCTTCCTTCTTTTCCTGGGCTGGTCTCAGGGCTCTCCAGGCAGGAGCTCAAGTTGGTAGCTCCTCTCCTCACTGCTCACAGCTCCTACTGTGCAGGACACGCCTCCACTGCTCCACAATTATTCCTTGTGCATGAAACCCAAAAAGTTAGTTTACAGGTGCAGCAGGTAATCAGCAAATCGAATGGAATGTTGGCTTTCATTCCGAGATGGATGGAGTACAAAAGCAGGGATGTCCTGCTGCAACTGAACAGGGTATTGGTGAGGCCGCACCTAGAGTACTGCGTGCAGTTTTGGTCACCTTACTTAAGGAAGGATATACTGGCTTTGGAGGGGGTACAGAGACGATTCACTAGGCTTATTCCGGAGATGAGGGGGTTACCTTATGATGATAGATTGAGTAAACTGGGTCTTTACTCGTTGGAGTTCAGAAGGATGAGGGGTGATCTTATCGAAACATTTAAAATCATGAAAGGGATCGACAAGATAGAGGCAGAGAGGTTATTTCCACTGGTCAGGGAGACTAGAACTAGGGGGCACAGCCTCAAAATACGGGGGAGCCAATTTAAAACCGAGTTGAGAAGGAATTTCTTCTCCCAGAGAGTTGTGAATTTGTGGAATTCTCTGCCCAAGGAAGCAGTTGAGGCTAGCTCATTGAATGTATTCAAATCAGAGATAGCAAGATTTTGAACCAATAAGGGAATTAAGGGTTATGGGGAGCGGGCGGGTAAGTGGAGCTGAGCCAACAGCCAGATCAGCCATGATCTTTTTGAATGGTCGAGGGGCTAGATGGCCTTCTCCTGTTCCTAATTCTTATGTTCTTATGTTCTTATGTCCAATGTTTTACTTGTTGTTATTTTCCACATTGGAAACACCTCAACCCACTTCGAATGGCTATCAATCGCAATGAACAATTGTTGTCCTTCTAACTCAGCAAAATCAATATGTAGTCTGTGCCACACCCTGGGAGGCCATTTCCATAGCTGTAATGGTACAGGTGGTGGTTGCTTGCTTACCGATTGACATATCGTACACTAACTCACGATGTACTCTATATCTTTATCAAGACCTGGCCACCATAAATAACTGCATGCAAAACTCTTGATCAAGCACATTCCCAGGTGCTGGTCATGGAGGTCTCCTAATAATTTGGACCTAACTTATTTGGTATAACCACTCTTGCACCCCACATGATACAATCTTTATCGACTGATAATTCATTCCTACGAATGAAGAATGGATGTGTATCTTTGTCTGGTAAGGCAGACTTGTCTCCTTTCACTACTATTTAAGGCAAATTCTGAAATTGATCTTTATATTTCACCGGTACGGTGATACGACCTACCACAGTAATTTTCTCTCCCGAGTAGCCTCGCAGCTCTATCTTGGATTTCTCCAGTTGGAAATCACGCAATTTGTCGCGGCACAGCGACTCCGTACTACACTCATGGGTGCACCCGTGTCAATTTCCATTGGTATCTTGAATCCCGCAACATCTATGTGGATTTTGATGCTTTTCGAATCGCTGTCCATTAATCTCGTGCTCCTGATGACGTGTAACTCTAACATCTCCTCGTCCTGTTGTTGTTCTTCCATGCTATGTAGTCTCTTGGTATTTCTACTCATAGCTTTGAACACTGGACTCATAGCTTTAAAAGTTGGTTTACCCTTCAGTCGGCATGCCTTCGCAAGATGCCCAGTCTTCCTGCAGAAGAAACACTCGACGTTCACGTATGGACAACTTTGAGCAATGTGTTGTCGCAGGCACCTATAGCACGACTTCGACGCGCTGTTAGAATTTCCAGGTTATGAGACTTTGGGCCCCCACCGTCTTTTACTTTGAACCTGCAGGTGATTTACCTCGTTTGACTGACGACCGTAATCATTAGTTAATTCTTGGGAATTTTGTTCGGCCATGCCCATCGACCTCGCTGTCTGACAAGCAATCTCAAAAGTCAAGTCATCCATCATCAATAACTTCCTTCTGATTGCATTATTTTTCACCCCACAAACAAAACGATCCCGTAATGCTCGGTTTTGAAAGTTTCCAAAATTACAGTGCATCGATAGCTTTTTTAATACTATGATGTAATTACTGATACTTTCATCAGCCTTTTGATTCCGAATCCCAAAACGATAGCTTTCAGCAATTTCTAATGGTTTGGGGTTATAGTGCTGCTCCAGCTTTGTTAAAAACTCTTTAAGCGTTGTGTCCTTTGGCTCGTCAGGCACAAGCAGATTTACAAGGGTTTCGCACAATGCCGGACCCGCCTCCGATAAGAAGATCGCTTTCTTATGTTCCAATAAAGCCCGGTTCTGGACTGCATTGTCTGGAACTTCGATTATGTTATTTGCAGTGAAATACATTTCTAGCCGATCCTCATACGCTTTAAAACATTCCCAGTCGTGTCTATATTCCTCCAAATGTCCGATTACACCTGCCATTTTAATCTCTAGTTGTTCACACTGTGTGCTGTATTTGACCTCGGATTTTGTAGCTTTTTTCCAAAAACAAAAACTTCCAAAGTCTCTCTGTCGGCTGGCTGAATCCTTCCCCAACAAAATTTAAGCTTTAAATCATCCAAAAAATCCCATCCTCATCGCCAAATGTGATATCTTCACAGAGCACAGCACACACAGCTCCTAACATGGCAGGCAGCTCTCTCGGAAGCCTCCGGAATCTGTCTGGTTCTGTTTAATTATTAACACTGCAGTTGCAGTACACAATACGTCCACATCCACAGCATGGAGCTACAAACATTACAAGCTTACAGACATTACACAAAGGTACGGATGAGGGCTTCAGCAGCGGCTGAGCTGAGGCAAGGGCAGAGATGGCCGAGGTTACGGAGATGGAAATGGACGATCTTAGTTATGCTAATATGCAAGATAGAAAATTCTTACAGCAGGTCAGTAGTCACCAGACCACCTCACACATGGGCTGACTTGCTCTTGGCAATGAAGGCGTATGATAAATAAGCATCTATCTCTCGCGTTCACCAGTTATTGTTCTTACATACTCTGTGCCAGTTTGATGATTGTTCTGGTCACACAAACAACCGTTGGTGATTTGAGAATTGAGAAAGTTAACTTGATTTACAGTAACTGAACGCCATTATGCTCTTCAAATAAATGAAAGGAAAGAAAAAGGAAGACTTGCATTTATACAGCACCTTTCCTGACCTCAGGACATCCCAAAGCACTCTACAGCCAATGCAGTACTTTTGAAGTATAGTCACTGGTGTAATGTAGGGAACTGTAGCAGCCAGTTTGCGCACAGCAAGGTCCCACAAACAGCAATGAGATAATGACCAGATAATCTCTTTCAGTGATGTTGGTTGAGGGATAAATATTGGCCGAGGACACTGGGGAGAATTCCCTGCTCCTCTCGAATATTGGCATGAAACCTTTTGCACCCACCAGAGAGGGCAGACAGGACTTTGATTTAACATCTCATCTGAAAAACAACACCTCCGACAGTGCAGTGCTCCTTCTGTACTACTGTATACTGCACTGAAGTTTCACTAAAATGGGACTTGAACCCACAACCTCTGACCCAGAGGCAAGAATGTTACCATTGAGCCACGGCATAACTCTGCCTACATGATCATGGAAGTACTCCCACTGGCGGATAGATAGCTTGATGGCAGCTGCGAAGAGATGCACAACATCTGCGAAGGAATCTCCAGACATCAGGTCAGTCAGTGTCAGAAATTCAATGCAAGATTGCTCCCTCTTCAATTACAACCTTTTCGAAATTGGTTCAAATCGTTGTTAAACTGCCAATTAAATTACTTCAAATATTTCTTCAAGGTTTATTCTCGGCTCACCATTCATTGTTCACAATACCTGCCACTAATCATGTTTCCAAGTCTCTGGCATATATTTTCCTCGGTTTGATAATCGTAGCAAAAAATCAGTGTGAGCAGAAAGGAAAGGAACTGTCTTATCTCCCCTACCTGCCCCCGCGCCCCTCACCCCCTCCCCCCGCGCCCCCCGCTTACTATAGATTTAAAAATATTGGCACAAGTAGAAAAATATAAATCTCAGATTTGGGACTCCGGTTCCAAGAGTATCTGCTCATTCATTCCATTTACTGTTTGTGGGATCTTGCTATGCACAAATTAGTAGCCCTGTTAACTTACAAAACAACAGAGACTATTAATAATGATCCAGAAATTCCTTATTCACAGTCGTTCGTTTGCATCCAATTAGATGCGGCAAGTCACTGTGTTTGTAAAACTATTCAATTTACTTCATCAAATTGTAGTTTTTGTTTTACCTGCTCCATTTAAGCACAAAATAATCATTGCGGCTGTATTATTTCACCCACGCATTTGTGTAAACTTTCAAATCTGTATTTAAATATTTGAATTCAGAACTAAGCACACTATTAATTTAGTTGTCACTGAAAAATGACAGAAATGAACATCTAAATTGTTCAACATTAATGTCCCTGGCACACAAAAGGAGATCTGTCTTAACTGTTGCAACGTTGACCTTTTATAAATGCAACCAGGGAGGTACAGTTATTAAATCTTTCATTTCTTCAAGACTCCCTTCTCTGTCCCTCAGTGGTGCCAACATTTCATTCTCTATCCTTACTTTTTGATGTCCTTATAAAACAGTTTAAAAGAAAGAACTTGCATTTATGTAGCACCTCTCACTACCTCAGGACATCCTGAAGTGCTTTACAGCCAATGAAGTACTTTTAAAAAGAGCAGTCACTGTTGTAATGTAGGAAATACAGTAACCAACGCCCACAAACAGCAATGAGATAATGACCAGATAATCTGCTTTTTTTAGTGCTGCTGTTTGAGGGATAAATATTGGCCAGGATACTGGGAGGACTCTGCTGCTCTTCCTCAAACAGTAACGTGGCATCTTTTACATCACTTGCACTCCTTCAGTACTGCATTGCATTGTCATCCACCTTAAATATATACAATGACCCAGCCTCCACAGCTCTCTGGGGTAGAGAATTCCCAAGATTCACGACCCACTGAGAGAAGAAATTCCTCCTCATTCCCGTTCTAAATGGGCGACCCCTTATTCTGAAACTATGCCTCCTATTCAGCGCAGCGGCCCCGACCTGCGAAGACCATCAGCAGCACGTCGGGGCCTTAAAAAGCGAGCAGCGTGGAGCATACCACTTCAAGGTACAGTGCGTGCTGGTGCAGGAGAGCAACCGCTGTAAAGAGGGCGATTGGATTGGACGTCACCAAATTCCAGGTCGCTGATTGGAGCGTGGGCAGGTACAGCGGGATAGATGAGGTTGGGGCGAAGGAGCGACGAGGTCGGGGTGGAGGAGCCATGAGAGATCGTGGAGCAAAGTGATTAGGGCCCAGGAAAGGCGTGAGTTCGGGGCCCAGAAGAGGCGAGGGCCCAGGGACAGCACAGCCGGTACACACTGCGATATGTGTGCGCAACAGGTCCATGCAGCAGAGCTGGTCTCCAGTCGTCGTGGTTAATCCTGGCCACAGGACCAAGACTTAGCTCTGCCAACCCGTGTGGTGGCTGGTGTGCAATGGCCACCATACATTAAAAAAATCGACGGACAGGCATCTTCCACCCTTCAACATGTGTTTTGGGACCTGGAACATTAGGTCCTTCATTGAAACTCATCCCTTTTTGGCATGGAAGCAAGTCATCCTCGATACGAGGGACTGTCTGTGATGATGATGATGATTGAATTGTCAATATGGATTATATGCTCAAGTCTCTGGAGAGGGCCTTAAACCCACATCCACCTGACTCCAAGGCAAGAGTGCTACCACTAAGCTCTGACTGACACAACTGTTAGTTTAGTTCTAGTTTCCTCTGCTGCTGGAGAGAGAGGATGTCCTGGAGGGGTCAAGGACAGAGGGCTGGATTCTTGGTTGTCTAACGCTTCAATTAGCAGCCAGAGGGGGGGGTTAATGGGAGTGCAAGAGGTTACCGACTGGGCGCGCAGCATTTAGCGCCCCGACCGAAAATTCATTTGGGGCTCACCGGGGGTGCAAACCTGTAGCGCCTGGCTGCTGACGATTAGTGCGATCTTGACATGTTCCTGGTGCAATGCCCACGCTTGCGCCCTGGTCAGAAAATTAGATGCAGCCGCCTCATTTAGCAGCTGCCAAGAACAACGTCTGGAAAAACAGTCAGTACAGGCTTGCAGAGTCGTTAACTGATGGCCACTTAAAGAGATGAGGAAGCGCTTCTGTCGGAGGTCACAGTCAGTGCAACGTTTACACACAGCATGGTGGTGAGCCTCTGAGTTGCAGCGGCAGACAGACATAGCAGTTTGAGCTAAAGAGAAAATTATTTCTAAAACTTTAATGGGGTCATTACTTGTTCACAGCGTCGCATCCCACATGCTCTAGCAAGGCATTGTGAAGAGTGAAGGGCTGTTGGTCATGTTGGCGGCCGAAGGAGGAAAGCCCCTCGAGGTCGCGGCAGTAGGCTTTACGCCCTACTGCTTCACACCGGTGGCAATGCTCATACCTGGACCTGTCTGAGGAGCAATGTGTCAGAAGGCTGCAATTCCGAAGGGAGGTCATTACAGAGATATGCCATGTCCTGCAGGAAGACCTGCAGCCTCATATCGGCACCAGGACTGCCCGTTGCAGTGAAGGTCATGGTGGCACTCACCTTCTATGCATCCAGCTCCTTCCAGGCTGCATCAGGGGACATGTGCAGTGTCTCTCAATTCACAGCCCATCGCTGCATCTGTGATGTCACACAGGCTCTCTATACATGCAGAATGGACTTCATTACCTTCCCGATGACCAGGGAGAAACAGGATGAGCACGCATGTTTGTTTGCTAGGATAGCGGGCTTCCCGATGGTGCAAGTTGCAATTGACTGCACGCACATGGCCTTGCGAGCACCATTCCATAATGCAGAGGTCTTCAGAAACAGAAAGGATACCACTCCCTAAATTTGCATAGGTGTGCGGCCACATGCAGCGCATCCTCGCTGTCAATGCTCGCTATCCTGGAGACGCACATGATGTGTTTATCCTGCGGGTGAGCACTGTGCCACGACTGCTTCAGCCCCCACGGCAAAGCCGAGGCTGGCTGCTCAGGGACAAGGGATATGGCCTGGTCACCTGGCTAATGAACCCCCTCCGCAACTCCACCACAGAGCCAGAGGAACATTACAATGAGAACCATGCCGCCACCTGCAACATCATAGAGATGGCAATAGGGGTCCTGAAGCAACGATTCCTCAACAGGTCTCACTATTCATTGTGGTGTGCTGCATGCTGCACAACTTGGCCATCATGAGGGCCCAGGCCTTGCCATTGGGGATCACAGGCCCATCTCAGGAGGATAAGGAGGACGAGGGGGAGGAGGAGGAGGATGAAGAGGACCAGGAACCTGCCAATGCCCTGAATGAACAGCAACACGATGAGGACCAGTAACATCCATGGAGGAGATAGTGTGCCAACGTTGGTAGGACTATTCGGCAGCGGCTCATAAGGGAACGCTTCGCTTAAATGGAGTGAGCTGAGGGATGCAGTTAATAATGAGCGCCTATTGTGGCACGATAATGCCACCTCTTCATTACAAGTCAACAGTCATACATCAGAGGTTGAAGGAAACGTTCAACATTACATTTTATTGCAACCACATCCCTCAAACAACCCCAAAATCCCACCACCTCAAAGATAATATAATGGGGTACCCGCCCCTTCAAATAATACAACTGATGAATAACATTTACAACATATGTACACAGACCCCACCCCTCAAAGAAAACAAAATGGGGCACCCGCCCCTTCAAATAATACAACAGATGAATAATAGGGCCCATGGCCTTTCATCAGTGGGTCTTGTGTAGACATTTCCCACCCCTCTGCCTCACCCCCCTCCCTCACCTATTGCTCCTCCTCAATGGGTCCCCAGTGCCTGCAGCAATGCCACTTGAGGGCTGCTGTGTGTCTGAGGGAGACAGACAGATGGCCCAGCATGACCCCCTGGAATGCTTGGCTGCTGAGAATGGGCGGCAGCAATGTGGGATGGCTGGGGTGCAGACTGCGGCAGGTGCAAAGGCAGAATGGCAGTGTCGGGAGACCGAATTATGTTCTCCTGAGAGAGGACATCACATTCCGTCTCTACCTATGGCCTGCCACTCCCCAGGGCAGAGCCTCCGCATCTGGAGCAATCTGGTGGAGCGCAGATTGCTGGCCTACTTCGGCACCGTTGCTTCCCCATTGGACCGATGGGGCCCCAGACACGCTGGCAGCAGTCAGTGCTTGCGTGGCATCAATTTGACCGTGCATCAGAGCAGACAGCACATTGATGCCACCACACACTGACGACATGGCAGAGTGCAGGTGTTGCGTGGTCTCGGCCTGCCACTCAATGGCTACTGCCACGTCAGCCATGGCTTGGACCCCATGGTCACTTGTGGCATCGAACATCCATTGTAACCTACCAAGGATGGGCTCGATGGGCCCTCGAAATGCAAATGCCAAGGTTGAGGTGGCCTCCGCCACATTCAACGCAAGTAAATCCACGCTCAGCGGGATCCTCACCTGTTGTCCTTACTATTAGGGGGATCAAGGGGTATGGCGAGAAAGCAGGAATGGGGTACTGAGGTTGCATGTTCAGCCATGAACTCATTGAATGGTGGTGCAGGCTCGAAGGGCCAAATGGCCTACTCCTGCACCTATTTTCTATGTTTCTATGTTTCTATGTTGTGTAGGCATGCCTGTTCACTGTGTGATGTCTGTAACACTGTATGCAACATTGAATGTACCCTTGTACTGTACACACCTTACCGGTACACTAGAGGGTGCTGTTGCTGGAGACCCAGGGGTTGCCTGCACACAGCAGGTAACCCAGTATAAAAAGCAACACACAGCTTGTTGTCAGCACTCAGGAGCTGCTAATAAAGGACTGCAGGTCTGCAGAGTTCAAGTACCATACCCTGCCTCGTGGAGTCATTACTAAAGGTGCCTACATACACTACAACTGGTGACGGGAATACGGGATCACGAACTACACGCCCAACATGTCTAACCTCAGCAACTTTCATCAATTTATAGAGGGAGAAGATTGGGATGCTTTTGTGGAAAGATTGGAACACTTCTTTATAGTCAACGACCTGGACGGGGACACACCGGCCACACTACTGAACAAACGTAGGATCATCCTGCTTAGCAGTTGTGGGCTCACCATCTATGGTCTCGTCACCATCTAGCCCCGGAGAAGATAACCACCAAGAGCTATGAGGAACTTGTAACAATCATACAGGAACAACTAAAACCGAAAGAAAGCATCCTCACTGCCAGGCACCGGTTCTACACTTACCGGCGACCTGAGGGCCAAGAAATTGCCAAGTATGCTGCACACCTAAGAACACTAGCTGCACCGTGTGAGTTTGGCGACCACCTTAATGAAACACTAAGGGACATATGTGTCATCGGAATCGGCCACGAGGGCCTCCTACACAAATTGCTCTCGGCTGACATCACGGTCACCCTGCAGTAAACAATTCAAGTGAGCCAGGCCTACATGGCTTCGGCCAGTGACTCCAGGCGAATACTGACCCAGGACTCTAAACCGGCGAGCGCAGTGCACCGCATGGACACTTCTAACGGCAGAAATGCTGCCCCGAGTCTCGCAACCCTGAGTCCGCCTCATGGGGCAAACCAAATGGCCCCGTGCTGGCGCTGTGGAGGAAACCACAGGGCCCACCAGTGTCGCTACAAAGACTTGCATGCAAAGGCTGCAAAGAAAAAGGGCACCTTCAGAGAATGTGCAGAAAAGGCTTTACTCACTGTGTCTCGGATGAGTTGGCTAATCACCGGGGCTCTGACATAGATGAAGATGAAGCTGCTCTAACCCTGGGAGAGGAGTATGGAATCTTTACCTGCTCCACCGGAAGTTCTCTGTGGATGATGGAAGTGGACATCGATGGGGTCCCAGTCTCCATGGAGATTGACACAGGGGCGAGCCAGTCTATACTGTACGCACCTTACCGGTACACTAGAAGGTGCTGTTGCTGGAGACCCGGGGTTGCCTGCACACGGCAGGTAACCCAGTATAAAAAGGAACACACAGCTTGTTGTCAGCACTCAGGAGCTGCTAATAAAGGACTGCAGGTCTGCAGAGTTCAAGTACCATACCCTGCCTCGTGGAGTCATTACTAAAGGTGCCTACATACACTACATCGCCAATGCACCCTTGAGCTCGCGGTGCATCCCCATTGACTCCCTGGACATAGTCTCCAAGTCCAGGTCCTCATCTGCCTGTCTATGAGCAGGACTCATGGGTGACTTACCCTCCAGAGAGCTGGCCCCCTCGCTTCCCCTCATGCTGGGCATTGCTGCAGGCCACTGGGGCCAGGAGCCTCAGCTTCAACCAACCCCGAAAAGACGGGCACCGAGGTGCTCTCCCCACTCGATCCAACTGTGGACGTGTCGTGCTGTCCCGCACACTGCTCTCCACCACCTCCTCATCTTTTCCGTGGTCTGAAGACATAGGCTGACAGGCAGGCTGCTGCTCTTCTGGCTCATCGTCTGTCAGTACAAAGCAACAAAAGTGCGGAGGGGGCAGGAAGGCCAGATGGAGGGGGGCATCGTCATTTTGGTTGCAACATCTTTCAAGGCATGTAGCCTCAAGGCTAAGGGGACTCACACAAAACGCCCATCTCATTCACATACCGTCACTGTCGAGCATAGACTCTGCCTCTCTGACCTCCACCGCCACGACTGCAGCACCCATGAGGGCATACACTCGCTCCTCCTCATCGGTCAGGTCCTGGAGGTAGGGCCAGCCCTCTCCCCGAAAATCCAACTCACGCAGACAAAAGCAATATTTTTGTAGGTGCTGATTTGCCACATGTGTCTGCAGTAGGGTACTTGCGAGTAATATGGCGAAGTGTGCAGATCAGCATTTCATCCTGTGTGGCATCGCACAGGGGATGTGTGAACGGTGGGTCTGGGGCACAAGCAACTACCAGTAAGTATTAAGCTCAGGCCTGGGACCACATATGAAAAGTTGAAATGTGCTGCTCGGTGGGCTCAGGCTCAATAAGGAACTAGAAGGTGAGAGACATTTGGATGGGCGGGGCATGTCTGGTGAGGCGATAGAGAGGCCTCAGGCTGGCTTCAGCAATGAGGAGCATGGCCTGGTACACATAGAGAAGGGGTAGGCACTGCAAAGTCTTTACATTGTGTGGGAGAGTGAGGTTCACATGAAGGCATTGGAAAGCGAATGGGAAGGGTACTCACCCTGACGACTGTAGTGAGGCCGTCGAATGTATTGTGGCATTGGATCGCTGTTGTGGGCACCACGCTCCGGGCTGTAACATGCTCAGCCATGCCCATCCAGAGCCTTGTCAAATCCCGAGGCACTGGCATTCGTCCCCCTCCAGGCCGGAGTGCACTCCAGCGAATCTCCATTGCCTGCAGCAAAGAACATAAGAACATAAGAACATAAGAAATAGGAGCAGAAGTAGGCTCTATGGCCCTTCGAGCCTGCTCTGCCATTCAATAAGATCACGGCTGATCATTGACCTCAACTCCACTATCCCGCCTGATCTCCATAGCTCTTGATTCCCCTAGATTCCAACAATCTATCTATCTCAGCCTTATATATTCAGAGACTCAGCATCCACAGCCCTCTGGGCAGAGAATTTCAAAGATTCACAACCCTCTGATTGAATAAATTCCTCGATCTCTATCTTAAATGGCCTTCCACTTATTCTGAAGTTAAGGCTACAATTCCCTGTCAAAATTGACATTAACTTTGGGAATTATTATGAAAGCGAAGATTTTTCATTTCACAGCGATCATTAACCACACAGAAGAGATAAAACAGTATACGAATGGCCTCAACTCTTGAAGCCTCAAGGGTGGTGGGTGAGAAGCGGGTAGAAAGAGGCGTCCTTCTTGCTCCTCCATTTTCACGCTCTGAAGACCCTGTGGAGATGGAACTGCACATGCCTGAACTTAAGTCGCCGTACCTTTATGACTCATCTGTTCCCGGGGTCTGACTTGGAGTTCCGTGCATGCAATGGGTCCACCAAATTTACTGACCAAACTTTTATTATTGCCTCCCCAGCTCTGGTGTTCAATGGCTGATTTAACGCCCCTATCAGCTCCTCGCCTGATTCTGACGAATTTCTGGGCGGAAAGCGCAAACTTTTTCAAGGCG
Source organism: Pristiophorus japonicus (assembly GCF_044704955.1). Lineage (NCBI taxonomy): Eukaryota > Metazoa > Chordata > Chondrichthyes > Pristiophoridae > Pristiophorus > Pristiophorus japonicus. Next base: position 60,275,176 of record NC_091977.1, read on the forward strand.
CTAAAATTAACGCTCCGCCTGGGTTACCGCCCCAAATGAGGCAAGGCCGAATTTCTCCCCCAGAATTAATTTGGTTAGAGTTAAGAAACAATATAGGTGCCATTATACTACTAAGTGTATCCTATATGTCGCCAACCAGTGGGAAGGATATAGAGGAGCAAATTTGCAGGGAAATTACAGAGAGGTGCAAGAACTATAGAGTAGTGAAAATGGGGGACTTCAACTATCCTAATATAGACTGAGTTAGTAATAGTGTAAAGGTCAGAGAGGGGGCAGAGATTCTGAAATGTGTTCAGGAGAATTTTCTTGAATGGTACCTTTCCAGCCTAATGAGGAAGGAGGTATTGCTGGATCAGGTTCTGGGGAATGAGCTGGGGCAAGTGGAGCAAGTGTCAGTATGCGAACATTTAGGGAACAGTGATCACAGTATCATAAGGTTTAGATTAAAAAGGACAGGGAGCAATCTAGAGTAAAAATATTTAATTGGAGGAAAGCTAATTTTAGTGAGATGAGAATGGATCTGGCCTGGGTAATTTGGAATCAAAGATTGGCAGGGAAATTCAACAACGGGCTGTCTTTACAGAGGAGATGGTTCGGGTACAGTTGAGGTACATTCCCATAATGGGGAAAGGTCGGACGACCGAGTCCAGAGCTCCCTGGATGACAAAAGAGATAGTGAGTAAGATGAAGCAGAAAAAGGAGGCATATGACAGATGTAATGTTGAGAATACAAGTGAGAACCAGGCTGAATATAGAAAGTTCAGAGGTGAAGTGAAAAAGGAAATAAGAGGAGCAAAGGGAGAGTATGAGAATTGATTGGCAACTAATATAAAAGGGAATCCAAGGGGGAGAAACACGGTAGCACCCTGGGGCTAACTTCTTCAATTTTGAAAATTTTGTGTCAGGCACAAAGGATTCTGAACTTCTTCAAAATGGGCTTTATCGCCCAAGGAAGGAAGAGGATGGTAAATCAAGCGCTCATGACCTCAGTGGGACACTACAGGGGGTCTACCACCAGAGTGCTATTGAATTCCAGGTGACTTGCATTCAGCAATCATCCTTCAATTCTTCAATTCTTTAATTCTTCACACTGGCTCATTCCGGTTCTCAAAGGCGAGGGTCTCTCAGCTGGTCATTTTCACCATATTTTCAACTGAGATCAACTCAAAGACCTCATGGCTATGGCTGCTCCTAATCCAGATTAAAGGGAGCGAACTCGTCGGTTTAATGACGCTGCATTGGAGGCATTTGTGGGGGCAGTAGAACAAAGGAGGGAAGCGCTGTTCCCCACATGTGGAAGGAGGCCATTGCCCCAGGTCTTCAGGGCCATGTGGAGGGAAGTGGCACAGGGGGTCTCAGCCAGTAGCGTCGTGGAACGTAGCCTGACACAATGCCGTAAGAAATTTTACGACCTCAGTTGGGTAGTCATAGTGAGTACATGCTTCAACAGGTCCTACATACCAATATCTGAACCTCTGTCTGTGCACACTGCGTACACCACCACTCCCCCACCACTCACTCACCAAACATCTGCAACTACTCAAACTCACATCCTCATCTCATGCCTTGCCTACATTCACAGCTATTCAACGACAACAGGCATATCTCCCAGACACATAGCTGGACTCTGACACACACATTCTTTTCTTTTGCAGGCCAAGATGACCCACAATAGGAGGGAGCAGCAGAGGACAGGCGGGGTGGTGTGGTGGTGGTGGGGGGGGGGCGGGTAAACCTCAGCTCCAGCAGTTCTCAGACCTTGAGGAGCGAGTGCTGCGACTCAATTGCCCGCAGGTGGTGGGCTCCATGGCTGTCGACGACGTCAACCCCACTGGTGGCAAAAACGGTATCTTCATCCCCTCTCCTTTTCTCATCCCACATCCCCCTCACACCAGAAAGCTTTATCACTTTCCATCTTCTGATATTGTCTTCATTCCTTGCTCCATTCCTGCCCCCTGCCCTCACCTTAACATGAGTCTTGTGCCTTTATGCTTTCAGATAATCAGCCAGCAGATGACCAGCCTCCCAATGACAGTGACAAAGGAGAAAAGGAGGACCCAAGCACTGTGTTACTGCATCGCTCACTCGCAGGCACCACCTCAGAGACTGTCACTATGCGTTCATTAGAGGCAAGCTTAGCAGAGGGGTCTGCACTGGGTTATGCACCAGGGATGAGCAGGCTGTAGCAAGGCCAAGGGGAAAGGGTAGCTCAGGGGCCAGCTCCACGGAGGGAAATTTCGCACATGAGTTCTGCTGCACAGAACTCAGATGAGGACCTCGATGGGGCGGTGTTCACAACAAGGGTGATTGCCATGCATTCCAAGATGATAGATGCGATGGCAAGGGTGCCCGAGAGCATCTTGGCAATGGTAAGAGGTGTGGAGGAGGCTGCCTCCAACATTGCACAGAGCTCTGCACACACCATGGAGCCCATCATTTCCAGTGTGCAGACGATGGTGGACTCCCAGAGAGACTGTGGGAACCTCATGACACGTGTCATAGACAATGTGGCAGCTTCCAGTGCAACACAGATGGAAGCAACGCAACGTCTTAGCGCTGTAATGCAGACAATGGTTAGTGGCATCGAGGCTCAAACTGCTCTCATGCAGTCTCAGCTAGATGCCACGCGAGCTATAAGTGCGACCATCATCGCTGTGTCCATCACAGTCGACTGGGGATCTCACGGTGTCACAGCAACCCACCAAGCTGTGCTCCAGCAGATTGTTAGGGATGCGGGAGCGGCAGTGGGTCAGTGAAGCAGGAACCTGCTGTCCTATCTCAGGATGACAGCATTTCTGATCCCACCACTGCCACTCCGCCATTGTACTTGTCACTGCCTGTCATCCAGCCTGCCCAAACTGTCGCCGCCCATTCTGAGGTGGTGCAGATTACAGCCGGGCCTTCCAGCCCCAGAGCTGGTCGAGGGTGTCCTGCAAGGCCATCTGTAGTCTGTGGCCCTGACATTCAGGAGCCTCCCACCAGCCATGCTGCAGTCACTGGGGAGACACTACATAAGCAGTAGAATAGATAAAGGCAGTGTTGAGTTAAGAGAGGATATAAGGTTTTGCACGAGGGTGAATAGTAAATGTAATTGTTGTATGATAATGTGGATAATGTTTTATGATAAAAATGTAATTGGAATGTTGCATATTTGGTAGTGTCTCTTATTTCAGTTTTGGGGCTATGGTATCAAATGAGAAATTTATGCAATGATGGGGATGTGCAGAGCAACCGGGAAGTGGCCTGGAATTCATTGGAACCAAAGTCTGATGAGGCGGCCGCAGACCACCCTTGAAGAAGGCCGATTGAATGCCTGACTCCTTCATCGCTGCTGCTCCTGTTCCTCCTCCTCTTCGTCCTTGCCCTCCTCCTCATCTTCGTCCACCTCTTCCTGCTTCTCCTCCTCCTTCTCCTCCTGAGGTGGTGGAGCTATTCCTGGTGGCCATGGCTGTGCCCTCATGATGGCCAAGTTGTGATGAATAGGGACACTTGTTCGGCCGAGTTCTGGAGGACTTCTCCTGAGCAGTCAAGGCAGCAGAACCGTTGCTTCAGCACTCCGATGGTCTGCTCAATAACGTTCCTGGTGGCAGTATGGCTCTCATTGTATGAGTGCTGGGCAGGAGTGGTGGGATTGAGAAGAGGAGACATGAGCCAGGTGGAGAGTGGATAGCCCTTGTCTCCGACCAGCCAGCTGCGAGCCTGTTGTGGTGGATGGAAGAGAGCTGGCACACCGGTCTGGTGCAGGATTAGTCATTGTGGCTGCTGCCAGGATGGCGGGCACTGATGGTGAGTATTCGCCGTACGTGGTTACACACCAACTGCACATTCAGTGAGTGGTAACCTTTGCAGTTACGGAATACCCAGGATTGTTATGCGGTTGGAGTTTCAAATCTGCCCTCAATGAAAGTCAGAAATCTTTAAGAGCCAGAACACTGCTTCAACTGCAAATCGCTCAAATCAGTCAAAATGCTTGTCTGTATATGTGAATCTAAGAAGGAAATATTATTGGCTGACTAAAACTTCACCAGATGTGTCGTCCTGTACCATGGGGAAGCCCGCTATCCTGGCAAAGCCACATGCACGCTGTGCTGCTTCTTTCTGGTCATGGGCCATGTAGAATTTACCAATATCTCGCAAAGATTCCAGGTACCTTTCCCCTGCAGAGGAGAAGAATCCCTTTCTGGACTTTTAAAATGGAAGGAAAACTTTGGGACACAAATGAATTTTAAAGGGGCAGACGAGGCCTGCAGCGGATAAAAGGGGGTGCATTCATGGAGACCCTCCCCTCAGTGTTTGGACTCATAGGAAAGGGAATTTAATTTGGAACTATCTACCAAAAAGTTTGAAATCCTAAAGTGCACATGGAAGAAACTACGAACTTTAATCGAATTTGGGATTTTTAAAAGGTGTATGTTGGGTCTGCAAGAAAAGGGGTGGGGTCAATATCTAAAGGGCCAGTTTGGACGTTGGAACTAATCAAATTGTCTGGGAACTGTATACCCTCGAAACTTGCCCCTTGAAAACATTAGCATTTAAACAATCAACGATGGAAGAAACATTTATCACCGCACCCGGAGGACCCAAATGTCACATACATATTCCAACACCTTTTCAACAGGCATAGAAATATCTGGCTCAGGCCAGACTAGCACAATGGAGAGCTCACCAACTTCAAAAAGCCTATTAACGCCAGATTAAAACCACTTAATCAAGTTTCAGTTAGCTGGCTGAAAAATCGAAACAAAGAACTGAGCTAGATTTGGTGGAAGATAAGAAAGCCTGTTTTAGTATAATTGAAGTCTGTTCTGGCAGTTAGTTGTGCTTCAAGAGACACTATTAGCAGTCTCGTTGCATAAGTTCTACACCAGCCTCGAAAAGTGGGATCCCGAAACATCGGCGAAAGGAATCTCTAAAACCCAGAAGGACAGCACCACAACAGCAAACAGGCTGTCAAAACCACTATTGGAAAGTTGCGGGCCATCGCGACCAACTAAACAGTCAACTGGAACCAACCCGACAAAACCGAAGAAAAACCGAAGATTTTTCCACTCTACAAGCTGGTCCTACGCTACCAAGGGGTACAGACTACAGAACGTGGACAACTAAGGTGAACCCCACGGACAACTAAGGCGAATCCTGGAGTTGGAACTGTCAAAAAGGGGATTGGTGAGCATAGCCCCTGAACCCCCCAGAGCTATAACTTCATTAGTTAGGGGAATTGGGAGGAGGGAGGCTGGGATAACTTGTGTAAATGTATCTGCATTCTCCTTTTTACCCCATTTAGAGTTTAAGCCGTATTCTTTTCCCCCACAGGCTGTAATTTGACAATTTATTCAATGTGTTGTACCCCTCAGTGTGTATTGGTTTGTGTGTGTTATTAAAGGTGTGCCTTTTACTTCTTTTTAAACACAATAAAGCCATACCTGCTTCCTACCTTGAAACCGATTGTCTGTCCAAGTCTGTCACAGTCCCTTCATAATTCCAGTGTCTAGAACCAAGGGTGTGGGAGCGATTCAGAACCGCTCATATAAGGTCAGAAGGGAAAGCTGACCCCCTGCAAACCACCCCTTACATAATGGCAACCCAGATGGGACACTGGTACAAGGGACGTGATAAGAGAAAGACTGGTTTCAGGAAACGAAGCAAAATGGAAGAGGGGATTTCCTCGTATGTGTTTAAGAAGGTAAATGTGGCTAAGGAGTGGGTACTTGATCTATTGTATGCTGAGCGTCCAGAAGATGCTGCAGCTCAATGGACCGAGAGCAAGGACCATAAAAGGTCGATAGAGAAGGCCATTTGGCTAATTTGCCTTCAGCAACAGATCCGGCTTCTAGATGAGGAGAATGAGAAATTAAAGGGAGTATTGAGACAGGCAGAAGAGAGGTCCAGCGCAAGGGCCACAGTCAGGGAAAGGCTGTGGACAGAGGTGGGGCAGTTAAAGGAAAGTAGAGAGCTCACTAAAGAAAGGCACAAAACCCAACTGGACCTTTTACAGTGTCAGATTATTGAAGCCAAGAATAGCGAATGGGCATTGCGGGAAGAGAATTCCTGCCTCGCCAAGCAAGTTAAAGAGTACGGGGAGAGGGTGAGAGACATTCAGGTAGCCTATAAGGTTGCCAGTACCAGGGAATTTGAGGCAGGAGACCATGGCCCCTGCCAGCAGCAGATCCAAAGCTTGAACCTTGCTCTATCCCGGGCTAAAGGCATGGTGTGCCTGATAAACCCGGGTTTAGCCCAGGAACATCTGGTTGGGCAAGGAGAAACCCCTCAGTCACCGCCTGCAGCTCCCGGGAACGGCCCAGAGCAGCAGGGGTGTCAGCCAGAGTGCGGGGCAGGCAAGGATTGCGAACTACCAACACCGGCAGCCCCGAGTTTTAACTCGGCTTGGCAGCAGGGGTAAGCGGGCGAGTCAATACAAGGAGGGCCGGAACCAGGGCCAATGCACCCGGTCCGGCAGCAGAAGTTTAGCCCGCCTGATGCCAATGGGGCAGCAGGACATCTAGAAAGCAACTTCGTAGTCCCCCACAACACCCAAAAACTGGGGGCTATGATAGGCCACCTAAGTAAGCTCACCCAACAGGGGGATCCCTCGATACACTTCCTGGAAGTGGAACACACAGGGGATATTAACGGGTGCGATGATTCAGAGCAGGCTAAGCTGTTGCTCTTCTCGCTAGACACCAAGCTGTGCCATTCCCTCTCTGCAGACAGCAGAAAGGGGCGAAACACGTACGCTATGGTTAAGGAGGAGGTTCTCGAGGCCATGGGTATGAACGACGGGAGTCCTTTCTCCCGAGTTGAGAAAACAGTGCAGCTCGATGGGAAGACTCCACAGGCTTTCACCGACAGGTTGTGGCCGGTCTACGAAAGGGCCTGTGGTGGGGTTCTTGACCGGGCCCACCTGAACCCTAATGAGCTGGTAAACTGTCTCTGCAGCCTGGTGGCAAACAGCCTACCTGGCGTAAAGGCAAAAGCCGAGGTCCTCGATCCAAGAGATCCCAGAACCACCGAGGAGACAGTGGTCAGGCAGTTGACCCTGGCTTACCGGAACAGTAGAGGGACAGAGGAGCCCTCCTCTAAAGGGAGGGTCCATGAGATTAAACCCAGCCAAGGCAAGAGAGAGTGGCATCAGGAAGGTGGGAACCCTCCCCACAAAGGGGGCGAGTGTTTTGGGTGTGGGAAAAGTGGGCACTGGAGGAAGGACTGTAGGAACCCATGGAAAGAGACTAAGGGAAAGGCCACTCCAGCCCCAGCCCGTAAGGCCAGGGCAGGAACACCCGACACATATGAGACACTCGTAGCCGCCATACAGACACTCATAAACGGACAGGGAGCAGTAGCTATCGCAACCGGTACAGTAGCCGGTACGGTAAAACCCTCTGCTCCAACCCACCCAGATGCATGACTAAGGCCAGTGCAGCCTGTGTACCTGTGTTCCCTAGAGTACGATGCCTGGAAGAGACCGTGTGTTATGATGAAGCTGGAGAAAGTGAAAGGGACCTACCTGCTAGATACCGGTGCTCCCAGCACCCTTGTATATGCGGATAACCCAGCTACCTCACCTCTATCGAACGGGGTCCCGTACAGTCTAGTGGGGTTCACAGGAAATGAGCAAACTGGTTCATTTTCCATCCCGCTCACCATTCAGTTCGGGACACTCAAAACCAAATGGAAGTGTATCCTGATGAAATGGGAGCAGAAGGGAAAAGGGATCCTGGGAGCTGATTTTATCATTGGCCACCAGATCCTAGTGGATCTCAGGAGCCACTGTCTATGGGGAGCCATAGTGACTGACAGGGAAGGTGAGGTGGCGGTGTACCATGAAGCCAAAGGAGGGTTATGACTTGGAATTACTGGTCAGTAACACCCCAGTGGAGTACCAGGCATATGTACGGGCACATCTTGCAGCATTTGCCACCCACAAACATGACTGTGGTAGGGTAATGGGGGTGGAAGTTAGTATAGTAGGGGACCCCATGACCCGACCACAAAAGCAATATAACTTCCCCAGGGAGGCAGAGGCAGACCTGACAACGGCGCTGGGATCACTGGTAGAGCAAGGGGTGTTAAGACCGATAGCAACCCATGTGAATTCTCCACTGTGGCCGGTTAAGAAACCGGACAACTCATGGAGGGCCACCGTGGACTATCGAGTACTAAATAAGAATATCCCTGCCTGTGCACCCACTGTAGCAGCTGTAGCGGATCTCATAGGGAGTATTCCAGCATCTGCGACCACTTTCACGGTGCTGGATATTTCAAATGGGTTCTGGTCCGTTCCTTTAAAACGGGAGGACCAGTACAAGTTCGCCTTTACCTTTAAAGGCCAACAATACACGTGGAACTGTCTTCCCCAAGGCTTCCACAATAGTCCCAGCATTTTTCACCAATGCATGGCGAACTGTTTAAAGGGCTTTAGCAGACCCCAGCAGTTGGTGCAGTATGTGGATGACCTGCTTCTGTTCACCGATCAGGGGGAGGGACACAGCACACTGCTGGCCGAGCTGCTGGAGCTGCTAAAAGAAGAAGGGTTTAAAGTAAACCCCAAGATCGGCCAGAAGGAAGTCAAATTCCTGGGGCTGACTGTGCGCGCTGGGGAAAGGGCCATTGACAAGGCTAGAAGGGAGGCAGTACAGGAGTTACCAGCCCCCAACACAGTGACAGGGGTAAGGTCTTTTCTAGGACTCACCGGGTACTGCAGAGACTTCATTGAGGATTATGCAGCCACCGCAGCCCCTCTGCTCAGGCTCCTACACAAGGGTGTAGAGTGGGACTGGGATGAGGGTTGCGAGGCAGCATTTAATCAGCTCAAGAAGGATTTGCAGACCGCGCCAGCCTTAGGAGCGATAGATGTAGGAAAGGAGTTTTTCCTGGAGGTGGCAGCCAGCGGGGACAATTTGAGCTCAGTGCTGCTTCAAGAGCGGCACGGCCAGCTGAGACCGGTGGTTTACTCCTCCAGGATCCTCACAGATGTGGAGAAGGGGTACTCCAACTGTGAGAGACACCTCCTAGCCACACATTGGGCAGTGAAAAGATCCTTGATCTTCACGGGAGGGTCTCCTCTAACACTCCTAACCCACCACACACCTACTCAGATGCTCCTAGATGGGAGGATTAAGGATGGGACGGTGAGCAGTGCCCGCATTGCTCGCTGGACCCTGCTCCTCTCCCAGATGGACCTCAGAGTAGAAGGCCCCCGCGAGCCAAGGCTCGCAGCCAACCTAATCTATCCAGGGAAAGCCCACAGGTGCTCCATAGAAGGGGTATGGGAGGTAAACATTGTCCTTCGGGCGGGGTTACATCCTACAGGCCGGGACATCTACGTGGACGGGTCCAGCACGGTATCTGCTGGCCAACGACTCACTGGCTGCGGAGTCTATGACCCAAAGGCAGGTATTGCCCTGGCAATCAAGCTCCCCAGCACCATGAGCGCCCAGCATGCTGAACTGTCCGCCGTAATGTACGTGGTGACCCATCCCGAGGAATTCCCTACCCCATACACGATTTGCTCGAACAGTATGTTCACCTGCAATTCATGTATGGAGTACCTGGCTATCTGGTCCCGTCGCGGATACACGTCCGCTGACGGGAGACCCCTGGCAATCAAGCCCCTGCTGGAGTAAATCATGACAGCGGTGGGGGAAGAAGGAAAAGTCTACATACATAAGGTGAAGGCCCATTCAAAAACCGAACCCCATGCAGAGTGAAGCCAACAGGCTGACAAACTGGCCAAAGAAGGTGCCCGCATGGGAAAGTTCTGGGACCCCTATGACACCGGCCGCATAGCAGCGGTCAAGAATAAGAACAGGGCAGCAGAGAGTACAGGGATAGCTTTGGCCCCGGACTTAAAAACAGTTCAGGCACAGGACCCAGTCCAGAAAGCTGTCCTGAACGCGCTAGCTAGAGGAGAGAGTAGAAGGCCCGTACGGCACAGCAGCCATTACTGTTAAGGAAGGCCTGCTGTTTAAAGAGGGACAATGGGTTGTGCCACAGCAGCACCAGAGGGAATTCCTAAAACTGGTCCAGGAGCGGGACACCCCGGGCCTGAGACCACCTGGCAACGGGTGGAACAGGCAGGATGGTGGCCGGGACTCAGGGAGGACGTCCGCGAGTTCTGTGCGAACTGCCTGGTTTGTGCTGCGAACAACCCTGACCCCCAGAAAAGGAAGGTGTCCCTAGGACACGTCAGGAGGGTAGAGGGACCATGGCAGTCAATCCAGACATCGGGCCGGTAATGCAGGCAACCCTTAAGGTGCTCGGCATTGAGGGGAAATGGCACGTTGCCCACAATCCACAGTCATCGGGTATTGTGGAGCGTTTAAACCACACCATTAAAGAAAGGCTGCGGAAGGAAACGGGAGACTCACCCCAAAAGTGGGTGGAGGTCTTACTGTTGGTCCTAATGGGGATCCGAGCTAGCCAGTCAAAGAGCACCGGGTATTCCCCATACGAGCTCATGACTAGCCGGATCATGCGGACCCCCACCCATGTTCAAGCCCCGGTGCTCACAGAAGGTCAGCTCAGAGAGGTGAACTGGGACCGGTTTGTCAGGAACCTGTTTGAACACCTCAAACAGGTTCACTGGCAGGCTGCTAGTAACATGGGCAGACAGCATCAGGGGAACCGATTGCTGCTAGAACCCAGCAAACACCACGAATGGGAGATAGGGGACCAGGTCATGGTGAGGAACTATGCTCGGGTCGGGGTTTTTGAAGCATTATATCTGGGGCCATACAGCATTGTGGACAAGGCAAGCCCGATGGTCTATGCCATAAAGCTGCCCCGCCGTACTAAGTGGTTCCACATCAACCAGTGCAAGCTGTACAACCCAGGGTCAGCCAACCACAGAGGGCAGCCAGGAGGGGTGAACCGTCCTCAGGACAGGGGCCCTCCGTTGGCCGCCCCCGACGGTGGAGGGCCCACAGGAAATGTGGCAGGCTCAGAAACCGTGCCTATAGGGATGGTGAATTGCAGTACTGGAGGGGCTATCTCACCCATCGTTTGGGATTCGGACGCACCCCCGGTAACCCAAGCCCTGAGAAGGACCCTCCGTACACCACGGCCAAAGATACCGTGGTCACCGGCATCTGAGCCTCAGCGATTCTACCCTCGGAGAAGGGCAGCCCGACAGGAAAGGCCGAAGGTCAGAAGTACAGAGGCCGCTCAGAGTAGGGACCCCCAGCCAGCTGCCTCCAGCGGTGAGGGTCTCGCAGGAGCAGTAGCAACGAGCTGTCCCAGAGACAAGGGTCTCCAGCTCACCGGCTGCGGGGAAACCCTAGCACCCAGGCGGCTATCAGGCCGCACAAGGCATGGGCCTGACAGGGACTAACCAGGCCACCCGGAGACGGGTGGTGATTGTACATAGCTCTAATTTTAGTTTAAGGCAGCTGACTGCACCATTTTACATTTTAAGGTTTAGTTTAGAATTGAGGTTAATGTTGCAGTAATGTTTAGGTGATTATTTTGAGTTTGTCTTGTGTGTCAGCCAGCCTGAGAGCAGTTCTCAAGGGCAGGATCTAGACAAACCTCAGGAGTGATGGACAAACCTCAGGAGACCAATTGATGTTGTTTAGTTTTAATCTATGTTTTTTTCCTTCTGTAATGTGGTTGTACGTTGCCTATATGCTGGTGAATATAATGTGACTGAAATGAAATGTAACTGTGCTGAAATGCAATTGTAGTGATTGAACCCCCTCCAAGCTGGGAGAGTATGTAAAAAGTTTGTACCTGTAAAGGGAAAAGTGTGCATCTGTGGTGATGTTGCATAAGTGTAATGCATTTTGGGTATTAGTTTAGCTAATTTACGGGGAAAGTTATCTCTTGGGAGTCAGGAACTTTGCTCACTTCGAAGAATGATACCATAAGTGATATGGTATCACAGGGGGGAATGTAGAATTTACCAATATCTCGCAAAGATTCCAGGTACCTTTCCCCTGCAGAGGAGAAGAATCCCTTTCTGGACTTTTAAAATGGAAGGAAAACTTTGGGACACAAATGAATTTTAAAGGGGCCGACGAGGCCTGCAGCGGATAAAAGGGGGTGCATTCATGGAGACCCTCCCCTCAGTGTTTGGACTCATAGGAAAGGGAATTTAATTTGGAACTATCTACCAAAAAGTTTGAAATCCTAAAGTGCACATGGAAGAAACTACGAACTTTAATCGAATTTGGGATTTTTAAAAGGTGTATGTTGGGTCTGCAAGAAAAGGGGTGGGGTCAATATCTAAAGGGCCAGTTTGGACGTTGGAACTAATCAAATTGTCTGGGAACTGTATACCCTCGAAACTTGCCCCTTGAAAACATTAGCATTTAAACAATCAACGATGGAAGAAACATTTATCACCGCACCCGGAGGACCCAAATGTCACATACATATTCCAACACCTTTTCAACAGGCATAGAAATATCTGGCTCAGGCCAGACTAGCACAATGGAGAGCTCACCAACTTCAAAAAGCCTATTAACGCCAGATTAAAACCACTTAATCAAGTTTCAGTTAGCTGGCTGAAAAATCGAAACAAAGAACTGAGCTAGATTTGGTGGAAGATAAGGAAGCCTGTTTTAGTATAATTGAAGTCTGTTCTGGCAGTTAGTTGTGCTTCAAGAGACACTATTAGCAGTCTCGTTGCATAAGTGCTACACCAGCCTCGAAAAGTGGGATCCCGAAACATCGGCGAAAGGAATCTCTAAAACCCAGAAGGACAGCACCACAACAGCAAACAGGCTGTCAAAACCACTATTGGAAAGTTGCGGGCCATCGCGACCAACTAAACAGTCAACCGGAACCAACCCGACAAAACCGAAGAAAAACCGAAGATTTTTCCACTCTACAAGCTGGTCCTACGCTACCAAGGGGTACAGACTACAGAACGTGGACAACTAAGGTGAACCCCACGGACAACTAAGGCGAACCCTGGAGTTGGAACTGTCAAAAAGGGGATTGGTGAGCATAGCCCCTGAACCCCCCAGAGCTATAACTTCATTAGTTAGGGGAATTGGGAGGAGGGAGGCTGGGATAACTTGTGTAAATGTATCTGCATTCTCCTTTTTACCCCATTTAGAGTTTAAGCCGTATTCTTTTCCCCCACAGGCTGTAATTTGACAATTTATTCAATGTGTTGTACCCCTCAGTGTGTATTGGTCTGTGTGTGTTATTAAAGGTGTGCCTTTTACTTCTTTTTAAACACAATAAAGCCATACCTGCTTCCTACCTTGAAACCGATTGTCTGTCCAAGTCTGTCACAGTCCCTTCATAATTCCAGTGTCTAGAACCAAGGGTGTGGGAGCGATTCGGAACCGCTCATATAAGGTCAGAAGGGAAAGCCAGTCCCATTGTTCCAGTGGTAAAGAGCGACGGCACGGTCAGGATTTGTAGAGACTACAAGGTCACGATCAACCGAGTTTCGAAACAAGATCAGTACCCACTACCAAAAGCTGATAACCTGTTTGCAACGCTAGCTGGGTGAAAATCGTTCACCAAATTGGATCTAACGTCAGCCTACAAGACATAGGAACTGGTTGAATCATCAAAGAAACTTACGTGCATCAACACGCACAAAGGACTGTTTATTTACAACAGGTGCCCTTTTGGCATTCGTTCGGCAGCAGCCATATTTCAGAGAAACATGGAGAGCCTATTGAAATATGTCCCCAGGACCGTGGTATTCCAAGACGACATCCTATTCATAGGTTGTGACATCGCCGAGCACCTGCACAATCTGGAAGAGGTTCTGCGTCATCTGGACAAAGTGGGACTCAGGTTGAAATGTTCGAAATGCCTTTTCATGGCACCAGAGGTCGAATTCCTTGGATGAAAGATGGCTGCAGATGCCTACAGGTGCGAAAACAGAGGCCATCAAAAATGCGTCCAGGCCCAGAATTTGACGGAGCTGCGTTCGTTCCTGGGTCTTCTCAACTACTTCGGTAACTCCTTTCCCAAATTGAGTACAGTATTAGAGCCTTTGCACAAGCTGCTCAGGAAAGGAGACGACTGGGTGTGGGATGAACTTCAAGAGAGAGCCTTTGAGAAGGCTAGAAATCTGTTGTGTTCCCACAAGCTACTGGTACTGTATGACCTATGCAAGCGGCTAGTTTTGACCTGTGATTCGTCGTCCTATGGGGTCGGCTGCGTACTCCAGCAAGCCAATGAGTTAGTCAAACTACATACGCGTCTCGAAGCCTGTCCAAGGTGGAAACAGCCTATGACATGGTAGAGAAAGAGGCTTTAACATGTGTTCATGTGGTAAAGAAAATGCATCAGTACCTGTTTGGGCACAAGCTGGAAACTGATCATAAGCCGCCTATATCGTTGTTTTTGGAACATAAAGGTATCAATACCAATCCTTCGTCCTGCATCCAGAGGTGGGCGCTGACATTATCTGCCGATGATTATGTCATTCGCCATAGAGCCGATTGAGCCGGTTACCGTTGCCCACACCGGAGGTGGAAACGCCAATGCCCGCAGAACTACTCATGTTTATGGATGCCTTTGAGAGTGAAGGGTCGCCTGTCACTGCTCAACAAGTTAAGACCTAGACCAGCCAGGATCCGACCCTATCGGTTGTAAAATGTTGTGTTCTTAACGGGGACTGATCGACCATCCCCAAGGAAATGGGTGATGAAACCAAACCGCACAGCCATCGCAAAGATGAGCTTTCCATCCAGTCTGACTGTTTACTGTGGGGTAATCGTGTTGTAATGCCCAAGAAAGGCAGGGCGAGAGTTGTACGGGAGGTACACAGTACGCATCCCGGTATTGTCATGATGAAGGCCATCGCCGGGTCCCATGTTTGGTGGCCTGGCATTGACTTGGACTTAGTCATATGTGCATCAGTGCAGCACTTGCATGCAGTTAAGCAATGCCCCAAAGGAAGCCCCGCTCGATCTGTAGTCATGGCCATCCAAACCGTGGTCTAGAATCCACATCGACTTTGCGGGCCCCTTCCTCGGTAAAATGTTTTTTGTGGTGGTGGATGCATACTCCAAATCGATAGAATGTGTGATCATGTCATCCAGCACTTCCACTGCCACCATTGAGAACCTGAGAGCCAGGTTTGCTACACATGGCCTGCCAGACATCGTTGTCAGCAACAACGGACAGTGTTTCACAAGCCTGGAGTGTCAAAAGTTCATGAAACGCAATGGCATAAAACACGGTTACTTGCAGACACGTCTGTCACGCATACTGCTTAGTTACAGGACAAGGCCACACACGCTCACTGGGGTCCCGCCTGAGGAACTATTGATGAAGAGAGGCCTCAACACCAGGCTCTCTCTAGTCCATCCTGACCTTAACGATCATGTCGAAACACGACGTCAACGCCAGCAGTGGTATCACGACCGCACCGCAGTGTCACGCGACATATCTGTAAATGACCCAGGGTATGTACTTAACCATGGTCAAGGGCCCAAGTGGCTCCCGGGCAATTTTACGAATAAGGAGGGTAACTGGATGTATATGGTTAAGCTCAAGAATAGGCAGATGTGCAGGAAACACATTGATCAAATCAAGCTAAGTCACACTGACGAACCGGAACAGTTGAAAGAAGACACCGCGAGCTTAGACGACCAACCAACTCATGTCCAGCCATCAGAAGAACCCACTGTGGTCAACACCCAGTCCCAAGTCGTGAGAGACTCGGAAAGCACTGGGATTGTACTGAGACAGTCAACCAGGGAGTGAAGGGCTCCGGACCGTCTGAACTTGTAATATGGATTTGTGCCAAGAACTGGGGGGGGAATGATGTAATGTATGTACATGAGGTCTGCCCACCAGCAGGGGACACTACCATCGGAGTTCCTAGGGTCATAGGTACAATCGTGCTGGGCCCGGGATATAACCTGAACTTCACCTTTGTATCTCCACTTCTGGAAGCCATTAAAGACTAACCAGATTACATCTAGTCACTGGCTCACAGTATGGAGTTCATTGTATCATTTCATACACTACAGAGCCCTTCCAGGTGAAACAGCGATTTACTTGTACTTCTTTCAATTTAGTATACTGTATTCACTGCTCATGATGTAGTCTCCTCTTCATTGGGGAGATCAAACGCAGATTGGGTGGCTGCTTTGCAGAACATCTCTGTTCAGTCCTTAAGCGCGACCCCGAGCTTCCGTTCCCCTGTCACTTTAATTCTCCGCTCCACTCCCACTCCGACCTCTCCGTTCTCGGCCTCTTACACTATTCTAATGAAGCTCAATGTAAGCTTGAGAAACAACACCTCATCTTTCGTTTCAGCCTTTTACAGCCTTCTGGACTCAGCATCGAGTTCAACAATTTCAGACCATAACCCCTTTTTTATGTTTTTCTCCCTCTTTCCCATGGTAGTTGTTGATGATTCTGCCATTTCCATTTTGGAATTCTGCAATTTCCCTCGCGGGGTGCAAAGGGGTCAGCGCGGGTCGATAAGGCACTGGTGTGCACGGCGATGATGTCATCGACGTGCATGTGCCGCGCAGCTGTGCTAATTGCGGGGCGTGGTGCTAAGCCTATTGCGTACTCCAAGCCCGGGGGGCAATTCCAGGGGAAACACTCTGGTTGCCGCGCAGGGCGAAAACCCTTTAGCGTCCCGTTATCATTGGCTAGTGATGAACAGCTGTTTTTCGGACTGGGGGAAGGTATACAGTGGTGTTCTAGAGGAGTCGGTACTGGGACCACTGCTTTTCTTGATATATATTAATCAGTTAGACTTGGGTGTACGAGGCACAATGATCAAAATTTGCAGGTGACACAAAACTTGGAAGTATAGTGAACAGTGAGGAGGATAGTGACAGACTTCAAGAGGACATAGACAGGCTGGTGGAATGGGCAGACACGTGGCAGATGAAATTTAACGCAGAAAAGTGCAAAGTGATACATTTTGGTAGTAAGAATAAAGAGAGGCAATATAAACTAAAGGGTACAATTCTAAAGGGGGTGTATGAACAGAAATACCTGGGGGTATATGTGCACAAATCATTGAAGGTGGCAGGACAGGTTGAGAAATCAGTTACAAAATCTTACGGGATCCTGGGCTTCATAAACAGAGGCATAGAGTACAAAAGCAAGGAAGTTATGATGAACCTTTATAAAACACTGGTTCGGCCTCAACTAGAGTATTGTGTCCAATTCTGGGCATCGCACTTTAGAAAGGATGTGAAGACCTTGGAGAGGGTACAGGAATGATTTACGAGATTGATTCCAGGAATGATGCACTTCAGTTACGTTGATAGACTGGGGAAACTGGGGTTGTTCTCCTTGGAGCAAAGAAGGTTGAGAGGAGATTTGATAGAGGTGTTCAAAATCATGAGGGGTCTGGACAGAGTAGATAGAGAGAAAGCGTTCCCATTGGCGGAAGGGTCGTGAACCAGAGGTCACAGATTTAAGGTGATTGGCAGAAGAACCAAAGGCAAAATGAGGAAAAACTATTTTACACAGCGAGTGGTTAGGATCTGGAGTGCACTGCCTGAAAGGATGATGGAGGCAGATTTAATTGTGGCTTTCAAAAGGGAATTGGATAAGTACCTGATGGAAAAAGAATGTGCCGGGCTACGAGGAAAGGACGGGGGAGTGGGACTAGTTGAAGTGCTCTTGCAGAGAGCCGACACGGGCTCGACGGGCCGAATGGCCTCCTCCTGTGCTGTAACCATTCTATGATTCTATGCTCATGATTTGTATAAATGATTTCCCCAACCTCCCAAATTGTTCCTCGGTTTCTAAGTACAAGATCACTGGTATGTTGAGGTTGCACAGGATGCTGGGCATGAGACCAGCATTACTCTGAATTTAAATTACGACTGGAAATCCGAACAAAGACTTGTGGGTAAGAGTGCCATACACTGGCTGTAAATCAATGTTGGCAGAGTCATTACAGGCACGGCGAAGGAACATAACCACTTTCAAATGAAGCAAACCAGAGAAAGGTCCCTTCTTTATTTCTGAGTGAATTCTGTTGCTTTCAGTGCGAAAATGATTTGTACAAATTAAACGGAGATTTGCACTCAGCTGGATTCTGTGGAAGAAAGGCAGCTTAACACCAGTAGAATAACTCGAAGCAGCAGGTTAAGGGGGTCTTTATAAAACAAATGTCATTGATCGTGATGGGCAATCAGCAGCTGAGCCCTGAAACCTACAACCCACCTTGAGCTGCTCCACCTCAAGGCAGGCAGGCGGTCGGGAGCCTTTCCATGAGGCATGCCGAGGATTCCCGAGGTCCCTGAAAAATATTTTAAAATGACGAGCGTGCCTGAGAAGCAGTCCAGTCATGCAGTTGTTTAAAATGGGCAATAACGGGAGGAACAGAGAGATCAAGGTTTGCAGATACATAGGGGATGCATTTCTGCAGTGGTTCTTCTGCTAGTTTGGCATAACCTCGGCGGAAGGAACCTCAGATAAAAGTTCCGCTGACGATTGGGAGGACTCCTGTGGAAATTGACCCCATATTTCTTCAAAGAACTGATCTCTCCTGGCCCGCCTCCCACCTTCCACCCATCATAAACAAAACGCCGCTCCACCGTCATCCAGCTGGGTGGGACTGCACTAGCCTGGTTCCATTCTTATCTATCTAATCATAGCCAGAGAATCACCTGCAAAGGCTTCTCTTCCCGCTCCTGCATCGTTACCTCTGATGTCCCCCTGGGATCTATCCTTGGCCCCCTCCTATTTCTCATCTACATGTTGCCCCTTGGCGACATCAGCGCCAGTTTCCACATGTACACTGATGACATCCAGCTCTGTCTCATTACCACTTCTCTTGACCTCTCCACGGTTTCCAAATTGTCAGACTGCTTGTCTGACATCCAGTTCTGGATGAGCAGGAACTTTCTCCAGTTGAATATTGGGAAGACCGAAGCCACTGTTTTCGGCCCCCACCACAAACTCCGTTCCCTAGCCACTGACTCCATCCCTCTCCCCAACTTCTGCCTGAGGCTGAATCAGACTGTTCACAATCTTGGTGTAGTATTTGAGCTTCAACCACATATCTGCAGCTTAACTAAGACCGCCTATTTACACCTCCGTAATATCGCCTGTCTCCACCCTTGCCTCAGCTCATCCACTGCTGAAGCCCTCATCCATGCCTTTGTTACCTCCAGACTTGATTATTCCAATGCACTGCTGGCTGGCCTCCCACATTCCACCCTACGTAGACTAAAGGTGATCCAAAACTCCATGTCATAACTCGCACCAAGTCTCACTCACCCATCACCTCTGTGCTCGCTGACCTACATTGGCTTCCGGTTAAGCAATGCCTCGATTTCAAAATTCTCATCCTTGTTTTCAGATCCCTCCATGGCCTCACCCCTCCCTATCTTTGTAATCTCCTCCAGCCCCACAACCCCCCCGAGATGTCTGCGCTCCACTAATTCTGCCCTCCTGAGCAATCCTGATTATAATCGCTGAACCATTGGTGGCCGTGCCTTCTGTTGCCTAGAAAAAAAGAAAAGATTTGTATTTAAATAGCACCTTTCACGACCACCGGACATCTCAAAGTGCTTTACAGCCAATTAAGTACTCTTTGGAGTGTAATCACTATTGTAATGTGGGAGTTTATTGCCTAGGGCCTAAGCTCTGGAATTCCCTGCCTAAACCTCTCCGTCTCGCTACCTCTTTTTCCTCCTTCAGGACGCTCCTTAAAACCTACATCTTTGACCAAGCTATTGATCACCTGTCCTGATTTCCCCTTATGTGGCTCGGTGTCAATTTTTAAAATCTCATAATACTCCTGTGAAGCGCCTTGGGACGTTTCATCACGTTAAAGGTGCTATATAAATACAAGTAGTTGTTGTAGCAGCCATATCCCAACTCACATTAGCACAAAACAAGAGCACACTTCTGCAATCAAAGTAGTGCACTTCCAGATGTGATTAAACAAAGCAGCATATAACTGAACGAATCTTTGATAATTAGAGTCCGGTTAGAGCACAGCATGCAACAATCAAATCAAGCTCTGTAAATTAAGTACCATAACAAAGGCAAGCAATCTTTATAATGTGCTGACAGTTTAAACAACGTGTGGAGATGCTCATGGAACAGCTTTGGTCCTTTCTGATGCTGATGAGAACTGAAGCTATCTGTTCAGTGTGCAGAGAAAAGTGACTGAAGCTTAATGATCTGCCCATCCAGCTGGAAACCAATCTTCGTAGATATTCAGTGACGCATAAAGGCATCTGACGAGTCTCATTTTGTTTCAAAAGTGTCAGCGTTGGCTCAGTGGTATCATACTCACCTCTGAGTCAGAGGGGGAGGAATTTGCCTGCTTTGAGGCGGGAGACGGTAATGGGGCACGAAGGGGTTACTGACCAGGCACGGCAAATTCACCGACACCCACTAACTTCCTTGCCGGTTTTTTGTTGCCGCTAACACTTACCACCTCGCTCTCTTGTGCCCCGTCGATCGTGATGTCTTCTGATGCTCAGCGCCCCGTTACCATCCCGGATGCAATATTCGCTCCTGCCCCCTGCAGCATCGCCGGGCGTAAACAACTGCAGCTGCAGGAGGCGCTGTCACTTTGGCTGGCCACTTGAGGAGCGATATTTATAGGCCGTGATGGTCAGGTAGTGGAAAATTCAGTAATCTCCCCAGTGTGGTGCCTTTTGCTTTTTTTGGACCCCGCGATTCATCAGCCCTGCACTCTCTTAAAGTGCTTGGGGCTGTTATGCACCCAGTGCAGGTCCCGTGGCCTCACAGAGATAGGATGAAAATTGAATCAAACCAACGTTGGACCTTCCCTTTAAACGAAGGAAGGAGCCTCCAAAGATGGCAGTGCTGCATGGAACATTGTTCAGCACTCTGCTGCTACCGTCCCTCTCACTAACTTTAGCGCTTTAAGGAAAATGGTAGCATTTGATTTAGCACTCCACTTCCCTCTTGGAGCGCTAAAGTGGAAGTTCCCGGGAGAAAAGTATCATTTCCGCTGCCGCTACTTTTGCGCTCCTTGAAAATTTATCGCCCCAAATGGGACGCTATGCAATTTCTAGCCCAGAAAGTCTTGGGTTAAAGTTCCACTTCAGAGACTTGAGCACAAACTCTAAACTGTCACTCTGGTGTGTTGGATAAGTCCATTATGCTTTTTAAAATAGATTCGTACAACTAGACACAGCAATATGTCATTTCATTTATTATCGACAAAATGTTTATCTTCAACACCCTAAATAACCATACAGAGTAATGCACATTAGTCCTATGCCTGAAACTTAGGTGCTTGAATATGAATGAAGAATCGTGAAGCTGGCTTCTCCAAGCCTGTTCACGCCACAGGGTTTCGAAGGCAGCAATAGGTCTCTTTCCTTTTTCTAACCAAGTAAAAACATGGCATCTTGCTTATACCATTTTCTTTTATGATTCTCTTCCTGTTGGATATAACCCTATCTAATATTTTATGATTACCTAGTTGTTCGAAACGATTGCCAAACAGAGATGAGAGTCTCTGTGCCTTTTCACACCAGACTGTTGCTTAAAGATAAAAACAGAAAATGCTGGAAATACTCAGCATGTCAGGCAGCATCTGTGAAGAGAGAAACAGAGTTAATGTTTCAGGTCGATGATCTTTCTTTCCTTCCTTGCATTGCGTACCCAAGTTATGGCTCTATTGTAAACAAACTTTTAATGTATGCACTTACAGCAGCATATTACCTTTTATATTGCCTGCTGTTACACTACCTCTTGCTCTGATGAAAAGCTTATGCTTCAAAAGCTTTTATTGTCTGCAGTATTGAGAGGAAAAGACAAGCTTTTTGAGAACAAGATTTCATCCAAGTCTTTCTACATTACAGTTTTGTCTCTATTAGAAACAAAATTAATGTAAAAACATATCGATATTCTTATATAGTACAGTACTGAATGAGTGCTGCACTGTTGGAGATGCCATTGTTCAAATGAAACGTTAAATCGAGGCCCTGTCTGCCCTCTCAGGTGGATGTAAATGATCCCATGCCACTATTTCGAAGGTGAGTTCTCCATTTTGTCCTGGCCAAAATTTATCTCTCAACCAACATCACTAAAACAGATTATCTGATCATTATCTCAATGCTATTTGTGGGAGCTTGCTATGCGCAAATTGGCTGCCGTGTTTGCTACATTACAGGAGTGACAACACGTCAAAAGAGTACTCAATTAACTGTATAGCCCTGTTAGACGTCCTGTGGTTGTGAAAGGCGCTATATGAATGCATGTTCTTTCTTTTTTTTCTTTTTATTGTTGTGGAGCCCAAGTCACATTATTATTTGACTATTTATTGGCCAGGTGTTCTCTAGATCGTAAGGGATGAGAGGTCCATTTATGGGAGTGACTGGTGGCAGTGAATGTGAGACGATTTTGTGTGTAGGCCCCGTGAAAGCTGCAACTCTGTCACTTTCTGAGTAGCGCATCAGGGAGCCGAGGTTGAACTGTTGTTTAACCAGCTGTTTAATTCTCAAGAAAATGAAAATGCCAATGCTTGCTAGTACGTTTTCAACAACACTCCTCACTGGAACTAAGAAACAAAATGAGAAGCTGGCCAATGGTCGGAAACAATGGGCATGGTAGCAGGAAATGGTGGTGATGTCCTAATAAATCAGGTGATGGCCGAACAATCGATTCCATTATATTCAGGAAAGTAGGAGTCCAGCCTATCTACCCTGCTGACATTATGACACTTCAAGACATTATGCAGGAAGAAAATCCTGAGAATAAACTCAGGATTTGGTCACACTACAGATACTGGTCTCCGAGCAACATGTGTAGAGTGCAGCGTGCCCAGGTTATACTGCTGGCTACACCTCCCACTCTGGCCAGTATTTAGTGAGCTGGAAGGGTGGCAATGGTGGTGCCTACATTCTACTGACCTTAAAATGATTCCAAAGTAAATTTAGTAATATGATTTTGTAGCAGACTGGAGTTATACTGACTTGTGTAGAGTAACAAGTAGGCTAGCCACCGGAGAAGTTCTCACGTACCAAAGAGTTGGGGTTATTTTCTGAAGCTCCAGTGTGGTGTGAGGACAGCAGGATGTAGTTCTGTAACATGGTAGTTCTGGTCGTGTGAACTGTGCCAGTGTCTATCGAGACTCCATGTTCAATGACTCCTTTCCATTTCTTTGTGGCAGAGGAACAACGAGAGATCGTGGCGGAGGTGCGGCGAATTAGGGTACGGAGCCCAGAAGAGGCGTGAGCCCAGGGGCAGCATGGACCTGCCCACACTGTGATATGTGCACGCACTAAGTCCGTGCAGCAGAGCAGGTCTCCAGTCGTCCTGGTTAACCCTTGCCACTGGATAAAGGCCTACCTCTGTCAAACCCGTGTGGCGGCTGGTGTGCAACGGTCACCACACGTTAAAAAAATCCACGCACTGGCATTTTCCACCCCCTCAATCGGAGTTCAGGACTGGAACATCGGGTCCTTCATTGAAACATCTGTGAACTCTTGTGGAAGCGAGTCATCCTCGTTCGAGGGACCGCCTATGATGATGATTTATCTCAAAATCACCAGCTCACTGTCTCTGTAATTTACAATTTTATCTTTTGCTAAGGTTCCCAATCCATTACCATCACTCCCGCGCTAAGCTTTTGCATCTCTGCAAAAGGATGTTTGAGTAGTAAGTACAGATCAGTACATGGGCCTGTCATACTTGTGGGTGAGATTTAGCAGGCAAAGTAAGCATGAGTAAAGAGTGTTGGAATGTCAGGAGAAAGTGCCAACAGGTTATTTGTTGGTGTTTAATGGTGTTCCCAGTGCTCCTTCCTCTCAAAAAAAAGAGTAATAATACAAGCGAAAATTAAGGAGTCTGCGTAGCAATTTTTGCTTGTGTTTTTACTTTTTTCTGAGACGAAGGAATACTGGGAGCAGCATTAAACACCAACAACTCAGCTGTGGCTCAATGGTAGCACTCTTGCCTTCTGAATCAGAAGGTCGTGGGTCCAAGTCTCACGCCAGAGACTTAAGCACATTATCTAGGCTGACGCTTCAATGCAGTGCTGAGGGAGTGATGCACTGTCAGGGGTGCCATTTTCTGGATGAGACATCGCCTCTCAGGTCAAGGTAAAAGATCCCACGGCACTATTTGAAGAAGAACAGGGGTGTTTCCCCCAGCATCTTGGCTAATATTTATCCCTCAATCAATACCACTAAAACAGATTACCTGGTCATTATTCTGTTGCTGTTTGAGCGACCTTGCTGTGCGCAAACTGACTGACACGTTTCCTACATTACAACAGTGACTACACTTCAAACTGTCCTTGGTTGTAAAGTGCTTTGGTACCTCCTCACATTGTGAAAGATGCTTTAGAAATGCAAGCCTTTCTTTCTTTCAAACTGTTGTGGCAAGAGAAATAGAGAGAGGATGAGTAATTGTTATGCAGTTAGACGGAGAACGTCCATGAGATGAAACGTGGAGAGCGATGTTCTCTTGAAGAATTTTTGTTAATTCTGATGGGGTGTGTGTGGGGAATGGTTGTGTCTGACAGCTGGAGGTTGGTAGAAGTTGGACCTGAGGTCCAGCCACCAGCTATACCGCAAAGCCCTGCTCTCGGTTTTGAAAGACTTGCCATCCTTGCTCCACACTCACAAGAGCTGCCAGCAGCTGCTGTAACGCATTGAGCTGAGGTAAGGTTGAGGAGTTCTCTGTTACCATTAACACCCACACCAATTCTCTGAAATGGTGCCAGAACCCAAATCATAATCGCAACCACTCATAATCAATCATGTCGAATATGGTTTGCAGCCATTTGCAAAGAATATATTCTGATGTTTGGACTATTTTATCCTCAAAAAAGTTAAATGCTTATTATTTTACAATGGTTATAGAATAATAGATGTGGGACAGTAAATGATTGGTGGTAATTTGGTCAAGACTTATGTTCCTTTTGTATTGTTTTGCGAATGTCAGATGAAAAGCTGTTGAGGTGGGTCAATTGGAAATTTACAAACTGAGAGCGATAGATTTTTGTTAGGTAAGGGTATTGAGGGATACAGAACCAAGCAGGGAGATGGAGTTAATCAGCCATGATCGAATTCAATTGCAGACCAGGCTCGATGTCCGTATGTTCCTTAAATATGTTAATGGAGGGGGGGAAGGGGGCCTAACACCTGTTGAGGGATCTTTTCCAGAAATTGGGCTACCCTGAGCAGAGCAAGCATTGGGCCTACTATGCTCAGACTTTCTGGACATAGATGCGGCCTAGCCAGCAGCCACCAACGAAAAAGTAGATAATAATAATTTTTTAACTTTTATTGTGGAGTCAGGAGGAGCAGAGTGTTCATCCCAGCTCCACAGTCCTCCTGACGACCACGATCGGCCTCCCACACACTGTCCTTTTCCAGAAATTGGGCTACCCTGAGCAGAGCAGGACTTGTGTGATGGTCACTGAATGCGAGCCAAGCGGCCCAAAATTCAAACTTCTGAAGGGCAAGATGCCTGTGCAGGCACCGGCAGCTGACCTGGAATATTTAGATGAGGCTCTGGCGCTCTCTGTTCGGCCGCACGTTGACAGTGCAGCGCCGACTCTGGGCCTAATTGAGGAGCTTAGACTAATTTCTGCCCCGTTATATTGAAAATGATAACTGTTATGTATGTAAACCTGTAATTACCATGTCTAACCACCAGAGTGCTTATCCCCTGGTGTCCAAGGGATCCCACAATCTGTTGGGAGTACCCGTATATAAGGAGGTGTCACAGGCTGGAGAGGCACTCTGAGATCTGTAATAAAGGACAACAGTCACACTCACTTTGAGCTTGCAGTATCTAGTCTGACTCTTTATTCAAGACATAATAACTGGCGACGAGATACAGATGATGAACCCCAACGCAACAATGCAGAGAACTGTGGGCATCCTGGAGGAATTTTCGGAGGGAGATGATTGGGAAACCTTTGTGGAGCGACGTGAGCAATACTTCGTGGCCAATGAGCTGGAAGGAGAAGGGAACGCTGCCAAATGAAGGGCAATCCCCCTCACCGTTTGTGGGGCACCAACGTATGGCCTCATGAAAAATCTGCTCGCTCCAGCAAAACCCATAGACAAGTCATACGATGAGTTGTGCACACACTGGTCCGGGAGCATCTAAACCCGAAGGAAAACGTTCTGATGGCGAGGTATCGGTTCTACACGTACAAGAGGACTGAAGGCCAATGTCCTGCAAGGCGCCGAGCTAAGGCGCCTTGCAGGACATTGCGAATTTGAAGGACACTTGGAGCATATGCTCAGGGACTTCTTTCTACTTGGCATTGGCCACGAAGTAATACTTCGCAAACTAGAGACCCCAACCTTGAGTAAGGCCTTAGCGATAGCCCAGGCGTTTATCTCCACCAGTGACAATACCAAACAAATTTCCCAGCACACTAGTGTTGCTGCAAGTACTGTGAACAAAGTAACGTTGTTTTCGAATCGAAATGTACAAGGCAGGACTTACATGCCTGTAGCTGCACGTCAACAGATGACTCAGAGTCTGCCATCAAGGGTGGTGAATACAAGGCAATTAACACCTTGTTGGTGCTGCAGGGGTGATCATCGATTCCATTCATGCCGCTTCAAAGGATACGTTTGCAAGGACTGTGGAACAATGGGACACTTCCAATATATGTGCAGGCGAGCTGCAAAACTTGCTAATCCTGCAAACCACCTTGTTGCAGAGGAGGACAGATCCACGGTGGATCATGACGAACCAGAGCCTCAGGCTGAGGAGGCAGAGGTATATGGGATGCACACATTTACCACAAAGTGTCCCCCGATAATGCTGAAGGTTGAATTAAATGGACTCCGGGTGTCCATGGAGCTGGACACGGGCGCAAGCCAGTCTATAATGAGTAAAAAGACTTTCGATAAGTTGTGGTGCAACAAGGCTTCAGGCCAGTCCTGACTCCCATTTGTACCAAACTTAGAACCTACACAAAGGAACTGATTCCCGTAATTGGCAGTGCTACCATAAAGGTCTCGTACGGTGGAGCGGTGCACGATTTACCACTCTGGGTGATACTAGGCGATGGCCCCACGCTGTTCGGCAGGAGCTGGCTGGGAAAGATACGCTGGAACTGGGACGATGTCCGAGCGCTTTTGTCCGTCGTCGACACCTCATGTGCCCAGGTCCTAAGCAAATTCCCCGCGCTGTTCGAACCAGGCATCGGGACGTTCCAAGGAGCAAAAGTGCAGATCCATTTGATTCCAGGGCGCAACCCATCCATCACAAGTCGAGAGCGGTACCTTACATGATGAGAGAGAGGGTGGAGATCGAGCTGGAAGGCTGCAACGAGAGGGCATCATTTCGCCGATCGAATTCAACAAGTGGGCTAGTCTGATTGTTCCAGTCCTCAAGGAAGACAGCACCGTCAGAATCTGTGGTGATTACAAAGTAACTATCAATCGTTTCTCACTGCAGAATCATTACCCGCTACCAAAGGCAGACGACCTATTTGCGATGCTGGCAGGAGGGAAAACATTCACGAAGCTAGACTTGACCTCGGCCTACATGCCGCAAGAGCTGGAGGAATCTTCGAAAGGCCTCACCTGCATCAACACGCACAAAGGTCTGTTTATTTACAACAGATGCCCGTTTGGGATTCGATCGGCCGCGGCGATATTCCAGAGGAACATGGAAAGCTTGCTGAAGTCGGTCCTGTGCACCGTGGTCTTCCAGGACGACATCTTGGTTATAGGTCAGGACACCGTCGAGCACCTGCAGAACCTGGAGGAGGTTCTTAGTCGGCTTAATCGTGTGGGGCTCAGGCTATAATGCTCAAAGTGCATTTTCCTGGTGCCTGAAGTGGAGTTCCTGGGGAGAAGAATTGCAGCGGACGGTACCAGGCCCATTGATTCGAAGATGGAGGCAATCAAAAACGCACCGAGACCACAGAACGTGATGGAGCTGCGGTCGTTTCTAGGACTTCTGAACTATTTTGGTAACTTCTTACTGGGTCTTAGCACGTTGTTAGAACCTCTGCACTCTTTACTGCATAAAGGAGATGAATGGGTATGGGGTAAAAGCCAAGATAATGCCTTTGAGTAAGTTAGGAGGTTGTTATGTTCAAACAAGTTACTTGTGTTATACGATCCATGTAAACGTTTGGTACTAGCATGTGATGCATCGTCATACGGGGTCGGGTGTGTATTGCAACAAGCTAATGAATTTGGGAAAATGCAACCGGTTGCTTATGCATCCAGAAGTCTGTCTAAGGCCGAGAGGGCCTACAGTATGATCAAAAAAGAAGCGTTAGCGTGTGTTTACGGGGTAAAGAAAATGCATCAATATTTGTTCGGGCTCAAATTTGAATTGGAAACCGACCATATGCCGCTTATATCCCTCCTTTCTGAAAATAAGGGGATAAATACGAATGCATCGGCCTGCATCCAGTAATGAGCACTCACGTTGTCCGCATACAACTACGCCATCCGCCAGAGACCAGGCACAGAAAACTGTGCCGATGGTCTCAGGAGGCCAGTGCAAAACAAAATGGCACAGGACCTTGGTCAAGTAGTTAGTGTAAGTCATATTTTCATTTATTCAATGGAATTGCAATTGTAAATGTGACCAGCTGTATATGTCCCACCCAGCAGAAAGACACCCTCTCTAAAAAGTTATACTTTCATCTTTGCAGAGGAAGGTGGCACACAACAAACAAGAAAGAACTCGAACAGGAGAGGCCCGGCAAATCTGCAGCCTCCGACACTCTTGGAAGAGAGGGTCACTGCTTTGATGGGTCCTGCCTGCAGAAAAGCAACAACCATTGCACAAGCTGAGCCCACACTCAAGGGATAGGGTAAATCCTGAACATTTCACTGTCTGGCTTTGCTAAAAGTTAAGTACTGCTTGGTCTAGCCATGCTTCGATTCCTGGGGATGTCTCCATCAGCTACACTTCGGTTGATGCAATGTGCTTTCATTCATCGTGGTCCTTCAAATGAGCCTGCTGCCTGCGCTGTGTGAGCCTACTCATCTCACCCTGCCCCCACCCCCCCTCTCTTGTTAACCACTTGTCTGTTCTGTTATATTTTGCTGAACTTGAGGCCAACCCTGTCAAGGCAGAAGCCGATGCAGAAGAAGATTCTGCCGTGGACGAGCCTAAAGAGGAGACCATCTTCCAATCCCACCTTCCAGACCAAGACCATGTGGGTGAGGGGGAGGGGGAGGTGATGGATGAATCCCCCACTGTTGTACTAACTCTGGAGGTGGTGCAGGTGCTGCCCATTGAGCTGCCAACCCATTTCTCTGAGTGTTATGAGTGCTGTTGGGACATTCCATGGTTTCCCACTGTCCGAAGCTGGGGATTCCAGTGGGATGCAGCGAGCCACACCCAGGGCCCCTCTGTCTGAGGCTGCGGGTCCCAGTGGGATGCAGCGAGCCACACCCAGGGCCCCTCTGTCTGAGGCTGCGGGTCCCAGTGGGATGCAGCGAGCCACACCCAGGGCCCCACTGTCTGAGGCTGCGGGTCCCAGTGGGATGCAGCGAGCCACACCCAGGGCCCCTCTGTCTGAGGCTGCGGGTCCCAGTGGGATGCAGCGAGCCACATCCAGGACCCCACTGTCTGAGGCTGCGGGTCCCAGTGGGATGCAGCGAGCCACATCCAGGGCCCCACTGTCTGAGGCTGCGGGTCCCAGTGGGATGCAGCGAGCCACACCCAGGGCCCCTCTGTCTGAGGCTGCGGGTCCCAGTGGGATGCAGCGAGCCACATCCAGGGCCCCACTGTCTGAGGCTGCGGGTCCCAGTGGGATGCAGCGAGCCACATCCAGGGCCCCACTGTCTGAGGCTGCGGGTCCCAGTGGGATGCAGCGAGCCACACCCAGGGCCCCTCTGTCTGAGGCTGCGGGTCCCAGTGGGATGCAGCGAGCCACACCCAGGGCCCCTCTGTCTGAGGCTGCGGGTCCCAGTGGGATGCAGCGAGCCACATCCAGGGCCCCACTGTCTGAGGCTGCGGGTCCCAGTGGGATGCAGCGAGCCACACCCAGGGCCCCTCTGTCTGAGGCTGCGGGTCCCAGTGGGATGCAGCGAGTCACACCCAGGGCCCCTCTGTCTGAGGCTGCGGGTCCCAGTGGGATGCAGCGAGTCACACCCAGGGCCCCTCTGTCTGAGGCTGCGGGTCCCAGTGGGATGCAGCGAGCCACACCCAGGGCCCCTCTGTCTGAGACTGCGGGTCCCAGTGGGATGCAGCGAGCCACACCCAGGACCCCACTGTCTGAGGCTGCGGGTCCCAGTGGGATGCAGCGAGCCACACCCAGGGCCCCACTGTCTGAGGCTGCGGGTCCCAGTGGGATGCAGCGAGCCACACCCAGGGCCCCACTGTCTGAGGCTGCGGGTCCCAGTGGGATGCAGCGAGCCACACCCAGGGTGAGGATGGGAAGGAGAGCTCGGCCGCACTCTCCTGAGGTGCAGGATCTAACAGATGTAGTTCAGATGATGGCAATGAGTGGGGAGAGCATTGACCTGAACCGATCACTCCTGGGCACCTTCAGTGGGGTGGGTGATGAGGTATCGGGACTGTCGGGAGAAGTAACAACACTCTCACGAGAAATGGAAACACTGTCCGGGCACATGAGGGAGGGAATGTCTCAGGCAGCAGATACAATGTCGGTGCACATAAGGGATGGAATGTCACAGGTAGCTGATGCGCTGTCAGTGAACATGAGGGAGGGAATGTTTCAGGTAGTTGACACACTATTGCTCAACATGAGGGAGGGCATGTCATAGGTAGCTGAGACACTGTCGACGAACATGAGGGAGGGAATGTTGCAGGTATTTGCGACACTGTCACGGCACATGAGGGAGGGAATGTCGGAGTTAGCTGCTGCAATAAGGGAACACACCCAGACCCCGCACCCATTGACATAATCAACTGCCACCCCCACTCCAATCCCCAGACCAGCCTCTGAAGAGGCCCAAGCCGGGCCCTCCACAATACTGCCTGCTCCCCCGCCCCCTCCCTCCCCCCCCAATCAAGAAGTGAGCATTATCTGTGATGTTCGAAAGAATAAGCTTGGTACCAACCTGAGAAATGCTGCTCCACCGCCTGCGGGCACGGGTGAAGTCAACAAGACCAGCGCAGCGGGTGGTCTTAGAATAAGGTGGAGGAGAGATGGCTGCAGCCTTTCTTGCTGCTGTTGTTATTGTTGTTATTATTATTGTTTTTACTGTTGTAACTGTTCTCAAATTAAAAGTTATGTAAATTTACAAGTTTAAAAGTTTGTAAGTGATCTTAAAGTTTTTAAGTGATCTTAGAGTCTGTAAGTGATCTTAAAGTTTGTAAATTAGCTTAACTGAAAACTTTAAAGTTTGATACATTAATATTTTTATTAAAGTTAAGTTAAGTACAAACAAATGTTTGTTAAACTTTTGAATAAAATATATATTTTAAATTATAACTGAATCATTTCCATTATTTGTTCCATTATTAACACAACTTTTTGAACGAAAGAACAATCATTTCCATAATCTGTTCCATTAACACAACACAACATTAAGAACTGGTCCAAACAGTAAACATGGTCCATGTGGAATAGTTGCCGCTGAACCTTCAGGCAACAAAGTGTTCACAGATGAGCTGCTGATGCAAGGCTTGAGCAATCGTTAAAGGGGCACTATGGCCCGCCCTCCTCCGCCGTTGTGCTCCAGATTCAGGTAGTTAGTTACATGGCTTCCTCGTCCTCGTCCTCCTCCACCTCCTCATCATCTGCATCTTCCTCATCATCATCAGCCACTCTCACTTCAGGTGGGTCTTCTACTACCAGCTGCTGCTGCCTCATGATGGCTAAGTTATGCAGCATGCAGCATACAACAGTGAACTGACCGACAATCTCAGGGGAGTATTGTAAGTAGCCTCCGGAATGGTCCAGGCATCGGAAATGCTGTTTCAAGATACCAATGGTCCTCTCTATTATGCTGCACGTCGCAATGTGCGACATGTTGTATTCCCAGTCATCTTCCATCCGGGTTACGTGCAGGGGCATCATGAGCCAGGTGGCGAGACCGTAACCTTTGTCTCCCAGCAGCCAGCTCTGCCCTTCTGGCTGCTGCTGAAACATGGCAGATGTAGTGCTCTCGCATAGGATGAACGCATCATTGGTGCTCCCAGGGTATCTTGCATCAACTGACATGATGCACATGAGCTGCACATTCACGGAGTGAAAGCCTTTTCTGTTCCTGTACATCTCGGAATCCTCCAAAGGTGCTTGCAAAGTGATGTGGGTACAATCAATGCCGCCCTCTACATTTGGGAAGCCAGCAATCCTGGAGAAGTCCACAGCCCTTTCATGCATTGCCTGGGCGGTCATGGGGAACTTTATGTAATCATTCCTCCGGGCATATGCCGAATGCAGATATGTGTTGCATGTTGAGTGATGGTGCACACATCCCCAGTTGAGGCCTGGAACGATCCAGATGCATAGAATGAAAGTGCAGCTGTAATCTTTACTTCAACTGACAAAGCAGTCCTCCTGACACTTCTAGGTTGCAGGTCTGTTTTTACTAACTCACAGATCTCAGTTACAACTTCTTTGCGGAAGCGCAGCCTTCTGACACAGTCTGCATCACTCAGGTGCAGGTATGAACGCCTGTCACGATAAACCCGATGTGGGTAAGGCCTCATGCCCATCATCCTACGTGCTCTGAGATTCCTCATGCGATGATGTCAAATCAAATGTCTCCTCCACTGCACCATCATGCAGAAGGCTTGCACAAGATATGGCATTGTCAGTAATTGATTAAATTGTACCTTTGCAAGAAGCTCAAAATGGCAGGCAGGTCAAGGTTCTTTGTTCTCTCTCCCCAAGGTCGACGTCCTAGTATGGACCACACCCAGGTCTGAGCATGCGCAATGATCGGGAACCCCCCCACCCCCCCACATCAACCCCCCACGGGCTTCATTTGATCCATAGTGTAAGGCTTCTCATGCCTTCCGTTCGCCTTCCACAGCCTCGATCCCCCCCCCCGGGTTTCTTTTCAAGTCAAGCTCCGAGCCCCTGTGTCCGGGTGAGGAACGGAATCTGCCGGCCGACGCTCCGACCCTCGAGCCTGGGTTGGAGACGATCAGTGGTGGCATGTCAGTTTAAAAAAAATGAAAACTTAAAGATTTCTATTAAACTTCTATTTCCTGCGTTTTAAAAACTTAAGCTTGATGATGCATATTTATGTGTTCTTGGCTCCCTCCAAAACTTTGCCGAAATACAATGGCGTCTTTCTGTGCCGATTTTTTAATGTGTGCTGGTTTTGCTTAAGTGCCCAGAAGGTTTTTTGGGAGTGGTCACATAAGCCGTCCGAGGAGAAATTTGGCCAAACTTGCATAACTGAAAAACTGACGCAAAAACAAACTAACCTAAAAAAATCGTAACTAACTTAGTTACGCTGGCGCACAAAGATTGAGGAAATTTTGATTTTTAAATTTTAGGCCAAAAAAAGCGGCGCTCGCCAAAAAAACGTTGCAAATCACAGGGGAAAATTGAGCCCAAAAAGAGGATACTAAGGAATTTCTAGTTCAGTAGGGGGAAAGAAGCCTACCTAAAATGGCAAGTAAAGAGTGCCAAAAGTGTGATGGATGGAAGTCGACAGTAAATCCTGCCATGTGGGACTCCCACGAAGTTGCTTTGCTAAGCATCCCAACATTATAGAAATGTTCAAACTATGTTAAGTGTTGAAGATCCCCAGGACCTTAATTGCAAATTCATAAGGTATGGGGGAATTTAAAAAATATATTTTTACTCTCTCATCCAAAGGTTATAGCTGAAGTGCTTAAAAAAAAACCTAAGAAACAAATAGAAAGGTTCAGTGAATTTTGTGATGTTAAACTTGAGGTGGGTGCAGTACCACCAATAGAACTGCACAACAGTTCAAAGCTTAACCCTCAGTGTCTGACAAAGTGAGAAGGTGATGTTTCTGAAGAGTCAATTGTTTATATAACTTACCTGAGGTAAGTTTAGTTAATTTATTTGAGTTGGATGGTATGTTTAAGATAATGTTATTGGTTAGTTTCTGTTAAGGCCAGAATGGGGCCATTCAGCACATTGTGCCAGGGAAGGAAGGAAGGAAGGTAGGAAAGAGGGAAGGGAAGAAGTAAGGACGGACGTAAGGAAGGAAAGAAGGGAGGAAGAAAGGAAGGAAAGAGGGGCTGGAGAAAGGAAGGAAAGAAGCTGAGGAAGGAAGGAAGGAAACAGACAGAATAAGGAGAAAGAGGGCCAGCACAGGATAGAACAAAAGAGAATCAGACAGCATTTAAGGAGGATGCAGCTGACCAGATATTACCCACCCCCTCCATAAAATATACAGGCAGCACAGGTTATATGAGGATCTTAGTGAGGAGATGTTTATAAGAGGAGTTAGCAATAGGTCAGCTCTGTCACTTAATGAAGGTGGATCTCGAGCCATGACCATCTGCCCCACTGCTCTCTCTGTGGCTATGAAGGTAATGACTCAACTTTTAATGAAATTGGCTTATTTCAGGCAGGCTCGGTGAATCTCTGTAATATCGGCCAGCCAACAGTATAGGATTTATTCGTCAGGTGATGTACTTTACTGAAGAGATGGGGAGTCCACTCTCCCATCCTTATCTCCACTCTCCCATCCTTATATATATATCAGTAATTAACTTTTAGCATTGTTGTTGCCAATTTAAGTGTATCTAAGGGTTAAGTCATGACAGGAGAGCTCGGACACGTGTTATGCTCCTCCTGTACTATGTGGGAAGTCAGGAACACTTCCGGTGTCCTTGACGACTATGTGTGCGGGAAATGTGTCCGCCTCCAGCTCCTGACGGACCGCGTTGCGGAACTGGAGCTGCGGGTTGATTCACTCTGCAGCATGCACGATGCTGAGAATGACGTGAATAGCACATTTAGTGAGTTGGTCTTACCACAGGTAAAGGGTCCACAGCCAGATAGGGAATTGAAGACCAACAGGAAGAGCAGTGCAAGGAAGGTAGTGCAGAGGTCCCCTGCGGTCATCCTCCTGCAAAACAGATACACCGCTTTGAGTACTGTTGAGGGGGTGACTCATCAGGGGAGAGCAGCAGCAGCCAAGTTCATGGCACCGTGGCTGGCTCTGCTGCACAGGAGGGCAGGAAAAAGAGTGGGAGAGCGATAGTGACAGGGGATTCAATTGTAAGGGGAATAGATAGGCGTTTCTGTGGCCGAAACCGAGACTCCAGGATGGTATGTTGCCTCCCTGGTGCAAGGGTCAAGGATGTCTCGGAGCGGATGCAGGACATTCTGAAAAGGGAGGGTGAACAGCCAGTTGTCGTGATACATATAGGTACCAACGATATAGGTAAAAAACGGGATGAGGTCTTACAAGACGGATTTAGGGAGCTAGGAGTTAAATTAAAAAGTAGGACCTCAAAGGTAGTAATCTCAGGATTGCTACCAGTGCCACGTGCTAGTCAGAGTAGGAATCGCAGGATAGCTCAGATGAATACGTGGCTTGAGAAATGGTGCAGAAGGGAGGGATTCAAATTCCTGGGACATTGGAACCAGTTCTGGGGGAGGTGGGACCAGTACAAACCAGACGGTCTGCACCTGGGCAGGATCGGAACCAATGTCCTAGGGGGAGTGTTTGCTGGTGTTGTTGGGGAGGAGTTAAACTAATATGACAGGGGGATGGGAACCTATGCAGGGAGACAGAGGGAAATAGAAGGGGGGCAGAAGCAAAAGATAGAAAGAATAGTAAAAGTGGAGGGCAGAGATACCCAAGGCAAAAAGCAAAAAGGGCCACATTACAGCAAGATTCAAAAGGGGCAAAGTGTGTTAAAAAGACAAGCCTGAAGGCTCTGTGCCTCAATGCGAGGAGTATTCGGAATAAGGTGGATGAATTAACTGCGCAGATAGCAGTTAACGGATACGATGTGATTGGCATCACGGAGACATGGCTCCAGGGTGACCAAGGCTGGGAACTCAACATCCAGGGGTATTCAACATTTAGGAAGGATGGACAGAAAGGAAAAGGAGGCGGGGTGGCGTTGCTGGTTAAAGAGGAAATTAATGCAATTGTAAGGAAGGACATTAGCCTGGATGATGTGGAATCGGTATGGTTGGAGCTGTGGAATTCCAAAGGGCAGAAAACGTTAGTGGGAGTTGTGTATAGAGCACCAAATAGTAATAGTGAGGTTGGGGACAGCATCAAACAAGAAATAACGGATGTGTGCAATAAAGGTACAGCAGTAATCATGGGTGACTTTAATCTACATATAGATTGGGCTAACCTAACTGGTAGCAATGCGGTGGAGGAGGATTTCCTGGAGTGTATTAGGGATGTTTTTCGAGAGCAATATGTCGAGGAACCAACCAGGGAGCTGGCCATCCTAGACTGGGTGATGTGTAATGAGAAGGGATTAATTAGCAATTTTGTTGTGCGAGGCCCCTTGTGGAAAAGTGACCATAATATGGTAGAATTCCTTATTAAGATGCAGAGTGACAAAGTTAATTCGGAAACTAGGGTCCTGAACTTAAGGAAAGGTAACTTCGACGGCATGAGGTGTGAATTGGCTAGAATAGACTGGCAGAGGATACTTAAAGGGTTGACGGTGGATAAGCAATGGCAAACATTTAAAGATCACATGGATGAACTTCAGCAATTGTACATCCCTGTCTGGAGTAAAAATAAAACGGGGAAGGTGGCTCAACCATGGCTAACAAGGGAAATTAAGGATAGTGTTAAAACCAAGGAAGAGGCATATAAATTGGCCAGAAAAAGCAACAAACCTGAGGACTGGGAGAAATTTAGAATTCAACAGAGGAGGACTAAGGGTTTAATTAAGAAGGGGAAAATAGAGTATAAGAGGGAATGCAGGGAACATAAAAACTGAATGCAAAAGCTTCTATAAATATGTGAAGAGAAAAAGATTAGTAAAGACAAACATAGGTCACTTGCAGTCGGATTCAGGTGAATTTATAATGGGGAACAAAGAAATGGCAGACCAATTGAACCAATACTTCGGTTTTGTCTTCACGAAGGAAGACACAAATAACCTTCCGAATGTACGGGGGACAGTGGGTCTCGTGAGAATGAGGAACTGAAAGATATCCTTATTAGGCGGGAAATTGTGTTCGAGAAATTGATGGGATTAAAGGCCGATAATTCCCTGGGTCCTGATAGTCTGCATCCCAGAGTACTTAAGGGAGTGGCCCTAGAAATAGTGGATGCATTGGTGATCATTTTCCAACAATCTATCGACTCAAGATCAGTTCCTATGGACTGGAGGATAGCTAATGTAACGCCACTTTTTTAAAAAGGAGAGAGAGAGAAAGCGGGTGATTATAGACCGGTTAGCCTGGCATCAGTAGTGGGGAAAATGTTGGAATCAATCATTAAGGATGAAATAGCAGCCCATTTGGAAAGCAGTGACAGGATCAGACCGAGTCAGCATGGATTTATGAAAGGGATATTATGCTTGACGAATCATCTGGAATTTTTTGAGAATGTAATGAGTAGAGTGGACAAGGGAGAACCAATGGATCTGGTGTATTTGGACTTTCAAAAGGCTTTTGACAAGGTCCCGCACAAGAGATTGGTGTACAAAATCAAAGCGCATGGTATTGGGGGTAATGTACTGACGTGGATAGAGAACTGGTTGGCAGACAGGAAGCAGAGAGTCGGGATAAACGGGTCCTTTTCTGAATGGCAGGCAGTTACTAGTGGGGTGCCGCAGGGCTCAGTGCTGGGACCCCAGCTCTTTACAATATACATTAATGATTTGGATGAAGGAATAGAGTGTAATATCTCCAAGATTGCGGATGACACTAAGCTGGATGGCGGTGTGAGCTGTGAGGAGGACGCTAAGAGGCTGCAGGGTGACTTGGGCAGATTAAGTGAGTGGGCAAATACATGGCAGATGCAGTATAATGTGGATAAATGTGAGGTTATCCATTTTGGGTGCAAAAACACAAAGGCAGAATATTATCTAAATGGCGGCAGACTAGAAAAAGGGGAGGTGCAACGAGACCTGGATGTCATGGTTCATCAGTCACTGAAAATGGGCACGCAGGTACAGCAGGCGGTAAAGAAGGCAAATGGTATGTTGGCCTTCATAGTTAGGGGATTTGAATATCAGAACAGGGAGGTCTTGCTGCAGTTGTACAGGGCCTTAGTGAGGCCTCACATTGAATATTGTGTTCAGTTTTGGTCTCCTAGTCTGAGGAAGGATGTTCTTGCTATTGAGGAAGTGCAGCGAAGGTTCACCAGACTGATTCCAGGAATGGCTGGGCTGTCATATGAGGAGAGACTGGATCAACTGGGCCTTTATTCACTGGCGTTTAGAAGGATGAGAGGGGATCTCATAGAAACATATAAGATTCTGACGGGACTGGACAGGTTAGATGCGGGAAGAATGTTCTCGATGTTGGGGTAGTCCAGAACCAGGGGACATAGTCTTAGGATAAGGGGTAGGTCATTTAGGACTGAGGTGAGGAGAAACTTCTTCACTCAAAGAGTTGTAGAGAGTGGAAATCCCTGCCGCAGAGTTGTTGATGCCAGTTCATTGAATATATTCAAGAGGGAGTTAGATATGGCCCTTACGGTTAAGGGGACCAAGGGATATGGAGAGAAAGCAGGAAAGGGGTACTGCAGGAATGATCAGCCATGATCTTATTGAATGGCGGTGCAGGCTCGAAGAGCCGAATGGCCTACTCATTTTCTATGTTTCTATGTTTCTATGTTTCATCACCTTTGGCCTCACAGCAAGGCAGCAGTGAAATAGACCCATCCAGTTTTACGGGGTTGCTGAATTCCCCAATGTCCAGGCTGCAATCGATAGTGTCCATGTTACTTTGAAAACTCCTACAGAAAACCCCACCCACTAACTCAACATGATGGCCTTCCACTCCCTCAGTGTATAGGCTGTGTGTTAAAACATGCAGACCATACTGCAGACCAATGCCCAACATACTAGAAGATGTCACATTGCCTTCATCCTTCAAAATCTGTCTGTTCCTGATCTCTTCAGGGAAGAAAATTGAATCAACTGATGGCCTGTAGGTGACAAAGCCCACCCCCGCTCCCATGGATAATGACTCCAGTAAGAGTGGCCTGAACAACAGCAGAGGAATGCTACACTGAGACATGTACCTCTACTAGATCGGGGTCTCAAAGGCACACTGCTGTTATCTGGACTGTTCGGGAAGGGCTCTGCAGTATGCTCTAGATTATGTGACATGAATAGTTATGGTCAGCTGTGCCCTTCACAACTTCATCATTCAAGGAGAGCCAGACTTTGACATTGGTGGTGAGGGGAACTCAGCTGTCGGAGCCAGACCTGAATGGCAGAGAGCATCACGTGACCTACACTCAGTGACTGCTGAGAGGGGCATCCGGGCACATCTCATGGCTGAAGTCTTCTCTGCTGTATAACATTGGCCATGTGATATCTGCAAAGCTGCTTCCGCTCCGCCATCGTGACTTTGCTGGACGTGGAGCAGAAAACCCTTTTATGGGAGCAGCTCTGAAGAAATTCCTAGCCACAATCTACCTTTCACACCACAGCCTGACCTCCTTTGTCCTGTACTTTCAAGTAAAAGAACGTTCCCTCAATCCAGTATCCAGCCTATCACATGGCATCACACCAGCTGTCTCCGCCCCTACACGAGCGTGCCAACAACCATCACCTGAGCGAAGAGGTCAGCTCCAAATAATGCACCCTTCCAGTCCGACTCAAGCACACCATGAATAACAAAACACCGTGTTCGTCCACATTCTATTTGAATACAATGATCTCCAAAGTGAGCACAAGCAAACTGACTCTTTCCTGACATCGGGCTTACCCTGGCTGCCTGAACGTGCCCTTATTACACCTATTCGAGTGCCTGTCCTAGATTCAACCTGAGGGCCAGTATCATAAGATGTGATTAGATGCTTATGCTCTATGAAAGGGTCGTGGCCCTTGCCTCACAGCTGCTGGCTGCTGGGAGGGAATCGGTGCTGGTTGCATCTCTGGAGCTTGTTCCTGGGGAGCCTAGTGTCACCTCCATGTTACACTGGTCTGATGCTCTGAGAGGAAAGGCATGTGTTGTTGCCCTGAGAGATGGCAGTATCGGGCAGGTGGACTCCAGCCATCTGATAGACAATAGTCTGCATTGTGACTGCCTCAGACTGGAAACTGCCTTACAGGCAATTCTCTATTCTCTTCCATATTCCCAGGAAAGCCCTACCGATGCCTGCAGTGAACTTCTACGATGCTGCCGCAAAGGAGACCTGTAAACTCGAGAGTCTCACCTGTCAGTTGCCGCACATTCTTGGAGTCTGAACTCCTGCATTCTTGGAGTCCAACATCCTTCCTTTGGATCCCATGATTCCAAAGCCAAAGACAGCTTTCTCCTCAGACTGTGCTAGAAATGTGACACATCCCCACCTACTCCCCACTCCTCCAGCTCCCGCATGCCCCGTGAAATACCCAGTGCCACATCCTCGCTAATTCTATCGAATTTCCCAGGGTAAAAGTATCTGAGCTGGTGCTTGGGGATGGAGAAGCAAGTATCCCAGGGGAATTGGAGCAGAGGGTCAGGGAGCAACAGGTCTCTGCAAGAACTCATGGGTGGATTTCAGTCTGCCTTCATTTCCCTCTTCATCATCCTCCTCCCTATCAATATTGTAGATGACAAGGAAGCCAAAGTGGACTGGGAACAGCTGCTTGAAGGTAAATCAGTATCAGAGCAGTGGGAGGCATTCAAGGAGGAGATAGTGAGGGTTCAGAGCAAGTATGCTCCCTTAAAGAAAAGGGTGGGACTAACAAATCTAGAGCCCCCTGGATGTCACAGAACACACAGAATAGTTTAAAGAAAAAAAGGGAAGCTTATGACAGATATCGATACTGCAGAAACCCGAGAGGGGTATAGAAAGTGCAAGGGTGAAATTAAAAATGAAATTAGGAAAGCAAAGAAAGGGCAGGAAAACATTTTGGCAAGTTAAATCAAGGAAATCCCAAAGATGTTTTATAAATATATTAAGAGCAAGAGGATAACTAAAGAAAGAGTAGGGCCTATTTGGGACTATAAAGGTAACCTGTGTGTGGAGGTGGAAGACATGGGCATGGTTCTTAATGAATACTATGCATCTATTTCTCAAAAGAGAGGGATGATGCAGGTATTACATCAGGGAGGAGGAATGTGAAATATTAGATGAAATAAATATAGTGCGAAAGGAAGTATTAAGGGGTTTAGCATCTTTGATAGTCAATAGATCCACAAGCCTGGATGAAATGTATCCCAGGCTGTTAAGATAAACAAGAGAGGAAATAGCAGAAGCTCTGACCATCATTTTCCAATCCTCTCTGGCTACAGGTGTGGTGCTGGAGGACTGGAGGGTTGCTAATGTTGTACCGTTGTTTAAAAAGGGAGAAAGGGATCGACCGAGTAATTACAGGCCAGTTAGCCTAAGCTCGGTGGTGGGAAAATTATTGGAAAAAATTATGAGAGATAGCATAAATCTTCATTTAGAAAGACATGGATTAATCAAGGACAGTCAGCATGGATTTGTTAAGGGAAGGTCATGTCTGACTAACTTGATTGAATTTTTTGAGGAGGTATCAAGGAGGGTTGATGAGGGTCGTGTGTTTGATGTTGTGTATATGGATTTTAGCAATGCTTTTGATAAGGTCCACATGGCTGACTGGTAACGAATGTAAAAGCCAATAATGATAATGAAGAAGAAGGAATAGACTGCAGGAAGATATCAATGGACTGGTAAGGTGGGAAGGACAATATAGGCTAAGGGGAGACCTAATTGAGGTGTATAAAATTATGAGGGGTCTAGATAGAGTGGATAGGAAGGACCTATTCCCTTCAGCAGAGGGGTCAATAATCAGGGAGCATTGATTTAAAGTAAATGGTAGGAGGTTTAGAGGGGATTTGAGGAGAAATATTTTCACCCAGAGGGTGATGGTGGTCTGGAACTCACTGTCTGAAACCCTCACTGGCTGGATAGCTCTTTGTCAGCCGGCACGGACACGATGGGTCGAATGGCCTCTTTTATGCTGTAAATTTCTATGATTCTATGATAGTTAAATTTATTTTCTTTCTTCTCCTCCTCCTTACCATCATTTTCCTCCTCCTGTGCCCCCTGATGCTGTGGTGCTTATACAGGAAAAAGGGCAGAAGCTAAAAATAGGTGAAGGAAAAGGAGAATGGGGTGAAAGCTTGTCTCTGTGAGGAATACCGGGGTGACTGTGTAGCCTTCAGTCACTAACCTGGTGCCAGTGATATGCCTCCAACCTCACCATCTCCCATAGCAAGAGCAGACTCCACACAAGGCCAATGGCTTTCTCCTCAGATGGCTACAGGGCTTTGAAGGTGGAGTTGCCCCTTTGATGGCCAGCTTGTGGCAGGCATTGTGTTCGAATTTCTCCTGCAAGAAGACAGAGAGAATAAGGAAAAAGTTGTGCATGTAAGAGATTGTAAGGAGAGATGGGTAGCCATATTGCAAGATCTTGAGTTAGAGCCCCTTTAACCAGGGTGCACATCGATGGGTTAGTTATGCAAGTGTTGCTTTAGAGATTGAAGGATGTACTGGTGCCCAGGGTAGGCAAAGACAAAAAGGGAGCGTGCTTTACCTTACTTGCCTATCTTAGCTGGCAGTCTTGAGTATGAGAGAAGTTGTATATGCAGACTATGGATGTACTCTCTGTGTAGTCACTGTTTGATTGCATAAGATGTACTATCAATAAGGTTTACACTATGTATATACATGCTGGCATCACTAAAGGGTGCAACTGGTGGAGACCGGGGGTTTCCTGCCCTTGTAGCAGGGCCTTGTATAAAAGGCTGCACGCCATTCTTCTGCCTCACTCTGGAGTTTGGAATAAAGGACCAAGGTCACTACAGTTTGAGTACAACACATTGCCTCATGGAGTCATTCATAAGTACATTACAGATATAATAAGAATGTTGGTATTCTGTGCTCGTGC
Source organism: Pristiophorus japonicus (assembly GCF_044704955.1). Classification (NCBI taxonomy): domain Eukaryota; kingdom Metazoa; phylum Chordata; class Chondrichthyes; family Pristiophoridae; genus Pristiophorus; species Pristiophorus japonicus. The sequence goes on from NC_091977.1 coordinate 60,317,986, forward strand.
CACCTCCCTCCACGTGGCACTTTTCAACATTCCTGGCAAGCTTGCTAGCATAGACACCCAAGAATCTGTGTCTCCTTAATTCAGTTTGAGCAAGCAGACCTTGGATGTTTGAATCAGAATCATTCTGAGTGGTTCTTCTGTGCCTGGGTGCTAGGCCCCACTGCCTAATTGGAGAGGTTCCTGCTGTAGACCTTCTTGAAAAGATTGATGAGACACGTGCTGAAGTTATTTGAGAGTCAAATGAGTCAGACAAGCACTGCTCCTTCCTTACCTGGTTATTCCCCTGAAGCCGGGGTAGCAGCTCCCTAGGGAGCTCCTCTGCTAAGCAACTCTCACCTCTGCTATCGGCAACTTTCCACCCTCAACCTCCCCCTCTCCCGCTGCCTAAATTTTCCCTAGCCATAACAGAACCTAATAGGGGGTCCTAAACACTTACCCTAGGCCCATCCCTGCGAGCCCCACGAGTTCGGGCCTACCTCAGGCTTCCCACCACATCACCCATCGGCGATGGTGACTGGACCTCCGGCGGTGACTGGGCCTCCTGTGGCAACTGGGCCTCCGGCGAAGACTAGGCCTCCTGCGGTGACTGGGCGTCCTGTGGTGACTGGGCCTCCTGTGGCAACTGGGCCTCCTGCGGTGACTGGGCGTCCTGTGGCGACTGGGCCTCCTGTGGCAACTGGGCCTCCTGTGGCAACTGGGCCTCCTGTGGCAACTGGGCCTCCGGCGAAGACTAGGCCTCCTGCGGTGACTGGGCCTCCTGTGGCAACTGGGCCTCTGGTGAAGACTGGGCCTCCTGCGGTGACTGGGCCTCCTGTGGCAACTGGGCCTCCGGTGAAGACTGGACCTCCTGTGGTGACTGGGCCTCCTGTGGCGACTGGGCCACCTGCGGTGACTAGGCCTCCAGTGAAGACTGGCTCTCCAGCGATGACTGGGCCTCCTGCGGCGACTGGGTCTCCAGCAACGGTGACTGGGCCTCCGGCAGTGACTGGGCCTCCAGTGAAGATTGGGCCTCCTACGGCGACTGGACCTCTGGAGGCGACGACCTGGATCTGGTTATCGGGCCTCCACCCCACTCCCCTCCAGCGGTGATCGGAACACCTCCAGTGGCGGTAGATGGGCCTCTCCTCCACGATGGAGTCTGAGCCTCCTCAACGGTGACCAGTTCCTCCTCCCCTACGACGGCGGCTGGCCTCCCCCCACCTCCTTCAGCGACGACTGAAGCTCTCCTCTCCCACTGGTGACCTGGCCTCTCCTCTTCCAACATGCGGTGAGTACCATGGCTGTGACCCCCCCCTGTCCTCCCCACTCTGAACCCCATGGGCCACTGACCCTCCCAATGTCTGCCCCCAACCAGGCCTCGGACCACCAACCACCAAGAGCGCTACCCAGCGCCGAGCCTGCGACCAACATCTCGCTGTAGGCAACTAGGCCCGTATAGCAGTGCCTGGTCTCCAGTTGTCTTGAACCCCCTTGCCACTGGATCAAGACCTCGCTCAGCTAAGCCTGTGTGGTAGCCAGTGTGCATTGACCACCCCACTTTAACAGAACACACGGACAGGTAACTTTCACTCCGTTAATGTGAAGTTCGGGACCTGAAACGCCAGGACCCTCATGGACAATTCCAACAGCAACAGGCCGGAATGCCGCACCACCATCGTTGCCCGGGAACTTAGACGCTTTGATATCAACATCGCCGCCCTAAGCGAGACCCGGTGGGCAGGGGAAGGCCAGCTCAAGGAACAAGATGGAGGTTACACCTTCTTCTGGAAAGGGAAACCAGAGGAAGAACGCCGCCTCCACGGAGTCGGCTTCGCCATCAAAAACGAGCTGGTCAGTCGTCTCAAAGACAACCCCTGTGGGGCTAACGAACGCCTCATGACGCTTCGACTCACCCTTTCCCGGAACCAGTGCCCCACAGTCATCAGTGCGTACGCCCCAACACTCAATGCAACAGATGAGGCCAAAGAGGGTTTTTACTCCAACCTCGAAAAATCCCTGACCTGCGTCCCTGCAGGCGACAAACTGATCCTCCTCGGCGACTTCAACGCCAGGGTCAGCAAGGACACAGACCTCTGGGAGGCATGATTGGCAGAGAGCGGGTAGGGAAAGACAACTCCAGCGGTACCCTACTCCTGACAAAATGTCTAGAGCATGAACTTGTCATCACCAACACCTTGTTCCGCCAGAGGGACAAATACAAGGCATCGTGGCAACACCCTCACTCCAAACACTGGCACCTACTCGACTATGTCATCGTCCGAGCCAAGGATTGCAATGATGTGTGCATCACCCGTGCCACGACAGGAGCCGATGACTGCTGGACGGACCACCGCCTGATCCGATCCATCATCGACATTAACATAGCCCCAAAGGGGGAGGGGACAGCAAAAGTAGTGCCACAAAAAAGTCAATGCCGGGGCACTCAAAGATCCAGCTAAGAGAGCCCTGTACAATCAGCGCCTTACAGCTAACCTGGCGTGCCTTGATGACCTTGAGATGCAGAATGCCCACAGCGCTTGGTCTGCCCTCCAGGCCTCCATAACCAGTGTCTGCAAAGAGACGCTCGGTCACTCAACCAGGAAACACCAGGACTGGTTTGATGAGAATGATCAGGAGATCCACGAGCTAATAGATCATAAGCGCAGGGCATTTCTGAGCCTTAAACAACAACCCAACTCGGCAGCATTATAGACGGCTCAAGGCTGAGGTCCAACAAAAAACCCGGGACCTAAAGAAAGGTGGTTGATGGAGAAAGCACAGGAGATACAGCAGCTGGCCGACAGCCATGATGTGCGAGGATTCTTCATCGCAGTCAAGGCCACCTATGGTCCAAACACCCAAGGCCTCACCCCACTGCTGGCCAAGAATGGGGAAACACTCATCAAAGACTTCGAGGCAGCCAGGGCCCGATGGAAGGAGCACTTCGAAGATCTCCTCAATTGAGACTCTGCCTTTGACTCGAGTGTCCTTGACTCCATCCTGCAGCATGCAACCCGCCATCACTTCAGTGAGACCCCAACACTGCACGAGATAGAAAAAGCCATAAGACAGCTTAAAAACAACAAGGCTACGGGTGCGGATGGAATCCCTGCTGAGGCACTGAAGTATGGCGGAGAGGCTCTGTTGGCGTGAATACATGACCTCATCTCTGTCATCTGGAGGGAGGAGAGCATGCCGGGAGATCTCAGAGATGCAGTGATCATGATCATCTTTAAAAAAGGGAACAAGTCTGACTGCAGCAACTACAGAGAAATCTCCCTGTTATCAGCCACTGGGAAAGTCGTCGTTAGAGTCCTCCTCACCCATCTTCTTCCTGTGGCCGAGGAGCCCCTCCCGGAGTCACAGTGTGAATTTCGTCCCCTACGATTTTTGCAGTGCGACAGCTGCAGGAAAAATGCAGGGAACAGCGCCAGCCCTTATACATGGCCTTCTTCGATCTTACAAAAGCCTTTGACACTGTCAACTCGAGGGTCTATGGAGCGTCCTCCTCTGTTTCGGATGACCCCAAAAGTTCGTCATCATCCTCCGCCTGCTACGCGACAACATGCAGGCCGTGATCCTTACTAACGGATCCATCACAGACCCAATCCACGTCTGGACCGGGGTCAAACAGGGCCGCATCATCGCTCCAACCCTCTTCCCAATCTTCCTCGCCGCCATGCTCCACCTCACAGTCAGCAAGCTCTCCGCTGGAGTGGAACTAAACTACAGAACCAGTGGGAAACCTGTTCAACCTTCACCATCTCCAGGCCAGGTCCAAGACCATCCCAACCTCTGTCGTCGATCTACAGTATGGGGACATACTGAGGCTGAACTCCAGGACATAGTCGATGTATTTACTGAGTCGTACGAAAGCATGGGCTTTACACTAAACATCCGTAAGACAAGGTCCTCCACCAGCCTGTCCTCGCCGCATAGCACTGCCTCCCAGCCATCAAGGTCCATGGCGCGGCCCTGGACAACGTGGACCACTTCCCATATCTCGGGAGCCTCCTATCAACAAGAGCAGGCATTGATGACGAGATTCAACACTGCCTCCAGTGCGCCAATGCAGCCTTCGGCCGCCTGAGGAAAAGAGTGTTTGAAGACCAGGCCCTCAAAACTGCCACCAAGCTCATGGTCTACAGGACTGTAGTAATACCTGCCCTCCTGTATGGACCATATACAGTCGACACCTCAAGTCGCTGGAGAAATAACACCAACGATGTCTCCGCAAGATCCTACAAATCCCCTGGGAGGACAGACGCACCAACATTAGCATCCTCGACCAGACCAACATCCCCAGCATTGAAGCACTGACCACACTCGGTCAGCTCCACTGGGCAGGCTACGTAGTTTGCATGCCAGACACAAGACTCCCAAAGCAAGTGCTCCACTCGGAACTCCTTCCCGGCAAATGAGCCAAAGGTGGGCAGCAGAAGCGTAACAAGGAGACCCTCAAAGCCTCCCTGATAAAGTGCGACATCCCCACTGGGAGTTCATGGCCAAAGACCACCCTAAGTGGAGGAAGTGCATCGGGGAGGGTGCTGAGCACCTCGAGTCTCATTGCCAAGAGAATACAGAAATCATGCACAGGCAGCGGAAAGAGCATGTGGCAAACCAGTCCCACTCTCCCTTTCCCTCAACGACTATCAGCCCACCTGTGACAGAGTCTGTGGCTCTCGCATTGGACTGTTCGGCCACCGAAGAACTCATTTTAAGAGTTAAGGAAGCAAGTCTTCCTCGATTCCGAGGGACTGCCTATGATGATGATGATCCCCCTGTCTGAAGCTGAAGTATGCAGCCACAATCGTCTTTTTAAAGGTTGCACTCCAGTTTCCATGCACTCCAGAAAATTACACTAACTTTACGCCAATCACCACTCCAATGGGTATGCAAGTTTGCTGACCCAGGAAACCCTCACGGGACTATCCCTTCTGACCACCTCTTCTGTCGTGCACCTCTTTTCCATTAGTATATAAATGGCGCAACTCACCACAAGGAAATTCTCCCCTTTTGGTCCTGAGGTTAATTTGTGATAATGTTGCTCAAACATCAATGTTTCCCTTAAGCCCAGATTGTTGATATTGTGATCAAAATATAGTCCGGAAAGCTCCTCAGAGCTGCTCCTAATCCGTCGAGTTTACTTAGTTGAAAATGCGGTGGAAACCCCATTTACGCAAACAGGGTTTCAGCTGCACTAGGAAATAATGCCAGTGGGCCGGGAGCAGCTCCGAGAAATTTCCTGACCACAATATTCTTGGCTGTGTGGTTTTGGTTTGGTGTTTCTTCCTTTAAATCCAGTCATATTCCTAATCAGTTTAAAATCCAACTACAATACAAATTCTTCTACCAAGTTAATCAGGTAGTCTCATTGCACTGTGTGTTGGTTATAGACTTAAGAAAGGAATAATTTAATCTTGATGCTGTGTGATTGATTCCATTCATATGTGACTCTCAATTACTTTTTTCATTTGAGAGATCAGTCGTTCAAAATCGGAGAAGTTCTATCTAAGAAGTATTCCATTTGAATCAGAGACTCAATCTGAAAATTTCTGAGAGAAGGAACTGATTAGTTTGAAACTTAGCGAGAGAGCAAAATTGGGATGAAGTTACCAAGGCCGGAATTTTCTAGGATCTATGGGCAGGTCGGGTGGGAAATTTGAAATAAGTTGCAATGGGTCTGGAACCCGCCATCATCCTACCCACACGTGCCTTTGCCTCGGGCGGGTGCACCAGCTACGCAGAGGCGGGCAGCCGAATTCAAATCATTAACAGATACTTGTCAGACCCTTAAGCGCCTTTTTCAGCCAACCTCTCACATTTTCCTGGCTGTCCACGGGATTGACACAACTCGGGAACCACGTCTGTCAACCTGAGGCGGGAGTTGAGTGGCCATTGATCCAGCTGATTAGATGACAGCATGAAATGTACTAAAAAAGCTCCACCTCACAGCTGAACATTTTGTTCAAGGAGAAGCAGTTGCTGACCACACTCCAAGCACACATTTAGCTTTCTACAGGCTGCAGGTGTTTCCAGGAAAGTGGCCATCCAGTATCACCTCATTGGTACAACCTATCTCACCATTGACAAATTGATTCTCTCATATCTGCTTATGCTGCCATCTATTCCATCAGCATGGGTGCCGTTTATACTGTCTCACCTTGGTCCTCAGAATGGTCCACAATGAGCCCCAACACCAGCAGCACCAACAACAACACCACCACTAACCTTCTTCTCAACCACCTGAAGCTGCACAGGACAGAGGGCATCAGTGCAGGGCTGCACCGTGCCAAAGGCGATATCCCCAACACAGGCTGAGGATGAGCTTCCTCAACATGACTGAGCAGCAGTGCCAGGTCATCGCAAACATTTTCACATTCCTGGAGCAAGACCTGCCGCCCAGAGGAGCAGATGGACATGCCTTACCAGTGGCTGTCAAAGTCACCAGTGCTCTCAACCTCTTCTCCTCAGGCTCCTTCCAAGGATCTGCAGCAGCCATTTGCAGCATCTCACAGTCAGCCGTCCACAGGTGCATCACACAGATTACCAATGCCCTCTTTGACAAGTCAGCCAATTATAGCAACTTTGCAACTGATGAAGCCAGTGGTACTGAGCAGTCGCTTGGATTTGCCGTTCTGGCTGGCTTCCCCACAGGTGCAGGGTGTCATCGACTCCACACATGTGACCATCAGGGCACCCCATCACAACCCAGGAGTCTTTGTCAACTGCAACAGCTTCCACTCCCTCAATGTATACCATACGAAGATAATCATGCATGTGTGTGCCAAATTCCCTGGCAACTGCCATGAGTCTCTCGTCTTCGCCAATCCACCCTCCCTCAGCTCTTCGCTCCTCCAAACAGACTTTCTAGCTGACTGCTTGGAGACAAGGGCTATCCACTGAAGATGTAGCTCATGACACGCTTGAGGAGGCCAAGTACTGAAGCCCAGGAGAGATATAATGAAATCCACATTTCCACCAGATGTGTCATAGAGCAGACAATAAGCACGCTCAAAATCCACTTCAGGTGCCTTGACAGATCTAGAGGAGCCCTTCAGTATGCATCAGCCAGGGTCTCCAGAATCCCGTGGTCTGCTGAGCCCTGCACAACATCGCGCGGCAGCGAGGAATAGTGCTGCATGAGGAGCAAGGCTCTGAGTGCACAGCCTCTTTAGAGGAGATGCATCAGCTGGAAGATGAGGAGGAGCAGGAGCTGGTGGAACCTGTGGGATAGATCCCACCAGCACTAGAGCACATTGCTGCTCGGGAGGCCAGGGATGGCCTCATCTGGATGGCCAGATTTACATAACTTTATGCATTACACCCATATGGCTGCCACATACTGCACCAGGATCGCACCACCCCATAGCAACACCATAAAGGACCCCTACAATTACCAAGCTAGAACATAAGAACATACCAACATAAGAATTAGGAACAGGAGTAGGCCATCTAGCCCCTCGAGCCTGCTCCGCCATTCAATAAGATCATGGCTGATCTGGCCGTGGACTCAGCTCCACTTACCCGCCCGCTCCCCGTAATCCTTAATTCCCTTATTGGTTAAAAATCTATCTATCTGTGACTTGAATACATTCAATGAGCTAGCCTCAACTGCTTCCTGGGGCAGAGAATTCCACAGATTCACAACCCTCTGGGAGAAGAAATTCCTTCTCAACTCGGTTTTAAATTGGCTCCCCCGTATTTTGAGGCTGTGCCCCCTAGTTCTAGTCTCCCCGACCAGTGGAAACAACCTCTCCACCTCTATCTTGTCTATCCCTTTCATGATTTTAAATGTTTCTATAAGATCACCCCTCATCCTTCTGAACTCCAAAGAGTAAAGACCCAGTCTACTCAATCTATCATCATAAGGTAACCCCCTCATCTCCGGAATCAGCCTAGTGAATCGTCTCTGTACCCCCTCCAAAGCTAGTATATCCTTCCTTAAGTAAGGTGACCAAAACTGCACGCAGTACTCCAGGTGCGGCCTTACCAATACCCTATACAGTTGCAGCAGGACCTCCCTGCTTTTGTACTCCATCCCTCTTGCAATGAAGGCCAACATTCCATTCGCCTTCCTGATTACCTGCTGCACATGCAAACTAACTTTTTGGGATTCATGCACAAGGACCCCCAGGTCCCTCTGCACCTCAGCATGTTATAATTTCTCCCCATTCAAATAATATTCCCTTTTTCCCCAAGGTGGATGACCTCACACTTTCCGACATTGTATTCCATCTGCCAAACCTTAGCCCCTTCGCTTAACCTATCCAAATCTCTTTGCAGCCTCTCTGTGTCCTCTACACAACCCGCTTTCCCACTAATCTTTGTGTCATCTGCAAATTTTGTTGCACTCTTCCAGGTCATCTATGTATATTGTAAACAGTTGTGGTCCCAGCACATTCCTTTCACACTGACCCCCATTGCTGGAGGAAACGTTATGTCTCACCATTCACTCCAACTCACTAAACCACTTCTAAAGGTGCACACAAATTTGTCCAGGACCGGAAAGTGTTGAAAATAAAGATTTTCATGGTTGACATTACATTAACGGAAACGTAATATTAACATTGAAAAAAACATTCAAGTTGCGACCCTTGTGAATCTACTTGTGTGTCATCTTTCTCTTACGCGTGATTCAATGAGGTGCTATCCCTGTGGCTTCAGCAGAGTTAGAGGCAGCCTGCTCACTTCCCTGCTGTGACTAGTTAGCTACTCTTGGAGGACATCATCTGTGTTTTGGAGCCTGTGAGGGCCCCGCCAAAGTCTGCTCCTTCTGCAACTGTGCAGGGGCAGACTTGGCCATTGCTGTTCGAGGAGGCCTCCGAGACTCTGACTGATGGGGGAGAAGTGTAAGCACTTTAAGAGGAGCCCCACACTTCCATGTCGCCTCTCACCGTCATTCCTCTCATGGGCCATGCGCATTTCCCTGCTAGCAAGGATCTGGAAAGCATCTTGCTGCACATCAGTGGGGCCATGAGGACCCTCATATATGCTGATATTCCTCCTAGACATGAGGTTTAGAAGCCTCTGCCATCTATGCTCCATAAATGTTCATCTATTCTCCATAGAGACCATATGCTCCTATGACTGGTGCATTAGCTGCTCCATACAGCTGACCATCTTATCTATGGAAGAACCGACAGTCGCCATTTCCTGCGACATGGTGGTGCTCATGTTGGCCATAGTCTCCTCCATTCTCTGAACATTTGCACACATCGCAGTTGCAAAACTCGTCAAAGCCTCCTGCACATCTTCCTGCACCTCCAGGATTGGCCTCTTTCTGGATGGCCCCCATGGCTCAGCATCTGCATGCAGTTGAGTGGAGCTGGGAGCGTCCTGTGCCCTCTGGCGAGGAGTCTCCACCATCTGCTCTTGCTTACTTGTGACAGACCCGGTGACAAAACTACTCTATCTCGCATGAGACCCACTGAGGTGTGCATCTCTGGGCTGATGTTGAGTGTGCTTATGTCTGGTGATGCTGTGCACTCAGCGGCTGCAGGCTCCTCTGAGGAGTCATCTTCCTCTTCCTCCTGGACAATGGGGTGGGGTTCTTGATGGACCTGCTGGAGAGTAAAGAGATGAGTTAGATATGCCATATGAAGAATGGGTACAGGTACCATTATGCATATGATGACCACTCAGTGGCTGATGACATCAGTTCCAATGTGAGTGACTCATGTATGCCATGTGGCCATATGATATGTAATTCTGTCACCAAGTTGCTGAGATGTCCCCCTCTCTCCGTCTCCCACCTTCAGCTGCTCAGCTACTCCTGACACTTCCAATGCAGCCTCCTCTACTGTTGTGAGGGTGGTTTTGATGGAGGCCCAACTCCAGTTCCCTCCCTCTCCCTCTTATTGTGGGCTCTCTTTTCCTGCAAGGAGCGAAAGAAGAGAAGATTGATTGAGAGTGATGGAATGAGTGTAAGGAATGGACGGGTTACATCTTCAGTGGGGGACTATGATGGATTGAGGTGGCAATTCCAAGTGGTCTCCTTGCATGTTGCATTAGGTTGAGGGTGAGTGTGAGATGTGGCTAGTAAGATGGGGGTGTGATAATGTAGATAGAAAGAGGTGCAAGATATGTTGATGTGAGTAAGGATGTGCAGGATTATTGTTGGGAAGGCAGAGTGATGTGGATGTGATAAGACGCACAGCAGAGTGAAGTTGAGTGTGGCTTTATACTCACTTTCCTGATCTAATGAGATAATTGAAATGTTTGCTGCACTGTACCCAGGTCCTCCTGACCACATCCCTGCTGTTCACCTCCTCTGCAACTTGGAGCCAGGCTCCTTTTGTCTCCTGTGGAGGTCTCTTCCACCCAGTTGAAGGAAAGACAACCTCCCTGCGTGCTCTGACCCCTCCACAAGCCTGAGTGCAGCCCTCTGCCTCTGTGCAGTCATGTCTCCAGGTGCTTGGAGCAATCAAAGCCTCCAGTGCAGTAACTGCACACACCTAGATGAAACTCTTTTTGGAGTTCACCTGCAAAACATAAAACATTAAACGGTGCCACCCCACACCTAGATGAATCTTCAAATACAATGCGGCCATGGCTCCTTTAAATATCCCGACTTAAAACTCATCATCGATTATGTCATCAGACCCGCACCATTTAATAGGGGCGGGTAACATGCAGGGCTGGCTTAATAGCCCCCATTAGCACACAGTCGCTTTCGGCTGCGGAGTGGAAGCAATGGGGTCACAACCTGCCACACCAACTGCCCACACTCGACCTGCCCAGGTAAAGAGAATTCCGGACCAGTATTAGGAAATATATGAAGAAACACTATGATATAAATTCACAAAGGTCTACCTTACCTTAGTTGCTATCATTTCAGATGGAAGATTTTCCTAGCAAATGTATAACTATTATCTGACTGTTATGTAGTTGTCTTTTTGTCTTTTCTGACGTTTACTTAATAAACTTAAACAAAGTTGTGATGATCAATTATCCAAAGCATAATTCTAGTAACTAAAGGCAATTAACAGAAATATTGTTCTGTCTATTATCCTGGAAGTGTTAATGAGCACAGGGAGGTGGGAATCACCTGTGAGAGTGGAACCAAGCAATTTAGAATAAGAAGGGTGGAAAAGACCCCAAAAAGTAACAGGACTTAAACTCCAGCTATTGGTATATTTTCTTTAAAATCAGGGTTTTGGCTTGCTGCTTTTAGTCTCAGCTAATTGGTACTTTGCTCGTTATCTCAAATTAATAGTAGGATGAACTTAAGATCAGATGATTATAACGTTGAACTTAAGATCAGGTTATTATCACATTGAACTTAAGATCAGGTCACTGCTCTACACCTAGTACCAAAGGTCAGACCATGCACATTGCACAGTCCATCCGTTTGTACCCGAACAATCCATCGTGGTCCTAGCTACGTCATATGATTCTGACTTGCGCTGCTTAATGAGGCACCCACCTGAAACAGGTGGGCACTCAGGCCGCCCATTTCCAGGACGGGTCGAAAATGCTGGTGAGCGGTTTGGGAGTGGGAACAGGGCAGTCAGTTCAGTGCCATGATTTTCGAAAGTTACTCCCCCATTCTCGCCTAGGGAATGTTTTACTTGAACTTTTTAACTTATAAATGGAAAAATGTATTATTCAATACACAAAATTAGGGGAAAAGTTTATAATTCAGTACTCCTGGTGCAGGGCTTTGAACAAGTTGCGAATTGATCACATTTACCTCAGGGCCCAAATTCTTAAGATGCGCTGCCATCCCACATAACTCTACCCTGGGCACACTGATTGAAAAAATATACCCCTTTAAGTAGACCTAAGCTGCAAAACCAAAATAACTCAAATTGCTGGATTAATTATATTCTTCAAATGCAAGTTTCCTTGCCCTCTGACACTTTACAATTGTTAGTCTCCTTGATTCAGTGCCCTGTTGATCTAGATCTGTCCTCAAGCTCCTTCAGTGAAGGCCAGTTGGAAATGTGCTGGACTCTGGCTGCATTTTACAATTGACAAGTGAGAAAGTATTAAGGGAAAATTCTTGGATGTCAGTGATGTGTCTGACAGACTAATAGCACCAGGAAACAACAGTGATGGATGCATCAAATTTGTAAGTCACAAAGTACAGCTGAAAGAGGCCATTCAGCCCACCTACTTTTCCCTCAATCGAACTCTATGGATCCACCAGCATCTAATTACCTCATATTGATTCCAGCAGACTGCCTCTCTCTGTTTGTTCCTCCATAACAAACAAACTTGCATTTATAAAGTTCCCTTCATGACCTCAGGGTGTCCCAAGTGCTTTGTGTGGAGCACCGGCATAGACCTGTTTCTGTGCTGTAACTTCTATGTAATTCCATGTAATTTAATGAAACACTTTTGAAATGTGATCTCTCTTGTAAAATGACAGAAATGAGGCCCTTGGGCACATTAACAGTGACACACCACCATAGGCAGCTCACATATTGAAGGTGACAAATATCAGGACCACCTGTCTTGCCAATCCAAGATATTGAGCTCAAGTGTCTGGAGCAGGACTTGAACCCACAACGTTCCGACTCAGAGTGCTACCACTGAGCCAAGACTGATGCTCATGAATGTAAGCATTCATACAATGCTTTAATTAATTGGGGTGAAAAGATATTAACTGGGTTGCGAAACTGAGAGGAACCATGGCACAGTTTAATTTTAAAATTGGGACGTGGGTGACACTGGCTGAAAGTATCTATTACGCATCCCTAGTAGCTCTGAGGGCATTAAGTGTATAGTGGCACTGGAGTCATATGGAGGCCATAGTATATAGAGGTGGCAGGTTCCTCCAAAGGAGGGCGATAGTCAACCAGTTGGGTGTTTTATGACGATCCAGCAGCTCTTGTGGTTATTTTTCTGGTGCTAACCCAAAAATGATCAGATTTATTTAATTTAACTTAATTTAATTCCACAGTTTGCCATGGTAGGATTTGAACTCCTGCCCTCTGGGTTACGAGCACTAGTATAGCTTAGCTCATTTTCTTAATCTATCAGCAATATTTGTTAGGAGGAGCCTGCATACAGATACTCGTTTAACTTGCTCGTTTATCTGAGTATAGCTCCAGGAACTAATTTATGGAAGAATAGCTCTAAGGCTGAATTGATTGAACATCGCTCTGTTGGTAATGAATTTGAATATAGTTGAAGATATGGTGAAGGAAAATTAATATTTCTAGCTATTAAACGTAGCTCCAGGATACATTTTTGTAGGGTTTCCAGTAATTAATTTGAGCAAGCGTTCTGAGAGAAATCTATTGGCTTACAACTTGAAGCACTTAGCCAAGGGAAATTAATACATTAGTTGCTTCAGCTCAATGAGGCAACCTCTGTGAGCAGCTTGTATCAATTAAAAAAGCATGGATCTGCTTAGATTAATAAAGAGGCTATCTGTCATGGAAGATTAAGTTAAGTCCTAGCTTTTCATAAGTGATCCCTAGTGTGAAGAGCCCACAGATCCAACAAGGCATAGCACCTAGTGGAAGAAATCAATTAAAGCCAAATGCCATGTTTTAGGATTATCTAGCCGTGTGGCATATTGAGTTTCTAGTCATTGTTTAAGTTTGCCTCAGTTGGTACTGTTGCTCTGAATTACAAGATTGCTGATTGTGAGATTCACTAAATATCTCTTGCTGTTATTTAGAAAGAATCAACAATCCCCAGGCAACCTGGTGGGTCGAGGAGCCGGGGCTAGAAGAGGCTCAAAAAGTGAAGTGGTTTTATTTTATTTTTAGTTTCCTTGAGGGACCCACAAAGAAAGTTTAGGCCTCCCCTGGTGGCAATGCCCTCTGAAACTCCTCCTAACCACTTACCTGAGTGAACTGGTCTGCTGCCGGCTGCAGCTTCCCATCTGAAACCTACGATTGCTGCACTAAGGGCAAATTACTGAGTATTAGTTCTGCAAATAAACTCCTACATTGAAAATTAAGTTGGTGCCAATATCTGCACGGGTGATGCATACATCTTTACTCTTCTGTTTCTGTTTTCAAATCAATTGTACTCGAGAAGCCATTGAACTTCCGTCCCTCTTTGCCAGTTCACATCTGTCTTTTTTGCTTCTAATTCCAATGCTAATTGTTTAACTGGGGATCACACATTATATTTACAAAATGAAACCAGGCCCCGCGTGCCTTAAAATGCTCTTTGAATGTTAGTGTATACTCAACAAATGAAGCATTCATTTTCGTCCTACAAAGATGAGTATCTCTCACAAGTCTACTTAGCGTAGCTTAAAAGGCCGTGCAGTAATTACTTCGTGCTCTAATTTGAGCAGATTGAACGACTAGACACAGCAAACATTTCACAATCAGAAGCTATTTTCACTATCTTCCTTTTTCATCCTCATTAGCGCATCTGTTTGAAGTGAAAAAACATTAAAAAAGTAAGAAGCACTTTATTTAAAATACATCTTTTCAAAGGTTTCTGGAAAGCTAATTTACTGTCTGCATTCTATTTCTGGGAAGTCGCCTTTCTGGTTCAAATGCCTATTAATACATTCAGGTGCTCCACATGTTTAATGTGCAATGAATTTTGAATGATTCATTTATCTGACAGACCACTTTCCCGTTCTTCCGGATCGGTGTCTTTCTTTTCCATTTTAGATGGAGAGCGATGCTCCGAAAGCTGTTTTTCAGAATTCTAATGTAACCTTTGTGTCCCCATGGCGTACAGCTGCTGGTCCAAGTTGAGCATTTAGCAATCAAGGCCTGGAAATTCTGTCCTGTTTTAACCGTGCAAGTCACACAACGTGGGTGGGGAGGACAATTTGGGGTGGAATCCAAATTGGCCTCTAGCCAAGCTGTTCCAGTACAACTACAACACTGGCAGCTGCCCGACAATGTAGAAAACTGCCCAGGTATGTCCTGTCCACAAAAAGCAGGAAAAATTCAATCCGGCCAATTACCACCCCATCAGTCTACTCTCAATCATCAACAAAATGATGTAAGGTGTCATCAACAGTGCTATTAAGTGGCACTTACTCACTAATAATCTGCTCACCGATGCTCAGTTTGAGTTCCACCAGAACCACTTGACTCCAGACCTCATACAGCCTTGGTCCAAACTTGAACAAAAGAGCTGAATTCCAGAGGTGAGGTGAGAGTGGCTGCCCTTGATATCAAGGCAGGATTTGACCGAATGTGGCATTGAGGAGCCCGAGTAAAATTGGAGTCAATGTGAATCAGGGAGAAATATTTCCACTGGCTGGAGTCATACCAAGCACAAAGGAAGATGGTTGTGGTGGTTGGAGGTCAATCTGTCCCAGGATATCTCTGCAAGAGTTCCTCAGGGCAGTGTCCGAGGCCCAACTATCTTCAGCTGCTTCATCAATGACCTTCCCTCCATCAGATGTTCGCTGATGATTGCACAGTGTTCAGTTCCATTCGCAACTCCTCAGAAAATGAAGCAGTCCATTCCTGGATGCAGCAAGACCCGGACGACATTCAGACTTGGGCTGATAAGTGGCAAGTAATATTCGCGCCACACAAGTGCCAGACAATGACCATCTCCAACAGTCTAACCATCACCCCTTGATATTCAAAAGGCATTACCATCACCGAATCCTCCACCATCAACATCCTGGAGGTCACCATTGACCAGAAACTTAACTGGACCAGCCACATAAATAACATGGCAAAAAGAGCAGGTCAGAGGCTGGGTATTCTGTGGCGAGTGTCTCACCTCCTGAATCCCCAAAGGCTTTCCACCATCTACAAGGCACAAGTCAGGAGTGTGATTGAATATTCTCCATTTGCCTGGATGAGTGCCGCTCCAACAACACTCAAGAAGCTCAACACCATCCAGGACAAATCAGCCTGCTTGATTGGCACCCCATCTACCACCTTAAACATTCACTCCCTCCACCACCGGTGCACCATGGCTGCAGTGTGTACCACCTACAAGATGCACTACAGCAACTTGCCAAGGCTTCTTCGGCAGCCCCTCCCAAACCCGCGACTTTTACCACCTAGAAGGACAAGGGCAGCAGGAGCATGGGAACACCATCACCTGCAAGTTACACACTATCCTGACTAGGAAGTATATCACCGTTCCTTCATCGTCGCTGGATCAAAATCCTGGAACTCCCTCCCTAACAGCACTATGGGAGTTCCTTCACCACAAGAACTGCAGCGGTTCAAGAAGGTGGCTCATCACTACCTTTTGAAGGGTAATTAGGGATGAGCAATAAATGCTGGCTTTGCCAACGACGCCCGCATCCCAGAACAAATTTTTAAAAACCCTCCCTCTCCCCTCATGCCCCCACTCCTCTGTTGTCATGTTTCCCACTGAAAAGCTTGCCAGTCGCTTCATCGGAACAGACAATGGTAAGTACACGTGCAGGATGCGGTTGCAAGTGCGACCCACAAAGCGATTACTGAACGGCAATCAATCTCAGAAAGAGCAATTGAATTAGGGAAGCACCAAATGAACTAAGGGGCTCCTCAGCACTCACAGTTTTTGTTCTTCGGCCAATTTGGTTAGACTGACATCAACTCCCACCCCAACACCAATGGAATGACACAAATTCAGGACCTCTTGCTGGTGTAAGGGGTATAAATTGTAGCAGGCAAAGAGCAGACAGATAGGTGGTCAGGACACAAAGCTGAAGGCAGTGAACTAATCAGTACTAGGAGGGTCTGAGGAACTGCCTGTGTATGTAACACTTGCTTATGTAGGTATAGCACACTTATAACGCATTAAAACTGTCTGGTTAACCTTAGTAACACTTAACAAAGCAACTAGTCAGCAGTTGCAGATTTTGATTAGAAGTCTCTGAGGAAGAGATAAGAAAGCCAGTATTTTGGGAACAGTTACTTCAGGCGACATATAGATTGTGGCAAAGTGCAAATCATGGAGCAACACAATTAACATATGATGGGAGATGGACAATTGCATGTACCACTCAGAGCCAGTCTGATAAGAGTCGACAAATCAATGTAACTCCGCTGATAGCAATAGACCTATTGATGATTTTGAAGGAGGGTAGCTCCTCTCCAAAACCTGTATAAATTATACTGGAAACCTCTTGTATTTTGAAGGTTCCACAATTGAACCCTTCCTTACATTTGCTTGAAATAAAGCCGGTTGAACCTAAGGTTTCATTTGTTTAATTCCGTGGTCGTTATACGGAGGGCAAAGGGCGAGGTGTCGATTACCTATATCAGGTAGTCCACTCAGAGGAAGAGAAACCTTCCTTTTACCCCAACAATTGGCACAGTGAGCAGGGTACAGAGCCTTGGACCTGGATGATGTGACAGCTAGCAATGGCAGTGAGTATGTTTTTGTATCACCTGCAGCTGTAGCATTGACGGAGAAGGAGGTAATCTGTATAAAGAAATAGAAGGGGGTAATCTGTAGAACAAAGTTATAGCAAACCACAGAAGAACGAAAACCAAGGTTGGGGATAGCTGTATTGCCTGAAAAAGAAGGAATACAAACTAAAAAGGGAGGTGGGACCCCAGGATGTTTAGGAAAACTGGCCCGTGGGATAAAATGAAAACCAAGGTGGGTCTCTGAGATATGGACCAAAAGGGTCCCGGGTATAAATGCTAGCAGGAAAGATAAAAAATAAAACCGACACTTCCAATCGGAGTAACCAGATTAGGGAGGAAAGCAGTATTGTTAGTCCAGCCAGACGTTAGATGGGTCCAAAGGCTTGGAAACAGTACGCGGAATCTGGTAGAGGGGTAAATATACCCAGACAAAAAAGTATTTGTGATTAAGTTGCTGAAAAAACATAGGATAAGCTGTATTTGGTGTGAATGTCTGTCTTTAAGTGAAAGTTTTCGCATGAAAGCTTTCTTGACTGTTG
Source organism: Pristiophorus japonicus (assembly GCF_044704955.1). Taxonomy (NCBI): domain Eukaryota; kingdom Metazoa; phylum Chordata; class Chondrichthyes; family Pristiophoridae; genus Pristiophorus; species Pristiophorus japonicus. The sequence goes on from NC_091977.1 coordinate 60,335,768, forward strand.
AATTCACAAAGGACAACTTGTTTTTATCAAAAGATAAAGATGCAACCTTGAAACTAGACTGCTAAAAGAAAAACAAATTGAACGTCTAATTGGGGAAAGAAAGTGTTTGCGATTGTCTTATGTAGTTTAAATTCACACATTCACGGAGACACAAGCCCTCTGTGTAAAATGTTTGTTATATACAAAAACTAATTTAAAGAAAGGAGATTTAAATGGAAAAAGACATAACTTACTAAATACTAGTTGATATTGGCTGTGAAAAAGATATTGGTTTAATTGGAGGATAATTAACCAATGAAAGTTGAATTTTCATAATAGCCACAGTGAAATTTCGGCTTTGTTCAAAGTGTGAATATTGGAAAAGAGATAAAAAGACACTATATGTTGATGATGATTTTAAATTATGAGAAAGTTTAACTGCAGTAAAGGAGATTAAAATTTGGGTTTGAAAACCTTTTCAAAATGGACGGTGCTTATCGAGGAAAAGTCCCGAACAATCTAAACAAGCAAGATAACGAGGGGAAAAGATCTAAGCTATGCAAACTCAGCAAAGGAAGAGAAAAAAACTGGGAATTAGAAAATATGTTGTTACAGAGGACAGATTTTTTTTTAAACGATGGAATTGGCACGGAAGTTTTAGCTTTCGTGCTGAGAGAAATAAAACACAAGATTTGCTCAGTGAATGGGACCTTAAAAAACAAAATGCTGGAATGTATATAGCTTGTGTGAAAATATAAAAAGTGTGGCAGTCTCCCTGATTGTTTTGACTGATTTACAGAGCTAAGAAAAATAAGCCACAGTTGCCAGTACTATATTTTAAATTGGATTTCATTAAACAAAATAGCTATTAAAAATGTGTGGTCTCGTTTTAAATCAATTAAAAAAAATCTTTGGCAAGTATTGAATTGGAAGTTTAGAAACAATTGGAGTTTGATCTAAAATGCTGTCTTTTCCGATGAGAATGTTTTATTTAAAGCTAATAATGACAGTTTACTAATGATTTCTGCTGTTTTAATGGATTCCTAATTTCTAAGCAAGTTTGAAGGCACAAAGATTTGGGGAAAAAATTCTGATATTGGGAAAGGTTTAAAAAATTACGCGAAGTCACGTAATGACGTCAGACCTTCTTGCAAACCTGCAAAGGAGTTAACTCTTTCCATTGACAGCTGTTTTATACTGGACAGTATTAATTTGGGTTTCTTAATAAAAGAAATAAAAAAGCAAGGATGGCAACCAGAAGACTCACCTGACAGACAGAAGAAATGATGGGATTAAGAATAAGAATAAAACGGAGAAAGCCTGTGAAATAATAATCGCCTGCTACAGAGGACAGATAAAAGAACGAGATACTCAAACAAAACAAATTCAAGAGTTCGAAGTTAAGATAAATAAGCTGGAAGAGATAAAAGATGGCACTGGACGGATAGTATAGTGTGCAGCCGCGTGCAAAAATTCCTCAAGCATGGGATGTTTAAAGATAAGCTAGGAGAAGCCCATCAAAAGATAATTAAGTTGGGATTTAAAGTGGGGCATGATAACGATGAAACTTTGGAATGGGCAGAACACGTAGAGGAGTTAAAGTCAGAATAAAGGGAGAAGATAGCAAAAATAGCAGCAGAGACGAAGGAGGAGGAGACACCCCCCTCCCCCCCACCCCGTGTAGCTCCCCTGATATGTTTTAGCTGCAATAAGGGAGGAGTCGCAGGAAGGCGAGGCCCCCAACAGGCAAAGAATGGAGCACCCTTTTGCAGTATGTGGATGATATCCTTATTGCCTCCAGCACAGAATAACAACACATACTAGCTTTCACTACAGTGCCAGGAGTTCAACAGAGTGCAGGATTAAAAATAAATCCTAGGAAGGTGCAGGTGGGAAGGAGCAGGTGGGAAGGAGCGAAGTAGCATATCTGGGATACATAATATATCACAAGGGAAGAGACAGATGCCAGAGGACAGAAAAGAAGCAATTCTATCAATGCCCAGGCCAGGAACCATGAAAGGGGTCAGACAGGTACTAGGGCTATTCAACTACTGCAGAAAGATCAGGAAATTGTGGTTGTAAGGTTAAAACAAGCTCTGACAAGTGCTCCAGCCCTGGGTTTACCCAACCAGAATAGGCCCTATCACATCCATACCCACCACAGTAAAGATCATTACATGGGGACAGACATAGGCCAGTGGCATAGTAATGTCGGGACACATACGCAGCATACCTGAGTAGAATTGTTCAAACACAGGAAGGCTAAAATCGGTATCCAATGCGCGAAGGGCTAGGTAGGAAGCAATGCTCTTACCCCCCCACAACGGGATGGTAACAATAAAAGACAACTGTAACAATCCTGCAGGATGGATCATTCCCACTTTTTAAAAAAGGAGGGAGAGAGAAAACATGGAATTATAGACCAGTTACCTGACATCGGTAGGGGGGAAAATGCTGGAATCAATTATTAAAGATGTTATAGCAATGCATTTGGAAAGCAGTGACAGGATCGGTCCAAGTCAGCATGGATTTATGAAAGGAAAATCATGCTTGACAAATCTTCTAGGTTTTTGGAGGATGTAACTAATAGAGTGGATAAGGGAGAACCAGTGGATGTAGTGTATTTGGACTTTCAAAAGGCTTTTGACAAGGTCCCACACAAGAGATTAGTGTGCAAAATTAAGGCACATGGTATTGGGGGTAATGTATTGACGTGAATGGAGAACTGGTTGGCAGACATGAAGCAAAGAGTGGGAATAAACGGGTCCTTTTCAGAATAGCAGGCAGTGACATGTGGGGTACCGCAAGGTTCAGTGCTGGGACCTATTTACAATATATATTAATGATTTAGACGAAGGAATTGAACGGAATATCTCCAAGTTTGCAGATGACACTAAGCTGGGTGGCAGTGTCAGCTGTGAGGAGGATGCTAAGAGGCTGCAGGGTGACTGGGCAAATGAATGACAGATGCAGTATAATGTGGATAAGTGTGAGGTTATCCACTTTGGTGGCAAAAACAAGAAGGCATCTTATTATCTGAATGGTGACAGATTAGTAAAAGGGGAGGTGCAACGAGATCTGGGTGTCATGGTACATCAGTCATTGAAAGTAGGCATGCAGGTACAGCAGGCAGTTAAGAAAGCAAATGGCATGTTGGCCTTCATAGCGAGAGGATTTGAGTATAGGAGCAGGGAGGTCTTGTTGCAGTTGTACAGGGCCTTGGTGAGACCACACCCTGAGTATTGTGTGCAGTTTTGGTCTCCTAGTCTGAGGAAGGACATTCTTGTTATTGAGGCAGTGCAGCGAAGGTTCACCAGACTGATTCCCGGGATGGCAGGACTGACATATGAAGAAAGACTGGATTGACTAAGCTTATATTCACTGGAATTTAGAAGAATGAGAGGGGATCTCACAGAAGCATCTAAAATTCTGACGGGATTGGACAGGTTAGATGCAGGAAGAATGTTCCCAATGTTGAGGAAGTCCAGAACCAGGGATCACAGTCTAGGATAAGGGATGAGCCATATAGGACCCGAGATGAGGAGAAACTTTTTGACCCAGAGAATTGTGAACCAAGGAATTCTCTACCACAGAAAGTTGTTGAGTCCAGTTCATTGGATATATTCAAAATGGAGTTAGATGTGGCTCTTATGGCTAAAGGGATCAGGGGGTACGGAAAGAAGGCAGGAGTGGGGTACTGAAGTTGCATGATCAGCCATGATCATATTGAATGGTGATGCAGGCTCGAAGGGCCGAATGGCCTACTCCTTCATCTATTTTCTATGTTTCTATGAAAGGAGCATCAGTGTAGCCTTACAGGAGAAGACGAGGGAAGTAGTCAGGCTTGAGGAGGCAAACATGGATCTATATGTAGATGGGTCTCGGCGCTATGTCAACGGGACATCACGGACAGGATGGGCAGTGGTAGATAGCAGCGGACAAGTTAGAAGGGAAGGACGGTTAGAAGGGGGCTTATCAGCTCAAGCGGCTGAATTGGTGGCTCTCACCAAGGCTCTGAGGATGGCTAAGGGAAAAGAGTAAACATCTATACAGTCGGTATGCTTTTGGAGTAGTGCATGATTAGTGGAAGCCTCCTTCCTACCCCAAGAGTGTGCGATAATCAACATCAACAGGGAAACACATGGGCAGACAAGGCAGCCAAGCGGGTGGCGGCGACAGGTACACTGGCCGGGGAAGCCCAGGTCGGAGCATGTAGAATCGGGCCTGGGTAGTAAACATGCTTAAGGTACAGGGAGAAGCCACTCCACAGGAAAAGGAGGGATGGAAGCAGAGAGGCGCCCAACAAGGGACCATCGGGATATGGAGGAAAGATGGGAATGTGGTGGCCCCGGAATGCATCCAGGGGAACCTACTGAATTTATACCACGGGTATGTCCATACCAGTAGAACCAACATGGTAAGCTCAATGTCCAGATGCTGGTGGTGGAAGAGAATGGGTAGAGATATAGAGGACCACTGCAGAAGGTGCATGATATGCGCAAAATACAACCCAGGGGGGAATGTAAAGGTCAGAATGGGACATCAGCCCTGACCGAAAGGACCCTGGGAAAACTTGCAGATAGAGTTCATTGGACCACTACCCAGCAATAAAGGGAAGATATACTGCCTAGATATAATAGATCAGTTTACGAAGTGGGTAGAAGCTTTCGCCACGAGAAATTGTTCATCAGAAACCATGGCCAGGATCCTAGCAGAAGAAATACCCGATGGGAAATGCCACTACAGCTGGACTCAGATCAAGGTACACATTTCACAGGGAAGGTGATGAAACAGACCTGCGCTTTACTCGGGATCAGGCAAAAATATCCCATATCATCCGGAATCTTCCAGATTGGTGGAACGTAAAAGCGGCCCTAGCCGAGGCAATCAGAGACCGGAAAGGGATGGGTAGACAGGTTACCCCGAGTACTGATGAAGCTCTGGGCAATCCCTAGTCGGACGACAGGACTGACACCCTTTGAACTAATGAGATTGCCAGAAGTCTTGGTTACAGGAAGCGAGGACGAAGGACTTTATAAAGACAGGATACGGAGGTTTGTGATGGAACTCTGTAAGCAGTTACATGACTTAAAAGCACAGGCTAGAGATCAGCAAGTAATCAAGGACTTCGAGAACGACACTAAGGAATAGAAGGTCCAAATACCCCAAAGGGACCAATCAGGTGATTGGGAGGATGGCAAGGAACATGTGTGCCTGCGTAGTTATAAGGGGTATCGGCAAGTGGAAACACTGGACCCAGTTAAAAAAGTATGGTCACCAACTAACCGGTGACGACCGGGAAATATTGTTTTTTTGCAGGACTCTAGTGCTCGTGGAAACAACATGGGGTATCACAGCCTCATATCAAGGACAACAGGCTGAGGAATGGCAAGGCCTGTATTACAGGGACTCGGGCAACATTAGTTTGATAAAGAATCAAAAACACTGATGGTGACGGACGGAGCAACGGTAGACTTAAATAACGGGCATAAAACAACGTAACAAGGAAACTAAACAACACTGGGGATGGGTCAGTAATACGGGACCAATAATTACTGTATTCCTAAATAACTATCCCCAACTTCTGCGGGTTAAACACTATAAGCCTGTATGGAAACCTGATCCTGTGAGCACTTAAAGGCCCTGAATCAAAAACCATGAAGTTTAATGTGGAAAGAGGGTCAGGTAAAAAACGGGACCAGAGAAAAAGCGGAATACTAGAAATGGTAGGCGCGGGATACACGGCAGGATACGTGGCGGGAAATGGGACAGGAGTTGCGACGGTAAACATTATAGACCTGCACACGATAGGTGATCGAGTTGATGCCCTAACATGAACCTTACAGGGATTGTTGGAGAGAAATGTAGGAGAAACTCGCATGCGGTACCATGACAAACCAGAAATGTAACTGAAGAGAACAACAGTACTAAGAGTCTCAACATAGATGATTGTTATAAAAATAACCAAGTTGCTTTATGTCAAGATCCACGACGAATGATCAAAGATGACTGTGGATATGACCAAGTGGACGGTGTATCCCCCTAACACAGGACTACTAAATTATCGCTGTTCCATGAGGAAATGGAGATTGATGTATGAGCACCACGGCAACTGAAATGAAGAAAGGAACACCTCATGCACCATTATGGATATTGACTTCTGCTTTACTCCGCTTGACGAGACAGATGTAAACGGGTTTATTATAACCCCTGAACTAAAGGAGAAAACCATCGATGGGACAATGATGGACATTACCCGAGAAGGTTATGCGAAGGCCATTGGGCCACAAGGAAAACTGATACTCGAACTGAAAGAGGAACAAACTCGACTGAATTGGACACCATCCAACAACATAGAGGATACCCCAGACAGGGCAGAAATTCGGTAGAATAGAGAAGACCCCAAGTGGATGAAAGATAGAAGAAACAAAGGCTACTCCAGCTGGGGCATAATTCGAACACCGAGAAACTGTTGGCTTGAAAAGACTTATACATGAACTATGCTGGACTCAATGTACTGGTTGTAGCGCAAGGGAACTCATCTTAGAAACATAGAAAACAGGTGCAGGAGTAGGCCATTCGGCCCTTCTAGCCTGCACTGCCATTCAATGAGTTCATGGCTGAACATGCAACTTCAGTACCCCATTCCTGCTTTCTCACCATACCCCTTGATTCCCCGAGTAGTAAGGACTCCATCTAACTCCTTTTTGAATATATTTAGTGAATTGGCCTCAACAACTTTCTGTGGTAGAGAATTCCACAGGTTCACCACTCTCTGGGTGAAGAAATTCCTCCTCATCTCGGTCCTAAATGGCTTACCCCTTATCCTTAGACTGTGTCCCCTGGTTCTGGACTTCCCCAACATTGGGAACATTCTTCCTGCATCTAACCTGTCTAACCCCGTCAGAATTTTAAACGTTTCTATGAGGTCCCCTCTCATTCTTCTGAACTCCAGTGAATACAAGCCCAGTGGATCCAGTCTTTCTTGATAGGTCAGTCCCGCCATCCCGGGAATCAGTCTGGTGAACCTTCGCTGCACTCCCTCAATAGCAAGAATGTCCTTCCTCAGGTTAGGAGACCAAAACTGTATACAATACTCCAGGTGTGGCCTCACCAAGGCCCTGTACAACTGTAGCAACACCTCCCTGCCCCTGTACTCAAATCCCCTCGCTATGAAGGCCAACATGCCATTTGCTTTCTTAACCGTCTGCTGTACCTGCATGCCAACCTTCAATGACTGATGTACTATGACACCCAGGTCTCGTTGCACCTCCCCTTTTCCTAATCTGTCACCATTCAGATAATAGTCTGTCTCTCTGTTTTTACCACCAAAGTGGATAACCTCACATTTATCCACATTATACTTCATCTGCCATGCATTTGCCCACTCACCTAACCTATCCAAGTCGCTCTGCAGCCTCATAGCATCCTCCTCGCAGCTCACACTGCCACCCAACTTAGTGTCATCCGCAAATTTGGAGATACTACATTTAATCCCCTCATCTAAATCATTAATATACAGTGTAAACAGCTGGGGCCCCAGCACAGAACCTTGCGGTACCCCACTAGTCACTGCCTGCCATTCTGAAAAGTCCCCATTTACTCCTACTCTTTGCCTCCTGTCTGACAACCAGTTCTCAATCCATGTCAGCACACTACCCCCAATCCCAAGTGCTTTAACTTTGCACATTAATCTCTTGTGTGGGACCTTGTCGAAAGCCTTCTGAAAGTCCAAATACACCACATCAACTGGTTCTCCCTTGTCCACTCCACCGGAAACATCCTCAAAAAATTCCAGAAGATTTGTCAAGCATGATTTCCCTTTCACAAATCCATGCTGACTTGGACCTATCATATCACCTCTTTCCAAATGCACTGCTATGACATCCTTAATAATTGATTCCATCATTTTACCCACTATCGATGTCAGGCTGACCGGTCTATAATTCCCTGTTATCTCTCTCCCTCCTTTTTTAAAAAGTGGGGTTACATTGGCTACCCTCCACTCCATAGGAACTGATCCAGAGTCAATGGATATTATCCCATAAAAAGGGACGCAAGAGGCAGGCCCTAGCCTGTACTATAGTTAAAACATTGAATAAAGGGAAATCAGACAGTCTGGCAGAAAGGACTTATTTAGCATAATCTTGATGGGAAAGCCAACAGGTAGATCCTGCAGTTCGGGAAGTAGCACTACTCAAGCAAAAGGACAACCCATGAAGAATTAATTGGGAAATAGCCTATCTTGGGCATATAGCCAAGGGCCATTAAGGGGGGAATTGTAAGGGATATAAATTGTAGCAGGCAAAGAGCAGACAGATAGGTGGTCAGAGCACAATGCTGAAGGTAGTGAACTAATCAGTATTAGGAGGGTCTGAGGAACTGCCTATGTAACACTTGCTTATGTAGGTATAGCACATTTATAACGCATTAAAACTGTACGGCTAACCTTAGTAACACTTAACAAAACAGCCAAAGTCAGCAGTTGCAAATTTTGATTAGAAGTCTCTGAGGAAGAGATAAGAAAGCCAGTATTTTGGGAACAGTTACTTCAGGCGACATATAGATTGTGGCAAAGTGCAAATCATGGAGCAACACAATTAACATATGATGGGAGATGGATAATTGCATGTACCACTCAGAGCCAGTCTGATAAGAGTCGACAAATCAATGTAACTCCGCTGATAGCAATAGACCTATTGATGATTTTGAAGGAGGGTAGCTCCTCTCCAAAACCTGTGTAAATTATACTCGAAACCTCTTGTATTTTGAAGGTTCCACGATTGAACCCTCCCTCGCAGTTGCTCGAAATAAAGCCGGTTGAACCTAAAGTTTCATTTGTTTAATTCCGTGGTCGTTATACGGAGGGCGAAGGGCGAGGTGTCGATTATCTATATCAGGTAGTCCAGCCCGTGGGAGAGAAGCCTTCCTTTTACCCTAACACTGGTCACACACAGGGAACACGGGTGACTGTCCCTTTTATGCAAAGGACCGAATCCTTGGGATGTGGGACCAACTCATCACTGAGGCAGACTACTGGACGAAGTCCTTTCCCCCTGCACAATGGCTCAACCAGAATAATTAAGCTCAAATCCGCACTCAAAACTTCCACCCTCCTCTACTTTTTAATCGTCAGTGGGATAAGTACTAAAACTCACCAGTAAACATTAGAACAATTCGGAAATCAAGTCACTTGTGTGTAAAGGTATATTTTTAGTTCAGAGTTTTCAGCTCTGTTTAAATTATGTTGTTCAGAGACTGAATTGAGAACTTGTGTTGCAGGTGTCAGCTGTGGCTCAGTGGTAGCACTCTCAGAATCAGAAGATTGTGAGTTCAAGCCTCACTCCAGTGACTTGAGCATATCAACTACAGTATGTTGACTTTGGTGCTGCCTATCAAATTAGATGTTCTGTCCTCTCAGGTGGAGGAAAAATAACACATGAACACTATTTAAAGAAGAGCAGGGGAGTTCTCCCTGTGTCCTGGCAAACTTATATCCCTCAACCAACACAATAAAAAACAGATCATCTGGCCATTTATCGAATTGATGTTTATGGGACCTTCCTGGTTGTCGTATTTCCTGCATTACAACAGTGACCACACTTCAAATGTATTTCTTTAGTAGTAAAGCACTTTGGGAGGTCCTGAGCATGTGAAAAGTGCTACAAAATTGCAAGTTCTTTCTTTATTGCAACAGTTTCATTCATTTATACCTATGCCTGAAATGATAACCTTGTTAGTGTAAATGTATCTGCCTCCTCATAATATTCGCTTAACAGTTGGACCCGGCATCTCAATGCACTTCAGGCTGAATTCTTTAGTTATCTAGTTGGCCTTGTTTGCTGGTTGTATGGTATTTAAAGATAAATTGCAGGTTTGAAGATCTGGGGTGTAAATCTGGTGGTATTGAATAAACTGCTGGTTGCATATCCCACTGGAAGTCAATCAAAAAGAAAACTGGGCGGCCAATGAAATAGTGGCAATTTTACGCTCCTGAAGTTGAAAGTGACCCCTGAAGTTATCGAAACCTCTTTGTTTCATATTTTTAAGGTGCACTTCCACCTTACAGGAAGTAATATTTTTTTTATTACTGTTATTATTTTTTAACCATTAAAATTACGAGTGCTGAAAATCCAATGGTTTAGTAGTGAGTAAATCCAACGGATCTATTTGCTGAGGGTAGAATTTGGGGTTTGGAACTATGCCAGTTTTATGCCCCATTTAAATTTCTCCCTAAACTCTGCCCGAGGTGAGGGGGGCTGTAAGCTGTGCTCACCCTAGTAAGAGAGCAGCCAGGCAAATGGTTGCCTGGAATTTGCCATCAGCAGGGATCCCGCAATCCCTGTGTCGAGAACTTCAGGTTTTCAGACTTTCAATTCAAATCAACGGAAGTTAGTGGGGATTCCCTGGTGCGAACTGCTGTGACGTCAACAGGCTGTCGAAGTAGCCAATCAAAACGCACAATTCTCACAGATAGCCAACAACGAAGTGAGCAAGCTCATAAAATTCTAACTTTATAAAACTGTTAGAGGGAACAAAACAAATATTGGGGCTCTCACATGGGGAAAAGATAAACTTGAAATAAAGATGGACAACTTTAAAAACATTGAAAGAAATGTTTTTTTTAAGTTTCTTAAAACATTTTATTTTATTAAAATGGACAAATTTCGCACTGCACAAAATAAAAATTAGTTTTCCAGGCTCTTAACATTTGTTTAGCAGTAATAACGTTGTCAAAACCCTAGCTACACCTAATCCCTTTGGGTCTAATGTTTAATGTGGAATTTAACAGCGTACTTACTGCGGAAGAGCTGAAGTTTTGGTCCGTTTTAGTGATTTAGCTGATTACATAGAATCTCCCATTTGTTGATCTAGCCTACGTCACTATAAAACTGGTGTAACTTATGAACAGAAGTTGCCATAGGCTGTTGCTGGGGTCTTAAAGGTGAATTGCTGTGTTTGATTGTTCTGGTAGATAGAGAGGCCTAAAAATGTTTTCTAGTGGAAATTAATGTTAAATACAAATAAGGACAATTTAGGAAGGCCAACCAACAACTTGGTCAAAGAGGTCAATTTTAAAGAAGTTCTTGAAAGAGGAAAATGAGGTGGAGAGGCAGAAGGATTTAGGAAGGGATTGCAGAGAGTTGGACCGAGGAAGCTGAAGGCACAGCTGCCAAAAGTGAATGGATTGGTCTCTTTAAACTTTTAAAATTCGTTGTGGCAGGGTTTGGGGTGACTGAGTAGCGGAAGTGTTTTGGGATCGGGGCGGAAGGCGGGCGGTATCATCAGTGCCGCACTGAGCACGGGCAATTGCGGGGCAAATTCCCTCGCGGGGCAGAAAGGGGTCACGCATGCCCCATGGGGTGGAAACCTGATTCCGTTGCCCCCGTCCTGGGGGAAATTTCGGATGGGTCGACCTATCTGCCTGCCCCCGGTCGGAAAGGCATTACCGCCCCATTACCGCCTCTTAGAGGAGGTAAAGAACCTTAAAGAGGGGGGCAATTTCGGCCCCAAAAAGTTCTATGCCCTCTCAAGTTAGTATCACCCTTAGATTGAGAAAGTGGTAGTGATGTTTCCCTTACCAGACTTGTGTCAATCGTTTATTTTATGCAGGAATGAGCTTCAGACTGGCTAATCTAGCAGATTTCTGCTCCGGTGGCCTTGAAGGATGCTGTTGCATGACAGCTTAATACTGTTGTGTTCACAGCCATGGCAAGAACTGTCCCATTTGTTCAGGTTGTTGTAGCAGGCAGCAAAACTCAGTTGTTATGTGAGTATAATTGGACAAATTCTCCAGAGGAACATAGAAACAGGAATAGATCATTCAGCCCCTTGGACGTGCTCCGCCATTCAGTTAGATCACGGCTGATCTGTACCTCAACACCATTTACCTGCCTTTGCCCTATATCCCTTAAGACCCTTACCTAACAAAAATCTATCAATCTTAGTCCTAAAAGCTCCACAGCCTTTTGAGAGAGAGAGCGATCTAGATTTCCACTACCCTTTGTGTGAAGTGCTTCCTGACTTCACCCCTGAATGGTCTGGATCTATTTTAAGATGATGCCCTCTTGTTCTGGATTCCACCACCAGGAGAAAAATTGTTCTTTGTATTGAATCCATTTATCATTTTAAACTCCTTGATTAGATCATTCCTCAACCCCAATCCCTCGCTTCCATTGTAGGTCCTCTCACTGACCTGCACTTCCTTCAGTAACAGGTCCCATGCAGGTCATGGAGGGCTGCAGAGCCGTTTCTACTGTAAACTAACTGAACTCGGTGGGTAAAATATATTCTTCCATTCTTTGTGTGAACTTTCTCGGTTTGGTTTGTTTTCACTCTGCAGAAAGTTTCCAACTGGATTAGCTTCCAGGTGATTGACAAAAGGACAGCTTTTCACCCAAATTCCAAAGGAAAGGCTACTCGGGAGGATTTTATTAATATATTGAAAGAGCCACCACAAATCATAAGATAGAAAATGAAACATCCAATTAAATTTGTGCTGTAATCATGGATAACAACTATAATGACAGAAGGTGAATCATTTGACCTTTTAACACCACACAAGCGAGAGAATAAAACGAAATCACGACAGAGGCACACAACGGAAATTGCAATGCCCCGTGTTGCTTTTGCATGTACTTGTGAAACAGCTCACAAATTAAAAAGTGGCTACAAAGAGGCACAGCATCCAAAATGTCTATTACTGATGCCATTGACGTAGCTATTGTTCAACAGATTCAAACACATAAGGATGGTCAAGAACACAGAGAGAGAAACCCTTCAACCCTTAGACTGCTGGTTGTCAAAAGAAAGTTCCATCTCCTTAGGCTGACCAGTTTTATTGATTTCAGGCAAATAGAGACAACATTTCATTGATCTGTTTACCATAAAGATTTTCTGTTTTGAAAATGAAGCATGTGCTTTGATCATTCATTAGCCCTGATCACCTCTGTGTCTTTTTCCCAGTCAGTTAGCTGCATATTTCGAGAGCAGCTGTACGAGCCTCATCCTGGTGGTGCAATCTGAAATCTGGTTGTTGCTCAGTTTCTGCTGTCATCAATCACTCCATTTATAGCCTGTGTTTATCATTAGTTTCATATTAACATTTTGAAAAATTAATTCTCGAGATGTGGGCATTGCATGCAAGGCTGGCATTTATTGCGATCCCTAGTTGAACGAAAAAGAAAAGAAAGACTTGCATTTGTATAACCCTTTTCACATCCTCAGGACATCCCAAAGTGCTTTACAGCCAATGACGTACATTGTTTTTTGAAGTGTAGTCACTGTTGAAATGTAGGAAACGCTGCCCTGAGAAGGTGGTGATAAAACTGAATGACTTGCTAGGCCACAGAAGGCAGTTAAGGATCAACCATGATGTGAGACTAGTCATATATAGACCAGACCAGGTTAAGAGTGGCAGATTTCCTTCCCTAAAGGACATTAGTGAACGAATTGGGTTTTTACAACAATCTGACAGCTTCATGGTCACTTTTACTGATACCGGCTTTTTATTTCCAGATTTTTTCCTCATAAAAGTATATCATTTCTGCATTGTCCTACCTTGATGTCATAGCTGCCATGTCCAAATTATGCACTATAGAATATTAGAGTCCTTCAAAACCGATCAGAAAAGGCATTGTGCATTTTTCCATGTGCCATGAGATCATTTCTTCCTTTTTTCAATGATATCTGAAAAAGGGCTTTTTCCTAAAAAATCATTGTGAGATGAGTCTTTAAATGCCCTCAACAGTTGAACTTGTTGTTGACTATGAACAAGGAGAATTTGCAACTAAACACCATGGGACCGAAATTGCCCCTCTCAGAAAGGCCCATTAGTGCCTCCAGGATGCACTAACGAGGAGCCAAAGGATTTTCGCTCGGGCACGGTGGGCAGAGCGCCCCACACAGAATTGTCCCTGGGTGAAAACTGGACGGTGCCGTGCCCCACGATTAGCAAATCGGTGAGGGACATGCATGCCGATAATGTCATCGCCGTGCGTGCTGACCACTTAGCGCCCCGCGCAGATCCCTTTGTGCCCATGGGTGAAATTGTCCCGCGGGACGCGAGGTTGGTGTGGGGCAATGCCTGCAACAGCTTCTTGGTGTCTCGGCCGCCCTTACAGGGGAGGTGATAGCGCAGCGGCCACAGTCTTTGTTCTGTCGGTCGACTTTTTGCTGGTGTGGCCGGGCCACCAACATGCAGACCGGCAGCCCCCCCCTCTTGGGCGAGCGCTCCGTTAACGTAACCAATATTTTTTTTGTACAAAGAGGCCAAATCCAGTCCTGGTGCTAAAAAAATCAGATAATTCGAATTGACTGCCCCAAACCCAGTGCGCGGCAATTTCGGCCCTCATATGTGGGGTCATTTAAACTTTTGGTGATAGTGTAAAACACACTATCAGCAGACCATAGATGTTATGGATGTTATTTATATACCACTTTAAGGCATTTGATAAAGTCCCTCATAAGAGGCTGTTAACTAAGGTTGAAACCTATGGAATTGAAGGCAAATTATTGGCCTGCTTAGAAAATTGGCTGAGTGTCAGGAGACAGAGAGTAGAGGTAATAGGCAAATACTCTAATTGGTAGGATGTGACTTGTGGTGTCCCATGGGGATCTGTGTTAGGGTCTCAAGTATTCACTGTATTTATTAGCAGAGTGATTATTTGCAACACATTTTTTGACTCTCTGCATATGCACGCTGGTTTCATACCACGCATGCGCACTCGAGCCAGTTGAACATGCGCACTCGAGCCAGTCGAGCATGCGCAATACCAAACGGTGCAGCGGCTGTGGCCTGCACTGCCACACCGCCCTTTGTTCCGTGCAGAGACGGCAATGGATCCATTGGTGGCTGGGGTGGATGGAGAAAGGAGAGGGGATTTAAGGGTGGGGGAAGAGAGAGGATCGGGGGGAGACAGAGGATTGGAGTGGGGAGAGAGTACTTTGGAGAGAGAGGAGTTCGGAGAGGGCAGACAAGGTCAAGAACTCGGAGGGGAGGGGAAGGTTGGGAGAAGGTCAGGAGCTCAGTGGGGAGGGGAGGGGAGAGAGAAGGTCAGGAGCTCGGGGGGAGGTCAGGAACTCGGTGGGTGGGGGGAGCACGGGGGATTGGGAAGGTCAGAAACTTGTTGGCATCGGGAGCATGGTGAGATCAATGTGGGAGAGGGAGGGCGTAGAATGTGATCCAGGTCTAAATGACGGGGGGGGGGGCGTGATGAGAGCAAGAATGTGATCCAGATGGGAAGATGGATCACGTTCCCTGCCCTGTGTTAGACCTGGATCACGTGTTTACACCCACACCCTCTTTGCCCCTGCACCACGTTCTGCCTCTCCTCCTCCTCCACCCTCAACCCCCAGTCCACTGCAGTTGAGGAAGGCAGCTCACTACCACCCTCTCAAGGACATCTAGGGATGGGCAATAAATACATTTAAAAAATAAGAGCATATTCTGTGTTGGGCCTACAATATGCATTACATTACATTTATGTTACTTGCCGGATTCGACTATTCCAATATTCTCCTGGCCAGCCTCCCAGCTTCTATCCTCAATGAACTTGAGCTTATCCAAAACTCTGCTGCATGTATCCTAACAGGCAGCAAGTCCCATTCACCCATCAACCCTATGAGGCTCTCTGGAGGTCTCGCACAGCCCATTCAAAAAGAATTTGGAGGAACATTGTCCATCCTTGATTTTAAAATTCACATCCTCATGTTAAAATCCCTCCATGGCCTCATCCCCTCCTATCTGAACTTGACAGTGTGAGTGCTCCTAACCTGGGAGGGTGAACCCTGTCTGTTCTCTGAACGCAGTAGTGTTAGCAGTAATATAATGGATCGAATAACACGTTGCAAAGATCTTGATTACTCAGGCAGGCAGGATCTAGTTACACATTCCAGACAAACTGCTGAGTGTCTTGTCCTCCAAGGGGACCAATTAGAAATCTGGTCTTGTCCTCCAAGGGGACCAATCAGAAATCTGGTCTTGTCCTCCAAGGAGACCAATCAGAAATCTGGTCTTGTCCTCCAAGGGGCCCAATCAGAACTTTGGTGTTACAAATAGTTACAGCCATTTATTGATGACTTAAATGATGGGATAAAAAGCCTCATATTCAAATTTGCCGATGTCACAAAGATAGGCGGCATTGTCAGCAGTGTAGATGAAAGCATAAAATTACAAAGAGATATTAATAGATTAAGCAAATGGCGAAACTGTGGCAAGTGATTTCAATGTATGCAAATGTGAGGTCATCCACTTTGGATCTAAAAAGGATATAACAGGGTACTTTCTAAATGGTGAAAAGCTAAAAAACAGTGGTGGTCCAAAGAGACTTGGGGGGTGCAGGTACATAGATCATTAAAATGTCATGAACAGGTACAGAAAATGGCTAATGGAATGCTGGCCTTTATATCTAGAGGACTAGAATACAAGGGGGGTAGAAGTTATGTTACAACTGTACAAAGCCCTGGTTGGACCACACCTGGAGTACTGGAGCAGTTCTGGGCACCACACTTTAGGAAGGATCTATTGACCTTGGAGAGCGTGCAGTATAGGTTTACCAGAATGATACCTGGACTCCAGGGGTTAAATTACGAGATTACACAAATTCGAGTTGTATTCCTGGAATTTTGAAGGTAACGGGTGATTGGATCAAAGTTTTCAAGATATTAAGGGGAATAGATAGGGTAGATAGAAAGAAACAATTTCCGCTGGTTGGGGAGTCGAGGACTAGAGCCAGACCTTTAAGCAGTGAAATTAGGAAACACTTCTACACATAAAGAGTGGTAGAAGTTTAGAACTCTCTTACGCAAACAGCAAATGATGCTAAATCAATTGTTAATTTTAATTCTGAGATTGATATACTTTTGTTAACCAAAGGCATTAAGGGATATGTGGCAAAGGCAGATATATGGAGTTAGATCGCAGATCAGCCATGATTTCATTGAACGGCAGACTTGAGGGGCTAAATGGCCTACTCCTGACCCTGCGTTCCTATGTTCCCATATTAAACTCTTTCAATTTTCCTTTCCATTGAAGTCAATGAAAAGGAATATCGGGATGAGTATATAATGAACGGCCCATCTGATATAACCCATTTTACACTATCACTAAAAGTTAAAATTACCCCTATGGTTCTGCTCATTAACTAGCAATGATTCTGGAATGGATCAGTCTGTTTGTGCATTTGTTGAATCTTTTTCATTCATCTAATTGTAGTCTTAATATGGGACCATATTCATCAAGCGGCTTGCCATACTCAGTTCAACTGTTACACAATCTATCGGACTGACCCTGGGCAAAGCAGCAATTGTGGAGGGTCACCACTGCCACTGCCCAAGCATGAAGCTTCAATCTTCCCTCCCCACTTTGCAGTGGAAAGAAAGAAAGATGCCAGTACTTGAAGTGCAGATGTTGCTGTGAAAGGGAGTGAGGGAAGGAATGCCAAAAAGCTGAATATGGCGAGGGAATAAAAGGAGGAAAGAGGGCAGGAGAGACTCAAGAAGATGTGAAATCAGCAGAAAGGGAAGGAGAAAAACAGAGAGAACATTAGAGATGGAGAGGGAATAAGAAAGGAGGAATGTGAAGCAAGACAGGGAGAGGGAATAAGAAGGATAAAAGAGAGAAGGAAAGAGATAAGGATGGAATGGGAGGGAGACGGTAAGAGAAATGTGAGAGAATGGGAATAGTAGTGAGAGAGAATGGAATGAGACACGAGAGAGGTGGAATGAGAAAGAGAAGGATTGGAAGAGAGAAAGAATGAGAGTGCAATCCAGATTTTAAGCAAATTGTTGGAAACAAAACAGATTTGATGGTAATTTGTCTCATTGTGGGACCTTGCTGTGCAAAAAATGGCTGTTGTATTTATTGTTATAGCAAGTGGGAGTAGACTTCGAAAGTAATCCATTGGCTATGAAGTGCTTTGGGACATTCTGAGGATGTGACAGGTGCTATATAAATGCAGGATGTTTCTTTCTTTTACAGTGTATCAGTAAACTACAAACCATGCTCCCAATATGGAGTACAGATCCAAGAATTTGGCACAGAAGTCAGCGCCAAATTTTAATGAGACCTTTCCTTGACCGAGACTTGATTTATATTTAAAATTCATTGCTCTTTGTTCATATCCAATGTTCTTTCTGATTCAAGCTTTAAAAGGTTTGCCAGTTGGTTGGAATGTAAGAAATCAACTCTGACGTAAAAATTATGGAAGATATTTGACCCTCCAGCAAAATGGATGCATACACTTGTGTGTTTTACTGCTATTTGGACAGTTTCCCGAAGGGAGGCTACATATGATTGAAAGACCTCCTTTGTCTCCACTGTTACTGAAGGATTATTAGTCGGGATATTTTGAACTAGTCACCATGACCTTCTTCAGCTGTGAAAACTTCCAAATGTCAGGTTGGGAAGGAATTGTTTGCTGCGAACAGTGATTTTATCTCGAGACGAGACATGAAGGTGCTGAGGTCTCCGAGACGTAGTCTGTCATTGTCACTGGAAATGATCGATTCAATGCTACAAGCTCTTTCACTGCCATGATTTTGATTTGTAGTTTTGACTGTTTTCTTTCAGAGACACTTCAAAGAAAGAAAAGAAAGACTTGGATTTATATAATGCCTTTCACGACCACCGGATGTCTCAAAGTGCTTTACAGCCAATGAAGTACTTTTGGAGTGTAGTCACTGTTGTAATGTGGGAAGCGTGGCAGCCAATCTGTGCACAAGCAAGCTCCCACAAACAACAATGTGACAATGACCAGATAATCTGTTTGAGTGATGTTGATTGAGGATAAATATTGGCCAGGACACCGGGGATAAGTCCCCTGTTCTTTTCAAAATAGTGCCATGGGATCTATTACATCCGCCTGAGAGAGCAAACGGGCCCTCAGTTTAACGTCTCATCCGAAAGGTGACAACTCCGACAATGCAGCACTCCCTCAGTACTGCACTTGAGTGTCATCCTAGATTTATGTGTCAGCCAACATTTCTTCTGCGTTTAACTTGCGTCTGTACATTTATATCGTGCAATGTCTGGGCTTTTGTTGGTAATCTGGCATCTCGTTACGCTTGCTCTTATTGCAGCTACAATTGGCCCTGATTTTAACTCCTCCCACTTGGCAGAAACTGGGCCGGGGGGCAGTTGAAGTGGAGCAGAGGATTTACCCACTAATGTTCCTGCTAAGCTGTCTGCCGGGCTTTTCAAATGTGAAATTCCACACACGTGCAAAACTGAATGGGCTACGCAGCCTGTTAAAGGGACTGCACACCCCACAAAAATGAGGGGCAACATTATTACTGTTGTGTATCTGTAAAACATGCACTCCCATGTTCCACCACCAGGGAGCTCATCCCCTGAAGTCCCAAGAGATCCCAGCATCCCTTGGGAGCACTGTATATAATCCGACCCCAAAGGCCTGTTCCTCACTCTGGAGTGTCTTATTAAAGACTGAGGTCACTGTTACTTTAATCTCCCTGTGTGCAGCCTCATCTGTGTGAGGAACACAATAACTGGCGACGAGAATACGAATCCAACACAAAGATGCAGCAAACTGTGGGCATCCTGGAGAAGTTCTATGTCGAACGGCTAGACCAGTACTTTGTAGCCAATGAGCTGGACAGAGAAGGAAGTGCTGCAAAAAGAAGAGCGGTCCTCCTCACAGTCTGCGGGGCACTGACCTACAGCCTCATGAAGAATCTTCTGGCTCCGGTGAAACCCACAGATAAGTCGTATGAGGAGCTGTGTACACTGGTTCAGGAGCATCTTAACCCAAGGGAGAGCGTGCTGATGGCGAGGTATCGGTTCTACACGTGCCAGCGATCTGAAGGTCAGGAAGTGGCAAGCTACGTCGCCGAGCAAAGGCGACTTGCCGGACAATGTGAGTTTGATAGCAACCTGGAACAAATGCTCAGAGACTTTTTTGTACTGGGCATTGGCCATGTGACCATCCTACGAAAACTTTTGACAGTCGAGACACCGACCCTCAGTAAGGCCATTGCGATAGCACAGGCGTTTATGTCCACCAGTGATAACACCAAACAAGTCTCTCAGCACACAAGTGCTAGCAATGTTCATGAATTAACTGGAACTGTGTTTGCGAGCAGAAATGTACAGGGCAGAACCCACGAGTCTACAACTGCCAGCAGGCCTCAGCTGACCCAGATGACTCAGAGTCCGCAACAAAGGATGAATGCAAGGCAATTCACACCTTGTTGGCGTTGTGGAGGCTTCCATTCAGCCTATTCATGCCACTTCAAAGGGTATGATTGCAAGAGCTGTGGAACAATGGGGCACCTCCAACGAGCTTGCAAACGAGCTGCAAGCTCTGCAAAACCTGCTAACCACCACGTGGCAGAGGAAGATCAGTCCATGGTGGATCAAAGCAATTTCGAGCCTCAGAGAGAGGCGGCAGATGCTGAAGGACACTGGGTGCACACATTTTCGACAAAATGTCCACCTATAATGCTAAACGTAAAATTGACTTGCTTACCCATAGCCATGGAACTGGACACTGGTGCTAGCCAATCCATCATGAGTAAAAAGATGTTTGAGAGACTGTGGTGCAACAAGGCATTCAGACCAGCCCTGAGCCCCATCCACATGAAACTGAGAACGTACACCAAAGAGCTTATCACTGCCCTGGGAGGCGCCATGATCAAGATCACCTACGAGGGCACGGTGCACGAACTGCCACTCTGGATTGTCCCGGGCGATGGCCCTACACTGCTTGGAAGGAGCTGGCTGGGCAAAATCTGCTGGAACTGGGATGACATCCGAGCACTATCACATGTTGATGAGGCCTCATGTACCCAGGTTCTTAACAAATATCCTTCCCTTTTTGAGCCAGGCATTGGAAACTTTTCCAGGGCGAAGGTGCGGATCCACTTGGTCCCAGAGGCACGACCCATTCACCACAAGGCACGAGTGGTTCCTCACATGATGAGGGAGAGTGGAAATCAAGCTGGACAGGCTGCAATGTGAGGGCATCATCTCCCCAGTGGAGTTCAGTGAGTGGGCCAGCCCAATTGTTCCAGTACTCAAAAGTGATGGCACGGTCAGGATTTTCGGCGATTATAAAGTAACTATTAATCGTTTCTTGCTACAGGACCAATAACCGCTACCTAAGGCAGACGACCTATTTGCGACGCTTGCAGGAGGCAAGACATTCACCAAGCTCGAACTGACTTCGGCCTGCATGACGCAGGAGCTGGAGGAGTCTTCGAAAGGCTCCCGACCGCCTCACCTTGTAAATAGTTTTCACTTTGACTTTGGGGGGGAGTGATGTTGTGTGTCTGTAAAGCATGCACTCCCATGTTCCGCCACCAGGGAGCTCATCCCCTGAATCCCAGCATCCCTTGGGAGCACTGTATATAATCTGGCCCCTAAGGCCTGTTCCTCATTTTGGAGTGTCTTATTAAAGACTGAGGTCACTGTTACTTTAACCTCCTTGTGTGCAGCCTCATCTGTGTTAGGAACACAAAAATTACCTACTTCTTTCCTGTCCCGATCTGGCGGTCTGCTATTTTAAATTACAGGCAGCAAGGACACCCAACACAAGCTGGTGAGGTCCTCTTTAAATATGCAGATCGGGCTCCAAGATGTCATTGGGGCCTAATCTATTTTAACTGGAGGCCTGAGCGAGAGAGTTTCCCCGCCAGACCAAACCCACCGGGACCTGGATCTGGAAGAAGGCTAGTAAGATAAATTAAAATTTTCTCTTTTAAGATTCCGTGTGGGCCAGGAGAGGCAGTAGTGCTCCTCCAACCCTACAAGGAAACTGTTATTTCTTGAATAAAGAGTCAGACTAGATACTGCGAGCTCAAAGTAAGGTGTGACCGTAGTCCTTTATTACAGATCTCAGAGTGCCTCTCCAGCCTGTGAGGCCTCCTTATATACAGGTGCTCCCAAGAGATTGTGGGGTTCCTTGGGATTCCAGGGGATAAGCTCTCTGATGGTTAGACATGGTATTTACAGGTTTACATACATAACAACACTCCTCCCCAAAGTCAATAGTGTAACTATTTACAATGTGAGTTGATCTGGAGCCTTACTTTCCCTGGTTGATCGTCTCGGTGTAAATGTTGGTTTTGGTGAGTGGTTTGTTGGGCTCTCGTTGGGCTGCTGGGCTGCTGCGCAGCTGGCCTTGCTGGGCTGTTGGGGGTGGTGAGTCCTGCTGGGCTGCTGCGGGTGATGGGTTCTGCTTCGTGGTCAACCACTGGTTCGGTTGCCACTTGTGTGTGTGTTAGAGAGTCGAAAAAGATGGAGTCTATTGTGGGTTGTTCTGGATAGTCCTTGACTCTGAGTTTGGTTTGGTCCAAGTGTTTCCTGCAAGTGAGTCCATTTGAGAGTTTGACCACAAACACACTTCTCCCCTCTTTGGTCAAAACAGTGCCAGGAAGCCACTTGGGACCTTGTCCACAGTTCAACACAAATACAGCATTATTTATCTCAATTTCACGTGACACGTTTGCGCGATCATGATATGTATTCTGTTGAAGCCGCCTGCTCTCTACCTGTTCATGTAGATCAGGGTGGACTAACGAGATGAGATCCTTGTCTTTTCATGAGCAGTTCAGTGGGAGGGACCCCAGTGAGCGAGTGGGGTCTTGTATGGTAACTGAGCAGGACTTGGAATAAGCGAGTCTGCTCTGCTTGATTGTTTGAACTGCTCGTTCTGCCTGACCGTTGGACACTGGTTTAAACGGGGCAGATGTGACATGTTTGATCCCATTGCGGGTCATGAACTCCTTGACATGGCATTGGTAAAGCGTGGCCCATTGTCACTTACAAGGCAGGCCGTGCGTGGCAAACATGGCCCGTAGGCTTTCAATGGTGGCAGTGGACGTGCTTGCCGACATTATCACACATTCAATCCATTTGGAGTACGCATCTACAACCACTTAGAACATTTTTCCTGGGCCTGCATAGTCGACATGAACCCTGGACCATAAACTTAGTGGTGCCTCCCTGTGTGCATTGCTTAACTGTGAACTTGTGTTACATTTGTGCACGCAGGAGTGAGTCTGCATCGATACCGGGCCACCACACGTGGGATCTGGCTATCGCTTTCGTCATTACAATGCCTGGGTGGGTACTGTGGAGATCACTGATGAAGGTGTCCCTGCCCTTTTTTGGCACCACTACCCGATTACCCCATAGGAGGCAGTCTGCCTGTATAGACATTTCATCTTTGTGCCGCTGGTACGGCTTTATTTCTTCCTGCATCTCTAATGGAACACGAGACCAACTGCCATGGAGCACACATTCTTTTACTAAGGACAGTAAGGGGTCCTAGCTAGTGCAGGTTTTAATCTGTCAGGCGGTAATAGGTGATTGCTCACTCTCGAATGCTTCCATTACCATAACTAAATCTGCAGGCTATGCCATCTCCACCCCTGTGGTGGGCAATGGCAACCTGCTGAGAGCATCGGCACAGTTTTCTGTGCCTGGCCTGTGGCGGATGGCGTAGTTGTATGCGGAAATTGTGAGCGCCCATCTCTGGATGTGGGCCGATGCATTTGTATTTATCCCCTTGCTTTTCGAAAAGAGGGATATAAGCGGCTTATGGTCGGTTTCCAATTCAAATTTGAGCCCGAACAGATATTGATGCATTTTCTTTACCCCGTAAACACATGCTAACGCTTCTTTTTCGATCATACTGTAGGCCCTCTCGGTCTTAGACAGACTTCTGGATGCATAAGCAACCGATTGCAATTTCCCAAATTCATTAGCTTGTTGCAATACACACCCGACCCCGTATGATGACGCATCACATGCTAGTACCAAACGTTTACATGGATCGTACAACACAAGCAATTTGTTTGAACATAGCAGCTTCCTCGCTTTCTCAAAGGCATTTTCTTAGCTTTTACCCCATACCCACTCATCTCCTTTACGCAGTAAAGAGTGCAGTGGTTCTAATTGTGCTAAGTCCTGGAAAGAAGTTACCAAAATAGTTCAGGAGTCCTAGAAACGACCGCAGCTCCGTCACGTTCTGTGGTCTCGGTACGTTCTTGATTGCCTCCATCTTCGAATCGGTGGGCCTGATGCCGTCCGCCGTGATTCTTCTCCCCAGAAACTCCACTTCAGGTGGCAGGCAAATGCACTTCGAGCGTTTTAGCCTGAGTCCCACATGATTAAGCCGACTAAGAACCTCCTCCAGGTTTTGCAGGTGCTCGACGGTGTCCCGACCTGTAACCAAGATGTCGTCCTGGCAGACCACGGTGCGCGGGACCGACTTCAGCAAGCTTTCCATGTTCCTCTGGAATATCGCCGTGGCTGATCGAATCCCAAATGGGCATCTGTTGTAAATGAAGAGACCTTTGTGCGTGTTGATGCAGGTGAGGCCTTTCGATGATTCCTCCAACTCCTGCATCGTGTTGGCCGAGGTCAAGTCCAGTTTCGTGAACCTCGTTCGCTTCCGCCAGCGTCGCAAATAGGTCATCTGCCTTCGGTAGCTGGTATTGATCCTGCAGTGAGAAACGATTGATAGTTACTTTGTAATCACCACAGATTCTGATGGTGCCATCTTTCTTGAGGACTGGAACAATCGGATTGACCCACTCATCGAATTCGATCGGCAAATTGATGCCCTCTCGCTGCAGCCTGTCCAGCTTGATTTCCACCCCCTCTCTCATCATGTAAGGTACCGCTCTCGCCTTGTGTGGATGGATCACGCCCCCGGAATCAAGTGGATCTGCACTTTTGCTCCTTGAAACTTCCCAATGCCTGGTTCGAACAGCGAGGGGAACTTGTTTTAAACCTGGGCACATGAGGTGTCGTCGATGGACGAAAGCGCTTGGACTTCATCCCAGTTCCAGCGTATCTTTCCCAGCCAGCTCCCACCGAACAGCGTGGGGCCATCGCCCAGTACCACCCAGAGTGGTAACTCGTGCACCGCTCCATCATAGGAGACCTTTACGGTAGCCCTGCTGATTACGGGAATCAGTTGCATACATTCTCAATTTAATATGAATGGGAGTCTGGACTGGCCTTGATGCCTTGCTGGACCACAACTTGTCGAAAGTCTTTTTGCTCATTATGGATGGATTCACACCCGTGTCCAGCTCCATGGACACCGCGAGTCCATTTAATTCAACCTTCAGCATTATTGGGGGACACTTTGTGGTAAATGTGTGCACCCCATATACCTCTGCCTCCTTGCTCATGATCCACCGTGGATCTGTCCTCCTCTACAACATGGTGGTTTGCAGGATTAACAGGGTTTGCAGCTCACCCGCACATACGTTGGAGGTGTCCCATTGTTCCACAGCCCTTGCAAACATATCCTTTGAAGCGGCATGAATGGAAACGATGATCACCCCGCAGCACCAACAAGATGTTAATGGCCTTATATTCATCACCCTTGATGGTGGGCTCTAAGTCATCTGTGGACGTGCAGCTGCAGGTGTGTAAGTCCTGCCCTGTACATTTTGATTCAAAAAAAACTTTATTTTGTTCACAGTACTTGCAGCAGCACTCGTGTGCTGAAAAATTTGTTTGGTATTGTCACTGGTGGAGATAAATGCCTGGGCTATCGCTATGGCTTTATTCAAGGTTGGGGTCTCTACAGTCAAAAGTTTGCGAAGTATTACTTCATGGCCAATGCTCAGTACAAAGAAGTCTCTGAGCATGTGCTCCTCCAAGTGTCCTTCAAATTCACAATGTGCTGCAAGGCGCCCTAGCTCGGCGACGTAGCTCGCCACTTCCTGGCCTTCAGACCTCTTGTACGTGTAGAACCGATACTGCGCCATCAGAATGCTTTGCTTCCGGTTTAGATGCTCCCGGACTCATCGTATGACTTGACTTTGGGTTTCGCTGGAGCGAGCAGATTTTTCATGAGGCCATACGTTGGTGCCCAGCAAACGGTGAGGAGGACCGCCCTTCGTTTGGCAGCGTTCGCTTCTCCTTCCAGCTCGTTGGTCACGAAGTATTGGTTGAGTCGCTCCACGAAGGTTTCCCAATCATCTCCCTCTGAAAATTTCTCCAGGATGCCCACGGTCCTCTACATTGTTGCAGTGGGGTTCATCATTTGTATCTTGTCACCAGTTGTTATATCTTGAATAAAGAGACAGACTAGATACTGTGAGCTCAAAGTAAGGTGTGACCGTAGTCCTTTATTACAGATCTCAGAGCGCCTCTCCAGCCTGTGAGGCCTCCTTATATACAGGTGCTCCCAAGGGATTGTGGGATCCCTTGGGACACCAGGGGATAAGCCCTCTGGTGGTTAGACATGGTATTTACAGGTTTACATACATAACAGAAACCTTGGGTCTCCCTTGCCCAGGGTTTCCACCCCCCCACACCCCCACCCCCCCGATCATGATCATGTCCACAGCCCAAACCCTTTACCACTTACCAGACTACTGGTGACCGCTCTCACGAGCCTCTGGCTACGGTTTCCTGCCGCATGCATTCCTTCCCGCTGGCTGGGCAGAGATTTCTGAAGAGTTTGGGTGGGAGTCGGGGCCTGAATATTAAAATAAGGCCTGGGATTTAAACTCTCTCCGGGCCTCGCCTTGCGAACTTGTTGCTTGCCCAGGACCATCACAAAGAACGATCCCACCTCACAATAAGATCGAGGTCAATACTGTCTCTATTTTCTTTAATATGGCAGTACCGCTGTCATTCCCTGTATCTTTCTTGTGACATTGGTAACTAATTAACTCCTGTGTGACTTGCCATTCTTGTTACTTCTGTGCACCTATTTCTTCCTTTAATGGTTTTCTTATTTAAAACTATCCAGTTTCTTTCATGTATTTGAACAGCTGGATACTTGTAACATAATCTGGGCTGGCACTTCAGTGTGGCACTGATGGAGTGTTGCCTTCTTGGAAGTCCTGTCTTTGAGATGAATCATTAAATATTGAACATTGAACAGACCTCTGCCTGTTTCGGAGGAGGTAACAGATTCCGTGGCAACATTTGAAGAAGAGCAGGGAGTTCTCCCGATGTCCTCTCCAATATTCCAAAAATCAACATCGTGGATGAGTTTCTGCTGAAATTTCATCTCTTGGCAACTGTCGTTTTGGCGGAAGAGTTACAGAAACCCCGGAGTATCAGGGCGGAAATTCACCCCCGGAGTTATCACTGTACTTTACAATAGTTAGTCTTCGGCCTGGCAGGAGATATCTCACAGACCAGTGCTCTTCTTCTATGAATCTGTTGGCTACTTTATTCACTCTGGAGATAGGCAGACGATGGTTGCTATGGTTTCTTGTTGTTTCCTTGAGAAAATTCTGTTTTGAGCTGCAAAACAAAGCAAGGATCCCGTTGTTGCCATGGTGTTAAAGACTTCCATTTTGATCAGCAGCTTAGAATGCCATGGATAGATTAAGCCCCCTATGATTTGAGAGCTGACATTAGTGTGAACAGTAACAAGTCTGGTTATAAACATGTCTGCATCAGTCGCGGACCACAAAAATGACGAAACAGGATAAATTCATGACAGACTCAAACCGTGAAACTCAAGGCACTCTATAACATTTACTAATTCACCCTGAAACAATAATGCTTTAGTGAACAGAGGTATCAGCCTCGGCTCAGTGGTAGCCCTCTCACCTCTGATTCAGAAGCATGCTTCATAACCTCAGGATACCCCAAAGCACTTCACAGCCAATTTTTGAAGTGTAGTCACTATTGTAATGTAGGCAAACTCACAGCAAATGTGCACACAACAAGATTCCGAATGCTTTTTTAACAACCTTCTCAGCTTGTCCTGCCACCTTCAAACATTTGTGCGCCCTGGGGGACACCAAAACATCAATCACATTACATTCATCAGCCCTCTCCATTACTTCAACAAAAACTCAATTAAGTTAGTCAAATACAGTTTGCCTTTAACAACTCCATGCTTTTCCTCAGGAAGTGCACGGGATCTTTTACATCCACCTGAGAAGACAGACTGGGCCTCAGTTTAGCGACTCATCTGAAAGACGGCACCTCCGACACTGTAACACTCCTTCAGCACTGCACAGAAGACTAGTGCCAGCCTAGATTATCTGCTCAAGTCTCTGAAATGGGGCTCGAACCCTCACACTTCTGGACTCAGAGGGAAAAGGAGCAGACACTGAGCCAAGGCTAACACCAGGAATTTCCCTGCTGCTTCTGAGGAGCGTTCACATTGACCATTTGAAACTTTGAACCCTGGAGTCTTCCACTATCCCAACAGAAGGAGGAAGCACAGCTGAGAACCTGAAGAGGAAAAGCCTCCCTTATACATACAAAACCCACGGCCGTGATTGTGCCAACAATGGCGAGACTGGTGCGGCCGGCATTGGTGGCATGTGGGGAACATGCTCCGGTCTCAATCCCGCCCTCTCAACACAATCTTCCCTTGATGGGGGTTGTTAAGCCCACCCTGCGAGGTTCCCAGCCAATTAACAGGAAGCAGGTCTGATAATGTCATCTGATGATCCGTCACCAGCCGGTTTCCTCAAAGGGACTGTGGCCAACTTTTTTGTGACAGTTGTTCTGTCAGTGTTCTGCAACATTGAGATGCAGCATTGAGGTGTTGCAAACACTGACAAGCACTGCGCAAAGGTGCACGTCTGCACCCAGGATCTCCCATGACTCCCTCCAGATGGAGGGAGTCACGGCACACAGGGAGGTTCTCTTCCCTTCCAATGGATGGAAGAGACCTCTCAGGAGACCAATGCAGCCTGGTTGCACATTGCACAGGAGGGCACAAGCAGGGATGTTGTCAAGAGGACCTGGCTGCAGTTGTGCAAACCTTTCAATTATCTCAGTAGATCACAAAAAGTTACTGCAAAGCCACATTCAACCTCAACCTGCTGTGCCACTCATCACATCCTCATCACTCTGCATTCTGTACCCTACTCCTGCACATCCTTACACACACCAACTTACCTTGCACTTCCACCCAGCCCTCTCTATCTACATTATCACTTCCCCATCTCCCCACCTCCCTGTGTGCCATGACTCCCTCTATCTGGAGGGAGTCATGGGAGATCCTGGGTGCAGACGTGCACCTTTGCGCAGTGCTTGTCAGTGTTTGCAACACCTCAATGCTGCACCTCAATGTTGCAGAACACTCAACCTCATCCTTGTCCAATCATACCAACTAACTACACACAAGGGTAGGCACTTGGGTCATTTAGCCAATGTTCACGTAGTTTCTGCTACTGTGTTGTCAAACATTGAAATCTTTATTTTGAAGGTATTCTTGGGCAGGTTTGTGTGCACCTTTGGAAGTGGCTTGGTAAGTTGTAGTAAATGGTGAGACATAAGGGAACCCTGCACAATGGTGATGAGTATGAAAGGAATGGCTTGAGCATTGCAGGGATGCTTTACGGTGCTGGTGCGAGGTGGTGCCAGCCTGGTACACCATGTGCCAGCCAGGGTGCACAGCGTCAAGTGAAGTAAATGTGGCCATGGTACAGCCATCACTGGCCTGCTGGAAAGTAATGTGGTCAGGTGCTGATGCCCTGTGTACTGTGCAGCATCTGGTGTTGTTGGTGATATTGATGTGTTTAGTGATGTTGGTGTTGGAGCTGATCATTGTGCGATTCTGAGGACCAAGGTGACATTTTATTCAAGGGCACCAATGCTACTGAAATAGATGGCAGGTGAGGTTGAGATGACAGAAGCAATCTGTCAATGGTGAGAGTGTTTGCTCCAAGGAGATGACAGTGAAAAGGGAGTTCACTGCACACACTTCCAAATTGCATACAGCTCAAAGGTTTCTTCCAAATCCTGAAGGCTTCAGCTTCTGATATTGGAAAGTGAACTGCTGTGAAATGGTAGCTTTTATACCATTTCTGCAGCTGTCAACTAGCCAAAGCAATGAGAGTCACTGAGAACCTGACACACTTTCCTGGTGTGGAACCTGAGGGCGGCAAATGTATTGAAAATTTGGTAAAATGGTAAGTACCTGAGTAAAATCTTTTTAAATACCTTAAATTACCTCTTAAGCATCTCAATTGACTGGCTCGGCGCTTGGTGTCGAGTCTACAATCCACACGCAGATCCGACACTTGGGAAACTGACAAGGAGGCGGGTTCAGACAGGACTCCTGCCTCGCTGTCAATCTAAGCCATTTTGACAGCAGGCCTGCCTTCAAACCTGCGCTTGCATGGCTGGGAAGGATCCGGCCCATGTGTGCGTGAATAAAGGAGCTCCAAAACAAAGCAAGTGTCCAGCTCTGACTCATAATTTCAGGTTTATATAGTTTAACATATAATTACGATTGGAACAGTCTATTTGATCTGATTAATTACACCATGGACAATGTGGAAAAAGTTGAACTCAGCCAGATGGGCTGTAAATAGAAAATGATATTCCTTTTCTAAAGTTAATAGCTGATATTAAGAAAAGTAATCACTGTTCATTTGTACACAGCTGCAGGGTGCTGCACTAATTTTCATGCATTTTATTTCTTTTGCTTGTTTAGAAATACATATTTTAGTTAAATATGAATATTTCACAATCTTTTTTGTCCATGAAATATGAAGTACACATTGACCAGATCAAATTATCAGTTCAAATAAATAAATGGCATATAAACTTTTCTGAAGACACTTCCAGCACCAAATAATTTGCAACTGAATTTCTCCAGACCGTGCAAAGCTGAAGACCAGAATGTCCCCCATTTCATTTTGTACCACTGTGGTAAATTCTAAGTTTCAAAAAGCATCCTACTGTTATTATAATGCACAAGTAATGAGTTCCTAATATAATTATAACATTCCTGACATCCCAAAAACATGATCTGCCAAATTAAGTAATTGAAGGAAGGAAAAAAGACTTGCATTTATATAACAGCAAAATATTGCAGATGCTGGAAATCTGAAATAAAAACAGAAAATGCTGGAAATATGCAGCAGGTCAGACAGCCTCTGTGGAGAGAGGAACAGAGTTAACGTTCCAGGTCGATGACCTTTCGCTACTTCCAAGCATTGCTTCTCCAAGCTATGGCTCTATTGTAAACAATCTTTTAATGTATGACCTCTGGACATCCCAAAGAGCTTTACATCCAATGAAGTACATTTTGAAGTGCAGTCACTGTTGAAATTCAGACAAACGCAGCAGCCAATTTGCCTATAAATTACCCCCAGAATCTCTATAAATTAGAACTGGAATCAATGTCGATATTAATCCCAATATTTTGGCATGAAATACTGGCCTAGAAATTGGTTGATGCCTGTTTTACAGGCATAAGGTGGGTGACAAAGAATCCAGTATTCTATGCCAGGTGTGCGGCACCCGCCATTTTCCTGAAGGCACAAATAGATGTTTCTTGGGCCCGTACCTGAAACAGGCATTAGGCCTCTTGCATATGCAAACACAGGGCCTAATATGTCAGATGTGGCTCAGTGGGTAGCACATTTGCCTCTGAGTCAGAAGGTTGTAGGTTCAAGACCCACTTCAGGAGCTTGAGCATATAAATTTAGGCTGACACTCCAGTGCAGTGCTGAGGGAGTGCTGCACTGTCAGAGGTGCCATCTTTCAGATGAGAAGTTAAACCGAGGCCCCGTCTGCCTTCTCAGGTGGATGTAAAAGATCCCATGGCACTGTTTCGGAGAAGAGTAGGGGAATTATCCCCGATGTCCTGGCCAATATTTATCCCTCAATCAACATAACAAAAAAACACATTATCTGGTCATTATCACATTGCTGTTTGTGGAAGTTTGCTGTCTGCAAGTTGGCTGCACGTATCCCACATTACAATAGTGACTACACTCTAAATAGTACTTAATTGGCTGTAAAGTGCTTTGGGATGTGTACGGCGCTATATAAGCGCAAGTTTTTCTTTCTAATACATGTTTGATGCCCCGTTTTCAAAATTGGTCCACCCCTGAACATATCTGGGCCTGGGTCAGCTACATTCAGGAAAACCTGGTCTACATGTGGCCTAACCAGCAGTACTTAAAGGGAGGCCACTACCAAAAAAGTAGGTTTGTTAAAATATTACCTGGGTGTTCCTCCCATCTCCACTGCTGTGCTGAAGGCCATTGCCAGTTCCCGCTCAGTCTCCTCCCAATCGTCTCCCTCCTCTCCCAGGAGCTACTAGAAATCCAATGCTGATTTGCCAGTCATCTGCTTGGGCATGCCCAGCAGGTGTTTGTAGCTCACATCCGATCTCATTCAAGTGATCCCCGAGGCCCTGATGTAGCTTTTTAGGCCAGAACTGACATTAAAATTTAAGCTGATTGTACCATTCGACTATGTATCAATCTGCATACCTATCTATGTAATCTATTATATATTAAATTTGGTTTGTGTAGGACACGTTTAATTGAAAACCAATTATAAGTAGATGTAGTACCTGTTATACCTGTAGGCAGCTATGTGACAGGTGTTTTCGATGTTAAAGGTACCATGTTACTCTGTCACAGAATCACTTACACCTATGTGACACACAATAGAGAGAGTGAGAGTATATCACTCTGTGAATGTAAAACCAGAGTTCCCACAAATCACTCAAATTGCTTTCTAAAATGTTTTCAACCACCCATTTTTTCCTCACTAACTGAAATTTCTATTGTCCAAAATAAGCGTTCAAACAAAACAAATAAATACACATTTCAAAGTAATTTGATTTAATTTGTTAATTGAAATGTCTTTTTGTGAATTTTAGTGCCTTCATTAAAGTGTTTATCAAAAGGCCTCAACCCTTTCCAAAAGCATGAGCTCAGACTTGATACTTTTATTAAGAACAGTGACTCCGTGAGCTGAATTTGAGCATATGCATTGTGCCTGATTTCTGATGATACATCAGGATCATTTAATCAGCTGTACCGATGGAATATTTGTTTTAGCTTTTTAATCTAGCTTTTCTGCAAATCATTTTGAAAAGCAATCGGACAAATTTGAAAAGCTTTATTGAGATAAAAATTATATTGACATTATTTAAAAGACAGGGGAGTGGGGGGGGGAGAATTTGAACCTAAAAAAATTGGGTGGGTTGAGAGCGTGGGGATAGTTAAAGTGTTAAAAATGTGAATCCTGACCTGAACCCACCTCCAAGCTGTCCCCACTTCCAGTTTTAATGGAGGCAGGACAGGGGGTGGGGGGAAGGGGAGGGTCTATTTAAATATTATATTAAGAAGCCTCTGTTTTAACCATCATTTTGTGTTCGTAAAACCCGGCAAGGTGAGGACTGCTGGATCCAGGAGGTATTCCTCCCTCCTGGATTCAGGATCCCTGCCTAATCTATTGCCTGCGATCAGAGACCCCCTCAGGCTTCCGATTCCACCCCCTTCCCCCTCCCCCAGGCCACTAATCCCCTCTCTCATGCCTCGGACACCTCAATGAGGCCCCCCCACCCCCATGCTCCTCCGGCCTTTGCCATGCTGGTTCCGGCCCCTCATCTTCTACAGACCCTCGCCCTGCTCCTCTGGCCGAACTGTGGGCCACCGCCCCCCCCGATCTTCTGCAGCCAGCCCTCCCCGCCCCACCTGCTCCTTGCAGCCTGCAACCTTGGTGAGATTCTGTCCCCTCCTGCTGCTCCAGCCAGTTCCTGGCCCGCGATTGTCTTTGGATCCTCCTTCCACATATGCTCCTCCAGCCGCTTCCTGGTCCTGCTGCGACCCCTCCCTCCCACCTCTCCGCGGCCTAGTAGAGGCCTGCGAGAGGCCAGCCTGTCTCTCAATCTGGCCTGCTGCGGCTGGGAAACCAAGGCCTCGCATGCAAATAAGGCCCAACCATTAAATTCAGCGGAACCCGCGGGAAACCTGTTCTCCCGGCTTTCCTGACCACCACAAAGCCACCAACCCACCATCCCCATTAGAATTCAGCCCAGTGGGGCTGGCCTCGATATTTACAGGGAGGCTGAAAACGAGTGAAGAACCCGGCAAGGTCGAGTATGCTGAGATCTTGCCGAACTTAACAGCAGGACCTCATTATCATTTTATTGTTCCGTTTCCGGCCCGGCACCAGTGAAATGACCAGCCGGACGGCGCCTGGGTGGGCCAACCTGCGGCAGGAAGCCTGGCCAGGGGCCTGTGAGGACCATCCTACCAATCAGGATGGCGGAAGGTCAGCGACCAGGACTGGGGGAGGGGGGGTGGCAAGGGAGAGGTTGGCGATTGCAGAAGGGGAAGAGAGAGGCAACCAGGGCCGGTGGGGGGTGCGGGGGCGGAGGTCGGTAAACGTGGCGGGGGGGGGGAGAGAGAGGCAGGGGGGAGGCCAAAGGTTTCCTGGAAGGGCTGGTGGAAGCATTCCGGCTTCTCCTGGTCCACAAGGAGTGTTGTAACAGGCACTTACCTTGTGGAGCTGGCAGTTCTGCCTCCCTTTCATTGCTAGATTTACTGATCCCTGGGAAACCCACGCAGCACCAGTGCATTTTAAATCGGGCTCCCAATTGCACCATGGAGTCCCAAGTTAAATATGTTAATGAAGTGGTAAGCCGCCCCACGGCGGGACATTCGGATGCCCCGATATCCACCGCCGTAAAAAAGGTGGTGTGTTGGCGTCGCATTCCCCATTTTTAAACCCCTCTGACCCTCTCCAGTGCATCTTGTAGATAATACACACGATAGTCATATTGCGCCGGTGGCGTTGGAATATTTAAGGTGGTGGATGGGGTGCCAATCAAGTGGGATGCTTTGTCCTGGATGTTGTCGAACATCTTGAGTGTTGTTGGAGCTGCACTCATCCAGGCAAGTGGAGAGTATTCCATCACACTCCTGACTTTTGCCTTGTAGATACTGGAAAGGCTTTGGGAAGTTAGGAGGTGAGTCACTCGCTGCAGAATGCCTAACCTCTGACCTGTTCTTGTAGCCACAGTATTTATGTAGCTGGTCCAGATAATTTCATGCCAATCGTGATTCCCCAGGATGTTGACTGTGGAAGATTCGACAATGGTAAGTCCTTTGAATGTCAAGGGCAGGTGGTTAGATTCTCTTTTGTTGGAAATGGTCATTGCCTGGCACTTGTGTAGCGCGAATGATACTTGCCTAAGCCTGGAAGCTGTCCATGTCTTCTTTATTATCTGAGGAGTTGCAAATAGAATAGAACACTGAAATCAAAAGCGAACATCCCCACTCATGACCTCATGATGAAGGGAAGTTTATTGATGAAACAGCTGAAGATGGTTGGGCCTAGGACACTGCCCTGTATTTTGTACTCAGGTGTTGGGCTCCGCCATTGTTGAGGAAGGTGATGCTCATGGAGCCTCCTCCTCCCATTAGTTGTTTAATTGCCCACCACCATTCTCAACTGGATGATGGCAGGACTGCAGAGCTTTGATCTGATCTGTTGATTGTGGGATCGCTTAGCTCTGTCTACAGCATCCTATTTCCGCTGTTTAGCATGCATGTAGTCCTGTGTTGCAGCTTCTCCAGGTTGGCACCTCATTTTCAGCTACAGGAGGCTGGGTCATTGAATATATTTAAGCTGGAGATAGACAGATTTTTGAACAATAAGTGAGTCAAGGGTTATGGGGAATGGGCGGGGAAGTGGAGTTGAGGCCCGGATCAGATCAGCCATGATCTTATTGAATGGCGGACCAGGCTCGAGGGCCAAATGGCCTACTCCTGCTCCTATTTCTTATGTTCTTATGTACACCTGGTCGCTCCTGACATGCTCTTCTACACTCCTCATGGAACCAGGGTTGGTCCCCTAACTTGTTGGTAATGGTAGAGTGAGGGAAATGCTGGGCCATGAAATTACAGATTGTGGTGGAATACAATTCTGTTGCTGCTGATGGCCCACAGTGCCCCATGGGTACCCAGTTTTGAGCTGCAGATCTGTTCTGAATCTATAGCACAGTGGTAGTGCCACACAACACGATGGAGGGTGTCCTCAGTGTGAAGATGGGACTTCGTCTCCACAAGGGCTATCATGCATAGATTCATCTGCAACAGGTAGATTGATGAGGGTGAGGTCAAGTAGGTATTTCCCTCGTGTTGGTGCTCTCGCCACCTGCCGCAAGCACATGTCTTCCTGCTTGACATTGAAGCCAGAATATCTTCTGTGCCCTTGCTACCCTCAGTGCTTCTTCCAAGTTGTGTTCAATTTGGAGGAGCATTGCGTAATCAGCTGAGAGAGGGCGGTAAGTGGTAATCAGGAGGACATTTTCTTGCCCATGTTTGACTTGATGCCAAAGATTCCAGAGTCAATGTTGAGGACTCCCAGGGCCACTCCCTCCTGACTGCACGCCACTGTGTCATCACCTCTGATGGGTCTGCCCTGCCGGTGGGATAGGACCTACCTAGGATCTAATGGAGGGGTTGAGACATTGGCTGATAGTTATGATTCTGTGAGTATAACTATGTCAGGCTGTTGCTTGACTAGTCTGTGGGACGGCTCTCTCAATTTTGGCACAAGTCTCCAGATGTTAGTAAGGAGAACTTTTCAGGTTCGACTGGGCTGGGTGTGCCTTTGTTGTGCCTGAAACCGATGCATAGGGCAATGTCAGGTGGTCTGTCTGGTTTATTTTTATTATACCTTTTTGCAGAGAATATAGGAACATAGGAACAGGAGTAGCAACCTAACTCCATATGTCCGCTTTTGTCCCTTGGCCCTTAATGCCTTTGGTTAACAAAAATCTATCAATCTCAGATTTAAAATTAACAATTGACCTAAAATCAATTGCCATTTGCGGAAGAGAGTTCCAAACTTCAACCACTTGTGTAGAAGTGTTTCCTAATTTCACTCCTGAAAGGTCTGGCTCTAAATTTTAGACTATGCCCCCAGTCCCAGACTCCCCAACCAACAGCAAATAGGTTCTCTCTATCTACCATATCTGTTTCCCTTAATATCTTGAAAACTTTGATCAAATCACCCCTTAACCTTCTAAGTTCTAGGGAATACAACCCTAATTTGTGTAATCACTCTTTATAATTTAACTGTTGGAGTCTGGGTATCATTCTGGTAAACCTACGCTGCACTCCCTCTGTAGTGTCCCTGCACCTTGCTACTGAATCACACGAGGCATGTACTGCAGACACGGTCACTGCGTGACCTTTCTTTATTCCCAGGACCAAGAAGTGATGACCCTGCGTGGGACCTCCCTTTAAATACCTGAGTGCCCAGGTGAGGAGCGTCTCCCACAAGTTCATCCCCTGTGGCCAAGGTATGCATTTCCCAGGACATATATACAGTGTACAGTGTGGTTGATGAAGGTTACAGTTATATGAAGGTTACAGTTGTATGAAGGTTGCATACATGACATCACCTCCCCCCTCACGTCTTTTTGTGCCAAAGGTTAAGTCTATCAGGTGGTCGACGCTCTCTCGTGGATCGCCGCAGTTGGAGCTCTGGTGGCTGAGCCTTGGCATGCATCTCTGTCACCTGAGGTGATTCCGGCCTGTCCGGGCTGGCAGCAGGGACTGTGCATGTTGGTGAATGTCTTTGTTGCTCATCCACTGGCAGTGGTGTGGTAACATCTCATGCTCTTCCTCAGTTTTCTCAGTATCTACGCTGAACCTTTTCTTTACTTGGTCCAAGTGTTTGCGGCATATCTGCCCACTGTTGAGTCTGAGCACTATGACCTTATTCCCCTCTTTGTCAATTACGGTTCCCTCAAGCCACTTGGGTCCCAAAGCATGGTTAAGAACAAATACCGGGTCATCGATTTCTATACACCTCCCCCTTGCGTTTCGACCATGGCACTTGTTTTGGGACTGGCGCTTGCCCTCAACAATGTCTGCCAGGGCTGGATGAATGAGGGACAGCCGCGTTTTAAGCGTGCGTTTCATGAGTAGTTCCGCTGGAACCTCTAGGCCAGCAGGAGGCGCGATAGGCAGTGCTGAAGGGAGGGTCCTTGGATACGGAGCATGCCCTGTTTAATGACTTGGACCGCACATTTCGCCTGGTCATTGGAAGCCGGCTTGAACGGCGCTGTCCGGACGTGTTTGATACCATTACCCGACATAAACTCCTGGAATTCATGGTTGGTGAAGCACGGGCAATTGTCGCTGATCAGAATGTCCGGCAAGCCATGGGTCGCGAAAACCATGCGCAAACTCTCCACTGTGATGGATGTCGTGCACGAGTTTAATATGATGCACGCAATACATTTCGAGTATGCATCGACAACGATCAGGAACATTTTTCCCATGAACGGGCCCGCGTAGTCTACGTGAACACGTGACCATGGCCTGGTGGGCCAGGGCCACGGACTGAGGGGGGCCTCCCTGGGGGCATTGCCCAGCTGGGCACACGTCGTGCACCTGCGAACCCAATGTTCCAGGTCTGAGTCAATTCCCGGCTACCATACATGTGACCAGGCAATGGCCTTCATTAGCACGATGCCGGGGTGCTCGTTGTGGAGTTCCCTGATGAATGCTTCCCTTCCTTTCTGAGGCATGACTACCCAGCTGCCCCATAGCAGGCAGTCGGCTTGAATGGAGAGCTCATCCATCCGTCTGTGAAACGGTCTGACCTCCTCGGGGCATGCCCCATGTGCGGGCACCTAATCCCCAGTCAGAACATGGATCATGGATAGGAGGGGGTCTCTGTTGGTCCAGAGTTTGATCTGGCGGGCTGTGATAGGGGAGCCTGCGGTGTCAAAAGCCTAAATGGCCATGACCATCTCAGCGCTTTGCTCTGATGCCCCCTCGGTGGTGTCCAGTGGGAGCCTGCTGAGCGCGGCAGCGCAATTCTCGGTGCCTGGTCGGTGCCGTATGGTGTAGTCATACGCAGCCAGCGTGAGAGCCCATCGCTGTATGCGAGTTGACTCATTGGCATTGACAGACTTGCTGTCGGACAACAGGGATGTTAACGGCTTGTGGTCAGTTAATAGCTCCAACCGCCTAGCGAAAAGGTACTAGTGCATCTTTTTCACCCCATAAACACAAGCGAGCGCTTCCTTTTCGACCATGCCGTATCCATGCTCTGCCTGGGAGACCAACCTGGAGACATAAGCCACCGGTTGGAGTCAGCCATCATCATTACTCTGCTACAACATGCACCCAACCCCATAGGATGATGCATCACACGTTAAAACCAGTTTTTTACAGGGGTCGTACAAGGTCAACAGCTTGTTAGAACAAAGGAGGTTCCGCGCTCTTTGAAAGCCCGTTCTTGACCATCCCCCCAAAACCATTCACAACCTCTACGCAGGAGCACGTGTAACAGCTCC
The DNA here is from genome assembly GCF_044704955.1 of Pristiophorus japonicus. Taxonomy (NCBI): domain Eukaryota; kingdom Metazoa; phylum Chordata; class Chondrichthyes; family Pristiophoridae; genus Pristiophorus; species Pristiophorus japonicus. The sequence continues at coordinate 60,374,791 of NC_091977.1, forward strand.
AACAATGTGCTTAAGTTTGGCAGAAAGTTCCCGAAATAGTTCAAAAGTCCCAGGAATGATCGCAACTCCGATGTGTTGCCGGGTCTGGGCGCCCGGCGGATCGCCTCCGTTTTAGCTTCGGTGGGCCGAATCCCGTCTGCAGCAACTCTCCTGCCCAAAAACTCAACCTCTGGGGCCAAAAACATACACTTGGGCTTTTTCAACCGCAAGCCTACCCGGTCCAGTCGGCATAGCACCTCCCCCAGGTTTTGGAGGTGTTCCTCAGTGTCTCGACCTGTTATTAGGATGTTATTACGATCATTCCAGGAATGGATTTAAGCAAGCTTTCCATGTTCCTCTGAAAGAGAGCTGCCACCGAACGATTGCCAAACAGACACCTGTTATAGATAAATAGCCCCTTGTGCGTCGTGATGGTGTCAAAAGCTTGGATTTTTCAGCCAGTTCCTGAGTCATGTAGGCTGAAGTGAGATCCAACTTGGTGAACAGCTTGCCACCTGCCAGCATGGCAAATAGGTCCTCCGCTCTCGGAAGCGGGTATTGGCCTGCAATGTCACTCGGTTGATGTCGCCTTGTCATCGCCACAAATCCTGACCAAGCCATCCACTTTGAGAACAGGAACGATGGGGCTGGCCCAGTCACTGAATTCAACTGCCGAGATTATGCCTTCTCTGAGCAGCCTGTCCAATTCACTTTCAATTTTCTCACGCATCACATACGGCACCGCTCTGGCCTTGTGGTGCACTGGTCTGGCGTCCGGGGTGATGCGTATCACTACTTTGGTGCCCTTGAAAGTCCCAACACCGGGTTGAAACAGTGCCCTGAATTTCTGTAGGACCTGTGAGCATGAGCTTCGCTCCACAGATTAAATGGCGTACACATCCCCCCATTTCCAGTTTATCTCGGCTTGCCAGCTCCTCCCCAAAAGTATGGGGCCATTTCCCGGGACAATCCAGAGTGGCAGCCGGTTCTCTGACCCATTATGTGTTACCACCAAGTTTGCACTGCCTAGCACTGGGATGATCTCTTTGGTGTACGTCCGTAGCTGCGTGTCAATGTGTTCCAGTTTTGACCTGCTAGCTCTGTGTGGCCATAGTCTCTCAAATTGTTGGGTGCTCATATGGGACTGGCTGGCTCCTGTGTCCAGCTCTATATGCACCGGGATGCCATTCAATAAAACTTTCATCATCATGGTGGCGTTTTGGTATATGAGCTGTGGATGTCAGCCACATGAACCCGCTGAACTTCAGCATCCATGGCTTTGCCCCAAGCATCATCCTGCATTGCAGACCCCTCGTCTGGTTCATAGATTAGCCTCACAACAGCCTTCCTGCATATTCTGGCCAAGTGTCCACTGATGTTGCAATTTCTACAGATAAATTTCTGGAACCTGCAGCTTTTCGCAGTATGTCCACCCTCACACCTCCAGCATGAGCTGAGGTTGTTGTTAACAAAAGGGCTGTTACCAGGCATTCCTCTCTGATTGTCCCTTTGGTTGTTTCTAAGTGCTCTGATGGTGGGTGTCAATGGTCCCATCACGGGACGCATTGTTCCTCGAGGTGGCGTGAATTGCCGATCCCCTTTCCATGGTCCCAGTTGCGGGCCCACCCTAGCGTCTGTTGCTGCCTGGCCGGTTTAAAAATGCCCTTGCCTGCCTGCTGGGTCCTGAGCCGCATTCACAATGTTAACTCCCTGGTCCATCGCCACGTTGGAACCAGGGCTGCGCGCGTAAATTAGCTTGGTCTCCTCTTCCTCTGCCATGAAGGTCTGAGCTATCAATGCCGCCCTTTCTAAAGTCAAGTCCTTGGTCTCCATGAGCTTCCTGAAAATCTCGGCATGACTAATGCCCTCAATGAAGAAATCCTTTAACATCTCCCCCCTGCAGGCGTCTGTGAACGTACAAAGGCTAGCCAAGTGCCGCAGGTCCGCAACGAAGTCCGAGATGTTTTGTCCCTCCCGACACCGGTGTGTGTAGAACCGGTGCTGGGCCATATGTACGCTACTCGCCGGTTTGAGATGCTCACTGATCAGCTGGCTGAGCTCTTCAAAGGACTTGTCCGTCAGCTTCTCGGGTGCGAGCAGGTCTTTCATCAGCGCATACATCTTTGGTCCGCAGCTGGTCAGTAGATGCGCCCTCCGCTTGTCAGCCGCTGCCGCTCCCAGCCAGTCCTTCATGACAAAACTTTGCTGGAGTCTCTCAACGAAGTCGTCCCAGTCCTCACCCACACAGTAACATTCCTCTGTGCTACCGGTGGTCATCCTTGTGGTTCGGTGATTCCCGTTGCTCGTCGCCAAATGTAGTGTCCCTGCACCTTGCTACTGAATCACACGAGGCATGTACTGCAGACACGGTCACTGCGTGACCTTTCTTTATTCCCAGGGCCAAGAAGTGATGACCCTGCATGGGACCTCCCTTTAAACACCTGAGTGCCCAGGTGAGGAGTGTCTCCCACAAGTTCACCACCTGTGGTCAAGGTGTGCATTTCCCAGGACATATATACAGTGTACAGTGTGGTTGCATGAAGGTTACATAGAAACATAGAAACATAGAAAATAGGTGCAGGAGTAGGCCATTCGGCCCTTCTAGCCTGCACCGCCATTCAATGAGTTCATGGCTGAACATGCAACTTCAGTACCCCATTCCTGCTTTCTCACCATACCCCTTGATCCCCCTAGTAGTAAGGACTTCATCTAACTCATTTTTGAATATATTTAGTGAATTGGCCTCAACAACTTTCTGTGGTAGAGAATTCCACAGGTTCACCACTCTCTGGGTGAAGAAATTCCTCCTCATCTCGGTCCTAAATGGCTTACCCCTTATCCTTAGACTGTGTCCCCTGGTTCTGGACTTCCCCAACATTGGGAACATTCTTCCTGCATCTAACCTGTCTAACCCCGTCAGAATTTTAAACGTTTCTATGAGGTCCCCTCTCATTCTTCTGAACTCCAGTGAATACAAGCCCAGTTGATCCAGTCTTTCTTGATAGGTCAGGCCCGCCATCCCGGGAATCAGTCTGGTGAACCTTCGCTGCACTCCCTCAATAGCAAGAATGTCCTTCCTCAGGTTAGGAGACCAAAACTGTACACAATACTCCAGGTGTGGCCTCACCAAGGCCCTGTACAACTGTAGCAACACCTCCCTGCCCCTGTACTCAAATCCCCTCGCTATGAAGGCCAACATGCCATTTGCTTTCTTAACCGCCTGCTGTACCTGCATGCCAACCTTCAATGACTGATGTACCATGACACCCAGGTCTCTTTGCACCTCCCCTTTTCCTAATCTGTCACCATTCAGATAATAGTCTGTCTCTCTGTTTTTACCACCAAAGTTACAGTTATATGAAGGTTACAGTTGTATGAAGGTTGCATATATGACACCCTCCAAGGCCAATATATCCTTCCTAAGGTGTGGTGTCCAGAACTGCTCACAGTACTCCAGGTGTGGTCTAACCAGGGCTTTGAGTAGCTGTAGCATAACTTCTACCCCCTTATATTCTCGTCCTCTAGATATAAAAGCCACATTCTATTGGCCTTTTTGATTATTTTCTGTACCTGTTCATGACATTTTAATGATCTATGTACTTGGACCCGCAAGTCTCTTTGGACCTCAACTGTTTTTAGCTTTTTACCATTTAGAATGTATCCCGTTTTATCCTTTTCAAGTCCAAAATGGATGACCTCACATTTGCCTATATTGAAATCCACTTGCCAGTTTTGCCCATTTGCTTTACATTTTATTAATTCATCTACACTGCCTACAATGCTGCCTATCTTTGTGTTATTGTCAAATATGGATGTGTGGCTTTCTATCCCATCATCTAAGTCATTAATAAATACGGTGAACAGTTGATGCCCCAAAACAGATCCCTGCGGGACACCACAATCATATCCTGCCAAATATAGTACCTGCTCATTATCCCTTCTCTTTGTCTGCTGCTCATCCCATTTCCTAACCAGGTCAATAATTTGTCTTCAATTCCATGGGCTTCAACTTTAGTTAACACTCTCTTATGAGGGACTTTATCAAATGCCATCTGGAAGTCCATACAAATAACACTCATAGATATTCCCCTGTCCACTACTTTAGTCATCTCTTCAAAAATTCAATCAGGTTTGTCAGGCATGACCTACCTTTTACAAACCCATGCTGGCTCTCTCTGATCAGCTGAAAATTTTCAAGCTGTTCAGCCACCGTATCCTTAATTATAGACTCTATTAATTTCACGACACAGATGTTAGGCTAACTGGTCTATCGTTCCTTGGTTTCCCTCTCTCGTCATTCTTAAATAGCAGAGTGACATGAACAATTTTACAATCAAAAGCAATGGTTCCTGAATCGAGAGAACTTTGGAAGTTTATGGTTAGGGCATCCGCAATGTTCTCACCTGCTTCCTTTAAATCCCTGGGATGGAAACCATCTGGTGCTGGGGACTCGTCATTCTTTAGTGACATTATTTTCTTCATTACTGTTATTTTGCTAATGTTAATTATGTTGAGTCCCTTTCCCGGATTCAATAATAGTTTCCTTGGGATTTCAGGCATGCTATCCTCAACCTCTACTGTAAATACTGGCGCAAAGTAATTATTCAACAGGTCCACCTTTCCTTATTATCATTGACAATATCAAGTGGTTTGATATAACTGAGTGGCTTGCTGAGGGCAGTTAAGAGTCAACCACCTTGCTGTGGGTCTGGAGTCACGATAGTCCAAACCGCGTATGGATGGCAGGTTTCATTCCACGAAAGGCCATGAATGAACAAATTGGGCTTTTATGACAATCTGATAGCTTCATGATACTAGCTTTTGTTTCCAGATTTATTTAATTAACTGAATTCACAAACTGCCTTGATGGATTTAAATTCATGTCTCCAGGTCTCCAGGCCTCCAGGCCTTTGAATGACTAGTCCTGTAACATAACCACTGTGCTACCATACGCTTGGTCCTGCAAGGAGTCTAGGAACGAAGGAGGGCTGCTCCTTAATTCATAGTGTCACAGACTCAGAGTGAGCTACTTGAACCTCAGTGAGGAGCAGTGCAGGAGATTGTACTTCTCACAGGCCACATCAGAAATCCGAAGAATGCTGGAGGAGATGCTGGAGCCCACTACCACAGCTGGCATTGCATGAGGCAATTAATCATAGGGCTAGACTTTCCTCTTCACATCGCCCATATAGCACCCAAAATCGCCACCTATCTCCCATTTTGAACAAAAAATGGAAACTCACGCTGGAACATCGTCGGAAAATGAAGTTCCCAAGTTTTGTCTCACATCGCCGAGCTGATCGCTGAGTTGTTCGCCCGCACATCGCTGAGTGGAACTTTCAGCACATCGCCGGCACATTGCTGGGCTGATCGCTCGCTGAGAACATCGCTGCTTAATAGTAGCTTTTCCTGGGTCTTTCTCACCGAACTGGGCACTACGGATGCCATTTTACATTTCGGAGGAAGGGTGGAGGCAGCAAAAAAACTCGAGCTTATATATTGAGTTATTTAAGGATCTTTTACAGATAAATACACTCACATTTATACTTATATTTAATTGTACTAATAATAGCTTAGTAGATTAGGCATTCTTTTTACTAAAAAGTGCATTTATAGCAACTGAAAATAATTATTGATAGTGATGGGGCCTATGCTTTCTCTGCCATAACTTGTAACTGCTCACACGCTGGTTTCCGAAAGGATCAATCGAAGGGGTGGCAGAGTAATGCGGAGACAGAGGAGACAGAGGAGGCGAGCATACAGCCAACGAAGGTACAAAGAAAAGCGATATTACCTCAACTTGTCCGAAAACGCATGTCTTAGGAGGTTGCACTTCCGGAAAGAGGACATCGATAAGACTTGCCAGCTCATCAAGCCTTTCGGCACCATCAGAACCACACTGTCCATTGAGGTAAAGTTTACTGCGGCACTATCCTTCTACGCACCGGGCTCCTTTCAGGCTTCAGCTGGCGATATCTGTGGTATCTCTCAGCACGCCACACACTACTGCATTCGGCAGGTGACTGAAGCTCTTTATGCTCGCAGGATGGACATTATAAACTTCCCTATGACCAGAGAGGCACAGACTGTGAGAGCTCTGGGTTTCACGAGAATAGCAAACGTCCCCAAGGTGCAAGGAGCAATAAACTGCATGCACATCGCCCTGAAAGCCCCCTTACAGAACGCGGAGGTGTTTCGTAACAGAAAGGGATTCCACTCCCTGAATGTGCAGCTTGTTGTCGACCACAAGCAAATAATTATGACGGTAAATGCTACATTTCCTGGCAGCATCCATGATGTGCACATCCTGCGTGAGAGCACTGTCTCTGACCTGTTTGTCAATCAGCCAGAAAGAAGGTCACGATTGGATGCTGGGGGATAAAGGATATGGCCTTGCCAGCTGGCTGATGACCCCACTGCGTAATCCCATTACTGAAGCCGAGAAACATTACAACGAAAGCCACATAGCTACACGCAACATGTCGAAAAGACAATTGGAGTCCTAAAGCAGCGCTTCAGATGCCTGGACCACTCTGGTGGCAGCCTACAGTACCACCCTGACCAGGTCGCTGAGTTTATTGTGATGTGTTGCATGTTGCATAACCTAGCTATAAGGAGAGGACAACAAATACCAGTTGGGGCTGCAGGTCCACCTCCAGAAGGAGGGGGAGACGGAAGAGCCAGATGGCGAAGAGGAGGATGAGGGGGCTGGTGAGGACCTCGGGGAGGACAATCAGCCTGGCGATCTAGCCATGATTCAACATTCACACCCCCCGACCCCCAACCCCAGAAGAACAGTACCTCGTGGGAGTTACGCGGCTGCAAAGCTGTTGCATCAGCAGCTTATAAATGAATGCTTTGCATGAACTTACATTGGGGACAGTCATATATACAGTTACTGTTACGATTAAACAAAAGTTGCATTTGCATTGAGTTACATTTTAGCCTTGCCTGCACTGACCTGGCCTGTCCATTGTTGTACAACATTTGTATTAATGCTTTACTTAACTAAACTTAATAATGTTATTATAAGAGAATGCACAACAATTGTTAAATTCAGTAAAAAATGTTATTGCAAACAAAAGAATGTTTTAAAAATTTTGACAACACCCCCTCCCCACATAACCCTCCCTCCCCACAACTATGAACGCACATTAGCAGTAAATATTTAACTAACACTTTAACACTTTAACATTAACATGAACAGAATGAGGTAACATTGCAAAAACACCCCCCCTCCCTACCTGCAGCCACGTTTCCCTCTAGGTCCTGTCCCCCTCCCGTGTCTTAGCACCACCTGCCCGTTTTGGTCCCCGCAGACTGAGACAACGCTGGCGTGCAGCGGGCGACAGAAGGACTTCCTGCTGTGTTGGGGTTGTTGGATTGGAACACGAAGCTGGCGTTTCATCTACCGAGTCAGGAGGAAGTGTATTCTCCGTACTCGCTTGAGTGCTCGGGGTGATACTCTGACCCAACATGACATCTTGGGGTGCAGCGCCGTGTTCAGCCAGCAGTGCATGCCAAAGGGCATTTGTTGTGGCGGTCTGCTCACGCATCTCTTCCAGGGTCTGTCATGCTACCTCCAGTACCTTGACTTGCACAGCAGACACCTGTGAAAAGTCACGCGCGAACTGAATGAACCCCTGGAGAAGCTCGCGACCTATAGCGACCATCTCCGAGCACAGGGAGATCAAGCCCTCCAACTGATCGTCCATGGGAGGCGATTGCTGACTTCGCTAACCCGGCCTCCCTGGGGTCGGCGTGCGCAATATAATGCGTCTTGGCGTTGCCGGCTGCACGTCGCTTGGTCCCGGTGCCTCTTCCGTCTCAAAGGAGATGACCGCAAGTTCATCCCCTTCAGCATTTTTTGTCAGCTGCTGCTGGTGCTCCCCTTCCTCCTCCTCCTCCTCCTCCTCGGGCTCAGTGGTGGTGATGGTGGTGTCGCGCTCCTCCTCCTCCTCCTCCTGTTCACCAGATGCTGATGCAGGTGCTGTTTGCGCCTCAACCATCGTCTCAGGATGACCTTAAAAGCACATTTGAGCTTATTACAGAGCTTATTAGAACATAACGGTCCACATTAACGTGAGACGTTACATATCAATACGTTTCACTACCCTAGAAAGCTGTAGCGGCTGCATCCCCTGCTCTTATTGCTTCTTTTGGACAAAGGCTGCATGCATGATATGACATGGCATGACATTATTCGTATATTGCATATGCATTATAATTACAGGATATAGAAACATAGAAACATAGAAAATAGGTGCAGGAGTAGGTCATTCGGCCCTTCGAACCAGCACCACCATTCAATATGATCATGGCTGATCATGCATTTCAGTACCCCATTCTTACTTTCTCTCCATACCCCTCGATCCCTTTAGCTGTGAGGGCCACATCTAACTCCCTTTTGAATATATCTAACGAACTGGCCTCAACAACTTTCTGTGGTAGAGAATTCCACAGGTTCACCACTCTCTGGGTGAAGAAGTTTCTCCTCTTCTTGGTCCTAAATGGCTTACCCCTTATCCTTAGACTGATCCCTGGTTCTGGACTTCCCCAACATTGGGAACATTCTTCCTGCATCTAACCTGTCTAAACCCCTCAGAATTTTATATGTTTTTAATACTGTTTGGCACATTACTCACGAGATGCATAGCTGGGCTCTGCCTGACTGCGGCTGGTGGCCGAACAGCTTTCATGGCCCACCAGTGTGGCTGCACGCTCCTCCAGGTCTGTCAAGGGTTATAGCTGAGCAGAGTCTCCCCTGGTGCGCCTCTGTTCAGCATGATTGTTACATATCTTCTTCTACAAACGAGAAAAGAGTATAGCATAAGCTAATTGACTAAGTAGTATCATGGAGTCACAACAGTTTAAAACATTACATGCTACAGCTTGACACATATACATCTCTCTATACTGCAGCAGCCAAAGAGACTTCCATCCCATCAAACACTCCTAGGACAGGTACAGCAAGGGTTAGATACAGAGTAAAGTTCCCTCTACACTGTCCCATCAAACGCTCCCAGGGCAGGTACAGCACAGGTTAGATACAGAGTAAAGCTCCCTTTACACTGTCTCATCAAACACTCCCAGGGCAGGTACAGCACAAGTTAGATACAGAGTAAAGCTCCCTTTACACTGTCCCATCAAACACTCCCAGGGCAGGTACAGCAAGGGTTAGATACAGAGTAAAGCTCCGTCTACACTGTCCCATCAAACGCTCCCAGGGCAGGTACAGCAAGGGTTAGATACAGAGTAAAGCTCCCTCGATACTGTCCCATCAAACGCTCCCAGGGCAGGTACAGCATGGGTTAGATACAGAGTAAAGCTCCTTCTACATAGTCCCAGGTTCAGACCCCTGTCCGGATATTAACATGGAGTTTATGTAATACATTTATGAATAACAAACTTAAATTCAATACAGGAGATTCATTATTATAATTAAAATTTGCATCAGTACAATATAAAATGCAATTTATCTTGCTGCAGCTACCAAGCTGTTCCAACGTTTCCGGCACTGGTCCGACCCCCTCGCCTCATGGGATGCCGAGGACACCACCGCAGCGATCTCCAACTAGATTTTCCGATACACACTCGGTGGGGGTTTCCCATGCACATCCCGAGTCAGTTGTCCCCCCCGGGAATATACTTCATCGACGAGGGCCTCATTGGCCTCGTCACTCAAGGGTTTTGCACTCTTCCTCTCCCCCTCAACATCATGATGCAGTTCAGAAATTACTTTTAAGCTATTATAACGTTTTATAAAATTTAAATTATGATTTAAAGCCTGCTCTGTTCTCTTTTCTGCTATTCTCTGCTCCACTACCTTCTCAGTTTCTCTTCTCTCTCTCTCTCTCTCTCGCTCTCCCTGTGCCTTCTGCGCATGTGTGCATGACCCATGACCTCCCAAAATGCAAGAAAACCAGTCACCAAAAAAAAAACGCATGCGCAGTAGGCCGTTGCTAGGGAAGCTTTGGCCTTCCATACCGCTTGCTGTTTGCTGGGCGCAAATCACATCGCTGAGGGAGTTCGAGGAGGCAGAGCAGCAGTGTCGAGGAGGCCTATAAAAGGCCCAACTTCATCGGGGAGCCAGCGGGAGTTTGAGGAGGCGGAGGGGCAGCGTCGAGGAGGTCTATAAAAGGCCCAATGTTGTCAGGGAGCCAGCGGGAGTTCGAGGAGGCCAGCTGGTGCAGGGACAGAAGGCAAAAAAGAAGTAGAAAGAAATCGAAGGATGATGTCATGGCCAAGGGGGTAAATGATTGTCAGGTGATTGGTGAGTAGTTTTTCTTTTATTTCCTTATCAGTAGGTAACCTTTATCAATGTTGCCAAATTAAGTTAATCTAAGGGTTGAGTCATGGCAGGAGAGCTTGGACACATATCATGCTCCTCCTGTGCTATGTGGGAAGCCAGGGACACTTCCAGTGTCCCTGGTGACTACATGTGCAGGAAGTGTATCCTACTGCAGCACCTGACAGACAGCATTGCGGCACTGGAGCTGCGGGTGGATTCACTGTGGAGCATCCGCGATGCTGAGGATATCGTGAATCGCACGTTTAGTGAGTTGGCCACACCGCAGGTAAAGGTTACACAGACAGATAGGGAATGGGTGACCAACAGGAAGAGCAGTGGAAGGAAGGTAGTGCAGGAGTCCCCTGCAGTCATCCCCCTCCAAAACAGATACACCTTTTTGAGTACTGTTTGGGAGGATGACTCATCAGGGGAGGGCAACAGCAGCCAAGTTCATGGCACCATAGGTGGCTCTGCTGCACAGGAGGGCAGGAAAAAGAGTGGGAGAGCTATAGTGGTAGGGGATTCTATTGTAAGGGGAATAGATAGATGTTACTGCGGCCACAATCGAGACTCCAGGATGGTATGTTGCCTCCCTGGTGCAAGTGTCAAGGATGTCTCAGAGTGGCTGCAGGATATTTTGGAGGGGGAGGGTGAACAGCCAGTTGTTGTGGTGCATATAGGTACCAACGATATAGGTAAAAAACGGGATGAGGTCCTACAAGCTGAATTTAGGGAGCTAAGAGTTAAATTAAAAAGTAGGACCTCAAAGGTAGTAATCTCAGGATTGCTACCAGTGCCACATGCTAGTCAGAGTAGAAATTTCAGGATAGCTAAGAGAAATACATGGCTTGAGGAGTGGTACAGAAGGGAGGATTCAAATTCCTGGGACATTCGAACCGGATCTGGGGGAGGTGGGAACCGGACGGTCTGCACCTGGGCAGAACCAATGTCCTAGGGGGAGTGTTTGCTAGTGCTGTTGGGCAGGGGTTAAACTAATATGGCAGGGGATGGGAACCTAGGCAAGGAGACAGAGGGAAGTAGAATGGGGGCAGAAGCAAAAGATAGAAAGAAGAAAAGTAAAAGTGGAGGGCAGAGAAACCCAAGGCAAAAATCAAAAAGGGCCACATTACAGCAAAATTCTAAAAGTGAGTTAAAAAGACAAGCCTGAAGGCTCTGTGCCTCAATGCGAGGAGTATTCATAATAAGGTGGACGAATTAACTGCGCAGGTAGCAATTAACAAATATGATATAATTGGCATCAGAGAGACATGGCTCCAGGGTGACCAAGACTGGGAACTCAACATCAAGGGTATTCAACATTCAGGAAGAATACACAGAAAGGAAAAGGAGGTGGGGTTGCGATGCTGGCTAAAGAGGAAATTAACGCAATAGTAAGGAAGGACATTAGCTTGGATGATGTGGAATCTGTATGGGTGGAGCTGCGGAATAGCAAAGGGCAGAAAACGCTAATGGGAGTTGTGGACAGACCACCAAACAGTAGTAATGAGGTTGGGGATGGCATCAAGCAAGAAATTAGGGATGCGTGCAATAAAGGTACAGCAGTTAATCTACATATAAATTGGGCTAACCAAACTGGGAGCAAAATGCTGGAGGAGGATTTCCTGAGTGCATTAGGGATGGTTTCGAGACCAATATGTCAAGGAACCAACTAGAGGGCTGGCCATCCTAGACTGGGTGATGTGTAATGAGAAAGGACTAATTAGCAATCTTGTTGTGTGAGGCCCCTTGGGGAAGAGTGACCATAATATGGTAGAATTCTTTATTAAGATGGAGAGTGACACAGTTAATTCAGAGACTAGGGTCCTGAACTTAAGGAAAGATAGCTTCAATGGTATGAGGCGTGAATTGGCAAGAATAGACTGGCGAATGATACTTGAAAGGTTGACGGTGGATAGACAATGGCAAACATTTAAAGGTCACATGGATGAACTTCAACAATTGTACCTCCCTGTCTGGAGTAAAAGTAAAAACGGGGAAGGTGGCTCAACCGTGGCTAACAAGGGAAATTAAGGATAGTGTTAAATCCGAGGAAGAGGCATATAAATTGGCCAGAAAAAGCAGCAAACCTGAGGACTGGGAGAAATTTAGAATTCAGCAGAGGTGGACAAAGGGTTTAATTAGGAGAGGGAAAATAGAGTATGAGAGGAAGTTTGCCGGGAACATAAAAACTGACTGCAAAAGCTTCTATAGATATGTGAAGAGAAAAAGATTAGTGAAAACAAACGTAGGTCCCTTGCAGTCAGAATCAGGTGAATTTATAATGGGAAACAAAGAAATGGCAGACCAGTTGAACAAATACTTTGATTCTGTATTCACAAAGGAAGACACAAATAGCCTTCAGAAAATACTAGGGGACTGAGGATCTAGTGAGAAGGAGGAACTGAAGGAAATCCTTATTAGGCGGGAAATTGTGTTATGAAAATTGATGGGATTAAAGGCCGATAAATCCCCAGGGTCTGATAGTTTGCATCCCAGAGTACTTAAGGAATTGGCCCTAGAAATAGTGGATGCATTGTTGATTATTTTCCAACAGTCTATCGACTCTGGATCAGTTCCTATGGATGGAGGGTAGCTAATGTAACACCAGTTTTTAAAAAAGGAGGGAGAGAGTAAACAAGTAATTATAGACCGGTTAGCATGACATCAGTAGGGAAAATGTTGGAATCAATTATTAGAGATAAAATAGCAGTGCATTTGGAAAGCAGTGGCAGGATCGGTCCAAGTCAGCATGGATTTATGAAAGGGAAATCATGCTTGACAAATCTTCTAGAATTTTTTGAGGATGTAACTAGTGGAGTGGACAAGGGAGAACCCAGTGGATGTGGTGTATGTGGACTTTCAAAAGACTTTTGACAAGGTCCCACACAAGAGATTAATGTGCAAATTTAAAGCACATGGGATTGGGGGTAGTGTACTGACGTGGATAGAGAACTGGTTGGCAGACAGAAAGCAGAGAGTCAGGATAAACGAGTCCTTTTCAGAATGGCAGGCAGTGACTAGTGGTGTGCCACAGGGCTCAATGCTGGGACCCCAGCTATTTACAATATACATCAATGATTTAGATGAAGGAATTGAGTGTAATATCTCCAAGTTTGCAGATGACACTAAGCTGGGTGGCAGTGTGAGCTGTGAGGAGGATACTAAGATGCTGTAGGTGACTTGGACAGGTTAGGTGAGTGGGCAAATGCATGGCAGATGCAGTATAATGTGGATAAATGTGAGGTTATCCACTTTGGTGGCAAAAACACGAAGGCAGAATATTACCTGAATGGCAGCAGATTAGGAAAAGGGGAGGTGCAACGAGACCTGGGTGTCATGGTACATCAGTCATTGAAAGTTGGCATGCAGGTACAGCAGGTGGTGAAGAAGGCAAATGGTATGTTGGCCTTCATAGCTAGGGGATTTGAGTATAGGAGCAGGGAGGTCTTACTGCAGTTGTACAGGGACTTGGTGAGGCCTCACCTGAAATATTGTGTTCCGTTTTGATCTCCTAATCTGAGGAAGGAGGTTCTTGCTATTGAGGGAGTGCAGCAAAGGTTCACCAGACTGATTCCCGGGATGGCAGTACTGACATATGAGGAGAGACTGGATCGTCTATGCCTGTATTCATTGGAGTTTAGAAGGATGAGAGGGGATCTCATACAAACATATAAAATTCTGATGGGACTGGACAGGTTAGATACAGGAAGAATGTTCCCGATGTTGGGGAAGTCCAGAACCAGGGGACATAGTCTTAGGATAAGGGGTAGGCCATTTAGGACTGAGGTGAGGAGAAACTTTTTCACTCAGAGAGTTGTTAACCTGTAGAATTCTGTACCGCAGAGCGTTGTTGTTGCCAGTTCATTGGATATATTCAAGAGGGAGTTGGATATGGCCCTTACAGCTAAAGAGATGAAGGGGTATGGAGAGAAAGCAGGAAAGGAGTACTGAGGTGAATGATCAGCCATGATCTTATTGAATAGTGGTGCAGACTCGAAGGGCCGAATGGCCTACTCCTGCACCTACTTTCTATGTTTCTATGTTTCGCATCGCCCATTTCACATCGCAGGCCTATCGCTGAGTGGAAAATCGCGATCCAAAAAATGGGCGATGTTCCAGCGATCGCTAAGTCTGGGACATCATACATTGCTGGAGCATTGCCGTTCTTTGGGCGATAGCCAGCAAAGTGGAATGTCTAGTCCTATGAATCTTACAGCACAGAAGGAGGCCATTCATTCACATTGTTCCTGTGTCTTTGACAGAGTTATCAAAATTTGTCCCATAGTGTGGCAGAAAGGGACAGAATGTATAAAAATAAGAGTGTATAAAAAAGAAAGTGGGGTTAAAGCAGGGAAAAATGGTAAACAGACAAAATTAAAAGCTCTTTATCTGAATGCACGCAGTAGTCGTAACAAGATAGATGAGTTGATGGCACAAATAGATATAGATGGGTATGATCTGATAGCCATTACAGAGGCATGGTTGCAAAGTGACCGGGACTGGGAACTGAATATTCAGGGGTATTTGACAATTCGGAAGGATAGACAGAAGGGAAAAGGAGGCGGGGTAGCTCTGTTAATAAAGGATGAGATCAGTGCAGTAGTGAGAAATAATATTGGCTCAGAAGATCAAGATGTAGAATCAGTTTGGGTGGAGATAAATAATAAGGGAAGAAGTCACTGGTGGGTGTAGTCTCTAGGCCCCCTAATAGTAGCTACATTGTTCAACGGAGTATAAATCAAGACATAATGGAGGCTTGTAAGAAAGGTATGGCAATAATCATGGGTGATTTTAATCTTCATATTGGTTGGACAAATCAAATTGGGTAACCTTGAGGAAGAGTTCATAGAGTGTATTCGGGATGGTTTCCTTGAACACTACGTTGCGGAACAAACCAGGGATCAGGCTATCTTAGATCTGGTACTGTGTAATGAGACAGGATTAATAAATTATCTCATAGTAAAGGATCCTCTAGGAAAGTGTGATCATAGCATGGTTGAATTTCAAATTCAGTTGGAGGGTGAGAAAGTTGGATCTCAAGCCAGTGTCCTGATCTTAAATAAAGGAGATTACAAAGGTAGGAAGGCAGCATTGGCTAAAATGGACTGGGAAAATAAATTAGTGTGAGATGGTTGATAAGCATTGGCAGATATTTAAGGAGATATTTCATAACTCTCAAATATACATTCCGGTGAGAAGGAAAGACTTCAAGAGAAGGGAGAACCATCCATGGTGAACTAAGGAAGTAATGGATGGTATTAAATTGAAAACAATGGCATACGAAGTGGCGAGGATTAATGGGAGCCCAAAGGATTGGGAAATTTTTAAAAACTAATAAATGGAGGGAAGATAGATTATGAGAGCAAACTAGCAAGAAATATATAAACAGATAGTAAGATTTTTCAACAGGTATATAAAAAGGAAGACAGTAGCTTAAGTAAGTGTTGGTCTCTCAGAGGATGAGACTGGGGAATTAATAATGGGAAACAGGGAAATGGCAGAGACTTTGAACAAATATTTTGTATCGGTCTTCATGGTAGAAGGTACTAAAAACATCCCAAGGGGCGATAGGGAGGGAGGAACTTAAAACAATCACGATCACTAAAAAAAAAGTACTCGGTAAAATAATGGGACTAAAGGTGGACAAGTGCCCTGGATCTGATGGCCTGCATCCTAGGGTCTTAAAGGAAGTAGCTGCAGAGATAGTGGATGCATTGGTTGTAATCTACCAAATTTCCCTGGATTCTGGAGGGGACCCAGCGGATTGGAAAACCGCAAATGCAATGCCCCTATTTAAAAAAGGAGGCAGACAGAAAGCAGGAAACTATAGACCAGTTAGCCTAACATCTGTCATTGGGAAAATGCTGGAGTCCATTATTAAGGAAGCAGTGGCAGGACAATTGGAAAGGCATAATACAGTCAAGCAGAGTCAGCATGGTTTTATGAAAGGGAAATCATGTTTGACAAATTTGCTGCAGTTCTTTGAGAATGTAATGAGCAGGGTGGATGAAGGCGAACCAGTGAATGTGTTGTATTTGGATTTCCAGAAGGCATTTGATAAGGTGCCACATAAAAGGTTACTGCGCAAGATAAAAGCACATGGGGTTGGGGGTAATATATTAGCATGGATAGCGCATTGGCTAACTAACAGAAAACATAGAGTCGGGATAAATGGGTCATTTTCCGGTTGGGGTGCCACACTGATTGGTGCTGGGGCCTCAACTATTTACAATCTATATTAATGATTTGGATGAAGGGACTGAGTGTGATGTAGCCAAGTTTGCTGATGATACAAAGATGGGTGAGAAAGCAAATGGTGAGGAAGACACAAAAAGTTTGCAAAGGGATATAGACAGGCAAAGTGAGTGGGCAAACATTTGTCAGATGGAGTATAATGTAGGAAAGTGTAAGGTTATCCACTTTGGCAGAAAAAATAAAAAAACAAATTATTATTTAAAAGAAGAGAAATTACCAAATGCTGCAGTACAGATGGACCTGGGGGTCCTTGTGCATGAAACACTAAAAGTTAGTATGCAGGTACAGGAAGTAATCAGGGAGGCAAATGGAATGTTGGCCTTTATTGCAAGGGGGATGGAGTATAAAAGCAGATAAGTCCTCTGCAACTGTACAGGGTATTGGCGAGGCCACACCTAGAGTACTGCGTACAGTTTTAGTCTCTGTATTTGAGCAGGGATATACTTGCATTGAAGGCAATTCAGAGAATGTTCACTCGGTTGATTCCTGAGATGAAGAGGTTGACTTACGAAGAAAGGTTGAACAGGTTGGGCCTAAACTCACTGGAGTTTAGAAGAATGAGAGGGTATCTTATTGAAACATATAAGATACTGAGGGGGCTCGACAAGGTAGATGCAGAGAGGATTTTTCTCCTCATAGGGGAATCTAGAACCTACAGACCTACAATCAAAGTTGTCTTCATTTTGAAGAACTTTGGTAACTTTCAGCCTCCTTTTTATATTTCAAGGGCCGGAATTTTCTTTATTGGGCGGATTGGTTGCGGGCAGTCACAATGACGGGTTGCGACCCTGTTCTTCACATAATGCTGCTCCTGGGATCAACTTTCCATTAATGGGGCCTATTAAGGCCGCCCTGCGCGTTACCCGGCCCTATTAAATGGTGCGGGTCTGCTGACGTCAGTGATGACATCAGTATCCGCCGGGATATTTAAAGGAGCCATGGCTACATTGCATTTGAAGGTTCATCTAGGAATGTGCAGGCAGCACACTGCACAATTGGAATGCTACAAAGAGTGCCAAACATGACCGCACTGAGATAGAGGGCTGCACCTAGTTTTTTTCGATAACTCCCTCCATATGCTTACGGAGTGAGTGAGAGCACACATAGAGATCCTCTTCCCTTCTACTGGGCAGAAGAGACCTCCCTAGGAGACAAAAGGAATTACAGAGGAGGTGAACAACAGGGATATGGTCAGGGGGATCTGGTTGCAATGCCGCAAATGTTTCAATTATCTCATTAGTTCAAGAAAGGTGAGTGCAAAGCCACACTCAACTTCATCCTGCTGTGCCTCTCATCACATTCCCATCACTTTACTTTCCCAGCACTGTTCCTGCATACCTTTACTCACATTAACATACCCATCCACCCATCCCTCTCTCTCTATCGAGGTTATCACATCCCCATCTGACTAGCCACACCTCACACTCGCCCTCATCCTAATGCAATCATCCCAACTAAAAACACACAAAGAGGCCACTTGGCATTGCCATCCCAACCCATCATAGTCATGCTCTACAGATGTACCCAATTCAGTCCTTACATTCATTCCATCACTCTCAGTCAACCTTTTCTTCTTTCCCTCCTTGCAGGAAAAGAGAGCCCACAATAACAGGAGAGAACTGGAGGTAGCACCCATCATTGGCCACCCTAACATCAGCAGATGAGGCTGCCTTGGAAGTCTCTGGAGTTGCCGCGTAGCTGGAGGTGGGAGACAGAGTGAGGGGGACATCTCAGCAACCTAGTGACACAATTATTTATCATGCAGCTACATGGCATACAGCAGTCACTCATATGCAATCCAGCTGCTTGGCAACTCCAGAAACTTCCAAAGATATGCAAGTGGGACAAGCAAGTGGGGGGTCCTCTCAAAGCGCTCTCACTTCTCCCCAGTTGTCCCCGCCCAAGTCAGAGCCCCAAATGATTTCTCGGATAGCGATGGCCGAGTCTCGCCCTGCACAGTCACAGGAGGAGTAGATTTTGGTGGGGCCCTCACAGGCTCCAAAACCCAGAGGATTTGTGCCAAAAGGGTCTCTGCAGTCTCAGCAGGGAAGTGAGCAGTCTACCTCTATCTCTGCTGAAACTATAGGGGTAGCACCTCATAGAAGCACACGTAAGAGAAAGATGAAACACAAGTAGATTCACAAGAGTAGCCATTTGGGTGTTTTATTAAATGTGTCTGTAAAGTTTCCATTACTGTGATGTCACAGATAATAATCATTATTTTCACCACTTTGGGCAAATTTGTGTGCACCTTTGGAAGTGGCTTAATGAGTTAGAGTGAATAGTGAGACATAACGCTACCTCAAGCAATGGTGGTCAGTGTGTAAGGAATAACTTGGTCATTGTCGGGGTCCTTTATGGTGTTGCTGTGGGGTGGTGCGATCCTGGCATAGCATATGGCAGCCATATGCGTATGCTGCGTAAAGTTAAGTAAATCTGGCCATGATGAGGCCATCTCTGGCCTCCCGGGCAGTAATTTTCTCAGGTGCTTGTGGGATCTGGACCTCAGGTTCTTCCTGAGGTCCAGATCCCACCAGCACCCATGCGGCTCTTTGGTGACCGACGCAGACACGATAGGCCTCCTTCAGTGCTGTAAATTTCTATGTTTCCTTTCTATGTTGTGCAGGGCACAGCAGACCATGACGATTCTGGAGACCCTGGCTGGTACATACTGAAGGGCTTCTCCAGATCTGTCAAGGCATCTGAAGTGCATTTTGAGCATGCCTATTGTCTGCTCTATGACACATCTGGTGGAAATGTGGCTTTCATTATATCTCTTCTGGGCCTCAGTACTTGGCCTCCTCAATGGTGCTATGAGCCACATCTTCAGTGGAAAGCCTCTGTCTCCAAGCAGCCAGCCAGAAAGTCTGTTTGGAGAAACGAAGAGCTGAGGGAGGGTGGACTGGTGAAGGACAGAAGAGTTATGGCAGCTGTCAGAGAATTTGGCACACACATGCATGATGATCTTCCTATGGTGGCCACATGTGTGTAGTCCTGCACCTGTGGGAAACCAGCCAGAGTGGCAAAGCCAAGCGCCTGCTCAATAACACTGGCTTCATCAGTGGCAAAAGGTGATATCATTGGCTGATTTATCAAAGAGGGCATTGATGACCTGCATGATGCATTTCTGGATGACTGACTGTGAGATGCCGCAAATGTCTGCTGCAGATCACTGGGAGGAGCCTGAGGCGAAGAAGTTGAGGGCACTGATGACTTTGACTGCCACTGACTGGTAAGGCATGTCCACCTGCTCCTCTGGGCTGCAGGTCTTCCTCCAGCAATGTGCAAATGTCTGAGATAGCCTGAACCTCCTTTGCTACTGCTGCTCCATCATGTTGAGTATAACCTGAGTTGGGGGTATTGCCTCCGGTGCAGTGCAGCTCTATGCTGATGCTCTCTGTCCTGTGCAGCATCAGGTGGCATTGTTGTTGGTGCTACTGGTGTGCCTGGTGTTGCTGGTGTAGGAGCTCATTGTGGTCCAATTCTGAAGGCCAAGGTGAGACAGTATAAACAGCATCAATGCTTTTGGAATAGATGGCAGGTCAGGTAGAGTTGACAGAAGCAATCTGTCAATGGTGAGAGAGGTTCTTCCAATGAGGTGACACAGGATGCCGACATTGTTGGAAACACTTGATACCTCTAGAAAGCTAAATCTATGCTGAAAATGCAGTCAGCAGCAGCATCTGCCTTAGGAAAGTGATCAGCTGTGAGGTTGGAGGTTTATTGCATTTTTCATGCTTTGCACTAATGAGCTGGATCAATGCCACTCAACTTCCGCCTCAGGTTCACAGACGGGAATCAGGTTTCCCGAGCTGCGTGATTCCCGTGCTCATCCATGGAAATTTGAAAGGTAGGGTGAGAAAAGTCTGACAAGTACCTCATAATGATTTAAATTAGCTTGCCCGCCTCTGCTGTTCCGGTCGCTGCCACGCTCGAGGGAAAGACGCTCGTGGGGGTGGGATCACGCCGAATTCTCGACCCGCTGCAAGTTATTTCAAATTTTCCACCCAATACACCTCCAATCGCGCCCGCACAGACCCCACAAAATTCCAGCCATGATGTTCACTCCTTATTCCCTTCTTGGAAGAAATGTGATTCAATCAGAGGAGAAGAAACTCGCAGCTTCCAACTTCAGAAAGTCAAGAATATCAAATGCGCAAACTTCACAAAAACATTTGCATTAAATGTTTGATTGTTAGAAAGTAAAAGTGTTACAGCATAAACCTCTAAAGTTCAACCTCTCTCTCGTGGCCATGTCTCAGGGATTGTTAAACTATCTGTTGAAAGATATATAAATGTCACTTAGAGAATATATTATAAATGAGCAAGGCTGTGTAGTATTATAGTACTATGTCTATTGGAGTGACAGATGTGGAACAATGCTGCCTAGTGAAACACTAGTAACACACGGCCCCGGAACTAGCAACTGCTGACATTACAGTCGCTTTTTGAAAAGAAATTTATGTTTTTAAAACAAAGGTTATGATATGAACAGTGTTTCAAGTTAAATAATGGCCTAGCTGGCAGAGAGTTAACTGAGCAAAATTTAATTTGAAAGCAAATGTCAAAAAGCACTTCTTCATTAAAAAGAGCAATAAAATTTTGGAAGTAGGGGAACAGAGGCAAAAGCATTACAGATGTTCAAAGTGCAGCTGGATCCTATATCCTTGTGGTTTGCAAGTGGAGCCCATGGGTTGCAGGTGCCCCTGGGGTCGATTTTCAATGGCCATCCACCTGTTCCCTGATATTATGTGGCGTCCAGTAGCCTGCCTGAAACTGGCAAATGGATACCGAATATATTTAAATTAAAGTTTCAGAACCCAAGGGCCTTTTTTAACTGGTTGCAGTGTGCTATTCGCCAGTTCTACACAGGCCCACAAATCATGGAGGGGTACAGTCGGGAGGGCACATTTTCCTGCATTACTGGATCACCAGCTGCCCTCAGCTATGTGGCAGGTTTGATCATTTCAGCAGCAGTCGTAACTGAGATGAAACTTTGCAAAACGTTATATTCACTCGAATTTAGAAGGATGAGAGGGGATCTCATAGAAACATATAAAATTCTGATGGGACTGGACAGGTTAGATGCAGGAAGAATGTTCCCGATGTTGGGGAAGTCCAGAACCAGGGGTCACAGTCTAAGGATAAGAGATAAGCCATTTAGGACCGAGATGGGGAGAAACTTCTTCACTGAGAATTGTGAACCCGTGGAATTCTCTATCACAGAAAGTTGTTGAGGCCAGTTCATTAGATATATTCAGAAGGGAGT
The DNA here is from genome assembly GCF_044704955.1 of Pristiophorus japonicus. NCBI lineage: Eukaryota > Metazoa > Chordata > Chondrichthyes > Pristiophoridae > Pristiophorus > Pristiophorus japonicus. The sequence goes on from NC_091977.1 coordinate 60,396,585, forward strand.
TAGATATGGCCCTTACGGATAAAGGGATCAAGGGGTATGGAGAGAAAGCAGAAATGGGGTACTGAAGTTGCGTGATCAGCCATGATCATATTGAATGGTGATGCAGGCTCGAAGGGCCAAATGGCCTACTCCTGGACCTATTTTCTATGTTTCTATGTTATTTTCATGCATTTAGAGTGTAATTTTGATCAGGGGCTTGTAACAAAATGTCTGGTTGACATTTGGGAATGCATTGTGGAGGAGCAGCCAAGAGTTCAGAGACCAGGGCAAAGAGGCAGACGTTCTCAGAAGGCCTTGCCCCATTCGAGTGTACAGGCCAAAATCTTCATACCTGCAGTTCAGTGATGATTAGTGTGTGAGCAGGCTCTGCTGTAGCAGAGTGGCTGTCACAGAGCGATGTCACCTACAGTACCAACCATAGCCCAGAGTCAGATCATGCTTGTTCTTGGCAGTATCTCTGACAGCCCCTGTGGTAGTGAAATGTTATGCCTCGGGGTCATTCCAGGCTGCAACAGGTGACATCAGCAGCATTAGCCAATCTGCTGTGCATGCCTGCATCAAGCCGACGATGGACGCCATGTTTGCCAGAGCTTATCTCCATCCCTATGGAGGCTGCAAAGCAGAAAGACAAGCTTCTGTGATGTTCCAGCATTACAAGCTTCACCCAGGTTCAGGGCATCATCGACTACAAAACATGAAGAATTATATAGCGTCTTACACAATTTCAGGATGTCACAAACTGTTTTGCAGCCAACAAAGTGTGGTCACAATTGTAATGTAGGGAAATACAGCAGCCAATTTGCACAGAGTAAGGTCCCACAAATGTGATAATGACCAGATAATCTGATGTTGGTTGAGGGATAAATATTTTCCAGGACACTGGAAGAATGCCCCCTGCTATACTTCGAATATATTGTGTATGCAATAACTGTTAGACTGAGTACTGTTTAATTCCAAGAGGTATGATCTTGGCTCTGCTTTATTAAGGCTCAAAGTGACTAATATACAAAATGGCTCGCTTTTTATACTTGGGCTGCACACTCGTGCATGCAGCCCAATGGCCTCCAACAGTGACGCCAAAATATATACATGACAATACCCCCCTCTGAGATATTAACACAGTCTTTTACAAATTGAAACGGTCCGGTGTTTTACGCTCCCTGGTTGACCATCTCAGTTCAACTTCAACCTTGGGTGAGTGTTCAGAGTCTGTTGTGACTGGTGGCTGGGTGGCTGACCTGGTGGGAGTGGCAATGGCCATGTCAGGGATTGAAAGTCCATTTTCATTGAACATGTCAGTGATTGAAAGTCTCGATTCACTGATGACCACTGAGTCCTCTGATGACAGGGGGGTAGGTTGGTTAGTCGTCGATTGTTTCTTCCTCCGACTGTTCCGGTTCGTCTGTGTGCCACAGCTTTGTCTGATCCATATGTTTCCTGCATGTTTGCCCATTTTTGAGCTTGACAATAATTACTCTGTTGCCCTTATTGGCCATGACAGTAACAGCGATCCACTTGGGACCCTGACCATAATTCAGAACATATGCAGGATCATTTACAGAAATATTGCGTGACACAGTTGCGCGATCATGATACCCTTGCTGACTTTGTCTTCTATATTCAACATGATTATTCAAGTCAGGGTGTACAAGAGATAGCTTGGTCTTAAGACCTCTCTTCATCATTAGTTCAGCAGGTGAGACTCTGGTAAGCGTGTGTGGTCTAATCCTGTAACTAAGCAGTATGCATGACAGGCGGGTCTGCAGTGACCCTTGGGTTACTCGCTTCATACTCTGCTTTATAATTCTACTTGCCCATTGGATACAGGTTTGAACAGTGCTGACCTTACATGTTTGATATCATTGAGTTTCATGAACTTTTGAAACTCCTGACTGGTGAAACACGATCCGTTGTCACTAACAACGATGTCAGGCAGACCATGTGTCGCGAACATGACACTGAGATTCTCAATGGTAGCTGTGGATGTGCTGGATGACATGATTATACACTCTATCCACTTCGAATATGCATTCACCACAACTAAAAACATCTTCCCCAGGAAGGGACCTGCAAAGTCTATGTGGATCCTGGACCATGGTTTGAACGGCCACGACCACAGACTCAGCAGCGATTCCACTGGTGCTTTGCTGAGCTGCATGCGTTGCACTGATGCACACATGATTCCAGCTCAGAGTCAATTCCCAGCCACCATACATGAGACCTGGCGATGGCTTTCATCATTACAATGCTGGAATGTGTGCTATGTAGCTCTCGTACAAATTTCTCTCCCTTTCTTGGGCATAATAACACGATTGCCCCACAGTATACAATCCGACTGAATAGACAGTTCATCTTTGCGATGAATGTAAGGTTTGGTCTCCTTGCATATTTGCTTGGGTATGGCAGACTAATCACCTTTGAGGATGCAACTCTTCACCACCGATAAAATCGGGTCCTGGCTGGTCCAGGTCTTAACTTGTTGAGCCGTGACAGGGGTTCCTTCACTTTCAAAAGCATCCAAAACTAACAATAGGTCCACCAGATTTGGCGTTTCCACCTCCGGCTCAAAGCATTGGCACAATTCTCGGTGTCAGGTCTATGGCGAATGACATAATCATAAGCAGATAATGTCAGCGCCCACCTCTGGATGTGGGATGATGCATTAGTATTGATACCTTTGTTTTCAGAGAACAGTGAAATGAGCAGCTTGTGATCTGTCTCCAGTTCAAACCGAAGACCAAACTGGTACTGATGCATCTTTTTAACGCCATACACACAGGCTAGTGCTTCTTTCTCTACCATGCTGTAGGCTCTTTCTGCTTTAGACAAACTTTTTGAAGCATACGCGACTGGTTGAAGTTTACCCGACTCATTAGCTTGTTGGAGTACGCAACCAATTGCATATGACGAAGCATCACAGGCCACTACTAAATATTTACATGGGTCATAATGTACCAGCAGCTTGTTAGAGCAAAGCAGATTCGTGGCTTTCTCAAAAGCTCTGTCTTGAAACGCACCCCACACCCAGTTGTTGCCTTTTCTTAGCAGCATGTGCAGTGGTTCTGATAAGGTGTTCAATTTCGGTAGAAAGTTACCAAAGTAGTTGAGTAGTCCCAGAAACGAACGCAGTCAAATCGTCCTCCATGTGGTGTGTCACAGCACGCTTGTTCATCTGCAGACACTTGCGCTGGAGATGCCCCACTCGCAGGCGGGTAGGCCCTGCCATGTGCTGCTCTGCCGAACGCTGAATCAATCATATTACAGTACTTGCCGAGTTTCGATTTTTCACTGATATCTGCTTTAGACTTCTATCTGTCGTCATGCATAACTGATCAATCGTGATGATCCTGTTCAAGTCCAACGTCTCCACCACCAGTAGTTTGCGTAGGATCACCTCATGGTTGATGCCGATTACAAAGAAGTCCCGCAGCATGTCTGCCAACACAGCCCTGAACTTACATGGTCCCGCTAGACGTCTCAGGTTGGCAATGAATTCCGCCACATTCTGGCCCTCTAAGCGAATGTGCGTGTAAAATCTGTATCTTGAGATGATGATGCCTTCGACTGGCTTAAGGTGGTCCTGTACCAGTGTTCACAATTCTTTTATACGTCTTCTCTGTTGGACTCATAGGCAGGAGTAGATTCTTTATCAGACCTTAAATTTTTGGACTGCAAACTGTGAGGAGCACCGCCTGGCGCCGATCTGTGTCGCCGACCTCCTCCATTTTTTTTGGCCACGAAGAACTGGCTCAAAGGGCTCAAAATTTGCACAATCTTCTCCTTCCACAAATTGCTCCAACAATCCAATTGTGCTCATTTTTGCATGCAAAGGTTCGTGTTGCCTCATCGCCAAATGTTGTGTATGCAATAACTGTTAGACTGAGTACTGTTTAACTCCAAGAGGTATGACCTTGGCTCTGCTTTATTAAGGCCCAAAGTGACTAACATATAAAATGGCTGGCCTTTTATACTGTGGCTAATGATCCCAAAAGTACATACATGGCAGAATAGTGCCATACTCTGGGTGGGTAAAGAATGTATGTATCATGATGCAAAAGACATCACAACTATGTAGGACATGGTGGATGGATCTTTTCTTGCAAGCTTGTGGAGATGGTGGAATCCCAGAGCCTGAATGGCATCAGTCTGATCTTTGATCAAAGCAGCCAGTGTTGGTGCATTCGGCTCCTTAACTGAGAGCCCCTCTGCAGTGTGCAGAGAGCTGACCACATATTCCATGGTTGACTGCATTGTTTCAATGCCACGGACAAGACCCCACATAAGTTGGAGGTAGACTCATCCACACTGTCCAACATGGTGCAGAAGATTCCTGGTAGGCAGTCCAATACATCGACCAATCGTCAGAGCACAGCAATGAGTCTTCTTTTAAAGGTTAGACCCTGGAAGTCCTCATCTGTTACCTCTACAGCAGAGCTTGAACGTAAGCTCCCCTCCATAGCATTGTGTCCTGTGCTCTCCTTTCCCCCTGTTCATATTCTTGCTCACTTGAATTCAGTGAATCACCCAGTACTGACCTCTGTCACTCACTGCCTTTAGTGTGCAAGGTACTAATTTCTGAGCTGGTACTTGCAAGAATCAGAATGAGTGATGGTGCATCTTCCAGAAGGTTGTTCTCCTCTTCCTCTTCTACAGCTGGGTTTGGGAGTTGTGATGGACCAGGAAAGTGGGCAGATAGACAAGGGTCAGCACCCTTGGCAATTAGTGGCAAGGGAAAAGAGCAGGAAATGACTGGCAGCTCCATGCACACCGGGTTGTCATGCAGTGTTTGCGAAGGAGGGAAAAAGGGTCAAACACCTGGTAGGACATTTCTTCCAGCCACACCACTAGACATGCTTCACGCTGCCAGTGCCGTCAATGGCCACTGCCTCCATTGGTGCATAACCGTTGTTGACATTTCCCTCTCGTTGTGCACCACTTTGTCCTGCAAGAAGAGTGGGACTGGGTCAGCGGGTGGCCTGTTGAAGAGAAGTGAAGATGTCTCTGGCAGCATGGCATAGTGTGCACGATGAAAGAAATTAGAATGCAAGTGGGGAAGAGTGCAGTAGCAGAGTGTACAAATGAAGGGCGAAGGATGTGAGGAGATCAAAGCTGGACAGGCCTGGCAGTTCGTCATAACACCCTATTTGCTTCTACAATAGCTTTGTCGCACTGGTTATGGACTCATGAACTATAACACCCAGCTCCTTCACCCACTCAGCAGTATTAAGTAAACAACCCTGCATTGTAGACATATGCTTGGCATTGCCTCTGCCCAAGTGCATAATGCTGCATTTATTTATAAATAAAAGGCATTTGCCACATACAGCCAATTCGCCTATCACATCGACATCTGCCTACAATCTAATTTTTTCATCTAAGGTCCTTAAACCCACAAATTTATTTGTATCATCCGCGAATGTGTGCACAGTTCCCCTGACGCTTCCATCCAAACCATTGATAAAGATGGTGAAGATCAACAACCTTAACTCTGATGCCTGCGGGACAACCATTTGTAACCTGTCTGCACGCAGAACCATTATAATCAATAACTATCATTTATCGATGAGAATGCAAATAATTCCTTACCCAACACAAAATCTGCCCACACATCACACAGGACCCTCTCTTATTAAGTAGCTTTTTGTGCCACACATTGTTAAAGACATTTTTTAAGACAAGATACACAATGTTATCTGGACTACCTTCATCCAACAGATGAGTAACTTCCTTAAAAACTTCAACCTGGCTTTTGAGACAGGAAGCAAAAGCAAAATAGTGCAAATGCTGAAAATCTGAAAAATGGAACATCTCTAACAACTTCCAGTTCTGCTAAAAAGTCATTGACCTGAAACATTGGCATCGATATTAACTCCCCACCACCCATGATTGCATGGAGAGGGCTGGGCAGGTGTAAAATCAGGAAAGGCGTCCCCAACCCCGTGCATACTTGCATTTTGGCGGTGGCGAGTAATGTTTCTTGCATGTATCCCATCTTGGAGAGGTGGGACACTTCATTATGATATTTGAACAGGCACCCAGAGTTCAATTGGAAACCTGATTTAAATTCAACAGCTGCCGGCCAGGTTTCCCAGGGCTTGGAAAACCCGACAGCGAAATGGAGACGGAAGCAGCCGGTTCCAGCAGCTAAGTGCTTGATGGAGCACTCCTTGTGGGCCAGGAGTAGCTGGAGTGCTTCCGCCAGCACCTCAAGCAAACCTTCAGCCTCCCTTCTACTGATCATTGCTCCCTGCTGCCAAGATCAACCCAACCCCCGATCTTTGGCCTGCCCAGCGATCGCCCAAATCCCCAATGTTTCCCTCCCTCAGCATTGTTAGGCTCAGACCCAACCCCCGTGTTGGACATCATAAGAGTTAAAAGTTTAACAGTCAAACTTATTTGTATCTTGGATTAACAGGCTTTCAAATATAAACAGGATGACTTTGAAGTGTCGTAAAAAGAATGCATTGCTTGTTTTCTGAGATTTAAAATGCTTGTGTAAGGAAATAAGTGTTAGTAATGACGTCATCCATGAGTGGTTAAGCATATGCTCCGTTGATAAGGATCACGGCCTGCATGTCGTTGTGGAGCAGGCGGAAGATGGTGACGAACTTTTGGGGGCATCCGAAACGAAGGAGGACGCTCCACAGACCCTCACGGTTGACAGTGTCAAAGGCCTTTGCAAGGTCGAAGAAGGCCATGTATAAGGGCTGGTGCTGTTCCCTGCATTTTTCCTGCAGCTGTCGTGCTGCAAATATCATGTCCGTTGTGCCCCGTAGGGGACGAAATCCGCATTGTGACTCTGGGAGGAGCTCCTCAGCCACGGGGAGAAGACGGTTGAGGAGAACTCAAGCGACGACTTTCCAAGTGGCTGATAACAGGGAGGATTCCTCTGTAGTTGCCGCAGTCGGACTTGTCCCCTTTTTTAAAGATGGTCACGATCACTGCATCTCTGAGATCTCCTGGCATGCTCCTCTCCCTCCAGATGAGAGAGATGAGGTCATACGAACAATGACGGACAGGTAAAGACCACCTGGTCCATCAAGTCTGTCCCACACAATTGTAATACCTTGTGTATCACAACATATACACTCCACCCCACCTGAAAGCATGTGATCTCCTGGGAGAGGCAAAAAAAACACAGTTAAAAAAACCCAGGCCAATTTGGGGGGAAAAAACATTCCTCTCCGACCCATTATAATTTTCTTCTTCCATTTCCCGACCGGCAGTTAGCCAAATTGACAACCTGTCCAACTGCCAGTGGGAAAGCCAGTGGCAGGAGGCTGCAGTCCGGTTAATGTTTAGTTTTAATGTTATAAAATGTAACTTTAGTTTTAGGGTAATAAAACATTAGTAGCGAATCCATTAGCGCTGGTAATGCTTAAAAGAGTTTAGGGACTGGACTGTTACATCAGGACGTCTTGATTAGGGGAAGTAATTTTGAAATAAATAATTGCAAACTGTTTACATGTATAGTCTGTTTTCAAAGGGTTTGGGAATACAGGTTGAATCTCCCTTATCCAGAACTCCCTATCCGGAAGCATCCCTCACCCAGAACCATTCCCAGCCATCGGGTGGCGCATGCGCAGAACTCTGAAATGAACAAATTGAATGAGTTGAAGTCCTTCCTCGCTGCCGACTCCGCAATCGCAGGCCTGACCCCGCGATCCACCCCCGCACCCCGCCATGATCTCTCTACCGCACTCCCAGCTCCAAGCCAGCCAGCCCCGTTATTCCCTTGCTTAGTATCTGTACCATGCAATTTAATGTGACCATCCCTCGTCCGGAAAAATCCCTTATCCAGAACAGGCCAGATCTCGAGGGTTCTGGAGAAGGGAGGTTCAACCTGTAGATACATCATACAGTCTTATCTATGACATTTTCCTTTGATGTAGTCAAAATATGCTTATAAAAGGAGGGTGACTTTCAACAGAATCTCTGAAGGCTCAAAAAATATAACTTTCAACTGAAAAGCCACTTTCTGGAGACAGTTAAGACTAATCACCTTTACTGTGTGTCAATACAGTCTGTTTTGTGCACTCCACTACGAAGTCTTGTGCTTACTCAAAACATGTTGTGAAACAGAGGAGAACGGAGGTTGACTGCTAACATCCGCACCCCCCCCCCGCCCCCCCACCCCCCCGGCTCCCTCACAATCCTGCGCCGCAATCTTTCCCTCCGTCCCGATTGCTGGGCTTTGACCTCTGCCCCCCCCTGCCCCCCTGCCCCCACACCACCACCAAGCCCCAGTCCCCCGCTGCAGCCGCCTGTCGCTGGCTTTCTTGCCGGCAGCCAGACAGTTTGACAATTTGGCCAGCTGCCAGTCGGGAAATGGAAGAAGAAAATGATAATGAGATCCTGCAAGATCTCCAAGTCCCCAGGGTTTCCTGGTTTCTACCCCACCGTTGCCCCAGCCACTGCACTCCCTGTTCCCTCGGGAGCCATTAACTCTGTTTCTCTCCACAGATGCTACATACCTGCTGAGTGTTTCCAACATTTTCTGTTTCTATTTGTTGAGACAGGATATTCTCTTCTAGAAATGACATTGAGGGCCTCTAGTAACCCCTTGTCTGTCCAGCATTGGGCTCATAATTTCTCGGTTCTGACTAAATTATTAGCACCACATGAGCCTCTCTCCAGTCCAGACAAATAAACCTGGAAAGTCCATGAAAGAGCAGCTAATATGCTGCTATTTATGAGCTCCCAATGGCTCTCCAGATCAGAACCTGCTTTTTGGTAAATTGCTGGTAATGATTGGAGCAGATTGGAATATATAGATATGGGAGCTGAAATTGCCCTCCGCCCGAAACGGGGTGCACCGACCGCTATTTTGCATGCATTACTGCCGCAATGGATGGGGCGGACATTAGAGCGAAATTCAGCACTTAAAGGAGCAACAAAATGAGCAGGGCGGTATTGGTGGTGGGAATGGGCTCTTTGCAGCGGTGTGGGGGCAGCCTGACCGATTAGGCCGAGAAATTCAGCTGATTCCCATTGACTAATGACGAGGGAATAGCTCCCTGGCCTTCCTAAAGGGCAGGTTTTGCAGCTAGGTCCTGAGTATTGAGTTCATCTTTGGTGCCTCTGATGGAATGGTTCATGCAAGAGCTTTAAGGAGGGCCAGCTGCTTCTCTGATATTGAAATTGAAACCCTCGTCCAAGTTGTGGAGGGAAGGAGGTGCATATCGTATCCGGACACAGGAAGACCCAGTCGCGCGGTGTTTGTGAATGGCTGGAGAGAGATAGAGAGATAGCTATGGAGGTATCGGGGACCTCAGTTCATGACTGCACCGCCACCCAATGCCGCAAAAGGATTCACGACATCATTGAATGATGAAAGTGAGTACATGTTCCCCCAACTCCTTACCTTCCATCTCTGAGCCTCTCCCTCACCTTCTCTTATTTTCCACCTTCACTATGTAGTCACTGAAGCACCATTTGATTGCTGAGGCATCTATATCTATGTGTGAATACTCGCAATGGAGGGTCCCTTTCATATGAGAATTAGACCTGCATGTAATGGGCCCACACTGGCACTAATTGCCAGGCCTCATGACATTGCTACTCAGCCACTCTTCTTTGCTTTGCAGGCCAAGGTCTCACACAACAGTTTGGAGCAACAGAGAACTGGTGGGGGCGAGGCCGATATCCAGCAGCTCACTGACATCGAAGAGCAGGCGCATCGGCTAGTGGGCTCACATGTTGCCTTCCCTGTGGCCGTCGGTCGTGTGGATCCCACTGGGGGCAGCATCAGTAAGTGAAGAACTTCCTTTAATGCCATCTCTCCCTGAAAGTCTAAACGCGTACCAGGCAATTGCTTACGATTGTGTGCAAGTTGCTTGCTGGATGGCACAATGTGCTGTCTCACCCTCTTGGAAACCTTGTGCCATTTATGATTGCAGATGATACCTCGAATGTGATCCAGAGTCAGACTGACACCCTTGAGGTGAGTGTGAGCCAGAGTCAGACCGAGAGCCTTGAGGCAAGTGTGAGCCAGAGTCAGGCCGACACCCTTGAGGCGAGTGTGAACCAGAGTCAGGCCGACCCACCCTTGAGGCGAGTGTGAGCCAGAGTCAGGCCGAGAGCTTTGAGGCGAGTGTGAGCCAGAGTCAGGCCGAGAGCCTTGAGGCGAGTGCAGAGATTAGTGGCATGTCCAATGAGGGCACTGTTGCCAGCACTGCGTCACTGCTTCCTACACTCACATGCACCAGCTCAGATACTGGGAGTACATGTTCAATGCAGTTAGATTTAGGAGAGGGGTCTGCACTGGGTGATGCACTGTGGCCTAGCAGGCTGCAGCATGGTGAAGGGCAAAGGGAACCTCGGGTGCCAGTTTTCCGGTGGGTGGTGGGGCGAGTTTGCATGCAAGTTCTGCTGCAGAGGACTCAGACGAGCCCATCGATGTGGCAGGCCATGCATTTGCAGAAGTTGGGGGCAATGGAAGGGTGTCCGAGAGCCAATCACAAGTGGTCAGGAGCGTGGAGGAGTCTGCCTTCCGCACTACAGACAGCTCTGTGCACACCATGAAGCCCATTATTGCCAGTGTGCAGACGATGGTGGACTCCCAGAGTGACCATACGGATCCAGCTGTGATGAGACGTGTCGTGGGTGATGTAGCAGCTGCCATTACAGCACAGGCGGAAGGGAACCAATGTCTCAGTGCTGTATTGGAGAGGATGGTCGCTGGCCTGGAAGCTGAGAATGCTCTCATGCACTCTCAGCAACAGGCCACGGAGCGTCTTACTGCTGTCGTGTCTGGTGGCATCGAGACTGTGTCTGCTCTCATGCAGTCTCAGCTGGATACTACGCGAGCGCTGACTGCTGCCATCATGGCTGGGTCCGCCACAGTCCACCGGGACCTTCTGGTGTCGCACCACCCCACCAACCTGTGCTCCAGCAGATTGGTGGGATGGTGAGGTGCTGCCCCGGGGGAGTGGCACCGGGTCATCGGACCAGGATCCTGATATGATCTCTCTCGATCACAGCAGTCCTGAGCTGAGACCTTCCCACTCCGGCATCGCTGCACACCATGGCTTCGCACCAGTCAATCCCAACTGATGGCATGGAGGAGGATGCGGCCCTGTCTGCAGTCGGCCCTTCCAGGGCCAGAGTTGGTCGAGGGTGTCCCAGAAGGACATCTGTAGCTTCTACATCTGAAACACAGCAGCCTTCCCAAAGCCATGATGCAGCCACAGGGGAGACACTGCAGCATAGTTGCAGGATTGGTAGGCGTAAGAGTGGTTATCTTCTTCTTCTTAGGCAGTCCACCGGAGTCAAGGATGACTTGCTTCCACACTAAAATTAGTTCTAACGTGATTGATGAGACCAATTCGGGATCTACAGTCTCTGTCACAGGTGGGGCAGGTGGTGGTTGCAGGGACGGGTGGGTGGGGTGCTTAGGTTGTCGTACACTCCGTCCGCTGTTTGTACTTGGCTTCCGCATGCTCCCAACGAAGAGACTCAAAGTGTTCAGCACCTTCCCGGATGCTTCTTCTCCACTTTGGGACAGGGATTCCCAAGAGTCAGTGGGGATGTTACATTTTTTCAAGGAGGCTTTGAGGGTGTCGTTGCAGCATTTTCTCTGCCCTCCTGGGACTCGCTTGCCATGATGTAGCTTGGAGTAGAGCGCTTGTTTTGGGAGTCTAGTATCTGGCATGTGGACAACGTGGCCCGTCCATCGGAGCTGATCGAGCATGGTCAATGCCTCGATGCTGGGGATGTTATTCCTGAGAGAGAACACTGACGTTGGTGTGCCTATCCTGCCAGTGAATTTACAGGATTTTGTGGAGACAGTGTTGATACTTCTCCAATGCTTTGAGGTGTCTACTGTACATAGTCCATGTCTCTGAAGCATGTAAGAGGGAAGGTATCACTACTGCTCTGTATACCATAAGTTTGGTGCCGGGTTTAGGATCCTGGTTTTCGAACACTCTTTTCCTCAGGCGACTGAAGGCTGTACTGGCGCATTGAAGGCGATGATGGACTTTGTCATCGTCCTTGCTGACAGTAGGCTCCCAAGGTATGGGAAGTGGTCCACATTGTCCAAGGTCTGGTCATGGATCTTGATAATCGGGAAGCAGTACTGTGTGCAGGGACAGGTTGCTAGAGAACCTTTGTCTTATGGATGTTTAAGGTAAGGCCCAGACTCTCGTACACTTCAGTGAAGGTGTTAACGATGGTTTGGAGTTCAGACTCTGAGTGTGCGCAAACGCAAGCATCATCTGCATGTTGTAATTCAATGACAAAGTTGGAACAACTTTAGATCTGGACTGGAGGCAACGGAGGTTGAACAATTTCCTGCTTGTCCTGTAGTTTAACTCCACTCCAGCGGGGAGCTTGTTAAAGGTTAGATGAAGCATTGCCGCGAAGAAGATTGAGAAGAGCGTTGGAGCGATGACATAGCCTTGCTTGATACCGGCCTGCACTTGTATTGGGTCTGTGGTTGATCCATTGGTAAGAATCACGGTTTCCATGTTATCGTGAAGCAGGTGGATGATGGTGACAAATTTTTGAGGACAGCGGAATTTGAGGAGGACACTCCATAATCTCTCACGGTTGACATATAAGGAAATGCACAAGAGTGAGAATTGATAATGTGGATTTTTTTTGCACCATTATTTCTTGTGTAATAAATCATTATTTTGGGTTTGAATATCATTTCAATGTGGGGAATGCTGTGTGAAAGGGCTCATTGGTTTGCCCATGGAGATGCACAGATGAAGGTTAAAGTGCACATGAACTCAGCGGAAATGAGCAGCAATGAAACGGTCTCGGACTTCCCTTGCAAGGTCTGGATGGTGACATTGCCTCCTGTGTGGCCGCCGACCCTCATCCTGCTCCTCCTCCTGCACCTCCTCCTCTTGCACATTGTGCTCCTGCGCCTCCTCCTCCCGGTCCTCCTCCTCAGGTGGTACTGCCTCCTCGTCCTCAAATGGTTGTGCCCTCATGATTGTCAGGTTGTGAAGCACGAAGCAGATAATGAAGAATAGGGAGACCCACTCAGGCGAGTACTGCAGCACTCCTCTTGAGTGATCCATCGGAACCTATGTTTAAGGATTCCGATGGTCTGCTCAGTGATGCATCTGGTGGTTGAATGAGTCATTGTAGGATTGCTGCGCAGCAGTGCTGGGGTGGCAAAGGGAAGTCAGCAGCCAAGTGCACAGTGGGTAGCCCTCTTCTTCAAGGAGCCAGCCGCAATCTTAGTTTGGGCAGAAAAGACACCTGGCACACTGGTCTGCCACAGGATGAAAGCAAAGAAATTCAGGGCAATGGTGACCTATCATGTGATGGACAGAGCTGTCCTCAACCTTGTTTGAGGCTACAGGTCTGGCTGCAGGAGATTGCATAGCTCCGTGACGATGTCCTTGTGGAATCACAGTGTCTGGAGACACTGGTCTTCAGTCAGGTCCATGTAGGAGAACTGCTGTCTGTAGACCCTTTGACGATAGAGCCTTCTACCACCACGTCTATGTAGGTGTCTTCCTCCGACAGCTGCCTCATTGCCTTCTCCCTCCTGCTCTTGTTGGTCCTCACCCTCTGCAGCCTGGTGTTGGCAAGCATCTGCCTCCTGTGCATGCTGCTTCCTCTCCATCTGCCCCACCTTGTGGTGCTGGGGATCTGTGTACCTGCCCCTCCTCCTGACGGCAGGTCCTTCCTGAGGTCCTTCCTGGTGCACCTCTCTTTGTTGTGCTCTGTCGCCATCTCCATGGCCTTCTGCATGTTCCTCAGCCATGGGAGCTGCGTCCCTTGGCCACTGCCTCTCCAAACATTGGAGACGGTGCCACTTTTTCCTGCGTGCCACCCTGCCGTGCACAATATGCAGGAGGTGTTCCGCTGCCAGCACTGACCCCATTTATTAAAGCTCTTCAAGCACCGCCTCCTCAATCAGCGCTCTCTGTTGCTGAGTATGAAGAGGCTGGTCCACTACTCTTCAAATCTGATGCCAACAATGCAACTCTCAATGCTTTTAGCAGTCGAAAATAATCTGCACTGTGCCTTTAAATGCTGCTGCCGGTCTTCAGCACGTAGTGTGGAGCGACCCAAAAATCTGCCGTGGCACCGACAAGCGGCCGGAAGCCGATTTAAGGGCAATTTCCCTTCCGGAGCGGTTCCGAGGCAGTGTGCGCTTTGATTGCAGTTACTGACGCATACACAGGAACAAGGCGCAAGTTGGGGGAGCGGGGCGTTACCTACATTGCCGGAAATATCAATGAGGGCAATGCCGTGAGTATCGGTCAATCCGCGCCGAATAGTCGCTCAGTCCGCACCGAGCGGCGACCACACCTCTTATTGAAAGGGGCAATTTCGGCCCCATGATAATAAAAAGGACAATGAGCAAGAGTGCTTATCTAAATAAGGCAGCCAATGGATGAGCAGGTAAGACTGATAGCTGCATGGTATCCAATCGATCCTTTTGGGAGAAATAAGCTATGTTTTCAATTTCCACAGAGCTTATTCTTGGATAAAATTGTTTTTAATTCTCTGAAGCACTTCTGTAATGGGGAACAGAATGTCTCCATTGGAGCATGTGCCAAAGGTGGCCTGGTTTGCTGATTGACTCTGAGTTGTCAAAGTATGGAGGCTTTAATGAAGAATCGGAGCAAGGAAAAGCTTTTATACAGATCATTAAATATGAAATTAACCTTTCTGCAACAATTACTAACGCTCTAGAAATTTTGAAAATGACATTGCAGGGCTCTAACAAAGGCCAGGAAAATTGAAAGCTTTTCGATTTCAAATAGACATTAGGAACTAGAAACTGAAGATATGGATTTTTCCACCCAGGTACCTCAATAGAATTCAGAGAGAGTAAAGTATAACGTCGACAATTGTGTACAGGAAACAAAAATTAATTTCAGTTATTTTACAAAAGTCAAAATCCTATGGTGTCAGCCTTACTTCAGTTGGTATCACTCTTGCAGCTGAGTCAGAAGGTTGTGGGTTCAAGTCCCACTCCAGAGACTTGAATACCTCAACTAGCTGGCACTTCAGTGCTGCACTGTCGGGAACATTTACTTGTTTTTTCAAATGCATACTATTGAAAATAATACAGCTGGAGGCTACCTTACACATTATAAGGTGAGGAAGCGAGGGCGACAACTTGTCACAACACTGCTGGGGGCTCAACTTACTTATGGCAAAAAGGAATGGGAAATCGACCACCTTAACAGGCAGGGGAATGGAACTATGTTCTTCCAACAAGCCAGATATACAGAATGGCGGAATTCCCTCCTTCTGTGCTGTAAAACCCCAAGGGGTAGATATCAGTGCGGGTCCGATTTCGGAAGCAGCATTCCCACCTGAACAGAGAGGCCTGAGGCTGTCCCGAAATTGGGTCTGGTGCCTCCTCTACACCTTCGGAGCGAACTGCCAGAGCCAGTTGCGCCTCCAAACGAAGCTGATCACATGAGACAAATGAAGTTCAGACCACCAGCAGCAACCCTCAGGTAGTTTCTAGTGGGGGAGTTGGATCGGGCAACGTGGGGTCAATGAGCAGCACAGTGGAGTCGGGAGGACCATGTCTGCTCCTCCTGGCTCCACAGAAAGTTTAAACAAAATGTAAATGCTTACTTTTGGTTGGGGCTGCAAAAGAATCCTGAGCTGTGCAGATCATCGGAAACAAATTCATCAAAAGATTCCTCAATCAGGCATTAGGGCCTTCATTAACATATCTTGCCAGGCCCTTATTGTGTTTTACCTCAGTCCATGCACAGACCCTATTGTGAAATGTAGATGTTGAATATGAAAGCCCCGATTTATGTTATGAACTTCAAAGAAAACTCTCTCTTCCAAGTCCCATTTCAGACGTGTTTGATTCATGGAGTATTCTGGACTGGGTTAGTCAGACTATTTAATGCTTTGGAATATCTTTAACGCTCAAAGATCAGGATGTGCTGCATTAGCCTGGCTTTGAAGGTGATGTTTCATATGATGATGAGACATAATGGAGTGTTTCTTGACATATTTTTATTCGTGACAGACGGTTCTTTTATGGCTTTCACCAGTCATCAGGATTGTCTGTAGACGGACGGTGACATAACTGGAGTACATAGTAAACAAGCCTTGTTTTTAAGAAATTAATGCAAGTACTGGATAAAATAATGAGGGTTGATGTTGTAAAGATAACCAGTTTTTTAGGCGCTATGCAGCCAACTAAGACTGAAAAAGGGGATCCGAGATACACGTGCACACTTCCAACAGGAAGTGCTTGGGATATAGGGCTCAATTTTCCTCATGCCCATTTTCTGGCGTATTGCTAGAGTTACGCCCATTTTTCTAGGCCAGAAATGCACCAGAAAATTTTGCCAAAGTTTCCCCAATGTATAATTTGAATTTGGCACCACGCAGCATGTCCAGTCGCCTCGGTGGGTGTAGCCTGCTGTCTGTGCCGAAAACTGAAGCCGCACCTTCTACGCATGCACGGGAAAACATTTTTACGTTTTTGACGTTCCAATGGATGCGCATGCTCAGTACAGCTCGGATTTGGCAATCGGCCATTTTTAAAGAGCCAGTGGTGTGTGTGAGAAGGAGTGCTGTGAGAGCATTGGGAAAATCACAGCTGGAGCAATACAAGATGCAACGCGGTGCAAGGACCAAGAATTTCTTACAGGAAGAAGTGGAGGTACTAGTTACTGTGATTGAGAACAGATGGTAGGAGCTGGACACTAGCAGAGGTCACATAAAAGTTCCACCCAAAGAAATGAAGAAACGCTGGAACCAAGTTGCAGAAGATTACTGCGCAATGGTGACCATGAGATCTGGAGGCCAGTGTAAAAAGAAATGGCAGGACCATGGTCAAGTTGTGAGTGTAAGTAATATTTTCATTTATTCAATGGAATTGCAATTGTAAATGTGACCATCTGTAAATATGTCCCACCCAGCAGAAAGACAGCCTTTCTAAAAAGTTGCATTTTCATCTTTACAGAGGAAGGTGGCACATAATAAAAGGGAAAGAACTCGAACAGGAGGAGGCCCGGCAAATCTGCACCCACTGACACCCTTGGAAGAGAGGGTCGCTGCTTTGATGGGTCCTACCTGGAAAAAAGCAGTCAGTACTGCACAAGCTGGGCCCACACTCGAGGGAGAGGGTAAGTCCTGCAAATTCATCATGGTCCTTCAAATCAGCCTGCTGACTGGCCTGTGATGTGTGAGCCTACTCACGCCACCAACCCTGCCCCCTCCTCTGTTGCTAACCATTTGACTGTTCTGTTAACTTTTTCAGAACTTGAGGCTAACTCTGACAATGCAGAAGAAGATTCAGACGAGGACAAGCCTGAAGAGGAGAACATCTTCCAATCTAACCCTTCAGACCAAGAACATGGGGGTGAGGGGGAGGGGATGGAGATGGATGGAGCTCCCACTGTTGTAGTGACTTTGGAGGAGATGCTGCTCATGGAGGTTGTTATGTATGAATAAAGAGTCTGACTGGATACTGTGAGCTCAAAGTAAAGTGTGACATTAGTCTTTTATTGCAGGTCTCCAGAATGCCTCTCCAGCCTGTGAGGCCTCCTTAAATACCTGGGCTCCCAAGGGATTATGGAATTTCTTGGGACTCCAGGGGATGAGCCCTCTGGTGGCTGTACAGAGTATATACAAGTTTACATATATAACAACACTCCCTTCCCCCCGAAGTCAACAGTGTAACTATTTACAAGGTGAGTCGATCTGGGGCCCTTCTTTCCCTGGTTGATCGTCTCAGTGCAGATGCTGGTATTGGTGAACCGTCTGTTGGGCCCTCGCTGGGCTGCTGTGCAGCTGGCCTTTCTGGGCTGCCTGGTGTGGTGAGTTCTGCTGGGCTGCTGTGGATGATGGGTTCTGCTTCGTGGTCAACCACGGTGTCGGTTGCCACTGGTGTGTGTGTTGGGGGGTCAAAGTGGGTTGCTCAGGATAGTCCGTGAATCTGAGTTTGATTTGGTCCAAGTGTTTCCGGTGAATGAGTCCATTTGAAAGTTTGACACGAAACACCCTGCTCCCCTGCTTGGCCACAACAGTGCCGGGAAGCCACTTGGGACCTTGTCCACAATTCAATACAAATACAGGATCATTGATTTCAATTTTGCGTGACACATTTGCACTAGCATGATATGCACTTTGTTGTAGCCGCCTGCTCATATCGATCAGGGTGAACTAATGAGAGCCTTGTCTTAAGTGCCCTTTTCAAGAGCAGTTCAGCAGGTGGAATCCCAGTGAGCGAGTGGGTCTCGTGTGGTAGCTAAGCAGGACTCTGGATAGGCGAGTCTGCAGTGAGCCTTCAGTTACTCTCTTCAAACCCTGCTTGGTAGTTTGCACTACTCTCTCTGCCTGACCATTGGATGCTGGTTTGAATGGGGCAGATGTGACATGTTTGATCCCGTTGTGGGTCATGAATTCTTTGAACTCGACACTGGTAAAACATGGCCCGTTGTCGCTCACAAGGACATCGGGTAGTCCGTGCGTGGTAAACATGGTCCGCAGGCTTTCAGTGGTGCAGCGGACGTGCTAGCCGACATTATCTCACATTCAATCCATTTAGAGTACGCATCTACAACCACAAGGAACATTTTACCCAAGAACGGGCCTGCATAGTCGACATGGACCCTAGACCATGGTTTGGAGGGCCAGGACCATAAACTTAGTGGTGCCTCCCTGGTTGCATTGCTTAACTGCAAGCATGTGTTACATCTGTGCACACAAGACACTAAGTTCACATCGATACCAGGCCACCACACGTGGGATCTGGCTATCGCTTTCATCATTACGATGCCTGGGTGGGTACTATGGAGGTCACTGATGAAGGTGTCTCTGCCTTTCTTGGGAACCACTACCTGATTTCCCCACAGAAGGCATTCTGCCTGTATAGACATTTCATCTTTGCGCCACTGGAACGGCTTTATCTCTTCCTGCATTTCCACTGGGACACTGGACCAGCTCCCGTGAAGCACACAGTTTTTAATTAGGGACACTAAGGGGTCCTGGCTTGTCCAGGTTCTAATCTATCAGGCTGTGACGGGTGATTGCTCACTCTCAAATGCTTCCATAACCATGAATAAATCTGCGGGCTGCGCCATTTCCACCCCCGTGGTGGGCAATGGCAGCCTACTGAGAGCATCAGCATAGTTTTCTGTGCCTGGCCTGTGGCGGATGGCATAGTTGTATGCGGACAACGTGAGCGCCCATCTCTGGATGCGGGCCGATGCATTAGTATTTATCCCCTTACTCTCGGAAAACAGGGATATTAGTGGCTTATGGTCAGTTTCCAATTCAAATTTTAGCCCAAACAGATGATGCATTTTCTTTACCCCACAGATACACGCCAACGCTTCTTTTTCAATCATGCTGTAGGCACTCTCAGCCTTAGACAGATTCCTGGATGCATAAGCAACTGGTTGCAATTTCCCAAAATCATTAGCTTATTGCAATACACACCCGACGCCATACGACGACACATCACATGCTAGTACCAAACGCTTACATGAATCATACAACATAAGCAATTTGTTTCAGCATAACAATTTTCTACCTTTTACAAAGGCATTTTCTTGGCTTTTGCCCCATACCCATTCATCTCCTTTACGCAGTAAGGCGTGCAGTGGTTCTAACAGTGTGCTGAGACCCGGTAAGAAGTTACCAAAATAGTTCAGTAGTTCTAGAAACGACCGCAGCTCCATCACATTCTGTGGCCTCGGTGCGTTTTCAATTGCCTCCGTCTTCGAATCGGTGGGCCTAATGCCGTCCGCCGTGATTCTTCTCCCCAGGAACTCCACTTCAGGTGCCAGGAAAAAGCACATCGAGCGTTTTAACCTGAGCCCCACGTGGTTGAATCGACTAAGAACCTCCTCCAGATTCTGCTCGCTTATGTCCCGACCTGTAACCAAGATGTCGTCCTGGAAGAACACCGTGCGCGGGATTGACTTCAGTAAGCTTTCCATGTTTCTCTGAAATATTGCCGCCGCTGATCGAATTCCAAATGGGCATCTGTTATATATGAAGAGACTTTTGTACGTGTTGATGCAGGTGAGGGCCTTCGCTGATTCCTCCAGCTCCTGCGTCATGTAGGCCGAGGTCAAGTCCAGCTTCGTGAACGTCTTTCCTCCCACCAGCGTAGCAAAAAGGTCGTCAGCCTTTGGTAGTGGGTACTGATCCTGCAGGGAGAAATGATTGATAGTTACTTTGTAATCAGCACAGATTCTGATTGTGCCATCTCCCTTGAGGACACGAACGATCCGACTGGCCCAGTCGTTGAATTCGATCAGCGAACTGATGCCCTCTCTTTGCAGCCGGTCTAGTTCGATCTCTACCCTTTCTCTCATCATGTACGGTACTGCTCTCACTGTGTGATGGATGGGTCGCGCCCCCGGAATTAGTTGGATCTGCACTTTTGCTCCTTGGAACTTCCCTATGCCTGGTTTGAACAGCGAAGGGAACTTGTTTAAGACCTGGGCACACGAAGTGTCATCAGCGGACGAGAGCCCGAATGTCATCCCAGTTTCAGCGTATCTTTCCCAGCCAGCTCCTGCCAAGCAATGTGGGACCATCGCCCGGTACCACCCAGAGTGGTAGCTTGTGCACCGCTCCATCGTAGGAGACTTTTAGAGTTGCACTGCCAATTACGAGAATCAATTCCTTTGTGTAAGTTCTCAGTTTTGTGTGAATTGGAGTCAAGACTGGCCTTTAGGCCTTGCTGCACCACAATTTTTTGAAAGTTTTGCTCATAATGGACTGGCTCGCGCCCGTGCCCAGCTCCATTGACACCCGGAGTCTATTTAGTTCAACCTTCAGCATTATTGGGGGACACTTTGTGGTGAATGCGTGCACCCCATATACCTTTGCCTCCTCAGTCTGAGGCTCTGGTTCGTCGTGATCAGCCGTGGATCTGTCCTCCTCTGCAACATGGTGGTTTGCAGGAATAACAGGATTTGCAGCTCGCCTGCACATACGCTAGAGGTGCCCCATTGTTCCACAGCCCTTGCAAACATACCCTTTGAAGCAGCATGAATGGAAATGATGATCACCCCCGCAGCGTCAACAAAGTGTTAATGGCCTTGCATTCTTCACCCTTGATGGTGGACTCTGAGACATCTGCGAACGTGCAGCTGCAGGTATGTGGGGCCTGCCCTGTACATTGTGATTTGAAAACAACATCACTTTGTTCACAGTACTTGTAGCAGCACTTGTGTGCTGAGAGATTTGCTTAGTATTGTCACTGGTGGCAATGAACGCCTGGGCTATTGCTATGGCCTTACTCAAGGTTAGGGTCTCTACAGTCAAATGCCATTTCATGGCCAATGCCAAGCATGAAAAAGTCTCTGAGTATGTGCTTCAAATTCGCAATGTCCTGCAAGGCGTCTTAGCTCGGCGACATAACTCGCCACTTCCTGGCCTTCAGACCTTTTGTAGGTGTAGAACCAGTACCTCGCCATCAGAACGCTTTCCTTTGGGTTCAGATGCTCCCAGACCAGTGTGCACAAATCATTGTACGATTTCTCTGTGGGTTTCGCTGGAGCAAGCAGGTTTTTCATGAGGCCATACGTTGGTGCCCCACAGACGGTGAGGAGAATCGTCCTTCGTTTGGCAGCGTTCGCTTTTCCTTCCAGCTCATTGGCCACAAAGTATTGGTCAAGTCGCGCCACAATGGCTTCCCAATCATCTCCCTCCAAAAATTTCACCAGGATGCCCACTGTTCTTTGCATCGTTGCAGTGGGGTTCGCTATCTGTATCTTGTCGCCAGTTGTTATGTATGAATAAAGAGTCTGACTGGATACTGTGAGCTCAAAGTAAAGTGTGATATTAGTCTTTTATTGCAGGTCTCCAGAGTGCTTCTCCAGCCTGTGAGGCCTCCTTAAATACCTGTGCTCCCAAGGGATTATGGGATCCCTTGGGACTCTAGGGGGTGAGCCCTCTGGTGTCTGCACAAGGTATATACAAGTTTACATATATAACAGAGGTGACAGCCCCTTCCGTGACTAGTGGTTTGAGTGTAAGTGGGACATTCCGTGATCCGACATTCCGACATTCCAGGCTGCGGGTCCCAGTGTTTGGGTGCGAGCCACACCATTGGGGAGGGAAAGGAGAGCTTGACCATGGTCTTCTGAGGTGCAGGATCTAACAGATGTGATTCAGATGATGTCATTGAGTGCGGAGAGCATTGACCTTACCCGGTCACTTCTGGATGCCATCAGTGGGGTGAGTGATGAGGTAGCGGGACTGTCGGGAGAAGGAACAACAATGACACGTGAAATGGGAACGATATCCAGGACCATCAGTGAGGAAATAGTGATCATAAGGGAGGGAATGTCAGAGGTAGTGCAAACCACGTCACTGACCATGAGGGAGGGAATGCTGCAGGTCGTTGAGACAGCATGAGGGACGGCATGTTGGAGTTAGCTGCTGCAATAAGGGAACACTCCCAGGTGGCATTGACAGAATCAACTGTCACTCCCAGTCCAATCCCCACACCAGCCACTGAAGAGCCCAAAGCCAGGCCCTCCAACTTGCTGCCTGATGCTGATGCCACCCATCCTCAAGAGGTGTGCTGTACCCGAGATGTTAGAAAGAATATGCTTGGTATCAAGCCCAGAAACACTGCGCCACCGCCTGCGGGCAGGGGTGGTAGAATGTCCAAGACCAGGCGCAGGGGGATGAAAGATGGGTGCAGCCTTTCTTTGCTGTTGTTGTTATTATTATTGTTATTGTTGTAACTATTCTGAAATTAAAAGTTTTTGTAAGTTATGTAAATTTACAAGTTTATAAGTGATCTTAAAGTTTTTAAGTGATCTTAAAGTAAAGTTTGATACAAGAATAATTTTATTAAAGTTAAGTTAAGTACATTGTAAATATTTGAATAAAATATATTTCACATTAAAACTGAATCATGTTCCATTTACACAACACAATATTGTGGAACAACTCCAAACAGTAAACATGTCCATGTGGAATAGTTGTCGCTGAGCCCTCAGGCATCAGTAAAGCGTTCACAGACGAGCTGCTGGCGCAAGGCTCGAGCAATCGTTAAAGGAGCACAATGGCCCGCCCTCCTCCGCCGTCGTGCTCCAGCCTCAGGCACTTGCATGGTTTCCTCATCCTCGTCGTTGTCCTCCTCCTCTTCCTCCTCCTCCTCCTGCTTGTCACCTGCATCTTCCACATCATTTTCATCAGCCACTCTCACCGCATGTGGGTCTCCCACCAGCAGGTGCTGCTGCCTTATGATGGCTAAGTTATGCCGCATACAGCACACAACAGTGAACTGACCGACAATCTCAGGGGAGTATAGCAAGTAGCCTCCGGAATGGTCCAGGCATGGGAAACGCTGTTTCAATATGCCAATGGTCCTCTCAATGATGCTGCGCATCGCAATGTGCGACGTGTTGTATTGACGGTCAGCTTCCGTCCGGGTTACGTGTAGGGGCATCATGAGCCAGGTAGCGAGGCTGTACCCTTTGTCTCCCAGTAGCTTGCTGCTGAAACATGGCAGATATAACGCTGTCGCATTGGATGAACGCATCATGAGATGCTGCCAGGGTATCTTGCATCGACTGACATGATATGATGCATGTCGTCACACACAAGCTGCACAGTAATGGAGTGGAAGCCTTTTCTTGGAATCCTTCAAAGGTGCTCTCAAGGTGATGTGGGTACAATCAATGCAGCCCTGTACCTTTGGGAAGCGAGCAATGCTGGAGAAGCCCACAGCCCTGTCATGGATTGCTTGGGCGGTCATGAGGAACTTTATGAAGTAATTCCTAGGCGTGTACCGTGCAGCCGTGACCTGGCGAATGGGGACATGTGTTGCATGTTGAGAGATGGTGCACACATCCCCAGTTGTAACTTGAAACGATCTGGAGGCATAGAATGAAAGTGCAGCTGTAACCTTCGCTTCAACTGACAAAGCAGTCCTCCTGATGCTTCTAGGTTGCAGGTCTGCTTTGACTAACTCACAGATCTCACTTACAACTTCTTTGCGGAAATGCAGTCTTCTGACAGTCTGCATCAATCAGGTGGAGGTACAAATGCTTGTCTCAATAGACCCG
This sequence comes from Pristiophorus japonicus, assembly GCF_044704955.1. Lineage (NCBI taxonomy): Eukaryota > Metazoa > Chordata > Chondrichthyes > Pristiophoridae > Pristiophorus > Pristiophorus japonicus. The sequence continues at coordinate 60,420,587 of NC_091977.1, forward strand.
AGGTGGGTAAGGCCTCCTGCCCAGCACCCTGACATTCCTGATGCGATGAAAGTGAATCAATTGTCTCCTACATGCAGAAGACTCTCACAAGCTATGGCATTGTCAGTATTATCCCCATACTTAAATTTAACCTTTGAAAGAAGCTCAAAACGGCAGGAAAACAGGCAGCACAAGTTCACAGTTGTATCTCTCCAGGTCTGTATGCATCGACCACACCCAAACGTCTTGTGACTTCTCCTCTCTCCCCACCCTTTACTAATTGGAGTCTTGTGACTTCTCTCTCTCACTCCCCCTCCCCGGGCTCGAAGCCTTCCGATCGGCACCTCACTCTCTCTCTCTCTCTTCCCCTCCTCCACAGCTTGTTTTGTAGCCGAACCCGAGCCCGGACGATTCTGCCGACCAAACTTACAATCTCCCAGCCATACTTCCAAACGTCCGTTGGTGGCGTGTGAGTGAGTAAACATAGAAGCAGAAATATAAAAAATAGGTGCAGGAGCAGGCCATTCGGCCCTTCGAGCCTGCACCACCATTCAATATGATCATGGCTGATCATGCAACTTCAGTACCCCACTCCTGCCTTCTTTCCATACCCCCTGATCCCTTTAGCCATAAGGGCTACATCTAACTCCCTTTTGAATATATCCAACAAACTGGACTCAACAAATTTCTGTGGTAGAGAATTCCATAGATTCACAATTCTCTGGGTGAAAAAATTTCTCCTCATCTCGGCCCTATATGGCTTACCCCTTATCCTTAGACTGTGTCCCCTGGTTCTGGACTTCTCCAACATCGGGAACATTCTTCCTGCATCTAACCTGTCCAATCCTGTCAGAACCCTTATATTTTTCTATGAGATACCCTCTCATTCTTCTAAATTCCAGTGAATATAAGCCTAGTCGATCCAGTCTTTTTTCATATCTCAGTCCTGCCATCCCGGGAATCAGTCTGGTGAATCTTCGCTGCACTCCCTCAATAGCAAAAATGCACTTCCTCAGATTAGGAGACCAAAACTGCACACAATACTCAAGCTGTGGCCTCACCAAGGCCCTGTACAACTGCAGTAAGACCTCCCTGCGCCTATACTTAAATTCTCTTGCTATGAAGGCCAACATACCATTTGCTTTCTTAACTGTCTGCTGTACCTGCATGCCTACTTTCAATGACTGATGTACCATGACACCCAGGTCTCGTTGCACCTCCCCTTTTACTAATCTGTCACCATTCAGATAATAATCTGCCTTCCTGTTTTTGTCATCAAAGTGGATAACTTATCCACATTATACTGCATCTGCCATGCATTTGCCCACTCACCTAACCTGTCCAAGTCACCCTGCAGCCTCTTAGCATCCTCCTCACAGCTGACACTGCCACCCAGTTTAGTGTCATCTGCAAACTTGGAGATATTATATTCAATTCCTTCATCCAAATCATTAATATATATTGTAAATAGCTGGGTCCCAGCATGAACCTTGCAATACCCCACTAGTCACTGCCTGCTATTCTGAAAAGGACCCGTTTATTCCCACTCTTTGCTTCCTGTCTGCCAACCAGTTCTCTATCCATGTCAATACATTATCCCCAAACCCATGTGCCTTTATTTTGCACACTAATCTCTTGTGTGGGACCTTGTCAAAAGCCTTTTGAAAGTCCAAATACATCACATCCACTGGTTCTCCCTTATCCACTCTACTAGTTACATCCTCAAAAAATTCAAGCATGATTTCCCTTTCATAAAAACATGCTGACTTAGACCAATCCTGTCACTGCTTTCCAAATGCGCTGCTATTACATCTTTAATAATTGATTCCAGCATTTTCCCCACTACCGATATCAGGCTAACCAGTCTATAATTCCTTGTTTTCTCTCTTCCTCCTTTTTTAAAAAGTGGTGTTACATTAGCTACCCTCCAATCCATAGGAATTGATCCAGAGTCCATGGAATGTTGGAAAATGACCACCAATGCATCTACTATTTCTAGGGCCACTTCCTTAAGTACTCTCGAATGCAGACTATCAGACCCTGGGGATTTATCGGCCTTCAATCCCATCAATTTCCCTAACACCATTTCTTGACTAATAAGGATTTCCCTCAGTTCCCTTAGTTCTTCCTTTTCGCTAGACCTTCGGTCCCCTAGTATTTTCCGGAGGCTATTTGTGTCTTCCTTAGTGAAGACAGAACCAAAGTATTTGTTCAATTGGTCTGCCATTTCCTTGTTCCCATTATGAGTTCACCTGATTCTGACTGCAAGGGCCGTACATTAGTCTTCACTAATCTTTTTCTCTTCACATATCTGTAGAAGCTTTTGCAGTCAGTTTTTATGTTTCCTGCAAGCTTACTCTCATACTCTATTTTCCCTCTCCTAATTAAACCCTTAATCATCCTCTGCTGAATTCTAAATTTCTCCCAGTCCTCAGGTTTGCTGCTTTTTCTGGCCAATTTATATTCCTCTTCCTTGGATTTAACACTATCCCTAATTTCCCTTGTTAGCCACGGTTGAGCCACCTTCCCCGTTATATTTTTATGGCAGACAGGGATGTACAATCGTTGTAGTTGATCCATGTGATCTTTAAATGTCTGCCATTGCCTATCCACCGTCAACCCGTAAAGTATCATTCGCCAGTCTATCCTAGCCAATTCAAGTCTCATACCATCAAACAACTTCTTAAATCCAACAAATTTACACTTCTACGTTGACAGGTTAAAAAAAAGGTTGAACTTTATGATTGATTTTGACAGTGTACTTGACTCCCTCCAAAATCTTCGGTTTAAAAACAATGGCGTCTTTCAGCGCCGATTTGTGAATGTGCGCTGGTTTTCTTAACTCACCAGAAGGTTTTTTGGGAGTGGCCAGATACGTCGACCTCAGAGAACAAAATGTTGGCCAAACTGCGAACAATTGAAAAAACCGCCGCAGACATGAGGGAACGCCCTATGACGTAAAAAAAAGCTGGCATAGAAAAATCACAACTAAGTCAGTAATACCGGCGCAGATCACAGGGGAAACTTTGAAAAAAGTAAACACGCAAAAAAAAACGGCACGCGACAAAAAAGTGGCACAAATGAACGCAGAAAATTGAACCCAACATCTTGGTAAAGGGGTTTGCACGCGTGCAACTAACGACCACCGGCAGCATAAAGAGCAGCACGGTGATGAAGCAAATCAATGTGCAACACTGATTTGATGCCAGTCCTGCCAGTTTTCAGCTTAACACTTCAGACATCCTCGCAGTCTTAATCTCACACAGCTGAACCTGACGTTAAACGGAATGAAGGTCTCCAACCAGCACTATTTAAAGGGATCGTGAAGTACTTGTGGTAAGTTGCTGACTTATTTCTTCTGGCTGCTGGTGCAATTGTGCACCTTTTTGGAGGTTTCCCATAATTGGCTAAAGTTTATTTACTCCACAGGAAGTGGTCTGGCTGGTTTGCAATATTTCTTTTGTCATATCAAATCTTGTGCTGAAACAAGTTGCTTCCAGACATGGGTGGCCTGGTAGGGCTTCCTCTGGGAATTGAAAATGACTGGGAGAATGAAGGAAGGCCACGCAGAGCAAAACAAGTTGCAAGAACTGGGAGGAGGAGGAATCGAAAGAGGAAATAGAGGAAGAGAAAGAAAATGGGAGGCTACAACATAGACAGCTCCTTTCTGCCTGGGTGTTACGGGACTAAATAATTTATGAGTGATACATGTAACCTCAACTACATGTCCCCATTCACCAACAATCACACATTTCTTACCTGTCCACTCTCACTGACCAGCACATTTTCCTCTTTCTGATACCACAAAAATACAAAACACCAAGAAATGGAAATTCCAATCTAATTTAATAACTTCATTAACTAATCCATACAAAATAAAACAAATCACTGGTGCATTCTCATAATGCCTGGCTTCCATGTGCCTTTATCTATCCTCGTGCTTCTATGAGATGTTTCCCCAGTGTCTGCAGCATGGCTGGTAGAAGGCAGCTGACCTCTAATTGAGGTGACTGCAAATAGCCTTGGAGGAGGACCTCGAGCAGCTCTGGACCTAGAGGTCCTGGCTTCAGAATTGGCTGCAGCAGTCTGGGCTGGCTGGCTCACAGGCAACAGCAAGGGCAACTCCTTTACCAAAATGGTGTCTTGTGCTAAATGTGAGTCAAACCTGCATTTCAGCTCAAGACCCCATCTTGGCCACCTTGGAAGCGCTTTAGCACCTGAAGGAACCTTTGAAAATCAACCCATAGTTTTTGAAGTGTAGTCACTGCTGATGATGATGGTATCTTCAGGAACCTTATCAATTGTACACTAGCGTTTGAAACAGAATTAATTATCACTTGCTCAATCAGAGTTGGTGAATCATAGGTTAGACTGGAATTAATCATAGTTTAACTCTAATTCCCTCTGCAGGGTGTAATGTCTGTGAGCTTGTATTGTTTGTAGCTCTGTGGATGTGGACGTATTGTGTACTGCAACTACAAAGTTAATAATAAACAGAACCAGGCATGTCCCGAAGGCTTCCGACAGAGCTGCCTGCCATGTTAGAAAGCTGTGTGTGCTGTGCTCTGTGAATATATCACATTTGGCTGATTTAAAGCTGAAATTTTGTTGGTGAAGGATTCAGCCAGCCAACAGATAGACTTTGGGAGCTTCTCTGTCTTTGGAAAAAGCTACAAAATCTAAAGTAAAATACAGCACACTCTGTGAATAGCTAGAAATTAAAACGGCAGAACCCGCAAGTATAATGGGACATTTGGGTGAATATAGACATGACCGGGAATGTTTTAAAGCAGATGTGGATCGGTTAGATATGTATTTCACTGCAAATAACATAATCGAAGTACCAGACAATGCAGTCCAGAATCAGGCAATATTGGAACGTAAGAGAGCAATTTTCTTATCGTAAGCTGGACAGGCATTGTATGAAACACTGAAAAATCTGCTTGTGCCTGACGAGCAAAAGGACACAACGCTTAAAGAGATTTTAACGAATCTGGAGCAGCACTATAACCCCAAACCATTAGAAATTGCTGAAAGCTATTGTTTCGGTATGCGAAATCAAAAGGCTGATGAATTATCAGTGATTACATTGTAGCATTAAAAAAGCTATCGATTCACTGTAATTTCAGAAACTTTCAAAACCGAGCATTACGAGATCGTTTTGTTTGTGGGGTGAATAATGATGCGATGAGAAGGAAGTTATTGACGACGGATGACTTGACTTTTGAGCTTACTTGTCAGACAGCGACGTCGATGGGCATGGCCGATCAATATTCCCGAGAATTGCATAATGATGACGGTCGTCAGTCAACCGGGGTAAATCACCTGCAGATTCAAAGTCAAAGGCGCTGGGGGCTCAAAGTCTCAGAAACTGGAAATTCTAACAGAGCGTTGAAGTCATGCTGGGACAACATATTGCTCAAAGTTGTCCATATGTGAAGGCAGAGTGTTTCTTCTGCGAAGGCATGCCGACTGAAGGGTAAACCAGTTTTCAAAGCCACCAGTCCAGCGTTCAAAGCTATGAATAGAAATCCCCAGTGACTACATAGCATGGAAGAACAACAACAGGACAAGGAGATGTTAGAGTTACATGTCATCAGGAGCACGAGGTTAACGGACAGCAACTCGGAAAGTATCAAAATCCACATAGATGTTGCGGGATTCAAGATACGAATGGAAATTGACACGGGTGCATCCGTGAATGTAGTACTGGAGTTGCTATACCTCGACAAATTGCGTGAGTTCCCATTGGAGAAAGCCAAGATGGAACTGCGAGGCTACTCGGGAGAGAAAATTCCTGTGGTAGGTCATATCACCATACCGGTGAAATACAAAGATTAATTCCAGAACTTGCCTCCAATAGTAGTGAAAGAAGACAAGCCTGCCTTACTAGGAAGAAATTGGTTGGGATCACTGAAGCTGGATTGGAGTGAGATTTTCCATGTAGAAGCGAGATTTTCATCAACAGATGAGGTTATCAAGAAGTATCCGAAGGTGTTCTGCGAAACGGGCAGTCCGATCCAAGGCTTCAAGGCGAGTGTCAGGGCACGCTAGATCAGTTTACTACAAGCCACGTTCTGTACCATTATGCACTCAAGGAGAAAGTTGAGCAAGAACTCAAAAGACTAGAGACTGAGAACATTATTTGTACGATAGATCAATGTAATTGGGCTACACCCATTGTTGTTGTACCTAAGTCCGATGGTAAGGTAAGATTGTGTGGTGATTATAAAGTAACCGGAAACCAGGTTCTAGAGGGTAATGTCCCCAATACATTGCCGAATAAAGAAGATTTGTTCACAACACTGACAAGTGGTCAGATCTTCTCAAAACTGGATCTTAGGAATGTCTACTTACAGCTTGAACTAGATGAGGAGTCCAAGTCATGTTTGACTAGAAATACTCATCTAGGCCTGTATCAATTTAATAGGCTATTGCTTGGAGTGTCTTCCGCTCCTGCCATATTCCAGGGGGTGATGAACCAAATTTTGCAAGGTATTGAAGGGGTAGTATATTATTTTGATGACATACTAATTTCAGCACAAAATAGGCAAATTCATAATAACATATTGAATGAAGTCCTCAAACGGCTAGAGAAGCACAGAGTACGAGTGTCTGCTCGTAAGTGTGAGTTATTTAAAAACTCAGTAGAGTACTTAGGGTACAGAGTAGACAAAGATGGTTTACATCCAACCATGGGAAAGCTGGATGCAATTAGAAATACATCCACTCCCAGGAATGTCACTGAACTTCATTCATTCTTGGGTTTTTTGAACCATTATGGGACGTTCCTACCAAATTTGGCTACAGTATTACATCCACTGAATGAACTTTTGAAAAAACAGGTCCAGTGGAAGTGGTTAAAAGAATGCGATACAGCATTCAAGGAGTGTAAAAGCAAATTGGTAGAGAGCACCATGTTAGTTCACTATGACATATCTAAGGAGATTAAGCTAGCATGTCATGTCTCTCCATATAGAGTTGGGGCAGTGATCTCTCGTATTAAGTAGTGGGGAGGAGAGACCAATTGTTTTTGCTTCACGCACTCTCAGTGCCAGTGAGAGTAATTATGCGCAAATTGAAAGGGAAGCTTTAGCATTAATTTTTGGGGTCAAGAAGTTTCACAAGTACTTGTATGGTCGTAAGTTTACCATTGTTACAGACCATAAGCTTCTAACAGCAATCCTCCATCCAAAGTTCCCAGTTCTAACATTAGCTGCAGCACGAATGTAGAGATGGGCTTTGATATTGTCAGCATATACATATATTGAATACAGATGATCAGCTGATCACAGTAATGCTGATGCAATGTCTAGATTACCTTCCCCATCACAAGTTCCACCCGATAGGGAAAAAGTGTTTTATTTTTCATACATTGATGAACTGCCAGTCACAGCTGAAGAGATTGGTAGAGCAACCAAACGTGACCCAGTGATGTCAAAGGTGTATGATGATTATATTGCAAATGGATGGCTAAACAGGTAACAGACAAAGATGTTCATCCATTCTTCATTTGTAGGAATGAATTATTATTCGATAAAGATTGTATCATGTGGGGTGCAAGAGTGGTTGTACCAAATAAATTTAGGTCCAAATTATTAGGAGACCTCCATGACCAGCACCTGGGAATGTGCTTGACCAAGAGTTTTGCATGCAGTTATTTATGGTGGCTAGCTCTTGATAAAGATATAGAGTACATCGTGAGTCAGTGTACAACATGTCAATCGGTAAGCAAGCAACCACCATGAGTACCATTACAGCCATGGAAATGGCCTCCTAGAGTGTGGCAAAGGTTACATATTGATTTTGCTGAGTAAGAAAGACAACAATTGTTCATTGTGATTGATAGCCATTCGAATTGGGTTGAGGTGTTTCCAATATGGAAAATAACAACAAGTAAAACATTGGACATTTTGCGAAGTTTATTTTCTTCATTTGGTGTCCCTGAAGAAATATTTTCGGATAATGGACCACAATTTCGTTCAGAAGAATTTGCATAGTTCATGAGCAAAAATGATGTGAAACATACCAAGGTTCCACCATACCATCCTGCTTCGAATGGTGCAGCAGAGCGCACTGTACAAATTGTAAAACGCGCCCTCATAAAACAAATGTTAGATCCAAATCCAAAGAAACGACAGTTGTCATTGAATCACAAATTGGCTAATTTTTTGATTACATATCGAAATACTCCTCACACAACTACTGGTAGAACACCAGCAGAATTGTTTCTCAAACGACAGCCACAAACCAGATTCTCGTTGTTAAAACCAAATTTGGCACAGTCCGTAGAAGAGACACAATTAAGACAGAAAGAGAATCAGGATAGAGGTAGAGTAAAAGAGAGAAGTGTGAAATTAAACCAGAAGGTGAGAGTGAAGAACCATCACCATAAATGGATAAAGTGGTTTCCAGGAAGAGTGGTGAAGATATGTGGTCCTCGCACATATTTGATCAAGATGTTTGATAATGGACAAGTTAGATTTGTTCACATTGATCATATTTTACCTACAGACATAGAAACATAGAAACATAGAAAATAGGTGCAGGAGTAGGCCATTCGGCCCTTCTAGCCTGCACCGCCATTCAATGAGTTCATGGCTGAACATTCAACTTCAGTACCCCATTCCTGCTTTCTCGCCATACCCCTTGATCCCCCTAGTAGTAAGGACCTCATCTAACTCCTTTTTGAATATATTTAGTGAATTGGCCTCAACAACTTTCTGTGGTAGAGAATTCCACAGGTTCACCACTCTCTGGGTGAAGAAGTTCCTCCGCATCTCGGTCCTAAATGGCTTACCCCTTATCCTTAGACTGTGAAGGAGTGAAGGTGGGAATGATTCAATTATTTCTGACTCATCAGATAGTTTTGATATATCAGGAGCACATCTTACATCCAATGTACTGGAAACAAATCCAAGAGAAAATCAGAATATAAGTCTGAGTCCGAGTCAGGAAAACAAAGAGCCTGAAGTTAGAGTGAGTTCAAATGAAAATCAAGGAAATTCCGTGGAGGAAAACATTCCTCAGGATGAGCCTTGAATGAGTTTAAATTCGACACCATGTTTGGAAGGTTCTGTTCGAGAACGAAGGTATCCTCTTCAAAACAGAAAACAAATAGTTAAGTGAAATTTGTAAATATGGAAAAAAATAAGTCTATATCCTGTGTTATGTATAAACATGCAAGTTATGTATGATGTTGTTGTAATAACTTCTTCATTAAGGAGGGAGAAGTGTAATGTCTATGAGCTTGTAATGTTTGTAGCTCCACACTATGGATGTGGACGTATTGTATACTGCAACTACAGAGTTAATAATAAACAGAACCAGGCATGTACCAGAGGCTTCCGACAGAGCTGCCTGCCATGTTAGAAAGCTGTGTGTGCTGTACTCTGTGAATGTATCACACAGGGTTAATTTATCATTACTTTTGTTACAGCAGCACATGACCACACTTTGCTGTTATACCAACCTATACACAAATTTAAATTAGTAAATCTTTAACCTGTACCAGGTAACACTTGAAGGGATATAATGCAGGTTTTAAAGTGGCAGAAAGGATGGCTAATGTCAAGATAAGCAAGGTATTTAAAAGTAAATGAAACTCTGGAGGATATAAGACAACAAGATGAAAGTGAAACTAGAGGCCAATACAGATTTCTTTTACAAAGAATAAAATAGAGGTGTGAAATTGGGACTACTATTTCACCAATTCACCGCAGGAGAAAAAGAGGCGTGTAATTATTGGGTTACAAGTGGACCTGAAGGTAGAACAATAAAGTGCAGCTAGAAAGTGCCAGGCTTGGCTCAACAGCAGAAATATTACCTCTCAGATGATGGTCGGTTCAAGCCCAATTACATGAGCACATAATCTAGGCTGGCACTGTCGGAGGTAACTTCTTTCAGATGAAATGTTAAATCGAGGCCTTGATTGGCAGGATCTTGCGGAGGCAGCGTTGGTGGTACTTCTCCAGTGCTTTGAGGTGCCTGCTGTACATAGTCCATGTCTCTGAGCCATATAGGAGGGCGAGTATCACCACTGCTCTGTAGACCATGAGCTTGGTGCCAGGTTTGAGGTCCTGGTCTTCATACACTCTCTTCCTCAGGTGACTGAAGGCTGTACTGGTGTACTGAAGGCAGTGTTGAACCTCGTCGTTGATATCTGCCCTTGTTGACAGTAGGTTCCCAAGGTATGGAAAATGGTCTATGTTGTCCAAGGCCTCACCATGGATTTTGATAACTGGGGGGCAGTGCTGTGTGGCGGGAGCAGGTTGGTAGAGGACCTTTGTCTTACACATATTTAGTGTAAGGCCATTGCTCTTGTATGTCTCGGTAAAGGTGTTGATGATGGCTTGGAGTTCAGCCCCTGAGTTTGCGCAGACGCAGGCGTCATCTGCTTACTGTAGTTCGATAACGGAGGATGGGATGACCTTGGATCTGGCCTGGAGGCAGCGGAGGTTGAACAGATTCCCGTTTGTCCTGTAATTTAGTTCCACTCCAGCGGGGAGCTTGCCGAGGGTAAGATGGAACATTGCAACAAGGAAGATCGAGATGAGCGTTGGTGCAATGACACAGCCCTGCTTGACCCCAGTCCGAACGTGGAATGGGTCTGTGGTGGATCCGTTGTTCAGGATCATGGCTTGCAGTCATCGTGGAGCAGGCGGAGAAAGGTAACTGTAAAGTTCTTTCCACTCAGTACAGATTCACACGAGGCATGTAGTGAAGTCAAGGTCACTCTGGACCTGCACCTTTATTTCACAGCTCTGGAATGCTGCACTTGCCTGAGACCTGTCCTTATATACCTGTCTCTTGCAAGTGCACTCCTGGTGGTAAGGTATGCTGGTGGTTACAGGTCATATCTTATTACAGTCATGTATAGCATGTTAAGATAGAGTTATATATAATAATGTAAGATACATGACATCACCCTCCCCCAAGGTCTTATTGTCTTTATAGGTTCAGTCTCTCAGGTGGTCTACGCTCTCATGTGGAGCGTCTGAGTTGTGGTTCAGTTGTTTGCCTTGGTGTCTGTTTTTCTTTGGGTGTGGTTGCTGGTATCTCGCCTGGGCTGTCTGTTTCGATTGGTGTGATTGTTGTTGACTCGCCTGGGCTATCTGTTGGGATTTCCCTTTCCTCAGGTTGTTCCCTCTGTCTGTCCACCTGGTGTGGTGCGAGTTCCACATTGTAGTCTGCCTCTGGTTCCGCAGTGTTGTTGGTAAATCTGCTTTTGACTTGGTCTACATGCCTCCGGCAGGTTTTGCCATTGTCCATTTGTACTATCAGTAGTCTGTTTCCATCCTTGCCCGTTACTGTCCCTGCAAGCCATTTGGGACCCCTGCCATAGTTTACTACAAACTCTTTGTCCCCTATCTCATTCCATCTCCCCCTCGAATTTCTGTCATGTTACTCAGTCAGCTTATGGCGCTTTGCCTCAACAATTTCGTGCATGTCTGGGAGGATTAATGAGAGCCTTGTCTTTAAAATCCTTTTCATCAACAGTTGCGCGGGGGGGATCCCAGTCAATGAGTGCGGATGAGATCTGTATGCCAGCAGCATTCACGACAGGCAACCCTGCAGCGTGGGACCTTGGATTTTAAGCATGCCTTGTTTGGCGATTTGCACTGCTCTCTCCGCCTGGCCGTTGGAGGCCGGCTTGAACGGTGCCATCTTGATGTGATTTATGCCTTGGTCAATGATAAAATCTTGGAATTCTGTGCTGGTGAAGCAAGGACCATTGTCACTGACCAATATGTCAGGGATTCCGTGCATTGCAAACATGGTTGCGAGGCTCTCCACAGTGGTGGAGGTTGTGCTCGAGTTTAAAATGGTGCATTCGATCCACTTTGAAAATGCATCTACATCTACGAGGAACATTTTGCCCATGAATGGGCCCGCATAGTCTACGTGCACCCGCTCAGGGGAGCCTCCCTCGGGGCATTGCTGAGTTGGGCACAAATGGTGCACCTTCGGACGCAGAGCTCCAAGTCCGCGTCAATACCAGGCCACCAGACGTGGGATCTGGCTATGGCCTTCATGAGAATGATCCCCGGGTGCTCGCGGTGGAGCTCCCGGACAAATGCCTCTCTGCCTCGCAGAGGCATGACTACTCGGCTGCCCCACATCAGACAGTCTGCTTGTAGTGATAGCTCATGCATGCGCCTGTGAAAGGGTTTGAATTCCTCGGGGCAGGCATCACGAGACTCTGCCCAATCACCGGTTAGGACACATCTTTTTACTAAGGATAACGTGGGGTCGCTGGCCGTCCAGGCTCTGATTTGGCGAGCCGTCATGGGCGAACCTGTGGACTCAAAGGCATTGATTGCCATGACTATCTCAGAGTCCTGTTCGTCAGACCTTTCCGTGGTCGCCAGGGGTAGCCTGCTGAGCGCGTCGGCACAGTTGTCTGTGCCTGGACTGTGCTTTACGTAACATAAGAACATAAGAATTAGGAACAGGAGTAGCCCCTCGAGCCTGCTCCGCCATTCAACAAGATCATGGCTGATCTGGCCATGGACTCAGCTCCACTTACCTGCCCGCTCTCCGTAACCCTTAATTCCCTTATTGGTTAAGTCGTAGGATACCAGCATGAGTGCCCACCGTTGATTTCGCGCCGAGGCGTTGGCGTTTATTGCCTTGCTCTCGGATAGGAGGGATGTGAGGGGCTTGTGGTCGGTTTCTAACGCGAACTTGGCCCCGAAAAGGTATTGGTGCATCTTTTTGACACCGTACACGCACGCGAGCGCCTCCTTCTCTACCATTCCGTAACCGCGCTCCGCCCGCGAAAGTGGCCTGGAGGCATAAGCTATGGGTTGTAATTTACCCGCACTATTGACATGTTGCAAAACGCACCCAACCCCATACGCTGACGCATCGCATGTGAGAACTAGCTTTTTACCTGGGTCAAAGAAAGCCAAAACACTGTTGGAACACAGAAGGTTGCGTGCCTTATTGAAGGCGCGTTCCTGGGCGTCCTCCCCAAACCAATCGCACCCCTTCCTGAGTAGCACGTGGAAAGGCTCCAGCAGCGTGCTTAAGTTCTGCATAAAGTTCCCAAAGTAATTGAGTAGCCCGAGAAAGGCGCGCAGTTCTGAGACATTCCGGGGTCTGGGTGCCAGGCGAATTGCTTCTGTTTTGGACTCTGTTGGGCAGATTCCATCAGCGGCAATCCTTCTGCCCAAAAATTCAACCTCGGGTGCGAGAAACAGGCACTTGGATTTCTTGACTCGTAGGCCTACCCGATCCAACCGCTTTAGTACTTCCTCCAAATTACGGAGATGGGAGTCGGTGTCCCTGCCCGTGATAACTATGTCGTCTTGAAATACAACCGTCCCCGGGATGGACTTGAGCAGGTTCTCCATGTTGCGCTGGAATATGGCAGCTGCCGACCTGATGCCGAATGGGCATCGATTGTACATGAAAAGGCCTCGATGTGTGTTGATGGTGGTGAGTAGCTTGGATTCCTCGGTCAATTCTTGCGTCATATATGCAGATGTGAGGTCTAGTTTTGAGAAAAGTTTACCTCCAGCCAATGTGGCAAATAAGTCCTCTGCTCTGGGCAGCGGGTACTGGTCCTGTAGGGAGACTCTGTTTATGGTAGATTTGTAGTCCCCACAGGTTCGCACGGATCCATCAGGCTTCATGACTGGGACGATGGGACTTGCCCAGTCGCTAAATTCCACAGGTGATATAATGCCTTCCCGCAGAAGCCTGTCTAGTTTGTGTTCAATCTTCTCCCTCATCACATAGGGTACAACTCTGGCCTTGTGATGGACCGGTCTAGCATTCTGTGTGATGTAGATTTTGACTTTGGCCCCTTCGAAAGTGCCCACACCTGGCTGAAAGAGATGTTCAAATTGCTTTATAACTGTTGAGCAGGAGGTCTGTTCCTCTCATGACATGGCATGGATATCATCCCATTTCCAGTTTAGTTTTGCCAGCCAGCTTCTCCCCAGCAGTGCTGGGGGGTCTCCGGGGACAATCCACAGGGGAAGTCAGTTCACTGTCCCTTTGTGTGTGACAGAGAGCATGGCGCTGCCAAGAACTGGTACGATTTCTTTGGTATAGGTCCTTAGTTTGGTGTCGACCCTTGTGAGTTTTGGTCTGTCTCTTTTATGCGGCCACAGTTGTTCAAATTGTTGAGCGCCCATGAGAGATCGACTCGCTCCCGTATCCAGCTCCATGTTGACAGATATCCCATTGAGTAGGACCCTCATCATTATAGGAGGCGTCCTGTTGTAGGAGCAGTGGCCATTGATCATGTTGTCCCGCTGTACATCGGTGTCCCGGGTACTGTCCCCACCGTCTTCTGGTCCGCTTTCCGACCCATCTGATTCGTATACCAGCCAAGCTGCCATTTTTTTGCACATGCGGGCCAAATGCCCTGTATATTCACAATTCCTGCAAACAGCCTGCTGAAATCGACATCCCCTTGATGAGTGCCCTCCCCCACACTTCCAGCACAGACTGCTTGCAAAGAATGAGCTGCGTCTGGCTGATCTCTCTTGAGCTTCTCTCAGTTTGTCATTGATTGCTCACATTGTGGATTGATGAGGTGTGAACGGCCGTTCCTGTGGCCCTTGATGGCTTCTGGCGCCACTGCCTGCTGTCGAGAGCCTGTTCTCCCGGTTTTGACTGTGTGTGGGGGTAGCAGCTTGTTTAATGCTGTGAACTTCTTGTTCCGATATTTCGTTAGTTGTCGTACCTGCATTGTAAATCAACCTCGTTTCTTCTTCCCCTACCAAGAATGTCTGTGCAACCAGTGCTGCTGCCTCTAAGGTCAGGTTCTTGGTCTCTACGAGCTTTCGGAATATGCCTGCATGGCCTATTTCTTCAATGAAAAAGTCTCTCAGCATTTCTCTCTTCAGTTCATCGGAGAACTCACATAAACTAGCCAACCTCCGAAGTTCCGCCACGAAGTCGGGTATGCTCTGGCCCACACAGTGTCTGTAGTTGTCGAACCTGTGTCTGGCCATGTGTAGGCTGCTCGCTGGCTCTTACCAGTGTGCTCAATTCTCAAACGACTTGCTTGCTGATTTCTTGGGTGCCAACAGATCCTTCATTAAAGCATATGTTTTCAAGCCACAGCTGGTCAAGAGATGGGCTCTTCTCTTGTCTGCTTTGTTGTCTCCGAATCAGTCTTTGGTTACAAAGCTTTGCTGGAGCCTTTCTATAAAGTCCTCCCAATTGTCTCCAGCATTGTACTTTTCATCTGATCCGTTGTTCGCCATTCTGTGGATTCTGTAATCCCGTAACTCGTCGCCACTGTAAAGTCCTGTCCCCTCAGTACAGATTCACACGAGGCATGTAGTGAAGTCAAGGTCACTCTGGACCTGCACCTTTATTTCACAGCTCTTGAATGCTGCACTTGCCTGAGACCTGTCCTTATATACCTGTCTCTTGCAAGTGCACCCCTGGTGGTAAGGTATGCTGGTGGTTACAGGTCATATCTTATTACAGTCATGTGTAGCATGTTAGGATACAGTTATATATAATAATGTAAGATACATGACAGTAACAAACTTTTCAGGGCAGTCGAATCTGAGGAGGACGCTCCATAATCCCTCACGGTTGGCAGTTTCTAAGGCTTTTTTGAGGTCGGAGAAGGCCATGTACAGGGGTTGGTCCCTGCATTTCTCTTGTATCTGCCGTGCGGTGAAGATCATGTCCATTGTGCCCCTTATTGGGCAGAATCCGCATTGCGACTCTGGGAGGAGCTGTTCAGCCACAGGAAGAAGGCGATTCAGGAGGATTCTTGCGATGACTTTCCTGGTGGTTGACAGCAGGGAGATTCCTCTGTAGTTATCGTCGTCGGACTTGTCACCTTTCTTGAAGATAGTCACGATTACAGCATCTCTGAGATCTCCTGGCATGATCTCCTCCTTCCAGATAAGAGAGATGAAGTCATGGATCCGCGCCAGTAGTGCTTCTCCGCCGTGTTTTAGTGCTTCGGCGGGGAGTCCATCTGCTCCTGATGACTTGTTGTTCTTCAGTTGTCGGATGGACTTTTCAACCCCGTGCCAGGCTGGGGTTGTGCTGAGATGGTGGCGGGTGGCATGCTGTGGGATGAAGTCAAGTGGAGTTGAAGTGGATTAAAGTGCTCTACCATTGGCTATCTGGTCTATCGAACAGAAAGCGGAGACTCTTTCCAAACAGCAGTTATGGTTAGTGACTGATAGCATGCTGCAAAGGAGAACTCTGTTTCACCTTCTCATGCTGTCACACAAAAAGGGTCTCACCTTTCGTCCCTAATCTATGACACTGTTCACTCATACAGCACTAAAACGCTTCAATTCATTGTGCTTTGTCGGTCACTGTCAGCCATCTCCCACCCACAATATGCTCAAAGCAGCCTGATGTTTGTTTTATCCTGAAACGTCAAAGAAGGGATTGAGCTAGCCAATGGGAATGTTTAATAGATTTCGAAATGATAGATAACAGAAGGTGGTCAACTGTTGCAAAATTGATAGATAAATGGTAGTCTTAGCATTGTGCTCCCAGCTGAACGTACTTCAAAGAACAAGTGAGAGCCACAAAAGTATCGTGACCTTATGGTATTCTTACCTGATTATTATTTTTACATGAAAGGCACTCAGCCTTATTATTCAAAGAATGGGAGTGCTCCTGAATCGTAAAACTGATCAGAAAGATAATAAAAGTCAAATAAAAGCCAAATTTAAAGGACTTGAATCCTGTAATTGCTTGTAATTTAGCAATGTTATCACATGTTTAAAGGGGCAGAGCATTCCAGATTCTAGAACTTGTATATTGAAATGGCATAAGTGCAGACATAACATCTAGAAACATTCAGTTTCTTTTTTTAGGTCAACAATATACTAAATACTATTTTAGTGACTGGCACTAATAATGGTTATTATCCCCTCGTTAAAGTTTGGGGTTGTTTTACAGAAGTAGACATTGGACTGAGGAAAACATTGATCAATTGCCAGATTTGACTGGGCCTCATCAAGTTGCACCGGGCCTTGCTCTCCTCTGCCAAAACGGCTCATACTTTAGGATCAACCAGCA
Source organism: Pristiophorus japonicus (assembly GCF_044704955.1). Classification (NCBI taxonomy): domain Eukaryota; kingdom Metazoa; phylum Chordata; class Chondrichthyes; family Pristiophoridae; genus Pristiophorus; species Pristiophorus japonicus. Next base: position 60,437,591 of record NC_091977.1, read on the forward strand.
GTGCAAAGATAACCCCTGGTTCCTTTCCTCTACTGCCAACCGCCTCCTGAGACCTCGTGCTCCGTCCCCTCAACCCTCACTTCAAGTCTGAGCAGCTCGTGGATTGCTACATCACAAAAATAGAGGCGATCCATTCAGCTGCGTCTGCTGCTTTGCCCTTACCCTTGCACACCAAACTAAACCACCCTGACTCTCCAGCAGCTCTCCCATCTCCCCCCAGCTCTATGCAAGATCATCTCATTAAAACCCACCTCCTGCCCTCTGATCCCATTCCCACTAAATTGCTGATCACCCAACTTCCTTCCCTGGCCCCATGCTAGTTGGCATTGTAAGTGGTGCTCTATCCTCAAGCACCATCCCTCTCCCTCCAAATAAACCATCATCACTAATCTCCTCACAAAACCCATCCTCAAGCCCTCTGTCTTTGTAAACTACTGTCCTATCTCCAATCTCTTTTTTTTCCAGGGTCCTTGAATATGTTGTCCACTTCTAGATCTGAGCCCATCTCTCCCATAATACTCTGTTGGAATCTCTCCAATCAGGTTTCCACCCCACCAACAACATTAAAACAGATCACAAACAACATTTTCTGTGACCGTGACTATGGTCCTTGTCCTCCTCAACCTTTCTGCAGCCTTGACATGGTTGACCAGCCTATCCTCCTCCAACCCCACTCCTCCATCGCTTAACTTGGTGAGCAACCCTCGCTTGGTTTCAGTCTTAGATATTTAATCATAACCCCAGCATTGGCTTCTCTTCTCAATCCCCACACCGTAATTTCCAGAGCCTTCCAGTGATCTATCCTTGAACCCCTCCTCTTTCTCATCTATATCTAAATTCACAACTGAGCAGGGTGAGCATGTGTCAATCAAAAGCAGATATGTAAATTTCCATTGAAAAACTGCTAAGGGCATATGGGCCAAAAAATTTGTTCATGCCCAAAAAATGGGGAATGATCCCTGCGCCTGAATGTATAGGCCTGAGGCGCACCTAATATTGAGCCTCATTATCATTTAACTGGCAAGCTGCGGTCACCTAATGGGTGTCTCACTGGAGAAGAGGCCTCGAATTTCAGGCTGCTGCATCTCCAGGTATAGACGTCGGGTCAGTCCTTAACGGGGACTGGGAAAGGGGTGCGATTAGGAGGGGAGTGACCAGGAGGTGGCACCATTGGCAGAAGGGGCCGACCAGGGGAGGGAATGACTGGAACAGGGGTGACTGTGGTGTATGCAGCACACAAATCACTGACTCCACATGGTCTGGTGTTAATCTAACTGCTGTGACCTCTGTCCTTTATTGAACAGCCTCAGAGTGACTCTCAGGTGTGGTGGTCAGCCTTTTATACTGCCTCTTGCAGGTACTTTCAGGTTTCCCACCATAGTGCCCCCTGTGGTGTACCATTGTGCTTATTATACATTTAAGGTATCAGGACGATACACACATCGATACATAACATCTCACTCCCCCCACAGTCCCGAAGCTGTTGCCGGGGCTCTCGACCTTGTTTGTCCAACGGAAGGCAAGTAGGCATAGAGAGTGCATTAGTGTGGTACATGTTATCTGGTACAGATGTGCGTCAACAGGTTGCGGGTACACTGAGCAGTTACATTAAATAGTTATTGACTGGTAACGGATCCCTGATTTCCTTATTAGCTCTTATCATTAGTTGTACTTCATATCCATTATTTTACTCAAACACAGTGACCATTCAGCATTAAAATATTAATTCTTATTATAAATCCGCCATCTCACATTAACATAGCTCATTTTAGACTCGCTCTTGCCTTACAGAGGTCCTTTGTGGGGACCACCACGTGGTAAGGCCCTTTTAAGACTGCCGGGCGCATTTCCTTTTTAAGGCGCCATCTTTGATGCAGCAGGATTCCATGAGGCTTCTCCTTGGGCGCCGCCATCTTTGATGCTCTGCTGCTCTGGACACGATGCCGCCGCCATCTTGCTCTCCGTCGCTCCGGATGCCCTCCGCCGCCGCAGCCTCCGCTCCCCTCCGCTGCCACCTGACTTGCCGCCTCTCCTGCGGTCGTCGTCGTTGCTTCTCCGGCGGCCACCATAGCTGCCTCCCCTGCGGCCGTCGTGGCCTCTCCAGCGGCCGCACTTGCCGCCTCCCCTGTGGCCTCCGTAACGGCCTCCCCTGCGGCCGTCGTGGCTGCCGACCACCAGCTGCCCGACTCTCCCTCTGCGTGGGCCCCTCCGATCCACCAGCCATCTTGGATCCCTCGCACCCCGCCCGCAGCGCCTCTCTGCAGGGCTGCTTGCCTGTGGGGGCTGAAGCTGCAGGATCTCTGGGGCTTGAGGTCCAGGGCTGGGGCTTGCTCTGCTTGCCTGTGGGTGGATTGAGGCTGCAGCTCCAGCTCGGTCGGCGCTGCTCTCTGGGGACCTGGGGCACGGCAACACCCCGGGGAGCAGCAGCCTGTGGAGTGGTGAAGTCTTCCCAGCTCCCACGGACCGTCCCCATCCACCTCCGGCCGAGGAGTGTCAGCCCCTCGCCTGCAACGACCCACAAAGGTAAACCGTGCGTCTCGTCCCTGTGGGATACCTGCACCTCCGCTCTGCCAACAGGTATTAGTTCCCTGGTGTAGGTACGCAGCTTCGCCGTGACCGGGACCAGCTTGGGTCGTGCAGCTGGGTTAATCCACAGTTTATCAAAAGTTGTCTGACTCATCAATGACAGACCCGAGCCTGTGTCCACTTCCATACTCACAGAGACTCCGTTGATTTTTACTTCCATTATCACTGGGGGCGAATCGTCGGTGCACGTATACAGTCCCAACACCTCATCTTCTTCTGCCTGCTCCTCACTGAACAGTAGATCATCCCCCATCTCCTCAGCCACATGGTGAGTCTGATTTCTTTTACACATACGCTGAAGGTGGCCTTTCGTGTGGCAGGTATTGCATGTGTACTCCGCAAACCTGCACCGGTGAGCCCCATGGCTTCCTCCACAACGCCAGCATGATGATGCTTGATTGGCCCCCCTCAGCGGACTCTGAGTTCCAGGACCCCGAGGTCCGTGCTCTCTGCCCCGGGCAGAGCCACGTTCTGCAGTTTTGTCCGTGGTGGCCGCTATCCTGTGAACAGTGCCTGCCGGGTTCGAGACTGTGTGGATTATTTGCTTGGTGCTGCAAGTCGAGGTCATATGTGCCCAGCTGATGGCGATGGCCTTTGTCAGAGTGACTGTGGGTTCCGTGGCTAGCAGCTTGTGAAGGAGGCCCTCATGGCCAATCCCCATGACGAAAACATCCCGCAACGCCTCGTCAAGGTGTGCGCCAAAATCACATGGCGCCGCGAGTCTCCTGAGGTCCGCAGCATATTTGGTGACATCCTGGCCCTCAGGTCTGCAGTGATGGTAAAATTTGTATCTGGCCGTAAGGATGCTCTCCTTCGGTTTCAACTGGTCACGAATGAGTTCAGTCAGCTCCTCGTATAACTTGTCCCTGGCGCTCCCGGGTGCCAGCAAATCCCTGACGAGACAGTAAACCTCATCTCCACAACTGGAGAGCAATATCGCCTTACGCTTCTCTCTCATTGCATATGTGTCCTCCGTCAGGTCGTTTGCTGTGAAGCAGTACTCGAGCCTTTCCACAAAGGCCTCCCAATCATTGCCCACGGTAAAATCCTTTAGCGAGCCCAGAGTAGCCATGGTTGCGTGGAGTTCGTCCGCTTCCTTGTCGCCAATGTGGTGTATGCAGCACACAAATCACTGACTCCACACGGTCTGGTGTTAATCTAACTGCTGTGACCTTCATCCTTTATTGAACAGCCTCAGAGTGACTCTCAGGTGTGATGGTCAGCCTTTTAGACTGCCGCTTGCAGGTACTTTCAGGTTTCCCACCACAGCGCCCTCTGTGGTGTACCATTGTGCTTATTATACATTTAAGGTACCAGAACGATACACACATCAATACATAACAGTGACTGTGAGGGCGACAATTGGAAAAGGGGTGATTGGAAGGGAGGGTAATGGTCACCGGGATCAGGAAGGGTGGCGGCGGCAATCAGTGGAGCAATGTCACGATCAGAGGGGGGGGGGTCGGGGGGAGTGAGCTGTGGCCAGCAGTTTTAATATGGGGTCGGAAAAGCATTCCTGCTCCTCCCATGTCCACATTCAGGTAAGTATTTTTAACAAACGCATGCTGGAGAACAGTTTGTGCTAAATTGAAATGATGCTGCAGTAATGAATGTCAGTTGAAATTAAACCGTTTACTCCTCAACTCCACTAATAAATCGTGCACCAGACAAATTATTGTAATCAGTGCTTCTGCCTGGAATGCAGTCAGATGGCATATCCCTAATTTGACAGCATCTGACAATAAAGGATTCCTCAAAGCTCCTCAAATAGCATCTGTGAGAGCATTCCATTAAATGTCTTTGTATGCTAATACATATTTCCGTTTCCACTCCTGTCATTCTGTGTCAGATTTTCAATTACTTAAATTAATTGATTTTAATTTACTGCTACTAATTTTAATTAGTTGTCGAGATGTGGGGGTCATCTGGCAAGGCCAGCATATATTACCCATCCCTAATTGGCCTTGAAGATTCTTCTTGAAACGCTGCAGTCTGTGAGGTGTAGGTACTCCTATAATGCTGTTAGGGAGTTAGGTCCAGGATTTTGATTCCAGTGACGATGAAGGAACAGCAATATATGTGCATATATAAATTATACATTAAACCTCACTGAGATTCACCCAGGTGGTTTTGCTGTTGCAGGATTAAAATTTTAATATTGGGCCCAACATTGCCCAAGCCGTTTTTTCGGCGCACTGACCTGAAGCGCGGCGACTTTGCGCGCTGGAAAGGGCGCCAGAAAAAAGGGGTCGCATCCTGGCCACTCTTCAGAGTTCCCGGAGTTGTGGTGTGGCATGCAGACTGAAGGGGAGGGGGGGCGGTGGAGAAACAGACCAGCACAGAAAGCAGTGATGACTGCGCGCATGCTCCTTCCCTCCCAGCGCGTCCTGTGGGCTGTGAGCAGGACCCGATGCTCGCCGCACCCTATCCCCGGCCGGCCTGCTGAGTTCCCGGGCGAGGTAGGTCTTCGGTTCTATTATTTATTTAGTGGCTGTGCTTGAGACTTTTGATTGGGGGGCGGGGTGGGGAGGAGAGTTTTGGGGGGTGGGGGAGGAGGAGAGCTTTGTAGGGGGGAGGGGGGGAGAGAAAGAGTGTATGGGGGGGGAGAGAAAGAGTGTGGGGGGGGGAGGAGGAGAAAGAGTGTTTTGTGGTGGGGGGAGAGCAAGAATGTTTTGTATACCAGCATCTCTCTCTCTCTCTCTCTCTCTCTCTGGCTACCCCGCCCCCCCCCCCCCAGCCCACGCGCCCCCCCACCCCCGTGACATCGCGGCCAGCAGCTCGCATTTCTCCAGTAGGATTTACTTCATTTTTATTAGTATTTTAATTGTTTGAGCTTTTCCTTGCAATGTTTAGTGCTTGGTTGTTGAGGTTCTCTCCAGTTCCCTTCCCTCCCCTATCCCTGCCCTAATGTCTGCCGAATGTGCGTTGTTTTTTCTTCACTGCCAGCAAGGTTTATCAGAGCTGGCCACATACGCTGACCAAAGTCGATTTGGAGTAAGTTTTTACTGGCCAAGGTGGCATAAATGGCCAAAACTGGCGTAAGTGTCTGGGAATGCCCCCTTTTGAAAACAAAAAATTGACCTAAAAACAATCATACCTAACTGACTTACTTTGGTGCAAATTTTAGGGGAAAATGGCATTTTTTAACTTACGCCAGAAAAAACAACATACTCCAAAAAAATTGATGCAAGTCATGGCCAAAATTAGCCCATTGATCCAACTAGAAATGAGAGAGTATACATATCAGCAAAAGATGAACAAGCCTCTTTTCTCTTGGAAATTGAAGGCTGAGGGGTGACCGAGTAGAGATCATTAAAATTCTGAAGGGTTTTGATAGAGTGGAAGAGCATAACTAGAGGCCATCAATAGTCAACAAGAAATCCAATAGGGAATTCAGAAGAAACTTCTTTACCCAAAGAGTGGTGAGAATGTGGAACGAATAGTGGTTGAAACGAATAGTATAGATGCATTTAAGGGGAGGCTAGACACTCATATGAGGCAGAATGGACTAGAGGGTTATGCAGATAGATTTAGATGAGGAAAGACGGGAGGAGGCTTGTGTGGTGCATAAATGCTGGCATAGACTGTTTGGGCCGAATAGCTTGTTACTGTGCCATATATCCTATGTAATCAACTATTTCCAAATACAAACATTTATTTATATCACTAACAGTTTTGTTTGTTGCTGCCCCCAAACGGGGCGCAACGCAATTTTGACCTGATTGAAATACAAATACGGTGGACTCAATTTTCCCCAAAGCTTTTTTTTGCCGTACTTGAAGAGTTACGCCCGTTTTTTGCGGGGCCCAAGTACACCCAAAAAAATCATGCAAGTTTCCCCGTTGGATTTCTTCATTTTGCCGCAGCCTAACCTGTCCTTTAGTTTTGGAGGTGGAGCCTTGATCTGCACCAAAAAGGTCGGGTTGCCACGGTAACCAGGGACACAATGCGGGCTGAGGCTGGAACGTGAAACATACAGCCAGCTTGCAACACATTAAAACACTTTGCATCAACTTAAAAACACATTAAAATATACTGCAACTTACCTCCCGATGCCGGTGCCGATCCCCACCCCTATCCCAGGCCGAAGGGCCTGCTGATCTGCTTCCCCCGCCTCCCATTCCCCCGTCTGACCCTAGCCCCGAGTGCCTTGCTAGTCTGCTTCCCTAGCCCGCCCCGAGCCCCAACTGTCTTGCCAGTCCCGCTCTCCCCTCCACCCCCCCGCTCAGCCCCAGCCCCGAGTGCTTTGCTGGTCCAACCCCCACCCCTCCCACCCCCAGCCCCGAACCCTGTGCCAGTGCTGGTCTAGCTCCCCCGCCCCTAGCCCTAGTTGAAGGGCTTGCTGGTCTGCTACCCTAGCCTGCCCCTCCCAGCCCCAAGTGCCTTGCCGGTCCTGCTCCCCCCCACCCCCACCCCCGCCCAGCCCCGAGTGCTTTGCTGATCCTGCCCCTAGCCCAGGCCAAGTGGCCTCCTAGGTCGGATGGCCTCCTCCCTCCCGGTCTCCGCACCTAACTATACGTGAAAGGCTTCCCCCCACCACCCCCTCGCTCTCCCCCTCTCTCTCACCTTTCCTGCTGCTGCTGTCCGGGCATCTGCTGCACTTACCTGCGATGATTTCCTGACCTGCGCCGATTTCTTTAACTCTCCGGAAGGTTTTTCTGCAGAGGCCACATCCGCTGGCCTAAGAAGAACTGGAGTAACTCTCAGTTGGTCAAACTTCCCTAAATGGCCAGAATTTGCGGAGGTGGCAGATTACGCTCCCTTTGGCTGAAAAAAAACTTACCTAAAAAAATCATAACTAATTGAGTTACACTGGTGCAAATTGATTGGGGAAACTGTTTTTTTAACTTAGGCCAAAAAAAGCTGCTGATCCAAAAGAACTGCGCAAATCACTGGGGAAAATTGAGCCCACCGGTGAGCGTAACCAGAAAAAAGCCTATTCTGTTGCAAACTGACAACAAATTTGATCTTGATTTTACTTTCTCCACTGACAGTCTTTGCAAGTACTGTTAAGTGTGTTTTCTCACAGCAATAGTATCTGAGGAGAATAAAATCTTTGTGACATCGTTTGTAAATGGGTCAGTATTTAAAGTCACCAGAGGAACAATCTGTTTAATCCCTTAATGCCAAGCCCATCAAACTCAGAACTGAAAGTGGAATCACTCAATTTTACATTATTGAATGTAAAGGGAACTGGATGCCTCACGAGGTTAACACAAATGAGTACTTTTCACGAAGAGGTACAAATGAGCACCTCTGACAAAAAGTCATCGACATGAACTGTTGGGGGAGTTTTGCGGGGGGTCAGCGGACGTGCTTGGTGGTGGGTCGGGTGGGAAGATGTTTTTTTTTGACAGTGGTCGGGACCCCACTTTCAGTTCAGAGTTTGATGGGCTTGGCCAATATTTATCCCTCAATCAACACAACAAAAACAGATTATCTAGTCATTATCACATTGCTGTTTGTGGGAGTTTGCTTGTGCCCAAGTTGACTAGCGCGTTTCCCACATTACAACAGTGACGTGGGCCGCCACTAGCAGGGCGTCAGTTAGGGCGGGACGGAGTGTCCGCAGCTGTCAGTCATCAGCAGCACGCTGGCGCGTCATAACGTCTCTCCCCTTCAGTTAAAGGGGAGGGCCGCTGCGAACTCTGCTGATATTTTAGTTAGGTCCATTGGGCTACCAGGGAGGATTTCGGCCGAGCCAGCAGCCTGCCACCCGAGAGGCGGCCTGGTCAAATCCGGGGGCATAATTGTCGAGCTGACCTGGCAATCAGCAGACAAAAAAAAAATAACATGGCAGCCACGACAGTGCGCCCTCCCATTTAAGGGCGGCTATGCCACCATTTCACACAGAGTGCACTGACAGCGAAAGCTGTCGGGGGCCACCGGCCAGCGGCAGGGCCTCTCCCGCGGGACAATTTCGGGTAAGGTGCAATTTTGCAAGGGCAATCTCGCGAGGGGGGGGGGGGGGTCCCCACCAGATGGTAAACGGTCGGTGCGTGCATGCCACGGCTTGAAAATGGGCAGAGCGGTCCTGATCACCGCTCTGCTCCTGAGGTAAGGTCATTTCTAAAATGGCAGCCCCTCCACAGAGATTCAGTGGCCACTCTGCACCACCCTGTGGCCACCGCTTTCCGGCGGCCAGGGGCCTTATCGGGTGGGACAATTTCAGCCCCAAGAAGTCTTACTGCAATTATACAGGTCCTTGGTGAGACCACACCCGGAGTACTGTATACAGTTTTGGCCTTAGAGGGAGTGCAACAAAGGTTCACTGGACTGATTCCTGGGATGGAAGGATTGTCCCATGAGGAGAGATTGAGTAGACTAGGCCTATATTGCCTAGAGTTAGAAGAATGAGAGGTGATTTCATTGAAACGTATAAAATTCTTAAGGGCTTTGACAGGGTAGATGCAAGGAGGTTGTTTCCACTGGCTGGAGAGTCTAGAACTAGGGGTCACAGTCTCAGAATAAGGGGTCGGCCATTTAGGACTGAAATGAGGAGGAATTTCCTCACTCAAAGGGTTGTGAATCTTTGGAATTCTCTACCCCAGAGGGCTGTGGATGCTCAGTAGTTGAGTATATTCAAGGCGGAGATTGATAGATTTTTGGATATAAGGGATACAGGGATAGTGCGTGAAGGTGGAGTTGAGGTAGATCATCCATAATCTTTTTGAATGGCGGAGTAGGCTCAAGGGACTGAATGGCCTACTCCTGCTCCTAATTTTTGTGTTCTTATTTTCTGTATCATTAATAAATCTATGAACGCTTCACCTTAATGATTCAGAACCTTATCGATTATGAGGAAAGATGGAGGGGCCGAAATTGCCCTCCGCCTCAAACGAGACAGACATTTCGAAATAAATGATTATTCTCCACCCCAATCCATGAGAATAGATGGAAATTGGCACCTTTACATTTTTTAATTTGTCCGGGCGGTGTTTTGGGCGGTTGAGGGGCGGAAGTGGATGAGGAGCGGGGCGGAAGGCGGGCAGTGTCATCAGCGCCATGCTGATGTGTAGCAACGTCCCTCCCCTTCAGTTAAAGGGGAGAGCCACTGCGAGCTCTGCAGCCACTTTAATGGCGCCAGGAGGGTTTTGGCCGGGCCGAACTTCAGAGTCGGCCGACAATTAAATAAAATGGCGGCCGCGGCAGAGCGCCCTCCCCTTTAAGGGCGGATGCGCCTCCCAGCCACCGGCAGCTTCCTGCCGGAAAAAGCTGTCGGGGGCACTGAGCGGCGCGCTTCGCTCCCGCGGGGCAATTTCCCTTGCGGGGCGGTAAGGGGTCGGCACGTGCTTGACGGGGCGGGAACACAGGTGGGGTGGAAAACCGTTTCTGCCACTCCCGGCTCGGGGGCAATTTCTGGTGGGTCGGCCCTTCCGCCTGTCCCGGTCGGAAAGGCCTTACCGCCCTTGGACCTTAAGGAGGGGGGCAATTTCAGCCCCGGAATGTCGAATAATCAATATAAACATCCCTAACAGATCCGCTAACAACGGATGGCTTGTGGATGACAAGGTGTACCCCCTGGATAAGGATTCCCCAAAAAGTTGCAAGAACAGACATAAGAACATAAGGAATAGGAGCAGGAGTAGGCCATACGGCCACTCGAGCCCATTTAATACGATTATGGCTGATCTGATCATGGATTCAGGTCCACTTCCCTGTCCGCTCCCCGTAACCCTTTATTCCCTTATCGGTCAGGCAGTGGGACATTCCGAGGTTGTGAAAATCACTATTTAAATGCAAGTTCTTCTTTCTCCTCCTTTTAGTGAATGCTAATGAGCTACCAGCAGCGTGGGAGAGTGTACATGTGGAAGGCCTGGTTAGTCTTCCACCTTAGTCATACCACGGTGGAAGATTAAGCACACGATTTGTCACACGGAAACCTGGTGGAAGTGGACCTCACCCCAGAACCCCTTCCAAAACTCTCGCTATGTTCGTTTTAAGGCACAACCTCACGAAAAATGGCAAGTAGGTTGAGGCCCATTGTGCAGATGTGGGCTGAGTAGGATTCCAGCATTCAGCTGTCAGGCCTGGTTCTAGACATAGCTGGAAATCTCCAGCAGGTCAGATTTAAATACCTCCACATAGACATAAAAAGAACAGCCCAAAGCCGAGGAGGGCGTGCAGGAAGGTTGAACCTGCAGGCTGTTAAATGTCATCCCTATTCATGGAATGAATGAGCTTAAATGTGCTAAAAAGTAAATCTCATGCAAGGACACGCACGGGTTATAACTCATGCGTATCAATCACTAGAAAAGAAGAGAAAAATCTTATATTCTGATGCAGACAATGCTGCGGCAATCTGATCATTTTTGACAACGGAGCTCACATTTGCATTAAATTCACAAGATTACAAAATAATTCTGGATGATTAAGGCCCATCAGCCTATCTTATTTCATCCCCCCAGAGAGATCCGAACATTCACCCATTGTAGCATTCAATTGTTCCTGAAATGATTCCAGAGTTTACGCCTCCGCTATTCTATCTGGAAGTTTATTCCATAAGTTGATCACTCTTTGCTGGAAGAAGAATTTCCTGATGTACATTGTAGTAGTGTAAACCCCATGTCCCCGTGCCCTACTCTTCTGAGCTGGCATCATCATCATCATCATCATCATAGGCAGCCCCTCGGAATCGAGGAAGACTTGCTTCCACTCCTGAAGTGAGTTCTTTGGTGGCTGAACAGTCCAATACGAGAGCCACAGACCCTGTCACAGGTGGGACAGACATTCGCCGAGGGAAGGGGTGGGTGGGACTGGTTTGCTGCATGCTCCTTCCGCTGCCTGCGCTTGATCTCTTCACACTCTCGGCGTTGAGATTCGAAGAGCTCAATGCCCTCCTGGATACACTTTCTCCACCTAGGGGCGGTCTTCAACCAGGGACTCCTAGGTGTCAATGGTGATGTTGCACTTTACCAGGGAGGCTTTGAGGGTGTCCTTGTAACGTTTCCACTGCCCACCTTTGGCTCATTTGCCGTGAAGGAGCTCAGCCTCAGAATGTGCGCAGACGCAGGCGTCGTCCGCGTACTGTACCTCAAGTTGCTGGAGGTATATCACCAACGATGTCTCCACAAGACCCTGTGCGGCGAGGACAGGCTGGTGGAGGATCTTTGTCTTATGGATGTTAAGCGTAAGGCTCATGCTTTCACATGCCTTAGTGAATACATCGACTATATCCAGTGGGGAGCTTGTTGACTGTGAGGTGGAGCATGGCAGCGAGGAAGATTGAGAAGAGGGTTGGAGCGATGACGCAGCTCTGTTTGACCCCGGTCCGGACGTGGGTTGGGTCTGTAACGGATCCGTTGGTAAGGATCACGGCCTGCATGTCGTCATGGAGCAGGCGAAGGATGTTGACAAACTTTTGGGGGCATCCGAAATGGGCAGCAAGGACACCCCTGTATGATTGCAAAATTCGTGGGAGCGCCCCCCCCGCCCCAGTGTTTGGACTCATTGGAAAGGGAATTTAATTTGGAACTGTCAACCAGAACGTTTGGGATCCTAAAGTGCACCGGGAAGAAACTATGAGTTTGAATTGAATTTGGGATTTTACATGGCAGATTGGGTCCGTGTGGGAAGGGCTGAAAAATAAAGGATAACTATCCTTCAAAAGAAACCAGTTTTGGGTATTGAAGCTGTCTGGGGTATTGAAGCTAAACGAATCATCTGGGGAATTGTATAAACTCGAAAACCCTTCTCCCCAGGAGACATTAACATAGCAACAATCAACCCAGAAATAGCCAGCCATCACTCTGAGCAGGAAACCCATCCAGCGCATACATAATATTAATGGCCCATCCAACCCGCATGGAAACCCAGGCCTAGGCAGACATTGCAAATACCAAAACTAATTTTTGCTGATCAAGAAACAAATTCAAGAGATCAACACATCAGAGACAGGTTAACATTAATGGGCTGGCCAAAATATGACTAAGAGAAATCAAGCCCGCCAAAAATTAAACAAAGAATCGGGGCTGATTTGGCGCAAAGAACAGCTCCCAAAGTATAACTGGGGCCGTGCTTTAACGAAGTTTATGCATAGCATCATAGAGCATCAAGAAGGGAGAAAGGAGAGAGAGACCACTGCAGCAGTTTTAACAAGCCTTTACAGCCTCATCGACACTCCCGGGGCCATACTGCCCTGCTACCGAAAAGGAGAAGGAAGAACATCATCACGGTAGAAAGCAGCCCCAATAACTTCGGACATCACCATCATGGTAACAACTGACCACAGCCAACGTGGTAACATCAAAAAGCACCGCGATCGACCAATTCCAAAACCAAAGCTCCTCAAAAGAAACCGAAGATTTGAAAGTTTCCACACTACAATCTGATCCTAGCTACAAACAGGTGAAACATTACCTAAAAAGACTTTAAAACCTATTTCTAACTGAAGAAAGTGGGTACTCACCCCATAAGTCCAATACGCGCCCTACCGCATCAGCGGACACCACCCAACTAAAGGCTACGAGTCAGAAGTCCTCTGCAACGTTCGGGGTACAGCAAGCAGAACCTACAGAGTCCAGCTAACCCCGAAATCGCGAACCACCGCCAACAGATAATAAAGGATTGGTGAGCATAATCCCTGTCTGCCCTGGAGTTTAACCTAGTCAGAGTTAGGCATTGGGAGGTGGGAGGTGCAGTATTTTCTGTAACCCCTTTTGAATGTGTGGTGAAGTGTTTTTATTTTACTTATTTCAAGCTTGACATTGTACTTTTCTTGTCTATAATAAAATTGAAGTTTTTTGCACCAAAACAGTTGTCTCTTGCACTTTGTCACATCCCCAAAATAAATCCAAAGTCTAGAACCCAGGGAGTGGGAGCAATTCGAACCGCTCAGAAGGTCAGAGGTGAACCTGACCCCACACACCATCCCCTACACCCTTGGCCTGCGCACCACCTCGCGCCCCAAAGCCTGCGCGATCTTTGCATGTTGGGACTGGTCTGCACTATTTACCAGGCGGCCTGAGGAGGGGAACGGTGGTGAGTTTCCCGTCAGGCCCAACCCAGCGGAGAAGAGGATCGAGGGCCAGAAGAGGAGTTCCCAAAAAAGTATGTTTAAAAATTGATTTTTACTTTTCCTGATGGGCCCGACAGAGTTGGAGTACACCACAGAGAAATCTTAGCCCCTGCCCCCATGATCTCATTCCCTTCCCGCAATCCCAGGGACCCCTGCATGCTGGCCTGGCAGCCGATCCCACCATTTAGCTGGTGTTGCTGGACAACCTATATTAACGACTTGGAAGAAGGAACTGAGTGTGACGTAGCCAAGTTTGCTGACGATACAAAAATGGGAAGAAAAGCAATGTGTGAGGAGGACACAAAACAGCTGCAAAAGGACATAGACAGGCTAAGTGAGTGGATAAAAATTTGGCAGATGGAGTATAATGTTGGAAAGTGTGAGGTCATGCAGTTTGGCAGAAAAAAATCAAAGAGCAAGTTATTATTTAAATAGAGAAAGATTGCAAAGTGCCGCAGAACAGCGGGACCTGGGGGTACTTGTGCATGAAATGCAAGAGGATAGTATGCAGGTACAGCAAGTGACCAGGAAGGCCAATGGTATCTTGGCCTTTATTGCAAAGGGGATGGAGTATAAAAGCAGGGAAGTCTTGCTACAGTTATACAGGATATTGGTGAGGACACACCTGGAATACTGCGTGCAGTTTTGGTTTCTGTTATGTTTGTAATGTACTTATGAATGACTCCATGAGGCAATGTGTTGTACTCAAACTGTAGTAACCTTGGTTCTTTATTCGTAACTCTCGAGTGAAGCACAAGCATGGTGAGCAGCCTTTTATACTGGACCCTACACACCTATGCAGATAACCCTCAGGTCTCCTATTGCAGTGCCCTCTGGTGGACAGCCTCTGCCACAGGGGCAGGAAACCCCGGTCTCCACCAGTTGCACCCTCTAGTGGCGCCAACATAGTATATACACAGTGTAAACCTTATTGAAAGTACAGCAGATAACAAGTCTCCACCTTATGCAATATACAATGACTACACAGAGAGTATATCTATAGTCTGCATATATAACATCACTCTCCCCCAAGTCCTTTGTGCTGATATCTTTGCATTATATGCTCTGGCTTAGCTCTCCCCAGACTTAAGTGCCAATAGCCCTTGCACCTTGGCTGTGCTTTGGCTTGGCTCTCTCCCTGTTAACCCCCAAGTCCTTTTGCCACAACGTTGGGTAATGGTTACCAGTTTGGATGGTTTGATGATGCAGTGGAGGTTCCAGTGGTTTTCTGGGTGTGATCCATGTGTTTGTCATGGCAACCATTTCCCCCCATCCCCCCACAGCAAGATCATGCAGCAGGCCCGTTACATTAACATACAGGATCAGACACAGTGCAAGTACAAAGAAAGGAAGTTACAGTCTGCATCGTGACACCTTGGTTCAGTGACTTACATTCGTTACATTTTACGGTCGTGCGCCTGGATTGGGTAGATTGCATTCTTGGTTCAGTCACGGTCAGTACTGAGGTAGCAGTACAGGTATGCGAGGACGCAGATTCCAGAGCAATCGGACGGGGCCCTAGTCGTCTGATAGCGGCGCTGTGCCCCCTGCTAGCAGGGTGGGCTTGGTTCGCTCACCTTGCCAGGACTCAGGGCCTTTGCCATTGCCTAGTGGTGGGCAGAGCCACAGATGTGTGTGGCCTCCTTGTCCTCCTTTGAGGGCTGCAGAATCTTCTGCCTGCTCTCTAATGGTGTTGGGAACCTGGCTGCTCCAGGTCCCGTTTGGGGAACTCGTTGGTTCTGACCTTTCGCTCCCGGACATGGCCGAGGTAGCGACTGGGTCTGGGGGCTGCACCGTCTCCACCCGGGTGGTGGGCAACGGCAGCTGACTGCGCGTATTGGCACCATTTTCGTTTTCAGGTCTATGGCAAATAGTGCCATCAGGTGCCTGCAGCATGGGATAGACCTGGGGCAGGGTATCAGGATCAGTGCCTTCACCCTCCTGAGGTCGCTGGCCTATAACTTGTGGGGACACCTGGGGCAGGGCATCAGGATCAGCGCCTTTACCCTCCCGAATTCACTCGCTTGCTACTTTTGGGGACACTCTATTCCCGACATCTCGCAACAACATTTTGTTTACAATCTTAATCGGTTCGTTACATAGATTGTCATGTATACAATGTCTCTTTAAGTTCAGTTGGTTGCAGGTCTCCTTTAAGAGAACCCTGCTGGCTTTACCCCAGTCAAATCCTTTGTTAGACACCATGTGTTGGTCCCTCAGCGTTGCACCTCGTGATATGGCCGTGGCCATCTTTTTTTTCAGCCACCCTGCACCTCGCTGCAGCAGGGACGCCATCTTGCCTCTATCCTCGAGGTCGACTGCCTTGATCCTTCTCTCCTGCGATTCTGCCACAAAAGCTGGAAGAGTGCCTGTGAATTCGATCTTCCTCCCCAGGAGTCCTGCCACTGGAGCCGGGAAGGTACTTTTAGGTCGCTCCGGTCGGATCATTGCACAGTTGTGATGGATGGTCTGTGCCTCAGGTGCTGCGCTGGTCTGTTCTCTAGTGCCTGGCCCAAGCGAAGGTGAGGTTTTGCTCTGCCTCTGAGCACGGGGGACATCGATTGCTGGAGTGAAGAGGTCTTCCTATTTCCACTGGATCTTCCCTGTCCACCTTCTTTCGAGTAGCATTGGACCATCGCCTGCAACAATCCACAGAGGTAACTTGTGCACCACGCCATTATGGATTACACTTACATCCGCACTACCAAAGACTGGGATCAGCTCCTTGGTGTAGGTGCGCAACTTTTCCTGTACTGGAACCAGTTCGGGTCGTTTTTCATTCCATAGCCTCTCAAAGGCATCCTGACTCATCACTGACTGGCTCACTCCCGTGTCTACTTCCAAGAAGACTAGAACGCCGTTTATCTCGACTTCCATCTTCAGTGGAGGACAATTGGTGGTGCAGGTATACACTCCATACACTTCTTCTTGGGGCTGAGCCACCTCTCTGGCCAAATCATCATACTCCCCGCTGGATTCAAAATCATCTACCGACTCCTCTGCTAGATGGTGAGTCATATTTCTTTTACACATACGCTGGAGATGGCCCTTCATGTTACAGGCTTTGCATATGTACTCAGCAAACCCACACTGGTGAGCCCTGTGGTTTCCTTCGTAACGCCAACATGGTGCTACTCAATTAGCACCCCTCGGCGAACTCTGAGTCTGTGCTCTCTGCCCTGGGCAGAGCCACTTTCTACAGTCTTGCCTGTGAAAAGCACCATTCTGTGTATATTACTTGCCGGGTTTGAGTCCACAGGATAAATAATTTGCTTGGTGTTGCAGGTCGAGGTCATGAACGCCTGACTGATGCTGATGGCCTTCTGCAGGTTGACTGATGTGTCGGTAGATAATAGCTTGTGAAGGAGGCCCTCGTGGCCAATTCCCATAACGAAGATGTCTCGCAATGCTTTGTTGAGGTGCGTGCCGAAATCACATAGTGCTGCAAGTCTCCTGAGGTTGGCAGCATATTTTGCAATCTCCTGGTCCTCAGGTCTGCGGTGAGTGTAGAATCTTTGCCTGGCCGTGAGGATGCTCTATTTTGGTTTTAGTTGGTCGCGAATTAGTTCAGTCAGCTCATTGTATCTCTTATCCTTGGCCTTCATGGGTGCCAGCAAGTCCCTGACGAGGTGGTAGACCTCGGGCCCACAACTGGTCAGCAGTATAGCCTTGCACTTCTCCGCCAATGTGTCCGTCTCCCCGGCCAGGTCGTTTGCCACAAAATATTGCTCGAGCTTTTCCCAATCATCACCCTCTGCGAAGTCTTTTAGTGTGCCAAAGGTAGCCATAATCGTGTCAAAGTCCGTATTCTCGTCGGCAGTTGTTATGTCTGTAATGCATTTATGAATGACTCCACGAGGCAATGTGTTGTACAAACTGTAGTGACCTTGGTTCTTTATTCATAACTCCAGAGTGAGGCACAAGCATGATGAGCAGCCTTTTATACTAGGCCCTGCACACCTTTGCAGGTGACCCGCAGGTCTCCCACCGCAGTGCCCTCTGGTGGACAGCCTCTGCCACAGGGGCAGGAAACCCCGGTCTCCACCAGTTGCACCCTCTAGTGGTGCCAGCATATTATATACACATTGTAAACCTTATTGAAAGTACATCAGGTAACAAGTCTCCATCTTATGCAACTATACTGTGACTATGCAGAGAGGATATCTATAGTCTGCATATATAATAGCTTCTATATTTATGAAAGGATATACTTGCTTTGGAGGCAGTTCAGAAAAAGTTCACTAGGTTGATTCCGGGGAGAGGGAGTTGACTTATGAGGAAAGGTTAAGTAGGTTGGGCCTATACACATTGGAATTCAGAAGAATTATCGAAACGTATAAGATTATGAGGGGGCTTGACAAGGTGGATGCAGAGAGGATGTTTCCACTGATGGGGAAGACTAGAACTAGAGGGCATGATCTTAGGATAAGGGGCCGCCCATTTAAAACAGAGATGAAGAGAAAATATTTCTTTCAGAGGGTTGTAAATCTGTGGAATTCGTTGTCTCATAGAGCTGTGGAAGCTGGGACATTGAATAAATTCAAGACAGAAATAGACAGTTTCTTAAACGATAAGGGGATAAGGGCTTATGGGGAGTGGGCAGGGAAGTGGACCTGAGTCCATGATCAGATCAGCCATGATCTTATTGAATGGCGGAGCAGGCTCAAGAGGCCGTATGGCCTACTCCTGTTCCTATTTCTTATGTTCCTTAACCCCTGGCCTGTGCAATTTTCCACCAGGGAACAGGTGGGTAGTCAGCCGACAGGATTTAAACAAAGCCCGGGAATTAAAAAACCCCATGTCACATTTCTGGAGCTGCGGGTAGCTGTTCCCTACTCACCCTCCCAAAACTAGCCCAAAATTAGAATCGGGGCCTGCGTCTCACTCCCCCATTCCTTCCTGTCTAATGCAATCCCAAAATTTACATGAAAATTATAATCTGTATAAAGCATTACAAAGGTACAATGTGAAGCCAAAACCACACTGCACTTCACTTTAATGGGTTTTTGTTCCAACTGCCATCAATTTAACATCGCTATTAAAGGAATGCCAATCAGAAAACAAGCGCAGTCAGCGGCAGGAGCGTGCGGAAACCAGACTCCTGCCATCCTTTCCTTCAACGACTGTCTGTCCCACCTGTGTCAGAGACTGTAATTCCCGTATTGGATTGTTCAGTCACCTAAGAACTCACTTCTAGAGTGGAAGCAAGTCTTCCTCAATTTCGAGGGACTGCCTATGATGATGATGAATCAGAAACTACATTCGAATGTGTACAATATATTCTACTGACCAGTGAAGATTGCATAAATCGTAAATTAAATTTGAAAACTCATTAGTCGCAAAATTCGACACGAGTTTTATTGTGATTTTGCTGTGACTTTGGCAGAAAGTCAGTGGAAACCACATGGAAACAGCAGGAACCCAGTTACGTTGGATCTCAGCTGTTTCCTGATTTGACTTGTAAGGGTCTTGTCATGTATGTACATGCTGTTTGTAGCCACCAGATGGTGTTATTGTTGGAGGCCACTGAGCAGCACGCACATGGTGCTGCTCTGGTATAAAAGGCCAGCCATTTTGTGACTCAGGCACTTTGGGTCGTACTAAAACAGAAGCAAGGTGGTACCTTGTTTAGTTAAACAATACTCAGTTTGAGCCGTTATTGCATACATAACATTTGGCGATGAGACTACCTTTGTTTGTAAAATAAGCACGATTGGATTTTTAGAGCAATTCATGGAGGACCGTTTGAACCAATACTTCACGGCCAACAAAATAAAGGGGGTCAACGATGCAGATCAGCGGCGGAACGTGTTCCTCACTGTGTGCGGTTCAAAGATCTACGGTCTGATAAAGAATCTACTCATGCCTAATGATCCAACAGAGAAAACGTACAAGGAGTTGTGTACATTGGTATGGGAGCACCTCAAGCCAGACGATGGCATCATCATCTCGAGATACAGGTTTTATACACACGTTCGATCGGAGGGCCAGAGCGCGGCAGAATTCGTTGCCGACCTGAGACGTCTAGTGGGACCGTACACCTTCGGGATGGGGTTGGCAGACATGCTGCGGGACTTCTTTGTTATCGGTATCAACCACGAGGTGATCCTGCGCAAACTTCTGGCGGTGGAGGAGTTGGATTTAAAAAGGGCCATCCAGATCACTCAATCATGTATGACGACGGACTGGAGTCTAAATTAAATAACGGTGAAGAACCAAACCTCGGCAAATACTGTAAATGCGATTGATTCGGCGTTCGACAGAGCGGCACATGGCAGGGCCTATCCGGCTGTGTTCGCAAAACCTGTGGCTGCCCAAAGTCCGCCAGTGGGAATGTATCCGGCTTCTCCAATTTAAGCAATATAGTTGCAAAGGCTGTCTGAGAGTGGGGCATCTCCAGCGCAAGTATCCGCAGGTGAGCAAGCGAGCTGCGACACACCACGTGGAGGATGAGAGTCAGACGAGCGCGGATCCGGATACGCAATCCGAGATGCCAGAGGAGAAAGTGTATGGACTGTACTCTTTAATAACCAAGAGTAAACCAATTTTGATTAATGTAAAGTTTAACAGGATACCGGTATCGTGTATCGATGGAACTGTACACAGGGGCGAGTCAATCGATCATGAAGGAGAGGGCATTTAATAAGCTGTGGGATACTAAGACTGTGAGGCCCAGGCTGAGTCCTGTTAATGCCAAGCAGTGCACGTACACCAAAAAACTGATAAAGTTGATTGGCAGTGCACAAACTAATGTGTCGCATAAAGATGCAGTTCACGAGTTACCACTGTGGATTGTTCCAGGCAATGGTCCAACGCTGCTCGGCAGGAGCTGGTTGGAGAAAATCAGATGTGACTGGAATGACATAAAGGCGTTGTCGTCATCGGAAGATACATGTGCCCAAGTATTGAGCAAGTTCCCCTCGCTGTTCGAAACGGGCATCGGCAACTTCACGGGAGCCAAGGTACAGATCCACGTGGACTCAGATGCAAGACCCATCCATCATAAAGCTCAGGCAGTGCCGTATATGATGAGGGAGAAGGTTGAAATTGAACTGGACAGACTCCAGCGTGAAGGGATCATATCACCCATCGAATTTAATGAATGGGCCAGCCCCATTGTTCCTGTGCTGAAACATAGAAACATAGAAAATAGGTGCAGGAGTAGGTCATTCGAGCCTGCACCACCATTCAATAAGATCATGGCTGATCATTCCCTCAGTACCCCTTTTCTGCTTTCTCTCCATACCCCTTGATCCCCTTAGCCGTAAGGGCCATATCTAACTCCCTCTTGAATATATCCTATGAACTGGCATCACCAACTCTCTGCGGCAGGGAATTCCACACGTTAACAACTCTCTGAGTGAAGAAGTTTCTCCTTATCTCAGTCCTAAATCGCCTACCCCTTATCCTAAGACTGTGTCCCCTGGTTCTGGATTTCCCCAACATCAGGAACAATCTACCCGCATCTAAACTGTCCAGTCCCATCAGAATTTTGTATGTTTCTATGAGATCCCCTCTCATCCTTCGAAACTCCAAAGTATAAAGGCCCAGTTGATCCAGTCTCTCCTCATATGTCAGTCCAGCCATCCTAGGAATCAGTCTGGTGAACCTTCGCAGCACTCCCTCAATAGCAAGAACGTCCTTCCTCAGATTAGGAGACCAAAACGGAACACAATATTCCAGGTGAGGCCTCACTAAGGCCCTGTACAACTGCAGTAAGACCTCCCTGCTCCTATACTCAAATCCCCTAGCTATGAAGGCCATGCCATTTGCCTTCTTTACCGCCTGCTGTAGCTGTATGCCAACTTTCAATGACTGATGAACCATGACACCCAGGTCTCGTTGCACCTCCCCTTTTCCTAATCTGCCACCATTCAGATAATATTCTGTCTTCGCGTTTTTGCCCCCAAAGTGGATAACCTCACATTTATCCACATTATACTGCATCTGCCATGCATTTGCCCACTCACCTAACCTGTCTAAGTCACCCTGCAGCCTCTTAGCGTCCCCCTCACAGCTCACACCACCACCCAGTTTAGTGTCATCTACAAACTTGGAGATATTACACTTAATTCCTTCATCCAAATCATTGATGTATGTTGTAAATAGCTGGGCTCCCAGCACTGAGCCCTGCAGCACTCCACTAGTCACTGCCTGCCATTCTGAAAAGGACCCGTTTATCCCAACACTCTGCTTCCTGTCTGCCAACCAGTTCTCTATCCATGTTAATATATTACCCCCAATACCATGTGCTTTGATTTTGCACACCAATCTCTTGTGTGGGACCTTGTCAAAAGCCTTTTGAAAGTCCAAATACACCACATCCACTGGTTCTCCCTTGTCCACTCTACTAGTTACACCCTCAAAAAATTCCAGAAGATTTGTCAAGCATGATTTCCCCTTCATAAATCCATGCTGACTTGGACCGATCCTGTCACTGCTTTTCAAATGCGCTGCTATTTCATCTTTGATAATTAATTCCAACATTTTCCCCACCACTGATGTCAGGCTAACTGGTCTATAATTGCCCGCTTTCTCTCTCCCTCCCTTTTTAAAAAGTGGTGTTACATTAGCTACCTTCCAGTCCATAGGAACTGATCCAGAGTCGATAGACTGTTGGAAAATGATCACCAATGCATCCACTATTTCTGGGGCCACTTCCTTAAGTACTCTGGGATGCAGACTATCAGGCCCCAGGGATTTATCGGCCTTCAATCCCATCAATTTCCCTAACACAATTTCCCGCGTAATAAGGATATCCTTCAGTTCCTCCTTCTCACTCGACCCTCGGTCCCCTGGTACTTCCGGAAGGTTATTTGTGTCTTGCTTCGTGAAGACAGAACCAAAGTATTTGTTCAATTGGTCTGCCATTTCTTTGTTCCCCATTATAAATTCACCTGACTCCGACTGCAAGGGACCTACATTTGTCTTCACTAATCTTTTTCTCTTCACATATCTCTTGAAGCTTTTGCCGTCAGTTTTTATGTTCCCGGCAAGCTTCTTCTTGCACTCTATTTTCCCTCTCTTCATTAAACCCTTTGTCCTCATCTGCTGAATTCTAAATTTCTCCCAGTCCTCAGGCTTTTTCTGGCCAATTTATATGGCTCTTCCTTGGATTTAACACTTTCCTTAATTTCCCTTGTTAGTCACGGTTGAGCCACCTTCCCCGTTTTATTTTTACTCCAGACAGGGATGTACAATTGCTGATGGCACAGTCAGAATCTGTGGAGACTACAAGGCTACGATCAGCAGGGTTTCAAAACAAGATCAGTACCCGTTACCGAAGGCTGATGACTTGTTTGCGACGCTAGCCGGAGGGAAGTCGTTCACAAAACTGGACTTGACGTCAGCCTATATGACGCAGGAGTTGGTCAAGACGTCAACGAGACTTACGTGCATCAGTACGCACAA
The DNA here is from genome assembly GCF_044704955.1 of Pristiophorus japonicus. Classification (NCBI taxonomy): domain Eukaryota; kingdom Metazoa; phylum Chordata; class Chondrichthyes; family Pristiophoridae; genus Pristiophorus; species Pristiophorus japonicus. The sequence continues at coordinate 60,460,605 of NC_091977.1, forward strand.
AGGACTGTTTATTTACCACAGGTGCCCGTTTGGAATTCGCTCAGCTGCAGCAATATTCCAGAGGAATATGGAAGGTCTACTGAAGTCCGTTCCCAGAACCGTTGTGTTCCAAGATGACATCCTGATCACCGGTCGTGACTCCAAGGAACATCTGAACAATCTGGAAGAGGTTCTACTGCGTTTGGATTGAGTGGGACTCAGACTTAAACGCTCAAAGTGCACCTTCATGGCACCGGAGGTCGAATTCCTTGCGAGGAAAATCGCTGCTGATGGCATCAGACCTACTGACATGAAAACCAAAGCCATCAAGAATGCACCCAAGCTCCAGAAAGTGACAGAGCTGTGTTTGTTCCTGGGTCTACTCAACTACTTTGGTAACTTCCTACCTAAATTGAGCACCTTACTTGAACCACTGCACATGCTATTGAGAAAAGGCAACAACTGGGTGTGGGGCGTATTGCAAGACAGCGCTTTCGAGAAAGCCACCAATCTGCTTTGCTCGAACAAGCTGCTGGTACATTATGACCCATGTAAACGTTTAGTTTTGGCCTGTGATGCATCGTTATATGGAATTGGTTGCGAGTTACAACAAGCCAATTAGTCGGGGAAACTTCAACCTGTCGCGTATGCATCCAAAAGTTTGTCTAAAGCAGAAAGGGCCTACAGTATGGTAGAAAAAGAAGCTTTAGCTTGTGTGTACAGTGTTAAAAAGATGTATCAATACCTGTTCGGTCTGAGGTTCGAATTAGAGGCCGATCATAAGCTGCTCATTTTGTTGTTTTCCGAGAGCAAAGGTATCAATACCAATGCTTCAGCCAAAAGTGGGCGCTGACATTATCTGTCTATGATTATATCATTTGCTGCAGACCTGGCACAGAGAATTGTGACAATGCTTTGAGCTGGTTGCCGTTGCCCACACCGGAGGTAGAAACGTCACAACCGGCAGATTTAACGTTAATCATAGATGCTTTTGAGAGTGAAGGTATCCCTGTCACGGCTCAACAAATTAAGACTGTTATATATGTAAACTTGTATTTACTCTGTACAGCCACCAGAGGGCTCATCCCCTGGAGTCCCAAGGGATCCCACAATCCCTTGGGAGCATAGGTATTTAAGGAGGCCTCACAGGTTGGAGAGGCACTCTGGAGACCTGCAATAAAAGACTACGGTCACACTTTACTTTGAGCTCATAGTGTTCAGTCTGACTCTTTTTCCATACATAACAACTGGCGATGAGATACAGATAGCGAACCCAAAGATGCAGAGAACAGTGGGCATCCTGGAGAAATTCTCAGAGGGAGATGATTGGAAAACTTTTGTGGAGTGACTCGACCAATACTTCGTGGTCAATGAGCTACTTGGGGAAGAGAACGCTGCCAAACAAAGGGCGATCCTCCTCACCATCTGTGGGGCACCAACGTATGGGCTCATGAAGATTCTGCTCACTCCAGCGAAACCCACGGAGAAATCGTACGACGATTCGTGCACACTGGTCCGAGAGCATTTGAACCCGAAGGAAAGCGTTCTGATGGCGAGGTACCAGTTCTACACGTACAAAAGATCTGAAGTCCAGGAAGTGGTGAGTTATGTCGCCGAGCTAAGACGCCTTGCAGGACATTGCGAATTTGAAGGACATTTGGAGCACATGCTCAGAGATTTTTTCGTACTTGGCATTGGCCACAAAACCATACTTTGCAAACTTTTGACTATAGAGACCCCAACCTTGAGTAAGGCCATAGCGATAGCCCAGGCGTTCATTGCCACCAGTGGCAATACGAAGCAAATCTTTCAGTACACAAGTGCTGCTACAAGTATTGTGAACAAAGTGATGTTGTTTTCAAATCATAACATACAGTGCAGGTCACACATACCTGCAGCTGCACATCTGCATATGTCTCAGAGTCCGCCATCAAGCTTGATGAATGCAAGGCCATTAACACCTTGTTGGCGCTGCGGGGGTGATCATCGTTTCCATTCATGCTGATTCAAAGGGTATGTTTGCAAGAGCTGTGGAACAATGGGACACCTCCAGCATATGTGCAGACGAGTTGCTAATCGTGTTAAACCTGCAAACCACCACGTTGCAGAGGAGGATAGATCCACGGAGGATCACGACGAACCAGAGCCTCAGACCGAGGAGGCAGATGTACATGGGGTGCACACATTCACCACGAATTGTCCCCCGATAATGCTGAATGTTGAACCAAATGGACTCCTGGTGTCAATGCAACTGGACACGGGCGTGAGCCAGTCCATCAAGAGCAAAAAGACTTTTGAAAGATTGTGGTGCAACAAGGCCTCAAGGCCAGTCTTAACTCCAATTCGTACGAAACTAAGAACTTACACAAAAGAACTGACTCCCGTAATCGACAGTGCTACTGTAAAAATCTCCTACGATGGAGCAGTGCACAAGCTACCACTCTGGCTGGTACCGGGCGATGGTCCCACGCTGCTCGGAGGGAGCTGGCTGGGAAAGATATGCTGGAATAGGGAAGACGTCCGAGCGCTATCGCCCACTGACGACACTTTGTGCGCCCAGGTCTTAAACAAGTTCCCTTCGCTGTTCGAACCAGGCATCAGGAAATTCCAAGGAGCAAAAGTGCAGATCCACCTAATTCCGGGGGCGCGACCCATTCATCTCAAGGCGAGGGCAGTACTGTACATGATGAGAGAAAGGGTAGAGATTGAGCTAGACCGGCTGCAAAGAGAGGACATAATTTCACCGATCGAGTTCAACGTGTGGGCCAGCCTGATCGTTCCAGTCCTCAAGGGAGGCGTGCATAGCCTGTCGAAGTCAAGCATTTCATCGAAGTGTTCTAATCATTCAGTAGCTGAGTGATATACATTGTGCAAGGCAATGATGCGTCAGAATGTGCTGTGTATTCATGCCTGTTTACTGTGTGATGTCTGTAACACTGTTATGTAACACTGAATGTACCCTTACACTGTACACACCTTACCTGTACACCAGAGGGTGCTGCTGCTGGAGACCTAAGGGTTACCTGCACACTGCAGGTAACCCAGTATAAAAAGGAGCTCACAGCTTGTGGTCCTCACTCGAGGAGCTGCAAATAAAGTACTACAGGTCTACACAGTTTAAGTACCATACCCTGCCTCGTGGAGTCATTACTAAAGGTGCCTACATACACTACAACTGGTGATGAGAATACGAGGTCACGAACTACACCTCAACATGTCTAACCTCAGCAAATTTCAGCAATTTACAGAGGGGGAAGATTGGGATGCTTTTGTGGAAAGATTGGAACATTTCTTTATAGCCAACAACCTGGATGGGAACATACCGACCACACGACTGAACACGCGCAGGGCCATCCTGCTTAGCAGTTGTGGGCCCTCCATCCATTGTCTCATCAGGGACTTGCTAGCCCCAGTGAAGACAACCACCAAAAGCTATGGGGAACTTGTAACAATCATACAGGAACAACTAAAACCGAAAGAAAGCATCCTCACAACCAAGCACCGGTTCTACACTTACTGGCGACCTGAGGGCCAAGAAATTGCTAAGTATGCTGCACACCTAAGAAGACTAGCTGCTCCGTGTGATTTTGGAGATCACCTAAATGAAGCCCTAAGGGACATATTCGTCATTGGAATCGACCACGAAGGCCTCCTGCACAAGTTGCTCTCTGCTGACGTCACGGTCACCCTGCAGAAAGCAATCCAAGTGAGCCAGACCTACATGGTTTCGCCCAGTGACTCCAGGCGAATACTGACCCAGGACTCTAAACCAGCGAGAGCAGTGCACCGCATGGATACTTCTAAGGGCAGAAATGCTGCCCCGAGTCCCGCACCATGAGTTCGCCACATGGGGCAAACCGGATGGCCCCGTGCTGGCGCTGTGGAGGAAACCACAGGGCCCACCAGTGCCGCTACAAAGACTATGCATGCAAAGGCTGCAAAGAGAAAGGGCATCTTCAGAGAAACAGCTGTACTCACCGCGTCTGTGATGAGTTGGCTGAACAACCGGGCTCTGACACAGATGAAGAGGAAGTTGCTCAAACCCTGGATGAAGAGTATGGAATCTTTACCTGCTCCACCGAAAGTTCTCCGTGGACGATGGAAGTAGACATCGATGGGGTTCCAGTCTCCATGGAAATCGGCACAGGAGAGAGCCAGTCTGTGATGAGCCAAACGACCTTTGAAAAATGTTGGATAAATCCCGCTGAACGACCAAAACTGTCTATTGTCCAAGCGAAGCTGCTCATCTATACCAAAGGTAAAATCCAAATCGTTGGCAGTGTAGACGTCCAGGTATCCCAGGGTGGCGTGTTGAACAGACTCCCCCTGTGGATTGTTGCCAGCGACAGTCCCACGCTGCTGGGCAGGAATTGGATGAACCCGGTCTACATCAGACGAAGTGGCAACGGCCTCTGGTTCCCGGCAATCGACCTCAAACATGGATCCATCGCAGCATCCGGAGATTCCACTGTCCAGCTCAACAGTGAGGCGACGACTCTACAACACCACGGCGAAATCTCCAGCACTGAGGATCGAAACTCACTTTCCGGGCCGGGGCAGGACTTCAAGAGGTGAATGGCGTTGAAAGAAAAGGACTACCGACACCCAGGGTCGAACCTGTGGAAGAAAAGAGCACCACAGCCTATCTGCAGCAGAGGCAGAAAATGGCTGCAGCACCACAAGGAGCAAAACCTAAAATCAAAATGGCCACGGCCATACCACGAGGGGCAGCATTGGAGGAGCATCACGTGACACCAAGCGGCCAATCGGATTTGAAGGCTCCCTTAAAGGAGACCGATAACCAAAGAAATTGAATGGGGAAGTTTAAACTATTTGAGTACAAGGACTTTAAAGCTAAAGATGCAATTAAAGGATGCAAGTATGAAAATGTATGCAATGTTACGATGAATTGTGATGTGGGTTTAACTAAGGTGTCTGATGAGATGAATACAGGTGTCAGTAAGGTTAAGAACAAGTTTATTATGCTTAACAATAATGATAGAGGATGTGAAATGCCTAATGTAACCATGTCTGTTGAAACCAGGACACCTAAAAGTGATGCAAATGATAGAATGTACAATGTAGGCTCGACTTTGTGTGAATCAGAGTCAAGGTGTCACGTATACTGGTAGGATACTGTCAAAGGACATTGGGTCCTACAGGGACCATGCTGATGCCAATGGAATCCCCCTGTTGAAGATACCCAGGTCCAACAGGCTACCTGACCATGTAGCCTGGACCTTTGGAACAAATGTGATGCCCCTTGCAGGACACACACACAGCCAGTGGGAGCTACAGGGACAATGGTCAATGGGCAGCCCAGCCACTACCAATGGCAACCTGCACCAGACCAGCCCTACAACCCCTAACCACCAGGGCCAACACCAGGAGCATGAGGCCAATACCCTTCAGCTTCCATGGCAAACCCTGGGATGACCTGACCCTCGTCCCAATTGATGGACAAGGAGCCCACCCAGTCTTGTGGCCATGCTCACCACCCCACAACTACACACATCACAGTGTATATACAGCACCCACTGCTGCCATGGCTACCCCCCCCGAGAGATGCCACAACTTCCCATAGCCCACCACTGATCACCTCCCCTGGTCATGACAATAAGGATATGAAAAATGCTTAGGGGGGGAAGTGTTGTTGTGTATGCATGCCTGTTTACTGTGTGATGTCTGCAACACTGTTATGCAACACTGAATGTACCCTTACACTGTACACACCTTACCTGTACACCAGAGGGTGCTGCTGCTGGAGACTTAAGGGTTACCTGCACACTGCAGGTAACGCAGTATAAAAAGGAGCTCATAGCTTGTGGTCCTCACTCGAGGAGCTGCAAATAAAGGATTACAGGTCTACACATGTTAAGTATCATACCCTGCCTCGTGGAGTCATTATTAAAGGTGCCTACATACACGACAGAATCTGTGGCGATTACGAAGTAACTATCAATCATTTCTCCCGGCAGGACTAATACCCACGACCAAAGGCCGATGACCTCTTTGCAACGCTGGTGGGAGGAAAGATATTCACGAAGCTGGATCTGACTTCAACCTACATGACGCAGGAACTGGAGGAATCAGCGAAGGGCCTCACCTGCATCAACATGCAAAAAGGTTTTTTTATTTATAACAGATGCCCATTTGGAATTCAATCAGCAGCGGCGATATTCCAGAGAAACATGGAACGCTTACTGAAGTCGTTCCTGCACACCGTGGTCTTCCAGGACGACATCTTGGTCACAGGTCGGAACATATCTGCAGAACTTGGAGGAGGTACTTAGTCGACTCAACCATGTGGGGCTCGGGTTAAAACGCTTGAAGTGCATTTTCCTGGCGCCTGAAGTGGAGTTCTTGGGAAGGAGGATTGCGGCAGACGGCATCAGGCCCACCAACACAAAGACGGAGGCAATTGAGAACCCACCGAGGCCACAGAATATGATGGAGCTGTGGTTGTTTCTGGGACTCCTGAACTACTTTGGAAACTTCTTACCGGGTCTCGGCAAACTGTTAGAACCACTGCATGTCTTACTACGAAAAGGGGATGAACGGGTTTGGGGCAAAAGCCAAGAAAATGCCTTTGTAAAAGCGAAAAAATTGTTATGCTCAAACAAATTGCTTGCATTGTATGATCCAAGTAAGCGTTTGGTACTAGCATGTGATGCGTCATCATATGGCATCGGGTGTGTATTGCAACAAGCTAATGATTTCAGGAACTGCAACTGGTTGCTTATGCATCCAGGAGTCTGTCTAACGCTGAGAGAGCCTACAGCATCATTGAGAAAGAAGCATTAGCGTGCGTGTATTGGGTAAAGAAAATGCATCAATACCTGTTTGGGCTAAAATTCGAATTGGAAACTAACCATAAGCCACTTATATCCCTGTTTTCTGAGAGTATAGGGATAAATACCAATGCATTGATCAGCCTGCATCCAGAGATGGATGCTCACGTTGTCCGCATACAACTACGCCATCCGCCACAGGCCAGGCACAGAAAACTGCGCCGATGCTCTCAATAGGCTTCCATTGCCCACCATGGGGGTGGAAATGGCGCAGCGTGCAGATTTAAACATGGTTATGGAAGCATTTGAGAGTGAGCAATCACCCGTCTCTGCCCGGCAGATCAAAACCTGGACAAGCCAGGACCCCTTATTATTCCGAGTTGAAAGCTGTGTGCTTCATGGGAGCTGGTCCAGTGTCCCAGTGGAAATGCAGGAAGAGATAAAGCCGTTCCAGCGGTGCAAAGATGAAATGTCTATACAGGCAGACTGCCTTCTGTTGGGTAATCGTGTAGTGGTTCCCAAGAAGGACACCTTCATCAATGACCTCCACAGTACCCACCCAGGCATCGTAATAATAAAAGCGATAGCCAGATCCCACGTGTGGTGGCCCGGTATCGATGCGGACTTAGAGTCCTGCATTCACAGATGTAATACATGCTCGCAGTTAAGCAATGTACCCAGGAGGCGCCGCTAAGTTTATGGTCTTGACCCTCCAAACCGTGGTCTAGGGTACACATCGACTAGACAGGCCCGTTCTTGGGTAAAATGTTCCTTGTGGCTGTAGACACGTACTCCAAGTGGATTGAATGTGAGATAATGTCGGCTAGCACGTCCGCTGCCACCACTGAAAGCCTGCGGGCCATGTTTGCCACACACGGCCCACCCGATGTCCTGGTGAGCGACAACGGGCCATGTTTTACCAGTGCTGAGTTCAAAGAATTCATGACCCGTAACGGAATCAAACATGTCACATCTGCCCCGTTTAAACCAGCGTCCAATGGTCAGGCAGAGAGAGCAGTGCAAACCATCAAGCAAGGCTTGAAGAGGGTAACTGAAGGCTCACTGCAGACTTGCCTATCCCGAGTCCTGCTTAGCTACCGCACGAGACCCCACTCGCTCATTGGGATCCCACCTGCTGAACTGCTCTCGTTAGTACACCCTGATCTCCATAAACAGGTAGAGAGCAGGCGGCTTCAGCAAAGTACACACCATGATAGCGAAAATGTGTCACGCGAGATTGAAATCAATGATCCTGTATTGTATTGAATTATGGACAAGGTCCCAAGTGGCTTCCCAGCACTGTCATGGCCAAAGAGGGGAGCAGGGTGTTTCGGGTCAAACTTTCAAATGGACTCATTCATCGGAAACACTTGGACCAAATCAAACTCAGATTCACGGATTATCCTGAGCAACCCACCTTGAACCCTACCTTCTTTGATCCCCCAACATACACACCAGTGGCAACCGGCACCACGGTTGATCACGAAGCAGAACCCATCATCCACAGCAGCGCAGCAGGACCCAACACACCAGGCAGCCCATCAAGGCCAGCTGCACAGCAGCCCAGCAAGGGCCCAATAAATGATCCAACAATACCAGCTTTCACACCGAGACGATCAACCAGGGCAAGAAGGGCCCCAGATTGACTCACATTGCAAATAGTTACACTATTGCCATTAGGGAGGGAGTGTTGTTGGATATGTGGACTTGTATTTGCTCTAGAATCCCAAGGGATCCTACAATCCCTTGGGAGCACAGGTGTTCAAGGAGGCCTCACAGGTTGGAAAGTCACTCTGGAGACCTGCAATAAAAGACTAAGGTCACACTTTACTTTGAGCTCACAATGTTCAGTCTGACTCTTTCTCCATACATAACAAAGACCTGGACCAGCCAGGAGCCAATATTATCGGTGGTAAAGGGTTGCATCCTCAAAGTGGATTGGTCTGCCATACCTAAGCAAATGTGCGAGGAGGCCAAGCTGTACATTCGTTGCAAGGACGAACTGTCTATTCAAGCAGTTTGCATATTTTGGGGTAATCGTGTTGTAATGCCTAAGAAAGGGAGAGAGAAGTTTGTGCGTGAGTTACACAGCACACATCCTGGCATAGTGATGATGAAAGCCATCGCCAGGTCCCACGGATGGTGGCCAGGAATTGTTTCTGAGCTGGGAGCATGCATGCAGCTCAGCAAAGCACCAGCGGAATCGCCGCTGAGTCTGTGGTCATGGCCATCCAAACCTTGGTCCAGGATCCATGTAGATTTTACAGGTCCCTTCCTGGGCAAGATGTTTTTAGTGGTGGTGGATGCTTATTCGAAGTGGATAGAATGCATAATCATGTCATCCGGTACGTCCACGGCAACCATAGAGAATCTCAAAGTCATGTTCGCGACACATGGTCTGCATAATGGGTCATGCTTCACCAGTCAGAAGTTTCAGGAGTTTGTAAAACTTAACGGCATAAAACATATAAGGTCAGCACCGTTCAAGCCTGCATCTAACGGGCAAGCAGAATGTTCAATCCAAATTATCAAGCAAAGCATGACGAGAGTAACCCAAGGGTCACTGCAGACCCACTTGTCCTGCATACTACTGAGGTACAGGACAAGACCCCACACACTCACAGAGGTCTCGCCTGCTGAACTCATGATGAAAAAATGTCTTAAGACCAAGTTATCTCTTGTACATCCGGATTTAAGTAATCATGTTGCATACAGAAGACAGAGTCAACAAGGGTACTACGATCGTGCAACTGTATCACGCGAGATTTCTGTTAATGATCCTGTATATGTGTTGAATTATGGTCAGGGTTCCAAATGGATTGCTGGTATGCTCATGGCAAAGGAGGGCAACAGAGTATTTGTTATTAAGCTCAAGAATGGGCAAACTTGCAGGAAACACATGGATCAAACAAAACTGAGGCACACAGACAAGCCAGAGCAGTCGGACGAAGAAACCGTCGACGACCAACCAACCTACCAGCAACCTTCAGTGAACTCAAGGTCATCAGTGAACCTGGAATTTCCATCATGGACTTGTTCAATAAAAATGGACTTGCAATTCCTGACATGGCCACTGCCACCCCCAACAAGTCAGCCATCCAGCCATCAGCCACAACAGACTCCGCACACTCACCCAAGGCCAGAATTGAACTGAGACAGTCAACCCGAGAGCGTAAAGCACCAGACCGTCTCAACCTGTGAAAGACTGTGATAAGAAGGAGGAACTGAGGGAAATCCTTATTAGTTGGGAAATTGTGTTGGGGAAATTGATGGGATTGAAGGCCGTTAAATCCCCAGGGCATGATGAACTGCATCCCAGAGTACTTAAGGAGGTGGCCTTGGAAATAGCGGATGCATTGACAGTCATTTTCCAACATTCCATTGACTTTGGATCAGTTCCTATGGAGTAGAGGGTAGCCAATGTAACCCCACTTTTTAAAAAAGGAGGGAGCGAGAAAACAGGGAATTATAGCCTGACATCAGTAAAATTAAGGAATCAATTATTAAGGATGTCATAGCAGCGCATTTGGAAAGAGGTGACATGATAGGTCCAAGTCAGCATGGATTTGTGAAAGGGAAATCACGCTTGACAAATCTTCTGGAATTTTTTGAGGATGTTTCCAGTAGAGTGGATAAGGGAGAACCAGTTGATGTGGTGTATTTGGACTTTCAGAAAGCTTTCAACAAGAGATTATGTGCAAAGTTAAAGCACATGGGATTGGGGGTAGTGTGCTGACGTGCATTGAGAACTGGTTGGCAGGCAGGAAGCAAAGAGTAGGAGCAAATGGGCACTTTTCAGAATGGCAGGCAGTGACTAGTGGGGTACCGCAAGGTTCTGTGCTAGGGCCCCAGCTGTTTACATTGTACATTAATGATTTAGACGAGGGGATTAAATGTAGTATCTCCAAATTTGCGGATGACACGAAGTTGGGTGGCAGTGTGAGCTGCGAGGAGGATGCTATGAGTGACTTGGATCGGTTAGGTGAGGTCAAATGCATGGCAGATGAAGTATAATGTGGATAAATGTTAGGTTATCCACTTTGGTGGTAAAAACAGAGAGACAGACTATTAGGAAAAGGGGAGGTGCAACGAGACCTGGGTGTCATTGAAGGTTGGCATGCAGGTACAGCAGGCGGTTAAGAAAGCAAATGGCATGTTGGCCTTCATAGCAAGGGGATTTGAGTACAGGGACAGGGAGGTGTTACTACAGTTGTACAGGGCCTTGGTGAGGCCACACCTGGAGTACTGTGTACAGTTTTGGTCTCCTAACTTGAGAAAGGACATTCTTGCAATTGAGGGAGTGCAGCGAAGGTTCACCAGACTGATTCCCGGGATGGCGGGACTGACCTATCAAGAAAGACTGGATCAACTGGTCTTGTATTCACTGGAGTTCAGAAGAATGAGAGGGGATCTCATAGAAACGTTTAAAATTCTGATGGATTTCGACAGGTTAGATGCAGGAAGAATGTTCCCAATGTTGGGGAAGTCCAGAACCAGGGGTCACAGTCTAAGGATAAGGGCTAAGCCATTTAGGACTGAAATGAGGAGAAACTTCTTCACCCAGAGAGTGGTGAACCTGTGGAATTCTCTACCACCGAAGGTTGTTGAGGCCAATTCACTAAATATATTGAAAAAGGAGTTAGATGTAGTTCTTACTACTAGGGGGATCAAGGGGTATGGCGAGAAAGCAGGAATGGGGTACTGAAGTTGCATGTTCAGCCATGAACTCATTGAATGGCGGTGCAGGCTCGAAGGGCCGAATGGCCTACTCCTGTACCTATTTTCTATGTTTCTAAGATCTCAGAGGAGGGTATTGTCATGTATGTGCATGCTGGTTGTAGCCACCAGATGGTGTCATTGTTGGAGGCTACTGAGCAGCACGCACATGGTGCTGCTTGGGTATAAAAGGCCAGCCATTTTGTGAGTCAGGCACTTTGGGACTAAATAAAGCACAAGCAAGGTCATAACTTGCTTAGTTAAACAGTACTCAGTTTGAGCCTTTATTGCATACATAACAGATGTGAACCTCCCTCAGCTCCATGCAAGGCAAATGACGGCCCGGGTGATAAGGATTCCCTTAGCTGGGAGCTCCTGCTGCTGGCCCTGAATGGGGCTTGATGTATCAGTGGCAAGCAGTACGCCAACAGAGATGAGGCACCGCGGCCTCCACAATAGCAGAGCCTGCACCCACTAAGAAGACAATTAAAAAATGAGAGGGGCATCTAAAATGGCACGTCTTTTATCTTTTTGGATATTAAGGAAATCAAGCGATATGGGATAGTGCAGAAAAGTGGAGTTGAGGTAGCAGATCCGCCATGATATTATTGAATGGCAGAGCAGGCTCAAGGGGCTGAATGGCCTACTCCTGCTTCTAATTCTTATGTACTTCGGGTGTCTAGGCACCTAAGCAGGGCTGGGCCCAGCTGTGCCTGCCCACATAATAACATAAGAACATAAGAATTAGAAGCAGGAGTAGGCCATTCAGCCTCTCGAGCCTGCTCCGCCATTTAATAAAATCATGGCTGATCTGATCATGGACTCAGCTCCACTTCCCTGCCAGCTCTCCATAACCCTTTATTCCATTATCGCTCAAAACTCTGTTTATCTCTGCCTTAAATATATTCAATGACCCAGCCTCCACAGCTCTCTGGGGCAGAGAATTTCACAGATTTACAACCCTCTGAGAGAAGAAATTCCTCTTCATCTCAGTTTTAAATGGGCGGCCCCTTATTCTGTGACTATGCCCCTAGTTTTAGTTTCCCCTATGAGTGGAAATATCCTCTCTGCAGCCACCTTGTCGAGCACCCTCATTATCTTATATGTTTTGATAAAATCACCTCTCATTCTTTTGAACTCCAAAGTGTAAAGGGCCAACCTACTCAACCTATCTTCATAAATCAAACCCCTCATCTCCGGAATCGACCTAGTGAACCTTCTCTGAACAACCTCCAATGCAAATATATCCTTCCTTAAATACGGAGACCAAAACTGTATGAAGTACTCTAGGTGTGGCCTCACCAATACCCTGTACAGTTGTAGCTGGACTTCTCTGCTTTTATACTCTATCCTCTTTGCAATAAAGGCCAACATTCCATTTGCCTTCCTGATTACTTGCTGTACATTTTGTGTTTCATGCACAAGGACCCGCAGGTCCCTCTGTACTGCAGCACTTTGCAATTTTTCTCCATTTAAATTATAATTTGCTTTTCTATTATTTCTGCCAAAGTGGATAACCTCACATTATCCCACATTGTACTCCATTGCCAAATTTTTGCCCACTCACTTAGCCTGTCTATATCCCTTTTCAGATTGTTTGTGTCCTCCTCACAATTTGCTTTCCCACCCATTTTTGTATCATCAGCAAACTTGGTTACATTACACTCGGTCCCTTCATCCAAGTCATTTATATAGATTGTAAATAGTTGAGGCCCCAGCACTGATCCCTGCCGTACCCCACTAGTTACTGTTTGCCAACCAGAATATGACCCGTTAATCCTGACTCTCTGTTTTCTGTTAGTTAGCCAATCCTCTATCCATGTTAATATATTACCCCCAACCCCGTGAACTTTTATCTTGTGCAGTAACTTTTTATGTGGCACCTTATCGAATGCCTTCTGGAAATCCAAATACACCACATCCACTGGTTCCCCTTTATCCACACTGCTTGTTACATCCTCAAAGAACTCCAGCAAATTTGTCAAACATGATTTCCCTTTCATGCTGACTCTGCTTGATTGAATAATGCTTTTCCAAATGTCCTGCTACTGCTTCCTTAATAATGGACTCCAGCATTTTGCCAATGACAGATGTTAGGCTAACCAGTTTATCGTTCCTGCTTTCTGTCTGCCTCCTTTTTTAAATAGGGGTGTTACATTTGCTGTTTTCCAATCCGTAGGGACCTCTCCAGAATCCAGGGAATTTTCGTAGATTACAACCAATGCATCCACTATCTCTGTAGCCACTTCTTTTAGGACCCTAAGATCCAAGCCACCAGGTCCAGGTGACTGGTCTGCCTTTAGTCCCATTATTTTACCAAGTACTACTTCTTTAGTGATAGTGATTGTATTAAGTTCCTCCCTCCCTATAGCCACTTGATTACCCACTATTGGGATGTTTTTAGTGTCTTTTACCATGAAGACCGATACAAAATATTTATTTAAAGTCTCTGTTCCCCATTATTAATTCCCCAGTCTCGTTCTCTAGGGGACCAACATTTACTTTAGCCACTCTTTTCCTTTTTATGGGCTCAATTTTCCCCAGTATTTGAACAATTTTTTTTGGAGCAGGCTGCTTTTTCTGGCCTAACTTAAAAATCCCCAGTATCCCCAATCAATTTGCACCAGCGTAACTCATTTAGTTATGCTTTTTTTTGGTATGTTTTTTTCCCCTCAAAACCAGCCACCTACGCCAATTCTGGCCATTTAGGGAACTTTGGCCAGCTGATAGTTACTTCATTTCTACTTAGGCCAGCGTAAGTGGACTCTTGAGAAAACCCTTGTGGAGAGTTAAAGAAATCGGCGCAGGTAAGTAAATTGGAGGCCATTCGGCCTGAGCTAGGGTGGGAAGCAGAGTGGACCGTGACCGGCACTCACTCGGGACCGGAGAGGTTGGCGGGGGAGGAAGCAAACTGACCGGCACTCACTCGGGAGCCACAGACCGGGAAGGCATGCACTCGGGGGCCACAGCGAACCAGGAAGGTACTCACCACAGTGGACCAGGAAGGCACCTCACTCGGGTGATTGCTGATTGCCAACTCGGAGCTCTACTGCGCATGCGCGGTCATTTCAGCGATGTTAAGAACATCAGTTTTTTTCCCCGTGCTTGCACAGAAGGCCTGGCTGCTTTTTCTGGCGCAGACCGCAGGCTCCACCCCCCGAGGCGAGTGGCCACGCTGTGCAGCTCCAGATTACAGCACAAACATCGGGAAAGTTCAGACATGTTTTTCTGGTGCATTTCTTGACCTAAATAAGCGGTGCAACTCTGGCAATGCTCCAGAAAACGGGCTTGGGGAAAATTGAGCCCTATGTACCTGTACAAACTCTTACTATCTGTTTTTATATTTCATTCTAGTTTACTTTCATAATCTATCTTCCCTCTCTTTATTATTTTTATAGTCGTTCTTTGCTGGCTTTTAAAAGTTTCCCAATCTTCTGGCCTCCCACTAGTCTTGGCCACATTGTATGCCTTTGTTTTCAATTTGATACCATCTCTTATTTCCTTAGTTAGCGACCGATGGTTTTCCGTTCTCTTACAGTCTTTCCTTCTCATTGGATTAGATTTTTGTTGAGAGTTATGAAATATCTCCTTAAATATCTGCCACTGCTCATCAACCATCCCACACTTTAATCTATTTTCCCAGTCTACTTTAGCCAACTCTGCCTTCATTCCTTTGTAGCCTCCTTTATTTAAAATCAGGACACTGGTTTGAGATCCAACTTTCTCACCCTCCAACTGAATTTGAAATTCAATCATGTTATGGTCACTCATTATTAGAGGATCCTTTGCTAGGGGATAGTTTATTAATCCTGTCTCATTACCCAGTACCAGATCTAAGATAGCCTACCCCCCTGGTTGGTTCCGCAAAGTACTGTTCAAGGAAACTATCCCAGATACACGCTAGGAACTCTTCCTCAAGGCTACCCTGGCCAATTTGATTTGCCCAATCAATATGAAGGTTAAAATCGTCCAGATTAGTCTCCTTGTCTGATGTCAACCCAGAATTCAGAGCCTCAGCTCCAGTCTCCACTTAGTGGCATCATCTGGAGTTGGCTTTGAACCCTGCACCTTCTGACTCAGAGGTGGGCACGCTGCCCCTCAGCCAAAGGTACACTCCAATGCGTGACATGATATTTATAAAACCAATGTCAGAAAATGCTCCGTACAGTTTGTGAGAATTTAGTACATTCGTATCAAACAGCAGGAGGGCTAGATTTTGACAGAGATGCAATTCATGTTGTATCTATGCAACAGGAGAAAGATAATAAAAGTAAAAGGGACTGTGCAAGGGACCGTCACTACCTCAGTGGCACCCTTTCTGCTGCGGAACATATGGAGAGGAGAATACATAAATTGATATCTTTTTGGCCATGTCCTGAGGTGAAATTGTTCCAAAAAGAGAACCTCTCTCATGTGAGAGTCCAATGTCTTGTTGTTCCTTTCATATATATCAGCTGAGGCCCTTCATCACTCAGGATTTGTAGCACAGGCCCTGTGGCTAACAGACTGGTATGTACTCCTGTTTAACATTATAAAGTCTTCCAGTCTTGCTAGGGCAACATTTTGCTATCCTGTCATCGGGGTGAAGTGGCATCATGTTAAAGGTGCAATATCTGTGCATTATCTGAGAAAACTTAACGGCTCAGAAATGAGATTGTGCCTGAATTGGGACGCAGCCTCCTGTTGTGCTCGCTGACCTAATGTCATTGGCACCGGGTTCGGGCGGGAGTCAGGCCTCAGGTATTTAAATGAGGCCTGGGAGTTAAAATGACCCGGGACTCACACCGCTAAGCCGAGGCAAGCCTGACACTCACCCCATCTGCCCCACACTTGCCCTTGCCTGTTAAAATTGGGGCTTTCCTTTTCCGACCTTCTCTCCTCTTCTTGCTTCTGAAAACACATTTTCAACAGCTCCAGCCAAGATGTATCAAAACAGCCATAAAATAAATTTATATTTTTAAGATCTAGTCATATATCTATTAAATATAGCTATAAACATATCTAAATCAGAATTACTTGTCTTGCCAAATGGTTGCAAATTTCAAGTAGGATTATTACATCTTGAAAAATATTAAATGCTTCTACATTTTACATCATCCGAAAACACCCCGTCAGTTTCCACATGTACGCTGAAGACACCCAGCTCCACCTCTCCACCACTTCTCTCGACCCCTCCATGGTCTCTAAATTGTCAGACTGCTTGTCCAAAATCCAGTACTGGATGAGCAGAAATTTTCTCCAATTAAATATTGGGAAGACCGAAGCCATTGTCTTTGGTCCCCGTCACTGTAAAGCCCTGTCCCCTCAGTACAGATTCACACAAGGCATGTAGTGAAGTCAAGGTCACTCTGGACCTGCACCTTTATTTCACAGCTCTGGAATGCTGCACTTGCCTGAGACCTGCCCTTATATACCTGTCTCTTGCAAGTGCACCCCTGGTGGTAAGGTATGCTGGTGGTTACAGGTCATATCTTATTACAGTCATGTATAGCATGTTAGGATACAGTTATATATAATAATGTAAGATACATGACAGTCACAAACTGCGTTCCCAAGCCACTGACTCCATCCCTCTGCCTAGTATATATCTGAGGCTAAACCGGACTGTTCCCAACCTAGGTGTCATATTTGTCCTGCTCACCCGTCACCCCTGTGCTCACTGACCTACATTGGGTCTCGATTAAGCAATGCCTCGATTTCAAAATTCTCATCCTTGTTTACAAATCCCTCCATGTTCTCACCCCTCTCTATCTCTGTAATCTCCTCCAGCCCCACAAGCTCCCCACTCCCACCATCTCCTCCTCCCAGCCCCCCCCCCCCCCGCCCCTCCACAACAGGTCTGCACTCCTCTAGATCTGCCCTCTTGAGCATCTCTGATTATAACTGCTCAAACATCAGTGGCCGTGCCTTCAGCTGCTTGGGCCCTAAGCTCTGGAATTCCCTCAATAAACCTCTCCATCTCTCTGCCTTTCTTCCCTCCTCTAAGACGTTCCATAAAATCTACCTCATTGACCAAGCTTTTGCTCAGCTACCGTAATTAGGGCGGTCGGTTAAAGGGGGACTAGGACTAGTCCCTTTACCGAAAGGGGGGAATTGTTGTAGGCATTAGGCACCTGCTGAATATATCAGAACACTAGGCATTAGGCACCATATAAATATATCTAAACTCATATAGGTTTAAAGTGGCCACATATAAAATGGCTGCCCAAGCATGATGGGAACTCAGTTAGTCAAGTAATGAACTGGGGCTGACCGAGTAATGACCCTGTGAGGCCCACTACCGGGAATGTCTTGGCTCACTCACTTGAGACAAGATAACTATAACGAACCATTATAGTACCTGGTGTGGAATGTCCTTGATTAAGGACTTCACACAGCAGAGCCTGAGGAACAGAGATAAGGGGGGGCCCACCTCACATAACAAGGTCATTAATCAGCCCGAGCTGACAAAAACCGAGCATACAGCCCCTGAGGTATCAGGGGAATTCTATTGGGTTAAAGAAACCTTTATGTAATCTATAATCATTATGATTGGATTGTGTCCAGCCGAAGTGGGCTGAGTAACTGTAAAGAACTATGTAAAACATATAAATATCGATGAATTTCTTTGTTCGTTGGAGAGAAGTGCCTGGATCCAGACCTGAGGCTTCCTCCCCGCCGGAGAAATAAAGGCCGCATTGGCGTTGGAACCGACTCTGAGTGTTGAATGATTCTTCCGAGAAAACATTCACGCTAACATATGTTAAAGATGCTATATAAATAAAAGCTGTTGTTGTTTCATCTCTGATCTCTTCTTGGCCACATACTATGGGATACGACTGGTGGCCTGCTCCAAAATATCCGCCATGACTGCCTTGGCTCAGTGGTAGCACTTTCCTCTCTGAGTCAGAAGGCATTGAGTTCAAGTCCCAATCCAGAGACTTGGGGGGGTGGGGGGGTGAAATTCCATTGCGCCCATTTGGGGGTGGTAACATCTGGGACTCAGTTCTCAAGGTGCAATCTGACCAGAGCCCTGTACAGTCTGATCTTTACCTCCTCTAACTTGTATTCTACTGTTTTGGCTGATTTAGTTCAACATCCCTTTGGCTTTCTTGATTGCTGCTCTGCATCGGTTGGACATGTTGAACATGAGGGGTTGAAATTCGGTTGCTAACAATGCCAGCCGCTAAGTGAGGCAGCAAAAGTGAATGAAGCGAGAAGGGTGCCAAGGAGGTGTTGCACGCATACTGACATCATGATTTCCACGGCGTTAGCCAGCGGGGTGTAACATTTTAACGCCCTTAAAAAATGACCACCGAATTTCACGTCAGGCGTGAACAGCACTCAGCGCCACTGCCAACCGCCAAACTTCCAGTTAACACCTGCTGATAATGCCTGATGTGAAATTCGGTGGTCATTTTTTAAGGGCGTTAAAATGTTACGCCCCGCTGGCTAACGGCATGGAAATCATGACATTAGTATGCGTGCAACACCTCCTTGGCACCCTTCTCGCCTCATTCATTTTTGCCGCCTCACTTAACGGCTGGCATTGATGAAGCCTGAAAAAGTTGGACTGCACAGGCGGAGAAACTAATCAGGGGTGTTATTTAAAGGGAGTTGCAGCCAATGCTCAGAGGTCTCAGCCAGTGCTGCGTTTAACACTCGCACAAAGAGTAGGGTTTTAGCGCCGTACTGTTGTGGACTCGTCAGATTGACTACAAGTATCTGGGACACATTGGGTTCCATATTGGGAAAATTTGAACGTTCCATTTTGCTGTGACCTCTGCCAGGTGATGGGGGCAGTGACTGCACACTATGTCGTCCTGCGGCGCCAAATTGAAAAGCGCTGGCTGCAGAGACAGCTTAGGCCCAATGTGGATCCTCCCCAGAGGAGACACACCAGACGATGGGGCAGGAGACCGTACACACGCAGGGTTTACCATGCACATTTCTCTTATCTTGAGATGGCCGACGAGCATTGTTTAAGAAGGCTGAGGTTCCGCAAAGAGGGGCGGGGACGGAGCTTTGCAACCTTTTGCAGACATACCTGGCAGCTGACATCGGCACCAGGATCTCGCTGTCAGTGACAGTGAAAGTGACAGTAGCACTCAACCTCTATGCTACCGGCTCCTTCCAGCCTCCTGTGGGCGATATATGCAACATCTCACAGTTTGCAGTACATTGCTGCATTCGCCAGGTGACAGACGCTTTCTGCGGCAAACGAATGGATTCCATCAAGTTCAGCATGTCAGCTTTGCCAGGCTAGCGGGCTTCCCCAGGGTTCAAGGTGCCATTGATTGTACGCATGTGGCATTGAAGGCCCCGCCCCACAATGGAGGGATCTATCGAATCGCAAAGGATTCCACTGATTCCACTCCTTCAACATACAGCTGGCCTGCGATCACAGGCAGATGATCCTCGCTGTCAATGCCCGATATCCTGGCAGCTGTCATGATGCCTTCATCCTGCAGGAGACCACTGTGCCACGACTCCAAACCATCGCATGAAGGCTGTGGCTGGCTCCTGGGCGACTAAGGGTGTGGTGTGGCCGCCTGGCTGATGACACCCCTCCGCAATCCCAACACCCCTGCCCAACAGCGCTACAACACCAGCCATACCACAACCCGGGCCATTATCAAGCAAACTATCGGGGTTCTGAAGCAGCATTTTCACTGCCTTGACCAGTCTGGAGGGGCATTCCAGTACTCACCTGAATGAGTCTCCATGTATACTATTGTCTGCTGCATGCTGCACAACCTGGCCATTATGAAGGGCCAGCCATTACCACCAGGGATGGATTATCTATCTCAGAAAGACAACGATGATGAGAAGGAAGACGAGGAGCTGCGGCTGGAAGGGCTGCTCGTCACAGACTCATCGCACATCGATTCCAGTGAATGCCTCTTGACGTGCTGAATGGCCAGCCTATACACGTGGGCATCAACTCAACACATCTGCAGCCCTCCATCTTTAATAATCATTGCATCATCATGTGAACAATCCAAACTTGGTTTACTTCAAACATGAATCATATGTTCTGAAAACAAGTACAAGACAACAACATCATCCCCAACACATTAACATACCCACAAAACCCTTTCAAACATTCTCATAGACATCCAAGTGCACCTATTGACATCAGTTAATTTTGTAACAAAGTAGCCATCTCTGGCAAGTATCAAACAATTGTTGCATCGTTCAACAAGTGCAACAATTTATATGAGCTCACATTGCAACAACCTAGCCATCTCCGTTGACTATGAAGCAAGTGTTTGGTGGGTCATAAAAACATAAGAACATAAGAACTAGGAGCAGGAGAAGGCCATTTAACCCCTCGAGTCAGCTCTGCCATGTAATAAGATCATGGCTGATCTGATCATGGACTCAGTTCCACTTCCCTGCCCGCCCCCCATAATCCTTTATTCCCTTATCGCTCAAAAATCTGTCTATCTCCGCCTTAAATATATTCAATGACCCAGTCTCCACAGCTCTCTGGGGCAGAGAATTCCATAGATTTACAACCCTCTGAGAGAAGAAATTCCTTCTCATCTCAGTTTTAAATGGGTGGCCCCTTATTCTGAGACTATATCCCCTAGTTTCAGTTTCCCCATGAGTGCAAATATCCTCTCTGCATCCACCTTGTCGAGCCCTCTTATTAGCTTATATGTTTTGATAAGATCACCTCTCATTCTTCTGAACTCCAATGTGTATAGGCTCAACCTACTCAACCTATCTTCATAAATCAACCCCCTCATCTCCCACATTATACTCCATCTGCCAAATTTTTGCCCACTAACTTAGCCTGACTATATCCTTTTGCAGATTTGCCTGATGCACGGCTTTAAAAATTTCTATCATGCGGTGATACCGCCTCAAAAATGGCGGTACCGAATTTCAACTCCTGAGTCTAAAGACCCATTGATCTCTTTCAGAACATAAGAACATAAGAATTAGGACCAGGAGTAGTAGGCAATAGAGCCCTTCGAGCCTGCTCCGCCATTCAATAAAATCATGGTTGATCTTCAATCTCAACTCCACTTTCCCGCCCAATCTCCATATCCTTGATTCCCCGAGCATCCAAAAATCTTGATATCTCAGCCTTGAATATACTGAACGATTTAGCATCCACAGCTCTTTAGGGTAGAGAATTCCAAACATTCACAACTCTCTGAGTGAAAAAATTCCTCCTCATCACAGTCTTTAATGGCCGACCCCTTATTCTGAGACAATGCCCCTTGAGTTCTAGACTCTCCAACCTCTCAGTATCTAACCTGTTAATTCGGTCCTTTGCGCTCTGGGTTTCGCCCCAGAGCAGTGTGAAAGGCAGCGTTCAGGACTCCTGTGTATCTTTGCGACCCTCTGGTCCGTTTTTGCGGTGGCGCTCAGCAGCACGCCGAGAAGAGCTGCACCGGGTGTGCAATGCTCCTGGTTGCGACATCGTCCGAGGTTTGACTCCTGCCCGACCCGTACACCTGGAATCGCGCCTCACATTGACCGCCTGGGAAACCAGAGCGATCCAGCATAGCCGGCAGCGGTGAAGAAGGTAAAGTGCTGTACAAATAAGTGCAAGTGTTTGTTCTTTAAATTTTTTTTGTGATTTGTGTTGTGGTGGCTTGGGCAATATTTTGGGAATGTTTTGTGGTTTTTTGTTCAGGTTTTTTTCCCTCCCCCCTAAGGCCTCTCAGCCCGGCTGTTTAATTCACCAGTTTCCCATCCCTGCACCACGAAAGTTGTACAACGCTTCCCTCAGTGCTGCACACCCTGGCGCAGGGCTCAGATCCCCAAACTGTCTTACTAAAGTGCAAACTATTCCCGGCCGGTAACTTTCCCGCTCCGCCTCCGTTTTTGCCCCGAAAACAGAAAAGCCTAAAAGCCAGCCCTGTATGTTTCAATGAGATCACCTCTCTTTCTTCTAAACTATCCAGAGAGTATAGGCCCAATCTATTCAATATCTCCTCATTGGACAGCCCTCTCAGCCCAGGCGTCAATCTAGTGAACCTTTGTTGCACTACCTCTAAGGCAAGTATATCCTTCCTCAGATAAGGAGACCAAAACTGTCCACAGTACTCCTGGTGTGGTCTCACCAAAGCCCTGTAAAATTGTAGCAAGACTTCCTTACTCTTGTACTCAACCCCCTTGCAATAATGACCAGCATGCCATTGGCCTTCCTAATTGCTTGCTATACCTGCATGCTAGCTTTCTGTGTTTCCTGTAAGAGGGCACCTAACTCTTTCTGAACACCAACATTTAATCGTTTCTATTCTGTTTTTCTATTCTTCCCACATTATACTCAATCTGCCACCTCATTGCCCACTCACTTAACGTGTCCACATCCCTTTGCAGACTCTGTCCTCCTCACAGCTTAATTTCCCATCTAGCTTTGTATCATCAGAAAACTGGGATACAGTACACTTGGTCCCTTCTTCTAAGTCATTAATATAGATTGTAAATAGCTGAGGCCCAAGCTCTTCCATGCAGCACCCCTCTAGTTACAGCCTGACAATTGGAAAATTATTTGTTTATCCCTACTCTCTGTTTTCTGTCCATTAATCAATCCTGTACCCATGCTAATATATTACCCCCAACCCCATGAGCTCTAATCTTGCATAACAACCTTTTATATGGCACTTTATTGAATGCCTTTTGGAAGTCCAAACATTCAGCTTCATTCTGAGCTATTTCAATACTAGTATGTGTGTCACCTATTTTTCCTTCCTATGTGTAGCACTTTCTGCTTATCTGCATTACATTCCATCTGTCATTGATCTGCCCACTTTCATATTTTGACCAATTCATCTGTAATTTCTGTGCTGCCTCTGCTGATCCCACTGCCCCTTCTAGCTTGGTATAATTCACAATTTGCAAGAGGCCCCAGCACCAAGCCCTAAGGTACCCTGCTTGATACTTTTCCCCACTGTAACTCATAACCTCTTATGAGTACACAATGTTTCCTATCATTCAACCAGTTTCTTATCCATTCCCAGGGTTTACATGAATCTCCACAGCTTTGAGGTTCTTGCGGAACTTGGTTGTACTTCCTCAAAGAAATCTAATTAATGGCTTCTGTTAAACAGCAGGCAAAATGATTCTGTGGAACTGTATTAAACATTTGTAGTTTAACATCAAAACATTACCCTTTCAGATGGCTAAGTAATTATTCAAAACAAGAATTAAAAATGCCATTTCCAGTATTTTACGATGTAGTCACATTACAAGTTACGCATCATTATATTTATTATTAAACTTTGGTTATGTGGAGAGACTAGAGAGCTTAGATTTTTCTCCTTAAAGCAGAGAAGTTTAAGGAGAGATTTAATAGAAGTATTCAAAATTATGAAAAGTTTTGATAAATTAGATAGGGAGAAACTGTTTCCACTGACAGGATGGTCAGTAACCAGAGGACACAGATTTAAGATAATTGGTAAAAGAACTAGAGGGGCGATGAGGAGACATTTTTTTATGGAGCAAGTTCTGATGATCTGGAATGCACTGCCTGAAAGGGTTCAAGAATAATTTTCAAAAGAGAATTGGATATATGCTTGAAAAGAGATCTATGGGGAAAGAGCGGGGCAGTGGGACTAATTGCATGGATCTTTCAGAGAGCCAGCACAGGCATAATGGGCTGAATGGCCTGCTTCTGTGCTATATGATTCTATGATTCTATCATTGCAAAATGATCTCAGTTTTGTAACAAAGTCTACATTTTGGAAATGTAAATTAGACTGACATTTAAGTGAAGCAGGCTGAGACCCCCTTTTCCAAAATATCCCTCTTCTCTTCCCTCTGGTGCCAGGTCAGAATTTATGTAGCATTTACACGATGACTGCAGTGTTGGTGCGAAGTGAATTCAATCCAGAAACAGCCTTTTCTTGTCAAGAGTTCAGCTTTTAGAATATCAAGGAAAGAGTTTAATTACACTGCGAGCAGGTAATGTGACGCCTCAGAACCAAACTCTGACAAATATACGATCGGTGCAGGCCCAGTTCATAGACAGTTCTCGTGTTGACCTTCTGATGGGCTTAATGCAACTTAATTTTCAAACTAATTACCAGAATTTTTGTGTTATTCAAATCGGTAGGTACTGTACGTTCATTCAGATCGCCAGAATTGTACTAACGTTAGGCTGAAACAAAACAAACCACAATTTAAGTCATGACACACTGTTTAACATTTCTAGACTTGGTAGGAATTTTGTTTACAACACACTTAGAATTTATAGTGTGAAATAACATTTTATGGTCACTAACAGGCAGGTCAATTATTGCAGAAGCATATTTAAAAATACCAAACTAGCTCACAGCCTTAAAAGCAAAGAGTGATGGGATACACATTCACTATTCGAGTGCTAGGACGTGCGGATAACATTTATTTTAGCCCCTTTCCCAATAGAGGCCCTGAAATTCCATGCTGTTTTTGGTGTTTGCAGGGATCTAAAGTCCCACCATGGCATTTTGTGAATTTGAATTCAGTAAATTAAGTAAATCTGTAATGAAAAAACTAGTATCAGTAACAGTGACCATGAAGCTGTCAGATTGTCGTAAAATCCCAACTGGTTCACTAATTTCCTTTAGGGAAGGAAACCTGCCGCCTTTACTCAGTCTGGTGTATATGTGATACCAGACCCACAGCAATGTGGTTGACTCTTAGCTACCCTCTGAAATGGCCTAGCGAACTACTTTGTTGTATCAAACCGCTAAAAAAAGGTTCAATAAGAATAAAACCAGACAGACAACCTAGGGATCGGATTTGGACACGACAAAGACACACCCCCAGACCAGTCGATCTTGCAAAGTTCTCCTCACTAACATCCGGGGATTTGTGCCAAAGTTGGGAGAGCTGCCCCGCAGACTAGTCAAGTAACATCATCATCATCATCATAGGCAGTCCCTCGGAATCGAGGAAGACTTGCTTCCACTCCTGAGTCCTGAGGTGGCTGAACAGTCCAATACAAGAGCCACAGTCCCTGCCACAGGTGGGACAGACAGTCATTGAGGGTAAGGGAGGGTGGGACAGGTTTGCCGCATGTTCTTTCCGCTGCCTGCGCTTGATTTCTGCATGCTCTCGGCAATGAGACTTGAGGCGCTCAGCTCCCTCCAGGATGCACTTCCTCCACTTAGGGCGGTCTTTGGCCAAGGACTCCCAAGTGTCGGTGGGGATGTTGCACTTTATCAGGGAGGCTTTGAGGGTGTCCTTGTAGAGTTTCCTCTGTCCACCTTTGGCTCATTTGCCGTGAAGGAGTTCCGAGTAGAGTGCTTGCTTTGGGAGTCTCGTGTCTGGCATGCAGACAATGTGGCCTGCCCAGCAGGGCTGATCAAGTGTGGTTAGTGCTTCAATGCTGGGGATGTTGGCCTGGATGAGGACGCTAATGTTGGTGCGTCTGTCCTTCCAGGGGATTTGTAGTATTTTGCGGAGGCATCGTTGGTGGTATTTCTCCAGCGACTTGAGGTGTCTACTGTACATGGTTCATGTCTCTGAGCCATATAGGAGGGTGGGTATTACTACAGCCCTGTAGACCATGAGCTTGGTGGTAGATTTGAGGGCCTGGTCTTCAAACACTCTTTTCCTCAGGCGGCCAAATGCTGTGCTGGCGCACTGGAGGCGGTGTTGAATCTCCTCATCAATATCTGCTTTTATTGATAAAAGGCTCCTGAGGTATGGGAAATGGTCCACGTTGACCAGGGCCGCGCCATGGATTTTGATAACTGGGGGGCAATGCTGTGCTGTCAAGTATCTACCTGACATAGTTATACTCACAGAATCATATATATCAGCCAACATGCCAGACTCCTCCTTCACCATTCCTGAATATATCCTGTTCCTCCAGAAGGACACACCCACCAGAGGTGGTTGCACAGTGGTATACAGTCGGGTGAGTGTGGCCCTGGGAGTCCTCAACATTGACTCTGGATCCCAGGAAGTTTTATGGCTTCAGGTCAAGCATGGGCAAGGAAACCTCCTGCTGATTACCACCTACCACCCTCCCTCAGCTGATGAATCATGGCGTACTCCTCCATGTTGCCAATTATTTCATCACTGCAGGAGTTCCTCAAGGCAATGTCCTAGGCCCAACCATCATCAGCTGCTTCATCAATGACCTTCCTTCCATCATAAGGTCAGATGTGGGGATGTTCACTGATTGCTCAGTCTTCTCTACCATTTCCAATTTTTCATGTTAATAAAGCAGTCCGTGACCACATGCAGCAAGACCTAGACAATTTCAAGCCAAAGTAGGCTCATGACTAAGGTCAGACATAGCGAGTCAGGGGACAAGTCGCAGAATGTATAGCAAGCTGGCTACAAAACAGAAAATAGAGTGTAGGGGTTAAATGTAGTTAGACAGATTGGCAAATGGTGGGAAGTGGTGTTCCACAAAGAATAGTGCTGGGACCACTGCTGTTCACCATTTATATAAACGATTTGGATTCATTATTACAATTACAAAATTTGTGGATGACACCTAAGGAAAACTCTTCCAGTATCAGGAAGTAGCACATAGCCACACAAACTGCACACCCCTGGTTGCTGAAGAACCCTTTTAAATATCGTCACCAATTTAGAGGGGTGATGGGGGGGGGTGTAGTTAATACAGGTACTGCGACAAAATACAGGTAGCCATTAATTGCAGAACAGGTGTGTAATTTGCAAATGAAGATTAATATGGATAAGTTCGAGAGAATACATTTTAATAGGAAGAATAAGGAGGGCACTTATCATTGGAAAATAAGGGGGAGAAATTTGTGTGGGTTCACGTCATATCAGTAATGCCAGTAGCCCTGCTGGTAACCTCAATCATTAGGGAGCTCGCCATGTTGGAGATTGTGGCATCAGTGAGTGTGCAATGCTCACTGGACATCTGGGGGCCAAAATTGCCCCTTTCCTTAAGGCCTATTACCACCACAAATCGGCGGCCACGCTGCGGAGTAGAATGGCCACCGACTTTTGGTGGAATGGCGCTGATAGCCCAATTTCCCTCCTGAGTTTACCTGGCGGTGCCCCGATCCCCCTCTTACCGCTCCACTGCTGCCGATCCGCGGTATGCGCGTCATCACCGTGCACACCGCCGATCTACCCCCTCCCCCTTCCCCCTCCCCCTCCAAAAATCTTCAGCCCGCCCAGCGGTGCCAAAACAAGCTTTCACTCTTCGGTCCAGTGACGGTATGGATTCCCTAAAAGGGGAGGGCCTACTGCCGCAGCCGCCATGTTTTTTTTTATTGTCGGCCGACTGCCCGGTCACGCTGACAATTATGCCCACGGTTCGGCCGGCTGACTCGGCCGAAACCCTCCCTGTTGGCCCAGTGGCCCAAAGTTTTAAAAGTGCGAAGGCTCTCCCCTTTAAGTGAAGGGGAGAGCTGTGGTGACGCGCGCCGTGATTACATCATCGCAGCGGTAAGTATGAACCACCTCCA
Source organism: Pristiophorus japonicus (assembly GCF_044704955.1). Classification (NCBI taxonomy): domain Eukaryota; kingdom Metazoa; phylum Chordata; class Chondrichthyes; family Pristiophoridae; genus Pristiophorus; species Pristiophorus japonicus. The sequence continues at coordinate 60,488,476 of NC_091977.1, forward strand.
ACTTCCACCCCTTAGTTGCTGTCACTGCCACGTTTTGCCCCTCAGGTGTAGTCACGGCCCCCATTGTGACCAACTTCCGGATCAAAACAAAGAGCACAATTTTGTGAAAGAGTCGACAGTACCGCAGCTGCTGTAAAAAACCACCGAAACTGGGTGGGATCATCCCATTTCGGGCGGGGGACAATTTGTACACCCTGATTTCCCAACTTTATTTTAGCCAATGTGCTTACCGGCTGGAGAAAGCAACGATAACTTCAGGTGGTGTGCAGCAGCAGCCGGCTCCAATGACGATATTTAAAGGGACCCTCATCAATCAGGGGTTTGCAGTTCGTGTGGCTGTGTGCTACTTCCTGCTACTGGAAGAGTTTTCCTTAGTCATTTCAAGGTTCTTTGGTATCAGGGAGTGTTCTAGCAAGTACAAAACTCCCTCAATACTTTTGAAAGGCTTCAAAGTACAACACTTACTAAAAATCACTCACTTACTTAATGTGCAGTTGGTGTGTGACCACAGACAGGGAAGTCTCAATGCCAATGCTCACTATCCGAGCAGCACCAATGATGCCTTCATCCTGCGCCAGACCTGTGTGCCAGCTCTCTTCCAGCCACTAACAACAACGACTTGTGTTTATATAGCGCCTAAACGTAGGAAAACATCCCAAGGTGCTTCACAAGGGTATTATAAGTCAAAAAATTTGACACCGAGCCACATAAGGAAAAATTAGGAAAGATGACCAAAAGCTTGGTCAAAAAGGTAGGTGTTAAGGAGCATCTTAAAGGAGGAAAGAGAGGTAGAGAGGCGGAGAGGTTTAGGGAGGGAGTTCCAGAGCTTAGGCCCTAGGCAACAGAAGGCATGGTCACCAATGGTTGAGCGATTATAATCAGGGATGTTCAAGAGGGCAGAATTAGAGGAGCACAGATATCTAGGGGGGATTGTGGGGCTGGAGGAGATTACAGAGATAGGGAAGGGTGAGGCCATGGAGAGAATTGAAAATGAGGATGAGAATTTTGAAATCGAGATGTTGCTGAACTGGGTCCAATGTAGGTCAGCGAGCACAAGGATGATGGGTGAGCTGGACTTGGTGCGAGTTTTGGATGACCTCAAGTTTACATAGGGTAGAATGTGGGAGGTCAGAGTGTGTTGGAAGAGTCAAGTCTAGAGGTAACAAAAGCATGGATGAGGGTTTCAGCAGCAGATGAGCTGAGGCATGAGCGGAGACGGGTGATGTTACGGAGGTGGAAATAGGCGGTCTTAGTTATGCCATGGGTATGTGATCAGGAGCACATTTCAGGGTCAAAATATGGCACCAAGGTTGCGAACAATCTGGTTCAGCCTCAGACAAATGTTAGGCAGAGGGATGGAGTCAGTGACTAGGGCACGGAGTTTGTAGCGGGGACTGAAAATAATGGCTTCAGTCTTCCCAATATTTAACTGGAGAAAATTTCTGCTCATCCAGTACTGGATATCGGACAAACAGTCTGACAATTCAGAGACCGTGGAGGGATTGAGAGAAGTGGTGGTGAGGTAGAGCTGGTGTCGCCAGCATACATGTGGAAACTGACGCTGTGTTTTCGGATGATATCGCCAAGGGGCAGCATGTAGATGAAAAATAGAAGGGGGCCAAGGATGGATTGAAATGGACGTTGAAATAATGGACGATGAGAAGTCGCTTGCTGCAGAGATTGAGGGAGGAAAGCAGTAAAGATATCTCGGTAATAACATTTTTATGATACTTGGGTGGGCGGTAGGGAACGAGAAGTTTAAATGGGAGGTGAGAGGGGTGGAATAAGTGTGTTGTTCAAAGGAGGAGAAAGTGCCAGAGGAGTAGGGGAACAGACCAAGGTGTGATTTGCTGATGAGAGCCACAACGCCGCCACTGAGCGGGGCAAATGGTGGAAGGTAGAGCCAGGCAGGGAGGCTTCATTTAAGGGTGAGATGTCATCGCTCCTCAACCAAGATTCCATCAGGGCCATCATGTTGCTGCAATCATTCACGACAAGCTTATGGATGGCAAGGGCCTTGTTCACAAGTGAACTGACATTCTGGAGGGTGATGCGGAGAGGGTCGGTGATGGCTGATCCACTGCCAGCATCCACTGGATCAGTGTTGGGGGGGATGAGTTGGATGGGGGGGAGATTGGCAAAATTAGCCCCCAGTGAGCACACTGGGCGGAAAGGTCAGTGAGAAAGTAGGATGGGAAGGTTGGGTTTGCTCCTCATAAGAAGGCAGTGACGAATGTCTCGATGGGCCCTTCGTAGGATGCTGTGGGCTTATCTAGGAGTAAAGCCTGGGACGGCTGCAGGAGAGTAGGAACATTAATGAAGGATTGTGGTAGGGATTTGGGAGGACAGAGTATCCGAGAGAGGAGGAATGAAAGGAGGCATGACGACAGGATTGAGCGGTAAGGAAGGGATAAAGAGAAAAGGAAAAAAGGGGAGAAAAGAGTAGAAAAAGAAATGAATGACTTGAGTCTGCAGTGGCAGCTAAAGTGTGCAGACCAATGGACACAGGGAAACAGTCAGGTTATATAGGTCTGATTATGTACTAATTAATACATATTTGTTGGTAGCACGGAATAGGTTGGAGACAATAGTTGGGAGACCAGGGTCAAAGTCAGAGGTCTCATGGAGGGACAAAGCCGATGTGAGCAGGATGGAGTCGGCTGGGAGCATTGACGAACCACTGTCCAAATTCAGAGGCAGATGTAGCAGGGGAGTGAAGTCCAGAAGCTAGTTGAAGGGTAGAGAGTTTGAGGTTGGAGGATGTTGCCATAGGAATGAGTTGGTAGCGATGGATAAAGATGGTGGCAAATTTGACGCAAGTTGGAGTTCATCATAGATCAAAGCAGCGGAGAAAATATAAAACCACAAATCAGCGATCAGCAAAGCTGAAAAACCAATAGAACGAGTCAACGGACAGCAGCTGCTAACCAACAAATCTGACAAACCAAAAGAAATGTTCAGCAGAGGGACAGCCACAGTTTAAAAGTTATTTAAAGAAACAATCTTTTAGTAGCAGAGATAGAGACACAGCAGGTAAATCTAAAGTGGAATCCAGTTAGTTCAAAGCAGAAACATAGTCCAGGGGGCCGAAATTGCCCACCGCCGGAAACGAGGCACCCCTACCGTTTTCGATGTGTTCGGTGGCCTAACCGCCAAAATTCAGCACTTCGGGGATTTTTTCGAGTGGGGCGGGAGTGGCCTCATCATGGGGGCAGAAGTGGGGGTGCGGCAAAATGGCCATCAATAGCGGGGCAGAAGTGGGGGCGGGGCAGAGTAGTCGAGGCTGTCAGTCAGCAGTGCTGCGCTAATGAAGTCATCGTGCTGGCATGTCACAATGTCTCTTGCCTTCAGTTAAAGGGGAAGGCCGCTACAAACTCTGCAGCCACTTTAGTGGCAAATACTGGGCCACCCTGGACAGTTTCAGTTGGGCCTGTGGCCTGGCACCCAAGAGGGAGATGCCAGGCTGCCTGTTGGTGATCCGGCCGAACCCGTGGCCATAATTGTCGGACTGCCCTTGTAAGGGGCTGGTCTCTGTGAAGGGGTCAGGTTCCCTTCTGACCAACTTGAGTGGTTTCGAATTGCTCCCACTCCCTTGGGTTCTAGACTCTGGATTTATTTGAGGGGTGTGACAAAAGTACAAAGGATACTGGTTTGATGCAAAAGAACTTTGGTTTTATTACAGTCAGGGAAATACAAGCTTATTACTCTAGTAAGAAAATACAAGGCCAAACTTATAATCGCTCTAATAAAGAACAATACAAGGAAAGGTACAAGGTCAAACTTAAAATCACTCTAATAAAGAACCATACACTACACATTCAAAGGGGGTTACAGTAGAATCATACCTCCCACCTCCCAATACCTAATTCTAGCTAGGTTGGACTCCAGGGCAGGCAGGGACTATGCTTACCAATCCTTTTGACAGTTAACGGTAGATCACAGTTTCGGGGTTCGCTGGATGCGGTAGGGTCTGCTTGCTGTACCCCGAATGTCGGAGAAGACTTCTAGCTGCGCAATCTTCAGTTGGGTTGAGTCCGCTGATGCGGTAAGGTGCATTTTGGATCTATGGGGTAAGTACCTGGTTTTCTTCGTTAGAAATAGGTTTCTACAGTCTTTTAGGTAATGTTTTACCCATTGGTAGGTCAGGATTAGATTGTAGAGTGGAAACGTTTCGATTCTTCAGTTTTTTCCCGTTAGAGTTTTGTTCGAGTTTGGTCGATTGCGGTGTTTTTTCTGTTGATACCACATTGACTGTGGTCGGTCACTGCCACGATGGTGATGTTCTTTCTTCCTTCAGGACTTCAGGACTTCGAGGCTGGAGAAGTTAGTTTACAACTGTCGCGTTGGTTTCTCTCCTTGTCATGATGGCATCCTCGCAGTATAGCACCTGGTGTAGTATGGAACTGAGGTAGTAGCAACCTTGTAGCTACTTAGCAACCTAACCTCTATTGAAAACAGAGGCCAGTTATACGACTTCAGTGTTTCTAATCTTGGCGCCAAACCAATTCACAATCCTTTGTATATTTTGGCTGGCTTGGCTCTTCTTTGTAATATTTTGGCGAGCTCGTTAAAAGTTGATATGTTTTGGATGAGTTGATGTTTGAAAACTGTTTCCTGATGGAAATATTAGTTTGGTAATTGCAATGTCCTTTTGTGCTTAGTCTTTCGCATACAAGCTGGATTGGGCCGCTTTGTGATGTATATGAGGAAATGATTGTCCAGACCCATGTTGATGGGTAGCTATCTCTGGGTGATGTTGTGATGTAAATGTTTCTTGTGAGGAAAGGATTCTCGAATACTCATCCCTCCAGACAGGTTAACTTAGTCCTCACACCCAGGTAGCTTCACTTAATCAGACTGTCTCCTGCTAGTTCCTTAGGCCCGCCCACAGCCTTGAGTTTGTCTTTTAAAATACAAAATTCTATTAAAGTTCGTAGTTTCTTTCAGAAGCACTTTAGAGTTCCAAACTTTTTGGCAGATAGTCCCAAATTGAATTTCCTTTTGAATGAGCCCAAACACTGGGAGGGTTTTTTTAAAAAAAATTTTTATTTTTATTTAAAAAAAAAAAATTTTTTTTAATTTTTTTTTATTTTTTATTTTTTTTAATTTTTCGTTGCCAATCTTTCCAATTCTTTGTCAAATCACAAACGCCAGAGGTCACCTTGCACACATCAAGGATCACTCTGCGCCAATGCTCTTAGCCAAAAGGCCGAGAGCCACTGCACCGTTCCTGGAAGTACTGCAATACCAGGTTCGTGCCATGGAGGTGGATGGGTCAAACCAAACCACCCCACCCACCTCCTATTGAGGGTTTCTCGTGTATTTTGCACCTGCTTCAACCTGGCAGTCGGCCGACCAAAAAAAAGACCATGGCAGCTGCAGCAGTGCACCCTCTCCCTTAAGGGCAGCCTGGTCACCAAGCCACAGAGAATGTAGCAACAGCAAAAGCTGTCGGGGGCACCGATCGACGACGGGGCCTCCCATGGGACAAACCGGGAAAGCGGCCATTTCTCGAGGGGCAATTTTGCAAGGGGGTCCCCGTCAGTCAGTAAGGGGTCAGTAAGCTGCAGTGGGAAAATGGGCAGAGCGGTCCCGGGCACCGCTCTAAAGCCCACAAAGGGAAATTTCCAAATGGCGGCCCCTCCGCGGAGAGTCAGCGGCCATTCCGCGCCACCCTGTGGCCATCGCTTTCAGGCAGCCAGAGGCCTCATTGAAACAGGCAATTTCGGCCCCTAGATGTCCAGAGAAGTCCAGGAGATCGGAAACCAATTTGAGAAAAGAATTCAGCAGCTTTAAACATGAAGCAGAGCAGAGACACAGCAGCTGTAGTCAGTAGAGAAACATAGTCCTGTTGGTAGAGGAATCCAGGTGATGGAAATCCAAGTTTCTGCAGAGTTCCGGCAGTAGGAAGAGCTCAGTGAGAACAAAGACACACAGGGTCGAGGGATAGACAGTGCACTCCGCAGGGGTAGCTTTAAACCTGTAGTTTGAACTTGTAGTTTGGGCTGAAATGCCTTTGTTATCAGAGCCAGGGAATCTTAAGCAATGGAAGAAAGGAGATTGGGGGAAGAAAGCACCAAAGCTGGCAATGGATGAGCAAGGGTACAGTTGAAGAGAAGAGCAGCTCAGTAAGGAGCTGCCAGCCCAGGAATCATCTTGAAAGAAGGAAAATCAAGCCCGAGGGTGGCTGCTTCGAGACAAGGGCTATCCACTCTCCACATGGCTCATGACTCCCCTCCACAACCCCAACAAACATGCTAAGTACTCATAGAATGAGAGACATGCTGCCACCAGGAACATCATCGAGCAGTCCTTTGGTTTATTGAAGCAACCGTTCCACGGTTGAATAGCTGTCATTGTGTGCAAGGTGAGAGATGTGGGTGTGAGTGTTACTAGGTAGAGATTGTTGATGGATGAGTGTTGGGGTTGTGATATATTGATCAGTGTATGAACCTTGTGGTACAGATGGTGGTATGTAGCATTTGTTCAAGCCTTCACTCACCTTGACCACCCGTGTGAGCTCGTTAAACTTCCTCCTGCACTGTGTGTGGGTCCTGGGGAGCACAGCGCTGCCCAAGATGTGGTGTGCCACCTCCCTCCACAAAGTCCGGCAGACTTGTGACGAGGGCCTCCTGCCAGTTGGTACTGGACCGCCCGCCTTCTCTCCACCGCTAAAACCAATGTCTCCAATGCTTCCTCGGAAAACCCCCGGGCTCTCTCCCTGGGGCACGACCTGCCATCAGCATTTATCAATAAGTGTTCCTTCTCTTTGTCCTTCTTCTTATGGTTGTCAAGACAGCTGCACACCCAGCAATGCTGAGGATGAGATGCTGCAGCATCACTGAACCTCGCCTTTAAGTAATAGATGTTAGACCACACTTGAAGTACTGTGAACAGTTTTGGGGGTAGAGAATCACCTCCACCAGAAACCTGCCTCACCTACTGTTTTCAAAGTGTTTTTACCATTGCATCAGACAAGGTGGACACTTGATCGATTTTCTGCTCTTTGACAATTTTTTGGGATCGGACCAGAAGTCGGTCATAAAGGGGGCGTCCACTGCTGTCAGTCAGCGGCGGAGCGGTGCTGACGTCAGTGCACGTGTGTGTCACCAAGTCTCTCCCCTCATTTAAAGGGGAGAGAACCAGTGATTATTTAGCTTCGGCCCACTGGGCCATCAGGAAGGGTTTCAGCCGGGCCAAGAGGGGGTGCCAGGCTGCCTGTTGGTGGCCCGGCCGAACCTGGGGTCATAATTGTCCAGCCAATCAGGAGGTCGGCCAGCAAAAAAAATAACATGACAGCCACAGCACTGCGCCCTCCCCTTGAAGGGCCGCCGTGCTGCCATGGCTCACAGCGTGAAAGGAAGGTGCACCAACAGAAAAAGCTGTCGGGGGCCCGCACAGCTGATCGCGGATTTTTGCAGCTAAATTTTGCGGGGATGCCACGGAGGTGCAGGAGATCGGCAGTGCCCCCTTTGATGACGGCAGCAGCAGGGCAGAAGCAGGGACCGCCAGAAAAAACCCCGAGCTGAATTTCGCTGGCGGCGGCCATTGGACTAGAAGTCAGCGGCCGCTCGACTCTGCCGCCTGGCCGCCGCTTTCTGGCGGTAAGTAGCTTTTTTGGGGATGCTGAATTTCGGCCACCTGGTCTCCATATTATAAAAACAATATAGAGGTACTGGATCGGTGCAGAAAAGATTTAGTAGAATTGTACCAGAACTGAAAGGTTATACTTGTCAGGACAGATTGAATAGGCTGGGGTTCTTTTCCCAAGAAAAGAGAAGATTGAGGGTTGACTTGAGAGAGGTGTAATATAGTCCCACCTAGTGGACTACTGTGGTAATGCAGCCACTGCTGTTTTCACAATAAAGGCATCAGATGACAGGTCACCTGACAAGTTCCTGTGTTAAGAGCCATCTTGTAAAGTCTGTGTGTTGTGATGTGGTAAAGGAGATACCACATTGGTGACGTAGGATCGGATTTCTGGATTCCCTAGCTGAAATTATAGTTGGTGGACGATTCCAGCCAAACAACAGAGAGACTGGAGAGCTTCTCTGTTTTGCAGAACAGCTAAAAATTCAAGCTAAATTATAAGCACACTTGGCTGAAGAGTCCAGATAGCCGTGCCTTTGGGAGTAATAGGGTGCTTGGGGAGTAATAGGGTGCTTGGGCGAGTTTCAACGCGAACGGGAGATTTTCGGAGCATATGTGGAGCGGCTAGAAATGTTTTTCACTGCAAATAGTATCATCGAAGTCCCCGATGATGAAAATCGTAACCGGGTGGTGTAAGAAAGAAAATAGGCTATTTTCCTCACTGAAGCAGGCCCCAAGGTGTATGAAACCCTGAAAAATGTGCTTATTCCCGTAAAGCCAAAGGATACATCACTTATGGAGATTCTAAGCAAGTTGGAACTTAACTACAGTCCTGAGCCCTTGGAAATTGCGGAAAGTTATTGTTTTGGAAATACAAAATCAATTACCTGTCAAGAGTATCACATTGTAGCATTAAAAAAAGCGATCCATTTACTGTCATTTCGGAAACTTTCAAGACCGAGCATTGCGTGACCGCTTTGTTTGTGGGATGAAAAATGAAGCGATCATAAGAAGGTTGTTGACAACACCTAACTTGACTTTTGATTTAGCTTGTCAGACAGCTATGTCAATGGATATGGCCGACCAATACTCCCGAGAATTTCATACCATTTCCAGTCGTCAGACAACCGAGGTGAATCGCCTGCAGGTTAAAAATAAAAGGCAGTTGGGCCCCAAGGCCTCAGCAACTGTCCAAGGTAACAGAGCATTGAAGCCTGGGACAACACCTCGCTCAAAGTTGTCCATATGTGAAGGCAGAGTGTTTCTTCTGCAGGAAAACTGGGCATCTTGCGAAGGCATGCCGACTGAAGAGTAAACCGACTTTCAAGGCTTTAAGTAGAAATCCCAAAAGACTACATAGCATGGAAGAAAAGCAACAGGAAGAAGAGATACACATCATCAGGAGCATGAAAGTATCTAACAACGATTCTCGAAGTATCATCATCCAAGTAGATGTTGCAGGAACCAAGATACCCACGGAAATCGACACTGGTACATCCGTGAGCGTAGTACCGGAATTGCTATATCTCGACAAATTGCGTGATTTCCCATTGGAGAAATCCAAGGTAGGCTACTCAGGAGAGCAAATTCCATTGGTAGGTCGTATCAGCATACCGGTGAAATACAAGGATCAATTTCAGAGCTTGCCTCTCTTAGTAGTGGCAGGAGACAAGCCTGCCTTACCAGGTAGGAATTGTTTGGGATCACTGAGGCTGGATTGGAATGAGATTTTTCATGTTGAAACGAGATTTGCATCAAAGGATGATGTCATCAAGATGTATCCGAAGGTGTTCTGTGAAACAGGCAGTCCAATCCAAGGCTTCAAGGCGAGTGTCAGGGTACAGAAGGACACTAGACCAGTTTACTGCAAGCCACGTCCCGTACCATACGCACGCAAGGAGAAAGTTGAGCAAGAACTCTAAAGACTAGAGACTATGATAGAGCTATGTAATTGGGCTACACCCATTGATGTTGTACCGAAGCCCGATGGTAAGGTAAGGTTGTGTGGTGATTATAAAGTAACCATAAACCAGGTTCTAGAGGGTAATCTCCCCAATACATTGCCAAATGTAGAAATTTTGTTCACAACACTGACAGGTGGTCAAATCTTCTCAAAGTTAGATCTCACAATGCCTACTTACAACTTGAACTAGATGAGAAATTCAAATCATGCTTGACTATAAATACTCATCTTGGCCTATGTCAGTTTAATAAGCTACCATTTGGAGTGTCTTCCGCTCCCGCCGTATTCCAAGGGGTGATGAACCAGATTTTGCAAGGCATTGATTGAAGGGGTAGTATGTTATTTAGATGACATACTAAATTCAGCACCAAACAGGCAAATCCATAATAACATATTGAATGAAGTGCTCAAACGGCTAGAGAAGCACAGAGCATGAGTGACTGCTCACAAGTGTGAGTTATTTTCAAAACTCAGTGGAGTACTTAGGGCACAGAGGTGACAAAGATGGTTTACATTCAACCAAAGGAAAGCTGGATGCAATCAGAAATGCACCCACTCCCAAGAATGTCACTGAATTTCGATCATTTTTGGGTCTTTTGAACTATATGGAAAGTTCCTACAGTGTTACATCCATTGAATGAGCTCACCATAAATGGTTAAAGTGGTTACCAGGAAGTGTGGTGAAGATATGTGGTCCTTGCACATATTTGGTCAAGATGTTTGATCGTGGACAGATTAAGTTTGTTCACATTGATCATATTTTATCTACAGCTGTGGAAGGAATTGAAAGTTGGGATGATTTCATTATTTCTGACTCATCAGATAGTTTTGTTACACGTAAAGTACCAGTAGCATATCTTACATCAGATGTACTAGAAACAAGTCCAAGAGAAAGTCAGAATTTAAGTCCTGAATCTGAGTCAGGCAGATAAACAGTCTGACATTGTAGAGAGTTCAAATGTAAATCAAGGGCATCCCTTGGAGGAAAACGTTCCCCAGCCTAGAATGAGTCTAAGTTCGACACCATGTTTGGAAGGTTCTGTTTGAGAGTGAAGGTATCCTCTTCGAAACAGAAAAACCAAAGGTTAGGTTTGATTCATAAATATAGCAAAATAAGAGATCTTTTGTTATGTATAACCAGACAAGTTATGTATGGTGATTGTTTGTTATAATTACTTCTTCATTAAGGAAGAGAAGTGTAATATAGTTCCACCGAGTGGCCTACTGCTCCACCTGGTGGACAACTGTGGTAATGCAGCCATTGCTGTTTTCACAATAAAGGCATTAGGTCACCTGACAAGTTCCTGTGTTAAGAGCCAATTTGTAAAGTCTGTTTGTTGGTAAAGAATATACTACAGGAGGTCTTCAAGATTATGAAAGAGTTTGATAGGCTAGACATAGAGAAGATGTTTCCACTTGGAGGCGAGATCAGAATTGGGGCCATAAATGAAAGATAGTCACGAATAAATCCAATAGGGAATTCAGGAGAAACTTCTTTATCCAGAGTGTGGTTAGAATTTGGAATTCGCTACCACAGGGAGTACAGGAGGCGACTAGTTTAGATGTATTCACGAGGAAGCCAGATAAGCACATGAGGGAGAAAGGAATATGAGTATATGTTGATGGGGTTTGATGAAGAGGGGTGGAAGGAGGCTCATGTGGAGCTTAAAAACCGGCATTGACCTGTTAGGCTGCATGGCTTGTTCTGTGCTGTAAATATTTTGTAACTTTGCAATAACATCAGGATAAAGCAGCCCTCTTGATCAGCACCCCATCCACCACCTTAAACATTCACTCCTTCCACCACCATGGCTGCATTGTGTACCATCTACAAGATGCACTGCAGCAACTCACCATGGCTTCTTCAACAGCACCTCCCAAACCTGCGACCTCTACAACCTAGAAGGACAAGGGCAGCAGACACATGAGGACCATTTCCGTGGGTTTTTGCCCCAAAACCGATGCGCCCAAGTTCACAATCGCAATTTGGGCATTCTTGCCAACTGCTCACCAAATCACTCTGCATTTTATTTATATATTATTAAAATGATGGCCAGTGCTGCTCAAGTGTTGGTTTCCCTGGTTTTAAATTTACATAAATGACAAATCATGACATTAGTGCACATCCTCCTTTAATATAATATCACTTCAAAATGAACACAAGCTAACCTACTCTCTCCTAACACAAAAGCAAAATATTGCGGATGCTGGAATCTGAAATAAAAGCAGAAAATGCTGGAAATCTCAGCGGGTCAGGCAACATCTGTGGAGAGAAAAACAGAATTAACGTTTCGGGTCGACGACCCTACGTCAGAACTGCCGAATGTTCGAAAAGAGCACATTCTTAAGCACTGAAAGGGGGAGGGGAAGAAAGAACAAAAGGGAAGGTCTGTGATAGGATGGAGAGCAGGAGAGATTAGAGAGACAAAAGGGATGATGGGCCGAATTGAAATGATAACGATAGAGGTTAGAAAAACTCTCCACAGATGCTGCCTGACCCGCTGAGATTTCCAGCATTCTCTGTTTTTATATAATATATACTCTTTCCTAACACCATGTTTTCCCTGGGTGGCTACATGTGTCATTCCTTCTCCTGCTCTAGTGCTTTTCCTATGTGAAACCTGCAGGCCAATATCACAGGAGCTGATTGGCTGCTCATGTTCTGCAAAAGGTTTTTGGGACTAAGGTGGGCACTCCTCTCCTGGCAGTTGACTCTTGGCAGGGAGCCATTGCTGGTTGCATCTCTGGAGCTTGTTCCTCAGCAGCTTGGTGTCGCCTCCCATATTCCACTCGTGGGGTGCTCTGAAGGGGGAAGGCCAGAGGCTGCTGTCCTGAGAGGCGGCAGCCTTAGGTATGTCTGTTCCACCCAGCGCCGTCCCACCAGGCCACGGATCAGTGAGACGGCTGGACTATTGACAAATGTCAGGTCTCTGAAAGCCATCGCAGGTCAGAATTGAGAAGTCTGGGGAGGGTTTTGATGGAGGTGTGCAAAATGATAAAATAAAGTTAAGACAGATTATTTCCACTGGTTGATGAATCCAGGACAAGAGGCCATGATGTCAAGATAAGCACTGGATACATAAAGAGAATAGAACTGCTTTTCACATCAAGGGGTAGATTTTAACATTTGTGAGCGGCGACTGACAAAGTGCGCCAGCCCCCTGCCCATTCCTCGTTTAAATAGGACAAGTTAGCTTCCCGCCCCAAACTGCCGTCCGACTCGCCGGATTCGGGCCAGTGCAATATTGGTCATGGGACTGAGGTGGCTCACTTCTCATGGCAGCTTATCCCTGGGTGGGAGCTGCTGCTGGCTGCATCTCTGGAGCTTATGTCTGGGCAGCCTGATGTTGCATCGGAGGCTTCCCAGCCATCAGAATGGTGAGTGCCAGGACGTGGTGCAAGGGGCGGAATTCATAAATACAAACAGGGAGGAGCCCGGACGGCAACAGCCCAGGTTATTTTGGTAGGGCGCAGAGGAGCACTCAAACTCACTTCTTTGGGCCTCGACGTGTTTACCACCACTGATTCGAGAGTGAACAGTACACGGTTCAGTCCGAAATAGCAATCAGGGTACTATGCATTTCATAGGACACCGATTTACATATTAAAAGGGGCCTACCACCTGAAACTGGCGAGAACGTCAGCTACCCAAAATAACGGCGGCTGGTAAGTCTATTTTGAAGCTATTACCAGACCATTAATGCCAGTTTTTCCCAGATAAAATTGATCTCAAAGAGTTATCAATGTCGAAGGTTTCTATTGCCCCTTTAAGAAAATCGTCATTCCCACCAGGCACCAACAGCGGGAGCTGGATGCAAGCTTACCAATTTGTGCAAGCATTGATGTAAAACTGGTGTAAAATGGGTGTTTGCAGCTGAACCCTCAGGAAACTTCTGTGGTCTTTTAAAAGCACTGCATAGCCTGCGCTCTTCAGCAACACTATTGGGGGCAAGCAGGTAAAACAGGAACAGTGCTTCGCTCTTTCATTTCCCTCTCAAATGACATCACTGTGTATCTTACCAATATTTTGATTATGCACGGACAGAATTCTGAACACTCGAGTGCCATCGGTACCCAGATAGCAGCAGGGCAGGACTCTGTCCAGGAGGAGAACTCCGAACTTTAGTGATGCAGAAAACCAAGCTCTACTCAGCGAGACTGAAGACAGGAAGCACAGACTCCTGGGTGTGGGTCACAGCAGTTCTGAGCCGAGCCCTCCCACTCCGCCATTGCTGCCAACCATGGCTTCGCCCCAGCCAATCCAGACTGATGGCGTGGAGGCTGATGCGGCCCAGTCTGCAGTCGGCCCTTCCAGGGCCAGAGCTGGTCGAGGGCATTGTAGAACAACATCTGCAGCTTCTACAGCTCACACAGAGCAGCCTTCCCAGAGCCATGATGCTGCCACAGGGGAGACACTGCGGCGTAGTTGTAGAATGGGTAGGCATGAGTGGTTATAAAGAACTGCACAAGGGTGAGAATTGATAATGTTCATGTTTTTTTGCACCTTTATTTTGACATAAATCTTTATTTTGGGTTTGAATATCTGTGCAGGTCTCCCATTTCACTGTGGGGAATGCTGTGTGAAAGGGCTCATTGGTTTGCCCATGGAGATGCACAGATGAAGGTCAAAGTGCGGATGAACTCAGCGGAAATGAGTAGCAATGAGATGGTCTTGGACTTTCCTTGTAGGGTCTGGATGGCGACGCTGCCTCCTTGTGGCCGCTGACCCGCATCCTGCTCCTCCTCCTGTGCGTCCTCCTCCTGCGCATTGTGCTCCTGTGCCTCCTCCTGGTCCTCCTCCTCAGCTACTACTGCTTCCTCGTCCTCCAATGGTTGTGCCCTCATGATTGCCAGGTTGTGAAGAACGCAGCAGCAATCAATGACGAGTAGGGAGACCCGCTCAGGCGAGTACTGCAGCACTCCTCCTGAGTGATCCAGGCTTCGGAATCTCTGTTTGAGGATTCCGTTGGTCTGCTCAATGATGCATCTGGTGGGTGAATGAGCCATTGTAGGTTTGCTGCGCAGCAGTCCTGGGGTGGCAAAGGGGAGTCAGTAACCAAGTGCAGAGTGGGTACCCCTCTTCTCCAAGGAGCCAACCGCAATCTTGGCTTGGGCAGCAAAGATGCCTGGCACACCGGTCTGCCGCAGGATGAAAGCATCGTGGCTGCTGCCAGGATAGGGGGCATCAACTGCCACGATTTTGCGGTTGTGGTCGCACACCAGCTGGACATTGAGGGAATGGAATCCCTTGCGGTTTCAGAACACCTTGAGATTGTTCTGTGGCGCCCTCAATGCCACGTGGGTGCAGTCTATGGCTCCCTGAACCATGGGGAAGCCCGCTATCCTCACGAACCTGGTCTGCCATTCAAGATATGTAGTCTCTCCTCCCCTTATACAGAGCATCTGTCACCTGACGCATGGAGCTATGTGCTGCGAAATGTTCGATATGTCTGCTGTTGCAGCTTGAAAAGATCCAGTGGCATAGAAATTCAGGGCAATGGTGATCTTTGATGCCACTGACAGAGCTGTCCTCAAACTTGTTTGAGGCTGCAGGTCTGGCTGCAGGAGATTGCACAGCTCTGTGACCACGTCCTTGCGGAATTGCAGTCTCTGGAGACACTGGTCATCAGTCAGGTCCATGTAGGGGAACTACTGTCTGTAGACTCTTTGACGATAGGGCCTTCTGCCCCCACGTCCACGTAAGTGTCTTCCTCTCACAGCTGCCTCATTGCCTTCTCCCTCCTGCTGATATTGGTCCTCACCCTCTGCAGCCTGGTGCTCCTGTCGATCCTTCCTCCTCTCCATCTGCCCGACTCTGTAGTGTTGGGGGTCTGCATCCCTGGCCCTCCTCCTGGTGGCAGGCCCTTCTTGAGGTCTTTCCTGGTGCACCTCTCCATTTTGTGATCTGTCACCATCTCCATGGCCTTCTACATCTTGCTGACCCATGTGAGCTGCGTCCCTGGGCCACTGCCTCGCCATCAGTTGTAGCTGGGCCGCCTTCTCCAGCGTGCCTCCCTGCCGCGCACAATGTGCAGGAGACGTTCCGCTGCCAGCACTGAGCTCATTTTTTAAGCCTGTTCAAGTACAACCTCCTCAAGTAGTGCTCTCTCTTGCTGACTATGAAAATCCAGGCCCACTAATGTACAAATCAGTTCTCAGTAACGCAACTTTCAATGCTTGTAACCGTCAAAACAAATTTGGCCAGCAACAATGGTGGGAGCTGCAGGGCGTCTTTAAATGCCGCTGGCCGTCTTCATCCCATAGTGTGCGCTGACCTCAAAACCAGTCGTTGCCCCCGACAAGCGGCCAGAAGCAGGTTACAGGGCAATTTGGCTTCCGGGGCCGGGGCGAGGCCGGGACGGGGCCGAGGTGGTGCGTGTTTTGATTACGGCATTACGTACACCGCCAGAAAAAACACCGAGGGTAAAGTCACGAGCGTCGGACACCCCGCGACGACTTGGCGCTCTGTCCGCTCCGACCCGTGCCCGCCTCTTTCAGGCAGCCACGGCTTACAGAAAGGGCAATTTAGGCCCATTTGTGTCTGTCTTCATGGATAAAAAGGAAACAAATCTCCTGAAATAGTGGAAAACCAAGGGTCTAGTGAGAATGAGGGACTGAAAGAAATTAGTATTAGTAAAAAAATAGTACTGGAGAAATTAATGAGACAGAAAGCCAATAAATCCCTTGGACCTGATGACCAACATCCTCGGGTTTTGAAAGAGATGGCGATCGAGATAGTGGATGCATTGGTTGTCAACTTCCAAAATTCCATAGAACCTAGAACGGTAGGAAAAATAGAAAAGCAGAGTATTTTTTAAATGGTGAGAGATTGGGCAATATTGGTGTTCAGAGGTACGATGAAAGAAATTTAGGTGGAAATTCAGCATTTTTGCTTGAAGAAAGGAGGGGCAGTGAAATTCAGCTGGTGCCGATTTACTGCTAATGAGCCAGCTGTTCCCTGACCTCCTTAAAGGACAGGGTTTTCAACTATTTCTTGCGAAGGCAAGGTGAACCCAGGAGGAGCTAGGAGGGTCACCAGACTTTCTGATGCGAAACTTGAGACCCACTTCAAAGCTGTGGAGGGAAGGAGGCATGTTCTCTACCCCGACACAGGCAGACCAACTCGCGCTGGTTAATGCGTGGAGAGAGTTGGCTGTGGAGTTCTCAGTGTCATGTATGTATGCTTGGAGTTACTAGCCACCAGGGGGCGCCACTGCCGGAGGTCATTGGGTTGTACGCACATGTGTGCGGGCCAGGTGTATAAAGCAAGCCACCATGTAATGTGGGCACTTTGGGCCTGAATAAAGTTGAGCCAGATTTTCACCTGAATGAGTTTACAGTATTCAGTCTATCGAGTTATTATATACATAACATTTGGCGACAAGGTAACTCAAGAACCTTCGCATGCAAAATGAGCACCATTGGAATTCTGGAGAGGTTCGTGGAGGGAGAGGACTGGTCGGATTTTATTGATTGCCTGGACCAGTACTTCGTGGCCAACAAAATGGAGGAAGCTACTGACTCAGTTAGGCGCAGGGCAGTTTTCCTCACTGTTTGCGGTCCTAAAATCTATGGCCTCCTAAAGAATCTCCTCTCGCCTGCACGTTCAATGGACAAGGACTATGAGGAATTGTGTGCTCTGGTACGTGACCATCTCAAACCAAAAGAAGGTATCATCATCTCACGCTATCGATTCTACACGCATGTTCGTTCTGAGGGCCAGGATGTGTCCGAATTCGTCGCCGACCTGAGACGTCTTGCTGGGCCATGTAAGTTGGGAGATATGCTGTGAGATTTCTTTGTAATAGGAATCAACCACGAGATGATCCTCTGGAAGTTATTGGCTGCGGAGATGCTGGATTTGAGCAAGGCCATCGCGATTGCCCAGGCATGCATGATGACGGATGATAATTTAAGGCAGATATCATCGAAAATTCGGAGCTCCACGGCAAGAACTGTAAACAATATTGTGTTGTCGTATGGTAGAGCTGCTTATGACAGGGCCTACTCGACTGCGTAGGCGAAACCTGTAGTTGCTCAAAGTCCGCCAACAGGTACGAATCCGATTTCACCCTGTTGGTGTTGTGGGGGCAATCATCGGCAACATCAGTGTCATTTTAAACAGTACATCTGTAAAGGCTGTTCGAAAGTGGGGCATCTTCAGCGAATATGTCCACAACTGAGCAAGCGTGCTGCGATTCACCACGTGGATGATGACGACCAGTCCAGCACGGACCTAGATATGTAACCCGAGATACCTGAGGAGGAAGTGTATGGACTGTATTCATTCCTGACAAAGAGCCAACTGATAATGGTTAATGTGAAACTAAATGGCGAATGGCGCGCTGGTATCGATGGAATTGGACACGGGTGCGAGTCAGTCGATAATGAGCCAAAGGACATTCGACAAGCTGTGGGACATCAAAGCTTGAAGCCTAAGCTGAGTCCAGTCAATGCCAAGTTGTGTACTTATACCAAAGAACTCATACCGGTGATTGGCAGTGCAGTACTCAAGGTGTCATATGATGGTGTGGTTCATGATCTACCATTATGGATCGTTCCAGGAGATGGTCAAACGCTGTTCGACAGGAATTGGCTTGAAAAAATCAAATGGAATTGGAACGATATCAAAATGTTGTCATCAGTGGATGACACTTGGTGTGCTCAAGTGCTGAGCAAGTTTCCCTCGCTGTTTGAACCGGGCGACAGCAATTTCACGGGAGCCAAGGTGCAGATTCACCTGGACTCGCGTGCAAGACCCGTCCATCACAAAGCTCGGGCTGTTCTGTACATGATGAGGGAAAGGTCAAAATTGGGCTGGACAGACTCCAACGTGAAGGGGTCATATCACTGGTTGAATTTAAAGAATGGGCCATTCCCATTGTTCCTGTGTTGAAGAGTGATGGCACTGTCGGGATTTTTGGAGATTACAAGGTTACGATCAACCGAAGGCTAATGACCTGTTTGCAACGCTAGCCGGTGGGAAGTCATTCACTAAACTGGATCTGACGTCGGCCTATATGACACAGGAGCTCGTCGACACGTCAAAGAAACTGACGTGCATCATAAAGGACTGTTTATCTACAACAGGTGTCCTTTTGGAATTCGCTCGGCTAAAGCCATATTTCAGAGGAACATGGAGAGTCTACTGAAGTCTGTCCCTAGAACCGTCATGTTTCAAGATGACATTCCAGTCACAGGTCCATAAATGATTATGGATATGTTTTTTTGCACCTTTTTTTCTTGCGTAATAAATCTTTATTTTGTGTTTCAATATCTGTGCAGGTCTCTCATTTCACTGTGGCCAGTGATGTGTGAAAGGGCTCATTGGGTTGGCCATGGAGATGCAAAGATGAAGGGTCAAGTGGGCATGAACTCAACGGAAACGAGCAGCAATGAGACGGTTCTGCACTTCCCTTGCAGGGTTTGGATGGCGATGTTTCCTCCTGCGTGGCCGGAGATCCACATCCTGGTCCTTCTCTGGTGCCTCCTCCTCCTGGTCCTCAACCTCAGGTGGTCCAGCTGCCTCATCCTCCAATATTTGTGCCCTCATGATTGCCAGGTTGTGAAGCATGCAGCAGATGACCACGAATAGGGAGACCCGTTCAGGCGAATACTGCAACATTCCACCAGAGCAATCAAGGCAATGGAACCTCTGGTTAAGGATCCCGTGGCACTGCTCAATTATGCACCTAGTGGCTGAATGAGAGTCATTATAGGCTTGCTGCGTAGCAGTCCTGGGGTTGCGAAGGCGAGTCAGCAGCCAAGTGCACAGTGGGTAGCCCTGGTCTCCAAGGAGCCAGCCGCAATCTTGGTTTGGCCCAGCAAACACGCCAGGCACACTGGTCTGCCGCAGGATAAAAGCATCGTGGCTGCTGCCAGCATACCGGTTCTCAACTGCCATGATTTTGCGGTTGTGGTCACACACCAGATGGACGTTGAGGGAATGGAATCCCTTGCGGTTTCTGAACACCTTGGGATTGTTCTGTGGCCCCCTCACTGCGATGTGGGTGCATTACACGGCACCCTGAACCCTGGGGAAGCCCGCAATTCACACAAATCCGGTCTGTCGCTCCAACTGCTTCTTCCTGCTCATCGGGAAGGAGATGTAATCCCTCCTTCACTTATAGAGAGCATCTGTCACTTAACGGATGGAGCTATGCATGGCAAACTATGAAATGTTCGATGTGCTATTGCAGCTTGGACAGATCCAGTGGCATAGAAATTGAGTGCCATGGTCACCTTGGATGCGATGGTCAGAGCTGCCCTCAGCCTTGTTTGAGGCTGGAGGTCTGGCTGCAGGAGATTGCACAGCTCCCCTCATGATGTCCTTCCGGAATCAAAGTCTACGGAGACATTGGTCATCTGTCAGGTCCATGTACAAAAACTGCTGCCTGTAGACCCTTGCACAATAGGGCCTTCTCCCCCCACGTCGATGCTCGCGTCTTTCGAGGGCAGCTGCCTCATTGGCTTCTCCCTCCTGCTCTTGCTGCTCCTCACCCTCTGCAGCCTGCTGCTGGAAAGCACCCCACTCCTGTGCATCCTGCCTTCTCTCAATTTCACCCACTATCTGGTGCGGGGGGTCAGCATACCTGACCCTCCTCCTGAGGGCAGATCCTTCCTGGGCCACCTCTCCGGGTTGAGCTCTGTCGCCATCTCCATGGCCTTCTACATGTTCGGCAGCCATGTCTGCTGCGTCCCTTGCCCGCTGCCTCTGGAGCCGTTGGAGATGGCACCGCCTTCCCCTGCGTGCCTCCCTATCATGCACAATGTACGGGAGGTGTTCAGCTGCCAGCACTGAGCCCATGTACTTTGCCTCCGCAAGCACAACCTCCACAATGAGGGCTCTGTGTTGTACAGATTGAAGACCCTAGCCCACTAGCACTTCATCCCACTCTGAACAAGGCAAGTGGCAAACTTATGAAAAGTCCGAAAATCAATTCGGCAATAAGAATGCTGCTACACACAACACACCTTTAAAGGCCGCTGGCAGTCTTCAGCTAGTACTGTGTACCGACCCAAAAAAACTGTCGTTGGCCGGAAGACTTTTTGACCTGAATTTACCTTCCGGGGCGGAGTCTCTGCGGTGCGCGTTCTGATGACATCGTTAACGACGCATCTGCAGGAGAGGGGCAGAAGTGGGGGGAGCCGCACAGATCTTCAGACCACAGCAAAAATCCTGAGGGCAATGCCGTGAACGTCGGCCAGTCTGCCGTGAGTCGGCGGCCATTCTGCGCCACCCCATGGCCGCTGCTTTCAGGCTGCCAGAAGCCTTATCGGAAGAGGCAATTTCAGCCCCTTGATCTCTCGGGGAATCAAGGGATATGGGGATCGGGTCGAAGATCAGCCATGATCTTATTGAATGGCGGAGCATGCTCGAGGTGGCCGTGTGGGCTATTCCTGCTCCTAATTCTTATGTTGTTATCTGGTGGGCTGCATTCTATTGGCATAGTACCTGATTCTCCTTCCTCCATCTGTGGCGTAGTGAGGTATATCCATAGGGAAAAGCTATACATGCTCTATAGTTACTCTGACTGCCAAGTGGTGGCGGCTTGGGGGTCCAGAAATCTACGGGTGGTCTGACTAAATGCCAGGCAGTCAAGATCAAGTTCAAATCTCAATAGGAAAATCAGTAAAATAAAAGGGTTGAAATAATGTTTTATCACAGCAAACTTTCCAGACTCCTCTGCCTTGTCAGAGAGTTGGGATAAATGGGTCCTTTTCGGGTTGGAAATCGGTGGTTAGTGGTGTGCCACAGGGATCGGTGCTGGGACCACAACTGTTTATAATATACATAAATGACCTGGAAGAGGGGACAGAGTGTACTGTAACAAAATTTGCAGATGACACAAAGATTAGTGGGAAAGCGAGTTGTGTAGAGGACACAGAGAGGCTGCAAAGAGATTTAGATAGGTTAAGCGAATGGGCTAAGGTTTGGCAGATGGAATACAATGTTGGAAAGTGTGAGGTCATCCACCTTGGGAAAAAAAACAAAAAAAGGGAATACTATTTGAATGGGAAGAAATTACAACATTCTGCAGTGCAGAGGGACCTGGGGGTCCTTGTGCATGAAACTCTTTTGGAGTTTACCTGAAAAACATAAACATTAATCCGTGCCCCCCGACCTGGATGACATACCAGACATTTACAAGGCCCTTTTTTTCCATTTTTGTTTTTTTTTTGTGTTTTTCTTTTTTTTTGGGTTTTTTTTTGGGCACTAATATCACATTTTTTTTTCCAGTGCCCCCTATAAAAGGAGAGGGGGACACTAAAAGCACCGGCAATTAAAACAAATTAAACTTTAAAACGTAAAATCAAATTAAAATTTGGTTGCCGGGCGTGATGATGCACTCCAGTCCCTCCAGTGCCCACCTCTCGCGGAAGGCCGCGAGCGTACCGGTGGACACCGCGTGCTCCATCTCCAAGGACACCCTGGACCGGATGTAAGAGTGGAAGAGAGGCAGGCAGTCTGGTTGAACGATCCCCTCGACCGCCCGCTGCCTGGACCGGCTGATGGCACCCTTGGCCGTGCCCAGGAGCAGTCCTACGAGGAGGCCCTCGGACCTACCCGCTCCCCTCCGCACAGGGTGCCCAAAGATCAGGAGAGTGGGACTGAAGTGCAGCCAGAATTTCAGGAGCAGCCCCTTTAAATAATAAAACAGGGGCTGCAACCTCGTGCACTCAATAAAAACATGGAACTCGGACTCCTCCAGACCGCAGAAATTGCAGGCGGCCTGGGAGTCCGTGAACCGGCTTAAAAATTTGTTGCACGGCACTGCTCCGTGCACCACCCTCCAGGCCAAGTCCCTGATGAATAGTGGGAGGACTCCCGCATAGAGTGCCCTCCATCGGGGACCCCCGCCTCCTCCGGACGGCAAGATGGTACGCCATGGCGTGTCCGGACGGCCGGCGAGGATGGCAACATTGAGAGTGTGCAGGAGCAGCCCGTACAGGAAACCCCTCCGCGCGGAACTGAAAGGCACGGAGGGGATTTCCCCGAGGCGGCTCAAGTTGTGAGGCGCCGGCCCCCGAGGGAGGTTCCGGGGTTTGGCGCCAATGAGGAATTCCGTCCGGACGGGGGTCAGTTCGGACGGGATCTCCCCACGTGCTTGAGCCTCCTCGATGCACCTAACAGAGTCAGGGCCCAGAGCTGTTTTTAGCGACTCGATGGCTTCGGCCGCGCAGTGGACGTTGGCTGAAATAAGGCGCCGCGCCAGCGTGCCTGGCGCCATCCAGCCCACTCCTCCACCATCGAGCAGGTCCCTGACCCTGGTCACCTCACCAGCCACAGCCCTCTCTTCCGACCGCCACATAAAACCTCGGTCGTGGAGGTACGGATTCCCGAGCAGCGGCTCCTGCAGGACGGCCGCCACTCCAGCCGGCGGAGAGCTGCGCTTGGTGGAGGCTTTGTTCCAGACCCTGATGAGTTCCCTGTAAAAGACAGGCAGCTCCTGGATGGCGGTCCTGACACCCCCCAAGTTCACAAACAGGAGCTGCGTGTCGTAATTGAGGTCGCGCTGCTGGCGGAAGAAATACGTCGCCAGAGCACACCACCTAGGAGGGGGCTCGACGTAAAGGTATCTCTGCAGGGTCTGAAGACGGAAAGTCGCGAGCTGGGCGCTGACACACACCAACGACTGACCGCCCTCCTCAAGCGGGAGACTCAAGACCGCGGCAGAGACCCAGTGCTTCCTGTTGTTCCAGAAGAAGTCCACCAGCTTCTTCTGTATCTTGGCGACAAACGCAGGGGGAGGGGTCAAAGTGACCAGCCGGTACCACAACATTGCGGCCACCAGCTGGTTTATGACTAGCGCTCGACCCCTGTAGGACAGCACTCGGAGCAGTCCTGTCCAGCGCCCTAGGCGAGCGGCGACCTTGGCCTCCAGCTCCTGCCAGTTCGCCGGCCAGGCTTCCTCGTCGGGGCTAAGGTAGACTCCCAGATAGAGGAGATGGGTCGTGCTCCAGGCAAAAGGCCTGAGCTCCTCCAGCAGGGAGTCCACCCGCCACTGACCCACCAGGAGTCTGGAACATTTCTCCCAGTTGATCCTGGCGGAGGACGCGGCCGAGTAAATCACCTGGCACTCACGCATCCTCCGCAGGTCAACGGGATCCTCTACCGCGAGGAGCATGTCATCGGCGTAAGCCGAGAGGACGACCTCCACGCCCGGCCCTTGCAGAGCCAGTCCCGTCAACCTCGTCCGCAGGAGGCGCAGGAAAGGCTCCACGCAGATGGCATATAACTGGCCGGACATGGGGCATCCCTGGCGCACCCCTCTCCTAAAGCGAAGGGGCGCCGTCAAGGACCCGTTAACCTTAATCAGACACTCCGCGGCGGCGTACAAAAGTCGTATCCGGGCGACGAAATGCGTCCCGAACCCAAAAGCACGCAGAGTTCCGAGCAGATAGTCGTGATCCACCCTGTCGAACGCCTTCTCTTGGTCGAGAGATAGGAAGGCGACCGACAGACCAGCCTCCTGGGAATGATGGATGAGGTCCCGGACCAGATGGATGTTGTCATGGATTGTCTGGCCCGGGACCGTGTAGGACTGGTCGGAGTGGATCATGTGGTCCAGCACGGCACCGAGGCGAGCAGACATCGCCCTGGCAAAGATTTTGTAGTCCGTGCTGAGGAGGGAGACCGGGCGCCAGTTCTTAAGGAGGCGGAGATCGCCCTTCTTAGGCAGCAGGACGATGACTGCCCTGCGCCAAGAGAGGGGCATCTCCCCGGTCGCCAGACTTTCCCCCAGGACCCGCGCATAGTCGCTCCCCAGGACGTCCCAGAACGCCCTGTGGAACTCCACGGTCAGCCCGTCCAGCCCTGGGGTCCTTGTGCATGAATCCCCAAAAAAAGTTAGTTTGCAGGTGCAGCAAGTAATCAGGAAGGCGAATGGAATGTTGGCCTTCATTGCGAGAGGAATGGAGTACAAAAGCAGGGAGGTCCTTCTGCAACTGTATAGGGTATTGGTGAGGCCGCACCTGGAGTACTGCATGCAGTTTTGGTCACCTTACTTAAGGAAGGATATACTGGCTTTGGAGGGGGTACAGAGACGATTCACTCGGTTGATTCCGGAGATGAGGGGGTTATCTTATGATGATAGATTGAGTAGACTGGGTCTTTACTCGTTGGAGTTCAGAAGGATGAGGGGTGATCTTATAGAAACATTTAAAATAATGAAAGGGATAAACAAGATAGAGGCAGAGAGGTTGTTTCCACTGGTCGGGGAGACTAGAACTAGGGGGCACAGCCTCAAAATACGGGGGAGCCAATTTAAAACCGAGTTGAGAAGGAATTTCTTCTCCCAGAGGGTTGTGAATCTGTGGAATTCTCTGCCCAAGGAAGCAGTTGAGGCTAGCTCATTGAATGTATTCAAATCACAGATAGATAGATTTTTAACTAATAAGGGAATTAAGGGTTACGGGGAGCGGGCGGGTAAGTGGAGCTGAGTCCACGGCCTGATCAGCCATGATCTTGTTGAATGGCGGAGCAGGCTCGAGGGGCTAGATGGCCTACTCCTGTTCCTAATTCTTATGTTCTTATGTTGCTCAGGTGACACGGGCAGCAACTGTGCCTCATGTATTCGGGTCTAACTTACCCAAGGTGCAATGGCGGATTGCGCCCAGGAAACTCTGGTCTGCGTTGTCACTGGCTGACAGGTGCACGGAAGCAAACGAGTCCACAGCGGGGACTCAGTAGGTTTGTCGCACGAAGGGTCAAAATGATCAAGGAAACTTGGGGAAGCGATTTGGAGGCACTAAAAATCTTTTCTACACCATCCCAGAGTCACTGATGTGCCAAAACAACAAGGAACTTCAGGCTTTCCTGTTTTGACTGATACAGTAATGCTGCAGACTCACAGCTCCGAACTCTTAATCAGGCATCTCTGTGCTTTACACTTCAAGCCATGAAGGTTTCCTTAAAAACCATCAGTGGTCTTAATTTCAAACTTTTTACTCATCAAAGCATTCCATTTACTTTGCATAATTTGAAGTGCCTGAAAACAACATAAATCGTTCCACACAAGGTATTTTATCATGCTCTGAGCCCTGCAATTGGTTAAGGCACCACTTGGGAGTAGATGCCACAATGAAGTTTCATAAAAACAGTTATGAATCTCAGATACACTACCTCATAGATCATTGCTTGCCCTGATATAACACACTAATTAAGCTGCACGCTGTTAATTTACTGCGTTGGATGTGGTGGATATTTGATGCTCCTGATCCATTTAATTGAACTAACTTGCCTAACTCACTGCCTGGTGCTGTTTGCTCCAGGACAAATGGTCAACACGACCCCAATCCACCTCCAACAAGTTTGATGGGCGAGTGACTAACCCGCTCTCAGGAGGCGGCTAGGTCATTAAAATATTTTAAGGAGTCTGTGTGCCTTCAATATCACTTAACTTTTCATTTTAAAACCTGCAGGCCGTGTTTCCGAAGTGTTCACAAGCAGGAGGGAGCCTCCAGCAGCCCTATTTAAAGGGATCATCAGCAACGATTTGCAGCTGATATGCTTGTTCGGTTTGGCTGGCTCTGTGTCACTTTCTGCAACTCTAGCAGCTTTCTAAACTTATTTCAAGTTCCTAAGGTGACAGGGAATGTAACTGCAAATGGAGAACGTCTTCATTCTCGTTTAAAGACTTCTGCTCACAACACTTGCTCACAGTTGTGGAGACTCTACTTGCAGTTCCCCCCCCCCACCCCGCCCCCCTTGCTCTCGAGTATCTTCGGGAGTGGGAGCAGAGGCAGCGAAGAAGTGGAGAAGATGCGTGTAGAAGGAGGACGAGGAAGAGGAGGAGGAAGAGGAGGGTGGCCATGAGGGCTCTCAACAGGGGGCCTTACCCACCTAGGGTCCTCAGAAAGCATTTCTCTTATATCCACTTGCGAAGAGCAGTGTATTAAGAGGCTCCACTACACCAAGGAGGTGATCACAGAACTCTGCCACCTCCTGCGACCAGCCCTGCAGCCTCAGAGCAGGGTGACTATGGCTCGCCCAGTGGCCTCCAAGGTCACCGTGGCCCTGAATTTCTTAGCCAGCGTATCCTTCCATTC
Source organism: Pristiophorus japonicus (assembly GCF_044704955.1). Taxonomy (NCBI): domain Eukaryota; kingdom Metazoa; phylum Chordata; class Chondrichthyes; family Pristiophoridae; genus Pristiophorus; species Pristiophorus japonicus. The sequence continues at coordinate 60,515,081 of NC_091977.1, forward strand.
TGCAGCAGGAGACATAGCTAACATCTTCCAGTTCGGAGTCCATCACTGCATCCAGGAGGTCACAGAGGCTCTCTACACCAGGAGAAGACGTTACATTGTCTCCTCTCTGAACAGAGAGAAGCAGAACGAGCGAGCATGTGGTTTTGCCAGAATACTGAGCATCCCCATGATGCAGGACGCCATCGACTGCATCCACGTGGCTTTGCGGGCATAACAATCCTGAAATCTTCCACAACTGCAAAGGCTACCAATCGCTTAATGTGCAGTTGTTCTGTGACCATGCCCAGCGCATCTGATGCCTGCAATCCTGGCAGCAATCATAATGCCTTCATCCTGCGTCAGTCCGTTGTGTCAGCAATCTTCCAGCCACCATGTCAAACATGAGGGTGGCTGTTCGGAGACAAGGGATATCTGCTCTGCACTTGGCTGATGGGACACCTGTTCCGCCAATGGGTCCTACTGAGTGGTCAAGGCAGTGGAACCGTTGTGTCAGCAGCCCAATGGTCTGCTTGATGATGCTCCACTCCACAATCCCACAACGCCTGCCCGGGAATCAAATAATGAGAGCCATGTTGCCATCAGGATCATCACTGAGCAAACCATCGGGCTACTGAAGCAATGGTTCCATTGCCTTGACCGCTCGGGAGGAGCCCTCGGCAGATCAGGTGTCGCATTTCGTGGTGGTCTGCTGCATGCTTCACAACCTGGCCATCATGAGGATGCAGCCCTTGCCAGCAGGGATTGCGGGACCACCTCAGGAAGAGGACGAGGGAGAGGAGGAGGAGGACGAGGAAGAGGAGGACGAGGAAGAAGGCAGGAGACAGGCAGAAAATCCCCCTTCAGCACAGGCTGCCTGTGAATACCTCATCAGACTCTGATTTAACCGAATGAAACCCCAGATCCCCGTTGCTAACCACATCCCCATCAAAATGTTGGGGCCCCAGTTTATCGTCTCATCCGAAAAAAGGCACCTCCCACACTGCAGAACTCCCTCAGTACTGCACTGAAATGTCAGCCTAGATCATGTGCTCAAGTTTCTGGAGTGGGATTTGAATCCACAACCTTCTGACTCAAATGCAAGAGTGCTACCCACTGAGACAAGGCTGACACCTTACTGCGCCTTACCTGCTGTATTTTGAGAGTGGCTATTTAGGGCACTTAATGCAAGCACCAATGGAGTACAATGTCCAGCCCACACTCCACTCATTGGTACCATGGAGTGGTATTGACGACACAGGCAATTTGTTTGGGCCAAGGAGGTGCTTGCCTGTTTTCGGTGGATAGGTTAGATGCAGGAAGAATGTTCCCAATGTTGGGGAAGTCCAGAACCAGGGGACACAGTCTAAGGATAAGGGGTAAGCCATATAGGGCCGAGTTGAGGGGAAACTTTTTCACCCAGAGAGTGGTGAACCTGTGGAATTCTCTACCACAGAAAGTTGTGGAGTTCAATTCGTTGGATGTATTCAAGAGGGAGTTAGATGTGGCCCTTACGGCTAAGGGGATCAGTGGGTATGGAGAGAAAGCGGGAGTGGGGTACTGAAGTTGCATGATCAGCCATGATCATATTGAATGGTGGTGCAGGCTCGAAGGGCAGAATGGCCTGCTCCTGCACCTATGTTCTATGTTTCTATGTTTAATTTTCAACGCATTACCGCCCTATTCCTTTCCTGCAGAGAGGATAGAATTCAGCCCCCGTACCATATCCAAGGCAATTTCCTGGTGTCTGCAAGGTTGCATCAGTGGCATTCACGCATCATTTAGCACCCACCCTGGTCCAACATGATCTGATCCTTCGTTGGAAGGTGGAGTGGCACCATTTCCCACCTTGTGAGGTCCAAGTGGGCCAAAGCAAAATGTATTATTTTAAGATTCACCTACCAGTTTCCACGTTGCTGCAAGAGAAGGAATGTAAGCGTAGTGGGTGTGTTACTGGACTAGTAATCCAGTGGGTCGGACTAATACTCCAGAGATCATGAGTTCATATCCCACCATGGCAGCTTCTGAATTTGAATTCAGTTTAAAAAAAACATCAAAAACAACAACTACTTGCATTTATATAGCGCCTTTAATGTAGTAAAACATCCCAAGGCACTTCACAAGAATGTTATCAAACAAAATTTGACACCGAGCCACATAAGGAGATATCAGGGCAGAGGACCAAAAGCTTGGTTAAAGAGATAGATTTTAAAGAGCATCTTAAAGGAGGAAGGTTTAGGGAGGGAATTCCAGAGCTTATGGCCTCAGCAACTGAAGGTACAACCACCAATTGTGGAGCGATTAAAATCAGGGATGCGCAAGAGGCCAGAATTGGAGGAGCGCAGATATCTCGGACGGTTGTAGGGCTGGAGGAGGTTACAGAGATAGGAAGGGACGAGATCATTTGAAACAAGGATGAGAATTTTAAAATCAAGGTGTTGTTTAAGTTTATGGAGGGTGGAAGATGGGAGGCCGACCAGGAGTGAGTTGGAGTAATCAAGTTTCGAGGTAACAAAGGCCGAACAAAAACTAAATAAATTTGGAATAAAAAGCTGGTATCAGTAAAAGTAAATGCTAAGCTGTCGGATTTTCATAAAAACCCATCTGGTTCACTAATGTCTTTTATGGAAGAAAACATGCCGTCCTTATCTGATCTGGCCCAGATGTGACTCCAGTCAACATGATTGAATCTTAACTGCCCTCTGAAATGGCCTAGCAAACCACTCAGTTGTATCAAACCTCTACAAAAGGAAATAAGAAGAATAAAACTGAATAGACAACTTGGCTGCAACCTAGGTATCGGACTGACGAAGGCACACCCATCCCAGTCGATCCTGCAGTGTCCTCTTTTCACTAACATCTGGGGACTTGTGTCAAAGTTGGGAGAACTGTCCCACAGAGTGGTCAAGCAACTGCCTGACATGAGGCTCAACATGGTCATTTGTGCCGTTTTCTTGGCGCACGCCGTTTTTTTTGGCGTATTTATTTTTTTCAAAGTTTCCCCTGCGATCTGCGCCGGCGTAACTGACTTAGTTACGATTTTTCTAGGCCAGTTTTTTTTAACTGTCTGCGGCAGTTTTTATAATTTTTCGCAGTTTGGCCAACATTTTTACACCTCGGTCGGCATATCTGGCCATTCCCAAAAAACCTTCTGGGCACTTAAAAAAACTACTGCACATTGACAAATCAGCATTGAAAGATGCCATTGTTTTTAAATCAAAGATTTTGGAGGGAATCAAGAACACTGTCAAAATCAATAATAAAGTTCAACTTTTTTTTACCTGTCAATGAAGTAAATGTAAGTTTGGTGGATTTCAGAAGTTTTCTCATTTTATTACTCACTCACGCCACCACCGAATGTCCTGAAGCAGGGCTGGAGGGTCGTAGCTTAGGCTGGCAGAATCGGCCCCGTGCCCGGACACAGGGGTATGGAGCTTGGCTAGAAAACAAGCCATGGGGGGTGGGGACGATCGAAGGCTTCGAGCCCGGGGAGCGAGGTGCTGATCGAAAGGCTTCTGAAGACTGCAATGAGTGGGGGGTCGGGGGGAAAGAGTGAAGGGGAGAAGTCACAAGACTGCAATTAGTTAAGGGGCGGGGTGAGAAAGAGGAGAAGTCACAAGACCTTGGGTGTGGTCCATCCATACAGTCCTTGGGGAGAGCGAAAACTGTGAACCTGTCCTGCTTGCTTTCCTGCCATTTTGAGATTCTTTCAAAGGTTAAATTTAAGTATGCGGACAATACTGACAATGCCATACCTTGTGCGAGCCTTCTGCATCATGGTGTTACGTAGAAGACAATTGATTCGACGTCATCGCATCAGGGACATCAGAGCCCGTAGGGTGCTGGGCAGAAGGCCTTACCTATCTCGGGTCTATCGAGACGGCGTTCGTACCTCCAACTGAGTGATGCAGACTGTGTCAGAAGGCTGCGTTTCTGCAAAGAAGTTGTAACTGAGATCTGTGAGTTGGTCAAAGCAGACCCACAACCTAGAAACATCAGGAGGACTGCTTTGTCAGTTGAAGTGAAGGTTACAGCTGCACTTTCATTCTATGCCTCCGGCTCGTTTCAAACTACAACAGGGGATGTGTGCACCATTTCTCAGCATGAAATACATGTCTGCATTGGCCAGGTCACGGCTGCACTGTATGCGTGGAGGAATGACCTCATAAAGTTCCCCATGACCGCCCAAGCAATCCATGACAGGGCTGTGGGCTTCTCCAGGATTGCTGGCTTCCCAAATATACAGAGCTCGGTTGATTGTACCCACATCACCTTGCGAGCAACTTTGGAGGATTCCGAGATGTACAGGAACAGAAAAGCCTTCCACTCCATTAATGTACAGCTTGTGCGTGATGACATGCATCATATCATGTCAGTTGATGCAAGATACCCTGGCAGCACCCATGATGCATTCATCCTACACGACAGCATTATATCTGCCGTGTTTCAGCAGCAGCAGCCAGAAGGGCAGAACTGGCTACTGGGAGACAAAGGGTACGCCCTCGCCACCTGGCTCATGACGCATAATCTGGACGGAAGCTGACCAGGAATACAACACGTCGCAGCATCATTGAGAGGACCATTGGCATATTGAAACAGCATTTCCGATGCCTGGACCATTCCGGAGGCTACTTGCTTTACTCCTCTGAGATTGTCGGTCAGTTCACTGTTGTGTGCTGCATGCTGCATAAATTAGCATCATGAGACAGCAGCACCTGGTAGTGGAAGATCCACCTGCGGTGAGAGTGGCTGATGATAATGATGTGGAAGATGCAGGTGATGAGCAGGAGGAGGAGGAGGAGGAGGACGATGAGGATGAGGAAGCCATGCAAGTGCCTGAGGCCAGAGCACGACGGCGGAGGAGGGCGGGCCATCGTGCCCCTTTAACGATTGCACGAGCCTTGCGCCAGCAGCTCATCCGTGAACGCTTTACTGATGCCCGAGGGCTCAGCGACGACTATTCCACATGGATCCGCAGGGATCAATGCTGGGACCCCAAATATTTACAATCTATATTAACGACTTGGAAGAAGGGACTGAGTGTAACGTAGCCAAGTTTGTTGATGATACAAAGATGGGAGGAAAAACAATGTGTGAGGGGGACACAAAAAACTGCAAAAGGACATAGACAGGCTAAGTGAGTGGGCAAAAATATGTCAGATGGATTATAATGTTGGACAGTGTGAGGTCATGCACTTTGGCAGAAAAAAAATCAAAGAGCAAGTTATGATTTAAATGGAGAAAGATTGCAAAGTGCTGCAGTACAGCAGGACCTGGGGGTACTTGTGCATGAAACACTAAAGGATAGTTTGCAGGTACAGCAAGTGATCAGGAAGGCCAATGGAATCTTGGGCTTTATTGAAAGAGGGAAGGAGTATAAAAGCAGGGAAGTCTTGCTACAGCTATACAGGATATTGGTGAGGCCACACCTGCGTGCAGTTTTGGTTTCCATATTTACGAAAGGATATACTTACTTTGGAGGCAGTTCAGAGAAGGTTCAGTAGGTTTATTCTGGAGATGTGGGGGTTGATTTATGAAGAAAGGTAGGGTAGGTTGGGGCTCTACTCATTGGAATTCAGAAGAATGAGAGGCCAGGAGCAGCGGCAGTCGGAGAGGCAGTCAGGAATGAGAGATCGAGGATCGAGGCCTATAAAAGGCCAGCAGCAGCGACAGTCGGAGAGGCAGTCGGGAGCGGGAGGTCGAGGATCGAGGCCTATAAAAGGCCAGGAGCAGCGGCAGTCGGAGAAGCCAGCTGGTGCAGGAACAAAAGTAAACAAAGAAGTAATAAGTAATAAGAAATCAAAGTGTGACGTCACAACCAAGCAGGTAAGTGATTGGCTGGTGGATTGGTGAGTATTTACTCTTTTTTGTTTTCTTTTTCTTTTCTTATCAGTAGGTAACCTGATACGATTGCAGGATTGCTACCAGTGCCACATGCCAGTCAGAGTAGAAATAGCAGGATAGTTAAGATGAATACGTGGCTTGAGGAATGGTGCAAGAGGGAGGGATTCAAATTCCTGGGACATTGGACCGGTTCTGAGGGAGATGGGACCAGTACAAACCAGACAGTCTGCACCTGGGCAGTTGGGGAGGATTTAAACTAATATGGCAGGAGGATGGGAATCTATGCAGGGAGACAGAGGGAAGTAAAATGGAGGCAGAAGCAAAAGGTAGAAAGGAGATAAGGAAAAGTGGAGGGCAGAGAAATCAAAGGCAAAAATCAAAAAGGGCCACATTACAACATAATTCTAAAAGGACAAAGAGTGTTAAAAAAACAAGTCTGAAGACTGTCTGAATGCGAGGAGCATTCATAATAAGGTGGATGAATTAACTGCGCAGATAGTTGTTAACAGGTATAATGTAATTGGATTATGGAGACATGGTTCCAGGGTGACCAAGGCTGGGAACTCAACATCCAGGGGTATTCAATATTCAGCAAGGTTAGACAGAAAGGAAAAGGAGGTGGGCTAGCGTTGCTGGTTAAAGAGATTAACGCAATAGTAAGGAAGGGCATTGGCTTGAATGATGTGGAATCTGTATGGATAGAGCTGTGGAACACCAAAGGGCAGAAAACGCGAGTGGGAGTTGTGTACAGACCACCAAACATTAGTGCTGAGGTTGGGGACAGCATTAAACAGGAAATTAGGGATGCGTGCAATAAATGTACAGCAGTTATCATGGGTGATTTTAATCTGCATATAGATTGGGAACCAAACTGGTAGCAAGACGGTGGAGGAGGATTTCCTGGAGTGTATAAGGGATGATTTTCTTAACCAATACATCGAGGAACCAACTAGAGAGCTGGCCATCCTAGACTGGGTGTTGTGTAACGAGAGAGAATTAATTAGCAATCTTATTGTGTGAGGCCCCTTGGGGAAGATTGACCATAATATGGTAGAATTCTTCATTAAGATGGAGAGTGACACAGTTAATTCAGAGACTAGGGTTCTGAACTTAAAGAAAGGTAACTTTGATGGTATGAGACATGAATTGGCTAGGATAGACTGGCGAATGATACTTAAAGGGTTGATGGTGAATAGGCATTTAACGATCACATGGATGAACTTCAACAACTGTACATCCCTGTCTGGAGTAAAAATAAAATGTGGAAGGTGGCTCAACCGTGGCTAACAAATAAAATTAGGGATAGTGTTAGAAACAGAAACATAGAAAATAGGTGCAGGAGTAGGCCATTCGGCCCTTCGAGCCTGCACCACCATTCAATAAGATCATGGCTGATCATTCACCTCAGTACCCCTTTCCTGCTTTCTCTCCATACCCCTTGATCCCTTTAGCCATAAGGGCCATGTCTAACTCCCTCTTGAATATATCTAATGAACTGACATCAACAATTCTCTGCGGTAGGGAATTCCACAGGTTAACAACTCTCTGAGTGAAGAAGTTTATCCTCATCTCGGTCCTAATTGGCTTACCCCTTATCCTTAGACTGTGTCCTCTGGTTCTGGACTTCCCCAACATCGGGAACATTCTTCCTACATCTAACCGGTCCAGTCCCGTCAGAATTTTATATGTTTCTATGAGATCCCCTCTCATCCTTCTAAACTCCAGTGAATACAGGCCCAGTTGATCCAGTCTCTCCTCATATGTCAGTCCTGCCATCCCGGGAATCAGTCTGGTGAACCTTCATTGCACTTCCTCAATAGCAAGAACGTCCTTCCTCAGATTAGGAGACCAAAACTAAACACAATATTCCAGGTGAGGCCTCACCAATGCCCTGTACAACTGCAGTTAGACCTCCCTGCTCCTAAACTCAAATCACCTAGCTATGAAGGCCAACATACCAATTGCCTTCTTCACCACCTGCTGTACCGGCATGCCAACTTTCAATGATTGATGTACCATGACACCCAGGTCGAGTTGCACGTCCCCTTTTCCTAATCTGCCGCCATTCAGATAATATTCTGTCTTGTGTTTTTACCACCAAAGTGGATAACCTCACATTTATCCACATTATACTGCATCTGCCATGCATTTGTCCACTCACCTAACTTGTCCAAGTCACCCTGCAGCCTCTTAGCATCCTGCTCACAGCTCACACCGCCACCCAGCTTAGTGTCATCTGCAAACTTGAAGATATTATACTCAATTCCTTCATCTAAATCATTAATGTGTTTATAAATAGCTGGGGTCCCAGCACTGATCCCTGCGGCACCCCACTAGTCACTGCCTGCCATCCTTAAAAGAACCAGTTTATCCCAACTCTTTGCTTCCTGTCTGCCAACCAGTTCTCTATCCACGTCAGTACATTACCTCCAATACCATGTGCTTTAATTTTGCACACCAATCTCTTGTGTGGCATCTTGTCAAAAGCCTTTTGAAAGCCCAAATATACCACATCCACTGGTTCTCCCTTGTCCACTCTACTAGTTACATCCTCAAAAAATTCCAGAAGGTTTGTCAAGCATGATTTCCCTTTCATAAATCCATGCTGACTTGGACCGATCCAGTCACTGCTTTCCAAATGCGCTGCTTTTTCATCTTTAATAATTGATTCCAACATTTTCCCTATCACTGATGTCAGGCTAACCGGTCTATAATTATCCATTTTCTCTCTCCTTCCTTTTTTAAAAAGTGGTGTTACATTAGCTACGCTCCAGTCCACAGGAACTGATTCAGAGTCGATAGACTGTTGGAAAATGATCACCAATGCATCCACTATTTCTCGGGCCACTTCCTAAGTACTCTGGGATGCAGACTATCAGGCCCCGGGGATTTATCGGCCTTCAATCCCTGCAACTTCCGTAACACAATTTCCTGCCTAATAAGGATTTCCTTCAGTTCCTCCTTCTCACTAGACCCTCGGTCCCCTAGTACTTCCGGAAGGTTATTTGTGCCTTCCTTTGTGAAGACAGAACCAAAGTATTTGTTTAACTGGTCTGCCATGTCTTTGTTCCCCATTATGAATTCACCTGAATCTGACTGCAAGGGACCTACGTTTGTCTTCACTAATCTTTTTCTCTTCACATATCTATAGAAGCTTTTGCAGTCAGTTTTTATGTTCCCGGCAAGCTGCCGCTTATACTCTATTTTCCCTCTCCTAATTAAACCCTTTGTCCTCTTCTGCTGAATTCAAAATTTCTCCCAGTCCTCAGGTTTGCTGGCCAATTTATATGCCTCTTGCTCGGATTTAACACTATCCTTAATTTCCCTTGTTAGCCACGGTTGAGCCACCTTCCCCGTTTTATTTTTACTCCAGACAGGGATGTACAATTGTTGAAGTTCATCCATGTGATCTTTAAATATTTGCCATTGCCTATCCACCGTCAACCCTTTAAGTATCATTCACCAGTCTATTCTAGCCAATTCATGTCTCATACAATCGAAGTTACCTTTCCTTAAGTTCAGGACCTTCGTCTCTGAAGTAACTGTGTTACTCTCCATCTTAATAAAGAATTCTACAATATTATGGTCACTCTTCCCCAAGGGACCTCGCACAACAAGGTTACTAATTAGTCCTTTCTCATTACACATCACCCAGTCTAGGATAGCCAGCATTCTAGTTGGTTCCTCGACTAACTAGAGGCAAAATCCAAGGAAGAGGCATATAAATTGGCCAGAAAAAGCAGCAAACCTGAGGACTGGGAGAACTTTAGAATTCAGTACAACAGGGCAAAGAGTTTAATTAGGAGGGGGGAAATAGAGTATGAGAGTAAGCTTGTAGGGAACATAAAAACTGACTGCAAAAGCTTCTATAGATATCTGAAGAGAAAAAGATTAGTGAAGACTAATGTAGGTCCCTTGCAGTCAGAATCAGGTGAATTTATAATGGGGAACAAAGAAATGGCAGACCAATTGAACAAATACTTTGGTTCTGTCTTCACTAAGGAAGACACAAATAACCTTCTGGATCTATTAGGTGACCGAGGGTCTAGCGAGAAGGAGGAACTGAAGGAAATCCTTATTAGTCAGGAAATTGTGTTAGGGAAATTGATGGGACTGAAGGCCGATAAATCCCCAGGGCCTGATAGTCTGCATCCCAGAGTACTTAAGAAAGTGGCCCGAGAAATAGTGGATGCATTAGTGGTCATTTTCCAACATTCTATAGACTCTGAATTAGTCCCTATGAATTGGAGTGTAGCTAATGTAACCCCACTTTTAAAAAAAAGAGGGAGCGAGAAAATAGGCAATTATAGACCGGTTAACCTGACAGCGGTAGTGTTGAAAATATTGGAAAATCAATTATTAAAGATGTAATAGCAGCACATTTGGAAAGCAGTGGCAGGATTGGTCCAAGTCAGCATGGATTTATGAAAGCAAAATCATGCTTGACAAATCTTCTCCAATTTTTGAGGATGTAACTAGTAGAGTGGACAAGGGAGAACCAGTGGATGTGCTGTAATTGAACTTTCAAAAAGCTTTTGACAAGGTCCCACACAAGAGATTAGTGTGCAAAATTAAAGCACATGATAGAGAACTCGTTGGTAGACAGGAAGCAAAGAATAGGAATAAACAGGTCCTTTTCAGAATGGCAGGCAGTGACTAGTGGGGTACCGCAGGGTTCAGTGCTGGGACCCCAGCTATTTACAATATACATTAATGATTTAGACGAAGGAATTGAATGTAACATCTCCAAGTTTCCAGATGACACTAAGCTCGGTGGCAGTGTGAACTGTGAGGAGAATGCTAAGCTGCTGCAGGGTGACTTGGACAGGCTAGGTGACTGGGCAAATGCATGGCAGATGCAGCATAACGTAGATAATTGTGAGGTTATCCACTTTGGTGGCCAAAAACAAGAAGACAGAATATTATCTGAATGGTGACAGATTAGGAAAAGGGGAAGTGCAACAAGACCTGGTTGTCATGGTACATCAGTCATTGTAAGTTGGCATGCAGGTACAGCAAGCGGTGAAGAAGTCAAATGGCATATTGGCCTTCATAGCGAGAGGATTTGAGTACAGGAGCAGGGAGGTCTGACTGCAGTTGCACAGGATCCTGGTGAGGCCACTCCTTGAATATTATGTACTGTTTTGGTCTCATAATCTGAGGAAGGACATTCTTGCTATTGAGGGAGTGCAGCGAAGGTTCACCAGACTGATTCTCGGGATGGCAGGACTGACATATGAAGAAAGATTGAATCGACTAGGCTTATATTCACTGGGATTTAGAAGAATGAGAGGGGATCTCATAGAAACATATAAAATTCTGATGGGATTGGACAGGTTAGATGCAGGAAGAATGTTCCCGATGTTGGGGAAGTCCAGAACCAGGGGTCACAGTCTAAAGGTAAGGGATAAGCCATTTAGGACCGAGAGGAGAAACTTCTTCAACCAGAGAATTGTGAAACTTTGGAATTCTCTACCATAGAAAATTGTTGAGGCCAGTTCGTTAGATATATTCGAAAGGGAGTTAGATGTGGCTCTTATGGCTAAAGGGATCAAGGGGTATAGAGAGAGAGCAGGAATGCGGTACTAAAGTTGCAAAAATGATCAGCCATGATCATATTGAATGGTGGTGCAAGCTCGAAGGGCCGAATGGCCTGCTCCTGCACCTATTTTATATGTTTCTATGTTTCTATGATCTTATCGAAATGTATAAGATTATGCGGGGGTGTGACAAGGTGGATGCAGAGAGAATGTTTCCACTGATATAGGAGACTAGAACTAGAGGGCATGATCTCAGAATAAGGGGCCGCCCATTTAAAACAGAGATGAGGAGAAATTTCTTCTCTCAGAGGGTTGTAAATCTGTGGAAGCTGGGACATTGAATAAATTTAAGACAGAAATAGACAGTTTCTTAAATGATAAGAGGATAAGGGGTTATGGGGAGCGGGCAGGGAAGTGGAGCTGAGTCCATGATCGAATCAGCCATGATCTTGTTGAATGGCGGAGCAGGCTCGAGGGGCCAAATGGCCTATTCCTGCTCCTATTTCTTATGTTCTTATGTTCTTAGATGCATCTGTTCATGAAAATATTGGTTTGAGTGACCACCACACAGTCCTTGTGGATACCCTCCATTGTGTCATGTGGCACTACCACCATCTGCCAAATTTTTGCCCATTCACTTAGCCTGTCTATATCCCTTTGTGTCCTGCTCACAGTTTGCTTTCCCACCCATCTTTGTATCATCAGCAAACTTGGCTACATTACACTCGGTCCCTTCATCCAAGTCGTTAAAATAGATTGTAAATAGTTGAGGACCCAGCACTGATCCTTGCGGCACCCCACTAGTCACTGTTTGCCAATCGGAAAATGACCCATTTATCCCGACTCTCTGTTTTCTGTTAGTTAGCCAATCCTCTATCTGTGACAGGTATATTGCTGAGGATGGTGTCAAGTAGGTTATTCCGTTGTGTTTGTTCTCGAGGTCTGGAAAGAGATGCGGTGGTTTCTGTCGAGGTTCATCCCGAGCAGGTCCGTAACCCAGGACTCTGTGCTCGACGGACTGTTCCCAGGGATGCACACCCAACTGCTGCTGGAAGGCCATCAACTCAGTGCCCTTTGGTCTTCCCGAAACCTACTTATCTTCCACAGTAAGGAGCTGCCCATGATCTAGCGTTGCAGAATGGCATATTCCAAGGTCCAGGACTACGTGCTGAGGGACGCACTAAAGGTTGGAGCAGCCGCTGCAAAGGTACGATGGGGAAGGGCTCCAGTTTAAGTCCCTTCCGTCACTGTACACCCAAGGGGCTAGAACCAGTGTAAACGCCGCCCCCACCTCCATCTGACTGCATGACATCAAAAATGGTTTTAGTGAAAATGTACTTGTAATCTGTTTGTGTAGAGTACCATGCACTGCTCTCATCTGTATTTTGCTATATATATAGTGATTTGTGGATTGTATTGTAATGTACTGTGACAAGTACTGTAATGTATTTTGCCAAAATTCTTTGATTAAATTATATTTTTGAAATTAAAAAAAGCTTTGTGTTGGTTCTCTCACTTCTTGGTACAAACCCAGTCTGGCAGCTATGTTCTTCAGGACTAAGCCAGCTCATTCAGTGGTGGTGCTACGGAGCCACTCTTGATTTCCTTTAATTGCGCTTGTTTGCAGGTCTTTGAGAAGGGTCTAAAAATTAAGCTGGAACTTTTGGGCTCAAGTACACTAATAGGAACATTTTTAAAGCTTTTGAATGAATTATTTTTATTTACTGAGGAACTGATTACTGTACCCCAATATAACTAGCAAGTGGTTCTGTATATTTTTTAAAATGTGGATTCAGTCATTTAAAATTGGGTTACTCGCTGGTGATGGATTGAAACTGTGATTAAAAATGCTTTGTGATAAAGCCATTTTCGGCTGTATTAATCAAATTCACCAAGTTACCACTTGTCAAGGAATATTTTTTAAAGTAAATTTTTTGTAAATGACATTTTAAAATGCTGCTCGATTGCACTGGTTTATGGCAGATTCTGTGTTCGACAATATGCAAATGAGTTTGAGCAGAAACTTGAGAGAAAAAACAATTCTCAAAATGGGTGCAATTTTGGGTGCAACTTGCACCCGGATCGCCGATTGCACCCAAAGTGGGAACTCTACTCCCAGATTTTTAGTTCTAGTGATGTTGGTTGAGGGATAAGTATTGGCCAGGACACCGTGAGAATTCCCTTGCTCTTCTTCGAATAGTACTGTGGGATCTTTTATGTCAATCTGAGAGGTCAGACAGGGCCTCAGTTTAATGTCTCATCCAAAAGATGGCACATGAACAGTGCAGTACTCCCTCAGTACTGTACTGAAATGTCAGCTTAGATTATGTGCTGAAGTCTCTGGAGTGGGACTTTAACCCACAACAGTCTGACTGAGAGACTCAGATACCACTGAGCCAGAAAGTAGTTTTGTGATACAGAAGTGGACTTTCTGGCCAAGGAGTTACTGAAAACAGCATATTTAGCAGAGGCTGTCCCTTCAAGAGAGAGACACTGTGAATGATCAATTTGGATCAGCAAGCCTGTGGGTGTGCTGTATTGCAGTAGGCGACCTTTTCTGTTGTGCTCATTTTGACAGCGAGATCTTGAAGCTTCAAGTGATGAGCCAAATTGTGTTGACAACTTTCAAATTCATTTTCATAATTGCTGCCTCAAAATTGTCCGCAATGCGTGGCTATATTGTTCTTTGTTACCAGTAAAAGTCAACCGATAAGACTGTCATTTTAAATGCAGTCAGTGCTTTCTACTAATGAGCTCGCTACTTCTCAATCACACATACTCTGTATTTCATAAATGATAAGATAGGTTACAATGACAAGTATAGTTACAAGTCTGTTCTCTCATGCAGTTGATGCTCAGGAACATCCCCCCCCAATCGGGAACAAGATCATTTGAGTGTACTCACACTGCAACAATAAGATTTTGGGGGCAAGATTGCCCCGCGCCCTGATTGGGGGCGGTAACCTTTTGGGGCTGGGACTTTTAGCACCCGGCATGGAAGTCCCACCCCCGACGCGGAATTGCCCTTATTGCCCCTGAAAGGAAGCAGATCGTAATCCTCCACGCTCCATTTCCTTTAGAGGCGGGTCCCAGGGTGCTGCTGGGGTGAAATGTTCAGCGCTACATGGATGCTGCATGGATGGTAATGCGCTTCAATACCCCTCCCTTCGATTAAAGGGGAGGGCTGCTGCACACTCTGCACGGCCTCTGATGGCTTCCACTGAGCCACCAGGGCAGTGTGCAACTAGGTCATCAGCTCGGCACCCAAGACGGAATGCCAGGCTGCACGATGGCGGCCCGGATCATGCTCGGGCTGCCACCGTCGAGACGACCCAAAAATCGTCCGACAAAAAAATATGTTGGCCCAGGGCGCTGGCACCCTCCCCTTTAATCACCACCCCGAGAGCAGAAGTCTGCCAGCCTCGCGGCCCATAGGGTAATTCCTCCCCACGGGGCGTTAAGAGATTGGTGCCGGGCGGTGAGGACATCATCGGCAGTTGCACGGAGGACCAGAGTACTAACCACAGGGTGCGGTGCTGCCATGCCCATCGCCTCTGCCAACACCCAGGTAATTTCCCGGGAGCCGATAGCGCCCCCCCACTCCTGCGGGCAAAAACTGTCTTGCGCCTCATTAGCGCCCCCTGAAGGCGTTAATGTGGCTATAAAAAGGGGCAATCTCGCCCCCTTGGATTGTAGGAGAGTCAAGGGATATGAGGATCGGGTGGAAAAGTGGAATTGAGGTTGAAGATCAGCTATGATCTTATTGAATGGCGGAGCAGGTTCGAAGAGTCGTATGGCCTGCTCCTGCTCCTAATTCCTATGTTGTTATTGTTGTGTATCTGTAAAGCATGCACTCTCATGCTCCGCCACGCATCCCCTGAAGTCCCAAGGGATCCCAGCATC
Organism: Pristiophorus japonicus; assembly: GCF_044704955.1. NCBI lineage: Eukaryota > Metazoa > Chordata > Chondrichthyes > Pristiophoridae > Pristiophorus > Pristiophorus japonicus. Next base: position 60,530,344 of record NC_091977.1, read on the forward strand.
CCTTGAGAGCACTGTATATAAGCCGGCCCCTAGGGCCTGCTCCTCACTCTGGAGTGTCTTTAAAAAGACTGAGGTACTGTTACTTTAACCTCCCTGGTTGCAGTCTCATCTGTGTTAGGAACACAATAACTGGCGACGAGAATACAAATCCAACGCAAAGATGCAGCAAACTGTGGGCATCCTGGAGAAGTTCTCGGAGGGTGAGGACTGGGAAGCCTGCGTCGAACGGCTAGACCAGTACTTTGTAGCCAATGAGCTGGACGGAGAAGGAAGTGTTGCAAAAAGGAGAGCAGTCCCCCTCACGGTCTGCGGGGCACTGACCTACAGCCTCATGAAGAAACTTCTGGCTCCGGTGAAACCCACAAATAAGTTGTATGAGGAGCTGTGTACATTGGTTCAGGAGCATCTTAACCCGATCGCGAGGTATCGGTTCTACACGTGCCAGCGATCTGAAGGTCAGGAAGTGGCGAGCTCCGTCGCCGAGCTAAGGCGACTTGCAGAACAATATGAGTTTGATGGCTACCTGGACCAGATGCTCAGACTTTTTTGTACTGGGCACTGGCGATGTGACCATCCTACGAAAACTTTTGACTGTAGAGACACCGACCCTCAGTAAGGCCATTGCAATAGCACAGGCGTTTATGTCCACCAGTGATAACACCAAACAAAACTCTCAGCACACAAGTGCTAGCAATGTTCATAAATTAACTGGAACTGTGTTTGCGAGCAGAAATGTACAGGGCAGAAACCATGAGTCTGCAACTGCCAGCAGGCCTCAGGTGACCCAGATGACTCAGAGTCCGTAACAAAGGATGAATGCAAGGTAATTCACACCTTGTTGGCGTTGTGGAGGCTTCCATTCAGCCTATTCATGCCACATCAAAGGGTATGTTTGCAAGAGCTGTTGTACAATGGGGCACCTCCAATGAGCTTGCAAATGAGCTGCAAGCTCTTCAAAACCTGCTAACCACCACGTGGCAGAGGAAGATTGGTCCATGGTGGACCAAAGCAATTTCGAACTTCAGAGAGAGGAGGCAGATGCTGAAGTACGCGGGGTGCACACATCTTCGATGAAATGTCCATCTATAATGCTAAATGTAAAATTGAATGGCTTACCCATAGCCATGGAACTGGATACTGGCGCTAGCCAATCCATCATGAGTAAAAAGATGTTTGAGAGGCTGTGCTGCAACAAGGCACTCAGACCAGCCGTGAGCCCCATCCACACGAAACTGAGAACATACACCAAAGAGCTCATCATTGTCCTGGGCAGCGCCTTGATCAAGGTCACCTACAAGGGCACGGTGCTTGAACTACCACTCTGGATTGTCCGGGACGATGACCCCACACTGCTTGGCAGGAGCTGGCTGGGCAAAATCCGCTGGGATGACATCCGAGCGCTATCACATGTCGATGAGGCCTCATGTACCCAGGTTCTTAACAAATTTCCTTCCTTTTGAGCCAGGCACTGGAAACTTTTCCGGGGCGAAGGTGCGGATCCATTTGGTCCCAGAGGCACGACCCATTCACCACGACGCGCGAGCGGTACCTCACATGATGAGGGAGAGAGTGGAAATCGAGCTGGACAGGCTGCAACGCGAGGGCGTCATCTCCCCAGTGGAATTCAGCAAGTGGGCCAGCCCAATTGTTCCAGTACTCAAAAGTGATGGCACGGTCAGGATTTGCGGCGACTATAAAGTAACTATTAATCATTTCTTGCTGCAGGACCAATACCCGCTACCTAAGGCAGATGACCTATTTGCCACGCTGGCAGGAAGCAAGACGTTCACCAAGCTCGACCTGACTTCGGCCTACATGACGCAGGAGCTGGAGGAGTCTTCGAAGGGCCTCATCTGCATCAACATGCACAAAGGACTGTTCATCTACAACAGATGCCCGTTTGGAATTCGGTCGGCTGCAGCGATCTTGCAGAGAAACATGGAGAGCCGACTCAAGTCAGTACCACGCATGGTGGTTTTTCAGGATGATATATTGGTCACGGGTGGGGACCCCGTCGAGCACCTACAAAACCTGGAGGAGGTCCTCCAGCGACTGGATCGCGTAGGGCTATGGCTGAAGAGGTCAAAATGAGTCTTCATGGCAACAGAAGTGGAGTTTTTGGGGAGAAAGATCGCGGTGGACAGCATTCGGCCCACAGATGCCAAGACAGAGGGTATCAGGAATGTGCCCAGGCCACAGAACGTCACGGAGCTGCGGTCGTTTCTGGGACTCCTCAATTATTTTGGTAACTTCCTACCGGTGTTAAGCACCCTCTTAAAGCCCCTCCATGTGTTATTGTGCAAAGGTGAGAACTGGGTATGGGGAAAAAAACCATGTAATTGCTTTTGAGAAAGCCAGAAACATTTTATGCTCCAACAAGCTGCTTGTATTGTATAACCCGTGTAAAAGACTTGCGCTAGCATGTAATGCATCGTCGTATGGAGTCGAGTGTGTATTACAACAAGCTAACGTTGCGGGGAAGTTGCAACCTGTCGCCTATGCCTCCAGGAGCTTGTCTAAGGCCGAGAGGGCCTACAGCATGATTAAGAAAGAGGCATTAGCGTGTGTGTTCGGGGTAAAGAAAATGCATCAGTACCTGTTTGGCCTCAAATTTGAGCTGGAAACCGATCACAAGCCCCTCATATCCCTGTTCGCTGAAAACAAGGGGATAAATACTAATGTCTCAGCCGCATACAAAGGTGGGCACTCGCGCTATCAGCGTATAACTATACCATCCGCCACAGGCCAGGCACCGAGAACTGTGCGGATGCTCTCAGTCGGCTACCATTGCCCACCACGGAGGTGGAAATGGCGCAGCCTGCAAACTTGTTGATGGTAGCACAGCCCGCAGATTTGTTGATGGTCATGCAAGCATTTGAAAATGATAAATCACCTGTCACGGCTCGCCAGATTAGGACTTGGACCAGCCAAGATCCTCTGCTGCCCCTAGTAAAAAAACTGTGTACTGCATGGGAGCTGGGCCAGCAGCCCCGTTGAAATGCAAGAGCTAATCAAGCCGTTCCAGCGGCGAAAGGACAAGCTGTCCATTCAGGCAGACTGCCTGTTGTGCGGTAACCGCATAGTACCACCAAAAAAGGGCAGGGAGACGTTCATCTCGGATCTCCACAGCACACACCCGAGTATAGTAATGATGAAAGCGATAGCCAGGTCCCACGTGTGGTGGTCCGGTATCGACTCTGACTTAGAGTCCAGTATACGGCAATGCAGCGTGTGTACTCAGTTGAGCAACGCGCCCAGAGAGGCACCACTAAGGTTGTGTTCCTGGCCCTCCAGACCATGGTTGAGGATCCAATGTCGACTATGCGGGCCTGTTTCTCGGTAAAATGTTCCTGGTGGTGGTGGATGCTTTTTCAAAATGGATTGAATGTGAAATAATGTCGGGAAGCACCGCCACCGCCACCATTGAAAACCTGAGGGCCATGTTTGCCACCCACGGCCTGCCTGACATACTGGTCAGTGACAGCGGGCCATCTTTCACCAATGCCGAATTTAAAGAATTCATGACCCACAATGGGATCAAACATGTTACCTCGGCCCCGTTTAAACCAGCCTCCAATGGGAAGGCAGAGCGGGCAGTACAAACAATCAAACAGAGCCTTAAACAAGTCACAGAAGGCTCACTCCAAACCCGCCTGTCCTGAGTACTGCTCAGCTACCGCACGAGACCCCACTCGTTCACAGGGGTGACCCCGGCTGAGTTATTCATGAAAAGGACATTTAAAACCAGACTCTCGCTGGTTCACCCCAACCTGCATGATCAGGTAGAGAGCAGGTGGCAGCAACAAAATGTAACCGATGGTCGCGTCACTGTGTCACGGGAAATTGATCTGAATGATCCTGTGTATGTGCTAAACTATGATCCCAAGTGGATCGCGGGCACGGTGATAGCTAAAGAAGGGAGTAGGGTGTTTGTAGTCAAATTAGATAATGGACAAATTTGCAGAAAACACCTGGACCAAACGAGGCTGCAGTTCACAGACTGCCCTGAACAACCCACAGCAGACACCACCTTTTTCGAGCCCACAACACACACCCAAAGGATCAACGACACCACGCCGGACCAGGAAATCAAACCCATCACGCCCAACAGCCCAGCAAGGCCAGGCTCACCCAGCAGCCCTGCAGGGCCAACAACACGCCAGCCCAGCAAGGGCACAGCCAACATACCAGGCACCGAGAACTGTGCGGATGCTCTCAGTCGGCTAGTACCGAGGCGGTCCATCAGGGAAAGAAAGGCTCCCGACCGCCTCACCTTGTAAATAGTTTTCACTTTGACTTTGCGGGAGAGTGATGTTGTGTATCTGTAAAGCATGCACTCCCATGTTCCGCCACCAGGAAGCGCATCTCCTGAAGTCCCAAGGGATCCCAGCATCCCTTGGGAGCACTATATATAAGCCGGCACCTAAGGCCTGTTCCTCACTCTGGAGTGTCTTAATAAAGATTGAGGTCACTGTTACTTTAACCTCCCTGTGTGCAGTCTCATCTGTGTTAGGAACACAATAGTTATAAGGTCGATGCAAAGCATTTTCACGTCATACTGAACCTACAGTTAGAATGTAAATGCATCCCGAATCTAGAATCTGGGCTTGACCCGAAATCAAAGTGAAACGGAGGGTAAACTAACAAATTTAAAGGCACGTTGTCTAAATGCATGTCACTTTTGTAACAAAATAGATGAGTTGATGGCACAAATTGAGACAAATGGGTATGATCTGATAGCCATTACAGAGACGTGGTTACAAGGTGACCAGGACTGGGTATTAAATATTCAGGGGTATTTGACAATCTGGAAGGACAGACTGAAAGGAAAAGGAGGTGGGGTAGCTCTATTGATAAAAGATGGAATCATTGCAATAGTGAGAAACGATATATGCTCAAAGGATCAGGATATTGAAACAGTTTGGTTGGAGATAAGGAATAATAAGGGGAAAAAGTCATTGGTGGGTGTAGTATATTGACCCCCTAACAGTAGCAACTCTGTTGGTCGGAGCATAAACCAGGAAATAATGGGGGCTTGTAAAAAGGGAATAGCAATAATCATGGGTGATTTTAACCTCCATATTGATTGGACAAATCAAATTGGTCAGGGTAGCCTTGAGGAAGAGTTCATAGAGTGCATAAGGGACGGGTTCCTTGAGCAGTATGTAACGGAACCAACCAGGGGGCAGGCTATCTTAGATCTGGTCCTGTGTAATGAGACAGGATTAATAGACAATCTCCTAGGAAAGGATCCCCTCTGTACTGTCTCTACACCTTGTTACAAACTCACACGAGGCATGTATATATCAGACACGGTCATTCTGTGACCTTCACTTTATTCCCAGGACCAAGGAGGGCTGACCCTGGGTGGGACCTCCCCTTTTATACCTGGAAACCCAGGTGAGGAGTGTCTCCCACAAGCTCACCCCCTGTGGTCAGGGTGTGCATTTCAAGGGTACAGGTACAGTGTGCATGAATTACAGTTACATAACTATTGTCATTGCAAGATGGTGAAATACATGACATCACATCCCCCCTTAAGTCTTTTAGTTTCAGAGGTTAAGTCTATCAGTTGGTCGACGCTCTCTCGTGGAGCGCCGCAGTTGTGGCTCTGGTGGCTGAGCCTCAGCACACGTCTCTTTCACTTGAGGTGATTCCGGCCTGTCCGGGCTGGCCGCAGGGACTGTGCATGTTGAGGGCTGTCTTTATTGCTCATACGCTGGCAGTGGTGTGGGTGCTATCTCATCATGTTCTTCTTCTGGTTACTCCGTGTCTTTGCTGAACCTTGTCTTTACTTGGTTTGCGGCATATCTGCCCATTGTTTAGTCTGACCACCATCACCCTGTTTCCTTCTTTGCCAATTACGGTGCCCTCAAGCCATTTGGGTCCCAAAGCATGGTTAAGAACAAATACCGGGTCATCTATTTCTATACACCTCCCCCTTGAGCCTCGATCATGGAGCTCGGTTTGGGACTGGCGTTTGCCCTCAACAATGTTTGCCAAGGCTGGGTGAATGAAGGACAGCCGCGTCTTGAGCGTGTGTTTTATGAGGAGTTCTGCTGGCGGGACTCCCATGAGCTAGTGCCAGCAGGAGGCACGATAGGCGATACTGAAGGGAGGGTCCTTGGATGCGTAGCATGCCCTGCTTTATGACTTGGACTGCCCGTTGTGCCTGGCCATTAGAAGCCGGCATGGACGGCGCTGTCCGGACGTGCTTGATACCATTGCCCGACATAAACTCCTGGAATTCATGGCTGGTAAAACACGGGCCATTGTCGCTGACCAGGATGTCCGGCAAGCCGTGGGTCGCGAAAACCGTACGCAGACTCTCCACAGGGATGGGATGTCGTGCACGAGTTCAATATGATGCACTCAATCCACTTTGAGTATACATCAACAATGATCAGGAACATTTTCCCCATGAATGGGCCCGCATTGTCTATGTGAATACATGACCATGGCCTGGTGGGCCAGAGCCACGGGCTGAGTGGAGCCTCCCTGGGGGCATTGCCCAGCTGGGCACACGTCGAGCACATGCGAACCCAGTGTTCCAGGTCTGAGTCAATCCCCGGCCACCATATATGTGACCGGGCAATGGCCTTCATTAACACGATGCCAGGGTGCTCGCTGTGGAGTTCCCTGATGAATGCTTCCCTTCCTTTCTGGGGAATGACTACCCGGCTGCCCCATAACAGGCAGTCGGCTTGGATGGAGAGTTCATCCATCTGTCTCTGAAACGGCCTGACTTCTTCGGGGCACGGCCTGTGCGGGCACCCAATTCCCAGTCAGGACACATTTCTTTATCATGGATAGGGTCCCTGTTGGTCCAGAGTTTGATCTGTCGGGCTGTGATGGGGGAGCCCGCAGTGTCAAAAGCCTCAACGGCCATGACCATCTCAGCGCTCTGCTCCGACGCCCCCTTGGCGGTGGCCAGTGGGAGCCTGCTGAGTGCGTCAGCGCAATTTTCGGTGCCTGGCCGGTGCCGTATGGTGTAGTCATACGCAGCCAGCGTGAGGCCCCATCGCTGTATGCGAGCTGATGCGTTAGCGTTGACAGTCTTGCTGTCGGACAACAGGGATGTTAACGGCTTGTGGTCCGTCTCTAGCTCGAACTGTCTACCGAAAAGGTACTAGTGTATCTTTTTCACACCGTACACACACGCGAGTGCCTCCTTCTCGACCATGCCGTATCCACGCTCTGCCTGGGAGAGCGACCTGGAGGCGTAAGCCACCGGTTGGAGTCAGCCGTCATTGTTACCCTGCTGCAACACACACCCAACCCCGTAGGATGACGCATCGCATGTTAAAACCAGTTTTTTACAGGGGGCATACAAAGTCAACAGTTGGAACGCAGCAGGTTCCTCGCCTTATTGAAAGCCCATTCTTGACAATCCCCCCAAAACCATTCACACCCTTTACAAAGGAGCATCTGTAACGGCTCCAACAATGTACTTAAGTTCGGCAGAAAGTTCCCAAAATAGTTCAAAAGTCCCAGGAATGATCGCAACTCCGACGTGTTGCCGGGCCTGGGCGCCCGGCGAATCGCCTCAGTTTTTCATTCATTGGGCCGGATCCCGTCTGCGCCAACCCTCCTGCCCAGGAACTCGACCTCTGGGGCCAAAAACATGCACTTGGCCTTTTTCAGCCGCAAGCCTACCTGATCCAATCGGCGTATCACCTCCTCCAGGTTGCGGAGGTATTCCTCGGTGTCTCGACCCATTATAAGGATATTGTCTTGGAATACGACCGTTCCAGGGATGGACTTGAGCAAGCTTTCCATGTTTCGCTGAAAGATAGCTGCTGCCGAACGAATGCCAAACGGGCACCTGTTGCAGACAAATAATCCTTTGTGCGTCGTGATGGTGGTCAGAAGCTTGGAATCTTCCGCCAGTTCCTGAGTCATGTAGGCCGGTGAGGTCCAGCTTCGTGAACAGCTTTCCACCTGCCAGCGTGCCAAAGAGGTCCTCCGCTCTCGGAAGCGGGTATTGGTCTTGCAGCGATACTCGGTTGATGGTGGCTGTCGTTGCCACAAATCCTAACCGAGCCATCTGCTTTGAGGACGGGAACGATGGGACTTGCGCAGTCGCTGAATTCAACGGACGAAATTATGCCCTCTCTGATCAGCCTGTCCAGTTCACTTTCAATTTTCTCATGCATCACGTACGGCACCGCTCTGGCTTTGTGGTGCACTGGTCTGGCGTCTGGAGTGATGTGTATCACTACTTAAGTGCCCTTGAACTTTCCGACACCGGGTTGAAAGAGTGACTCGAATTTTTGCAATACCTGCGAACATGAACTTCGCTCCACGGATGAAATGGCGTGCACACCTCCCCATTTCCAATTCATCTCAGCTAGCCAACTCCTCCCCAAAAGCGCGGGGCCATTCCCCGGAACAATCCAGAGTGACAGCCGGTTCTGTAATCCATTATGCGTTCTCACCAATTTTGCACTGCCCAGCACTGGGATGATCTCTTTGGTGTACGTACGTAGCTGCGTCTCAATGTGTTCCAGTTTGGGCCTGCTAGCTCTGTGTGGCCCTAGTCTCTCAAATTGTTGGGCGCTCATGAGTGACTGGCTAGCTCCCATATCCAGCTCCATGTGCACCGGGATACCATTCAGTAAGACTTTCATCATCATGGGTGGCGTTTTAGTATATGAGCTGTGGACGTCAGCCACATGAACTCTCTGAACTTCAGCATCCATGGTTATTCCCCAGGCCTCATCCTGCATTGCAGATCCCTCGTCTGGTTCCTCTGTCTCGCAGACTAGCCTTGCTGCTGCATTTTTGCACATCCTGGCCAAGTGTCCACTGACATTACAAATCCTACAGGTATAAAGCTGGAACCTGCAGCTTTTGGCAGTGTGTCTACCCCCGCATCTCCAGCATGAGCTGAGATTTCTGTTAACAAAAGGACTATTCCCAGGCATTTCTCTCTGATGGCCCGTTTGGCTGTTTCTAAGCACTCTGATGGAGGGTGTTATTGGTCCCATCATGGGATGCATTGTTCCTTGTGATGGCATGAATTGCTGATCCCCTTTCCATTGTCCCTGTTGCAGGCCCATCCTGGAGCTTGTTGCTGCCTGGGCGGTGTCAAATTGCCCTTGCCTGCCTGCGGGGTTCTGTATCACTTTGACAACATTAACTCCCTGGTTCATCGCAGCGTTAAAACCAGAGCTGTGTGCGTAAATTAGTTTGGTCTTCTCTTCCACTGTCATAAAGGTCTGAGCTATCAACGCCGCCCCTTCTAAAGTCAGGTCCTTGGTCTTTATGAGCTTCCTGAAAATGCCGGCATGATTAATGCCCTCAATGAAAAAGTCCCTTAACATCTCCCCCCTGCAAGCATCGGAGAACTTACAGAGACTGGCCAAACGCCGTAGTTCCGCCACGAAGTCCGAGACATTTTGACCTTCCCAACGCCGGTGAGAGTAGAACCGGTGCCGGGCCATGTGTACGCTACTTGCCGGCTTGAGAGGCTCACTGATCAGCTGGCTGAGCTCTTCGAAGGACTTCTCTGCTGGCTTTTGGGGTGCGAGCAGGTCTTTCATCAGTGTATACGTCTGCGGACCACAGTTTGTCAGTAAATGCGCCCTATGCTTGTCAGCCGCTGTCTCTTCCAGCCAGTCCTTTGTGACAAAGCTCTGCTGGAGTCTTTCCACAAAGTCGTCCCAGTCCTCACCCACATAGTAGCGTTCCTCTGTGCCACCGGTGGCCATCCTCGTGGTTCGATGATTCCCGTTTCTCTTCGCCAAATGTAGTGTCTCTGCACCTTGTTACAAACTCACACGAGGCATGTATATATCAGACATGGTCATTCTGTGATCTTCACTTTATTCCCAGGACCAAGGAGTGCTGACCCTGGGTGGGACCTCCCCTTTTATACCTGGAAACCCAGGTGAGGAGTGTCTCCTGCAAGCTCACCCCCTGTGGTCAGGGTGTGCATTTCAAGGGTACAGGTACAGTGTGCATGAGTTACAGTTACATAACTATTGTCATTGCAAGGTGGTGAAATACATGACACCCTCGAAATGGGTGATCATAGCTTGATTGAATTTCAAGTTCAGATGGAGGGTGAGAAAGTTGAATCACTAACCAGCGTACTAAGCTTAAATAAAGGAGATGATGAAGATATGAGGGCAGAGTTGGGTAAAGTGGACTGGGAAAATATATTGAAGTGTGGGATGGTTGATGAACAGTGGCGTACATTTAAAGAGAAATGTCACAACTCTCAAGAAAAATATATTCCAGTGAGGAGGAAAGGGTGCAAGAGAAAAGAAAGCCATCTGTGGCTAACTGAAGAAATAAAGGACGGTATCCAATTAAAAACAAGGGCATACAAAGTGGCCAAAACTAGTGGGAGGACAGAAGATTGGGAAGCCTTTAAAAGCCAGCAAAGAATGACTAAAAAAATGATTAAGAAAGGGAAGATAGACTATGAAAGTAAACCAGCACAAAAAATAAAAACAGATAGCAAGAGTTTCTATAGGTACATAAAAAGGAAAAGGGTGGCTAAAGTAAATGTTGGTCCCTTAGAGGACAAGACTGGGGAATTAGTAATGGGGAACATGGAGATGGCAGAAACACTAAACAAGCATTTTGTATCAGTTTTTATGGTAGAGGACACTAACAATTTTCCAATAGTGGATAGTCAAGGGGCTATAGCGGGGAAGGAACTTAACACAATCACAAGCACTAAGGAGGTGGTACTCAGCAAGATAATGGGACTAAAGGCAGATAAATCCCCTGGAGCTCATGACTTGCATCCTAGGGTCTTAAGAGAAGCGGCCGGGATTGTGGCTGCATTGGTTGTAATTTACCAAAATTCCCTGGATTCTGGGGAGGTCCCAGCAGATTGGAAAACTGCAAATGTAATGCCCCTATTCAAAAAAGGAGGCAGACGAAAAGCAGGACACTATCGACTAGTTAGCCTAACATCTGTGGTTGGGGAAATGTTGGAGTCCATTATCAAAGAAGCAGTAACAGGACATTTGGAAAAGCAAAATTTGGTCAGGCAAAGTCAGCATGGATTTATGAAGGGGAAGTCATGTTTGACAAATTTACTGGAATTCTTTGAGGATAGGGGACAGCATCAAAAAAGAAATTAGGGATGTATGCAATAAAGGCACAACAGTTATCATGGGCGACTTTAATCTACATATTGATCGGGCTAACCAAACGTAGAAATGCGGTGGAGGAGGATTTCCTGGAGTATATTAGGGATGGTTTTCTAGATCAATATGTCGAGGAACCAACTCGGGAGCTGGCCATCCTAGATGTGTAATGAGAAAGGACTAATTAGCAATCTTGTTGTGCGAGGCTCCTTGGGGAAAAGTGACCAGAACATGGTAGAATTCTTTATTAAGATGGAGAGTGACACTGTTAATTCAGAAACTAGGGTCTTGAACTTAAGGAAAGGTAATTTTGATGGTGTGAGGCATGAATATGCTAGAATAGACTGGCAAATGATACTTAAAGGGTTGACGGTGGATAGGCAATGGCAAACATTTAAAGATCACATGGATGAACTTCATCAATTGTACATCCCTGTCTGGAGTAAAAATAAAATGGGGAAGGTGGCTTAACCGTGGCTAACAAGGAAAATTAAGGATAGTGTTAAATCCAAGGAAGAGGCATATAAATTGGCCAGAAAAAGCAAAAAACCTGAGGACTGGGAGAAATGTAGAATTCAGCAGAGGAGGACAAAGGATTTAATTAAGAGGGGGAAAATAGAGTACGAGAAGAAACTTGCCGGGAACATAAAAACTGGCTACAAAAGCTTCTATAGATATGTGATGAGAAAAAGATTAGTGAAGACAAACGTAGGTCCCTTGCAGTCGGTTTCAGGTGAATTTATAATGGGGAACAAAGAAATGGCAGACCAATTGAACAAATACTTTGGTTCTGTCTTCACGATGGAAGATACAAATAACCTTCCAGAAGTACTAGGGGACCAAGGGTCTAGTGAGAAAGAAGAACTGAAGGATATCCTTATTCAGCGGGAAATTGTGTTAGGGAAATTGATAGGATTGAAGGCCGATAAATCCCCAGGGCCTGATAGTCTGCATTCCAGAGTACTTAAAGAAGTGGCCCTAGAAATAGTGGATGCATTGGTGATCATTTTCCAACAGTCTATCGACTCTGAATCAGTTCCAATGGACTGGAGGGTAGCTAATGTAACACCACTTTTTAAAAAGGGAGGGAGAGAGAAAGCGGGTAATTATAGACTGGTTAGCCTGACATCAGTAGTGGGGAAAATGTTGGAATCAATTATTAAGGATGAAATAGCAGCGCATTTGGAAAGCAGTGACAGGATCGGTCCAAGTCAGCATGGATTTATGAAGGGGAAATCATGCTTGACAAATCTAATGGAATTTTTTGAGGATGTAACTAGTAGAGTGGACAAGGGAGAACCAGTGGATCTGGTGTATTTGTACTTTCAAAAGGCTTTTGACAAGGTCCCACACAAGAGATTGGTGTGCAAAATCAAAGCACATGGTATTGGAGGTAATATACTGATGTGGATAACTAATTGGCAGACATGAAGCAGAGAGTCAGGATAAATGGGTCCTTTTCAAAATGGCAGGCAGTGACTAGTGGAGTGCGCCAGGGCTCAGTGCTGGGATCCCAGCTCTTGACAATATACATCAATGATTTGGATGAAGGAATTGAGTGTAATATCTCCAAGTTTGCAGATGACACTAAACTGGGTGGCGGTGTGAGCTGTGAGGGGGACGCTAGGAGGCTGCAGGGTGATTTGGACAGGTTAGGTGAGTGGGAAAATGCATGGCAGATGCAATATAATGTGGATAAATGTGAAGTTATCCACTTTGGGGACCAAAAACGCGAAGACAGAATTTTATCTGAATGGTGACAGATTAGGAAAAGGGGAGGTGCAACGCGACCTGGGTGTCATGGATCATCAATCATTGAAAGTTGGCATACAGGTATAGCAGGCGGTGAAGAAGGCAAATGGTATTTTGGCCTTCATAGCTAGGGGATTTGAGTATAGGAGAGGGAAGTCTTACTGTAGTTGTACAGGACCTTGGTGAGGCCTCACCTGGAATATTGTGTTCAGTTTTGGTCACCTAATCTGACGAAGGACGTTCCTGCTATTGAGAGAGTGCAGCAAAGGTTCACCAGACTGAAGCCCAGGATGGCAGAACTGACATATGAGGAGAGACTGGATCAACTGGGCCTTTATACATTGGAGTTTAGAAGGATGAGAGGGGATCTCATAGAAACATATAAGATTCTGACGGGACGGGACAGGTTAGATGCGGGTGGAATATTCCCGATGTTGGGGAAGTCCAGAACCAGGGGACACAGTCTTAGGATAAGGGATAGGCCATTTAAGGACTGAGATGAGGAGAAACTTCTTCACTCAGAGAGTTGTTAACCTGTGGAATTCCCTGTCGCAGAGAGTTGGTGATGCCAGTTCTTTGGATATATTCAAGAGGGAGTTAGATATGGCCCTTACGGCTAAGGGGATCAAGGGGTATGGAGAGAAAGCAGGAAAGGGGTACTGAGGGTATGATCAGCCATGATCTTATTGAAGGGCTGAAGGGCCAAATGGCCTACTCCTGCACCTATATTCTATGTTTCTATAACGAACAGGGTGGATAAAGGGGAACCAGTGGAGGTGGTGTATTTGGACTTACATAAGGCATTTGACAAGGCGTTACTGCACAAGATAAAAGTTCCCGGGGTTAGGGCTAATATTTTAGCATGGAAAGAAAATTGGCTGACAAACAGAAAACAGAGAGTTGGGATAAATGGTTCATTCTCTGGTTGGCTGTCAGTAACGAGTAGCGTGCCGCAGGGATCAGTGCTGTGACCCCAACTATTTTACAATCTATATTAACAACTTGGAAGAGGGGACTGAGTGTAACGTAGCCAAGTTTGCTGACAATACAAAGATGGGAGGAAGGGTAATGTGTGAGGAGGACATAAAGAGGCTGCAGGAGGACATAGACAGGCTAAGTGAGTGGGCAAGAATTTGGCAGATGGAGTATAATGTTGGAAAGTGTGAGGTCATGCACTTTGGCAGAAAAAAATCAAAGAGAAAGTTATTATTTAAATTGAGTAAGATTGCAAAGTGCTGCAGTGCAGCGGGACCTGAGGGTACTTGTGCATGAAACTCTTTTTGGAGTTCACCTGCAAAACATAAAAACATTAAACGGTGCCACCCGACCTGGGTGACACTCCAGACATTTACAAGGCCCTTTTTTTTCCCCCCCTTTTTTTGTTTTTTTGTTGTGTTTTTCTTTTTTTTTGTGTGTTTTTCTTTTTTTTTTTCTTTTTTTTTCTTCTTTTTTTTTTGGGCACTAAAATCACAATTTTCCCCAGTTCCCCCTATAAAAGGGAAGGGGGACACTAAAAGCACCGGCAATTAAAACAAATTAAACTTAAAAACGTAAAATCAAATTAAAATTTGGTTTACTTGTGCATGAAACACAAAAGAATAGTGTGCAGATGTAGTAAGTGATCAGGAAGGCCAATGGAATCTTGGCCTTTATTGCAAAGGGGATGGACTATAAAAGCAGGGAAGTCTTGTTACAGCTGAACAGGGTATTGGTGAGGCCACACCTGGAATACTGCATGCAGTTTTGGTTTCCATATTTATGAAAGGATATACTTGCTTTGGAGACAGTTCAGAGAAGGTTCACTAGGTTGATCCCGGGGTTGAGTGGGTTGACTTATGAGGAAAGGTTGAGCAGGTTGGGTCTCGACTCATTGGAATTCAGAAGAATGAGAGGTGATCTTACAGAAACGTATAAGATTATGGGGGGCTTGACAAGGTGGATGCAGAGAGGATGTTTCCACTGGTGGGGGAGACCAGAGCTAGAGGGCATGTTCTTAGAATAAGGGGCTGCCCATTTCGAACTGAGATGAGGAGAAATTTTTTCTCTCAGAGGGTTATGAATCTGTGGAATTCACTGCCTCAAAGGGCTGTGGAAGCTGGGACATTAACTAAATTTAAGACAGAAATAGACAATTTCTTAAACGATAAGGGGATAAGGGGTTATGGGGAGCGGGCAGGGAAGTGGAGCTGAGTCCATGATCAGATCAGCCATGATCTTATTGACTGACGGAGCAGGCTCAAGGGGCCTTATGTCCTACTCCTGCACCTATTTCTTATGTTCTTATGTTCACTTAGGATTCAGTTTGCGCCTTTATATCCTAAACCACTTCACAGCAGCATTAGGAATTTCCCGAAGCTGCTCCCGCTCTGGCGCCATATCTTCACCATAAAGTGCAGCGGAACTCTGTGCGCATAATCGGGGCTTTCACTGTATGTCTGGTGAAGTTACATTGGCAGAGTAGGAGCAGCTCCAAGGAAATCCCCAACCCAACACTAAACTAAGGTTGCAGGCAATTGAGATACATTCATGGCTTGATGTCTGACAGGGATTCAGGGATTGAGAAAGACAGTGGAGAGGTAAAGATATATGTCCTTGGCATACATGTAAAATCTGTGCCTGCAGATGCTGACGGGGGAAGCATGTAGATAAGGAATGTGGGGGTGGGGGCAGAGGATGGATCCCTTGTGGGCCTCCTGAGGTGACAGTGTTGAGGTGGAGATGTGCTAGCTGCTTTGGGACAGGTAGGATAAGAATCAAGTGACAGCAGTCCCAACAGACCTGGGCAATAAAGGAGAGGTGACAGAGAAGGATGGCATAGTTGACTATCTCAAGTGCTGCAGAGAGGTCGAAGAGGTCAAGGAGAGATAATGTACCATGGCCACAGTCACAGGTGATGAAATTTGTGGCTTTAGCTACAGCTGTGAGAAGTGAAGTTCGGAGGGGAAGTTGAGTGGTCAGAAGTTGAGTGGGAGGGCAACAAGGAGCAGGAGGTGCGTCTCAGGAAGGAGATGAGTAGGCAGGAGAAATGGAAGTGAAACAGCAGAGTGACGGGGGATCAGCGACAGAGTGGGAAGGCAACAGAAGACAATCAGGAGTGGCTTGGAGAAAGAGAGAGAAAGGGGAGTTAGCAGCAGTGGCAGCTGCACAGATGATCTCAATCCATCAGTTCTTTTCCCTTGGCATTAGTGGTGAGGGTAGGAGGGTTAGGGATCAAAGGGGTTTGAGGAGATGGTTAGTTGTGGAAAAAAAAACCTTTGATTGTCCTTGTCCTCCATGATCATCCTGGAGTATTAAAACGGTTCTATTACTCCAGGATCTTGGTCAACCCAGATCTGGTAATGGATGACCAGCCTAGATGTACACCAGGTCTTCTCTGGTTTATAGCTCTCTGACTTGAGGAAATGTAAATGAATGAGGACTATATCAGTGGGAGTGGCAGGGAAGAGAGACAGTGAGATATTTGGAGGGAACAAGAGCATCAAAGACCAGTGCCAAGGGGAGGTGTTCAAACATCCCCCCCGAAATGTCGTTGTGTTTTTATTGGACCACTCCTCCTTTTGAAAGAATGTGCCTTTGATCACTTGATAGAAAACATAAACGACGTATGTTCTTCCACAGCTGGTCAGTTCCACAATTCGACCAGCGTAAACCCATTAGTTAGACTTGCACTTCTGAATGTTCACAAGGATATAGAATCATAGAATGATACAGCACAGAAGGAGGCCATTCAGCCTAATGTGCCAGTGCTGGCTCTTTGAAAGAGCAACCCAATTAGTTCTATTCCCCTGCCCTTTCCCCATAGCCCTGCAAATTTTCCACTTTCAAGTACGGTAGCATAGTGGTTTTGTTACTGGACTAGTAATCCAGTGACATGAGTTCAAATCCCACCACAGCAGCTGGAGAATTTAAATTCAGTTAATCTGGAATAAAAACTAGTATCGGTAATGGTGACCATGAAACTACTGGAGTGTTGTAAAAACCCATTTGGTTCACTAATGTTCTTTAGGATCTCAGCCTTGAATATACTCAACAATTCAGCATCTGCAGCCCTCTGGGGTAAAGAATTCCAAAGATACACAACCCTCTGAGTGATGAAAATTCTCCTTATCTCAGTCCTAAATGGCCAAACCCTCATCCTGAGACTATGCCCCCTAGTCCTAGTTTCTCCAGCTAGGGGAAACAACCTCTCAGCATCTACCCTGTAAAGCCCTCTCTATTTAAAAGCTGCTCACTGGCTGTGCCGGACCTGTTCACCACTAGTCTCTGCTTTCTGTTTCTTAGCCAATTCGTATCCACACAGCCTCTGCCCCTTTAATCACATGGGCTTTAAGTTTATTATGTAGTACTTTTTCAAACACCTTCTGATGTCTGTATATACACACCTTCATCAACCATCTCTACTACTTCATCAAAGAACTCAATCAAATTAATAAAACATGATTTAATTTAACAAATCTGTGCTGAATGTTATCTATTAACCCATATTTTTCCAAGTGCCAATTAATTTTGTCTCAGATTATTGTCTCTAAAAGTTCCCCCACCACTGACGTTAGGCTGACTAGTCTGTAGTTGCCATGTTTATCCCTCTCCTCTTTTTTAAACAGGGGTGTAACATTTGCAATCCCCCTGTCCTCTGGCACCATTCCCATATCAAAAGAATATTGGAAGATTATGGCAAGAGCCTCCACTGGCCCCACCCTTACTTCCCTCAGTAAATTGGAATGCATCTCATCCCAGGTGACTTTTCTACTTTGAGTACTGCCAACCTTTTAAGTATCTCCTTTTTATCCTATCCAATTTATTTACTGTAATGTATTTGCTTCATGGGTTCTTTGCTTAAAAACCATAGCAACATATTGCTATTATGAACTAATTGGTTTATTAACAAAGGTTTAACAATCACACTACACATTACCAGTTCATCCACTCGGGTCACAGCTGTAGACCTCATCATGGATGACCTAGACCCAACTGACTGGGGTTTTATTGAGTCTTGTGAACATCACGTGACTGGGTAAGTCACTCACAATGCAACAGCTCGACAACTCTTTTTGGGGGGGGGAACAAAATACACATTAGATCAAGTGCCCCCCCAATCTGGGGGACATTCCAGACACTTAACTGCCCCCCCTTTTTTAAATGTTTTTTGTTTCTTTTTTTGTTTTTTTGTATTTTAAAATTATTTTTGGGGGGGGTCATTAAAACCATATATTTTACAAGTGCCCCCTATAAAAGGGCCAACAAATCTACAACTCTTTTGGGGGGGAACAAAATAAATGTTAGATCAAGTGCCCCCCGATCTGGGGGACACTCCAGACACTTAACTGCCCCCTTTTTTTTAATAAATGTTTTTTTTGGGGGTTTTTTGTGGGGTTTTTTGTGATTTTTTTGGGGGCATTAAAACCATATATTTTACTTCATGCTTTAGAGGTTTTGATCGACAATCTGTTTTTACTTTTCATTTGCTTTGTGTGAATTGCTAGATTAATGGATGCAATAATGTTTCTATTTCAACCCTATTTTGAAATCTATATTTGAAAAATGGACCTTTAGAAGTAGCTTTGTTTCGTCAGGCAAAGTCATGTCCAAACAGCCCCTAAAAAAAGAACTCTGCTTACGCTAGTGTCAAGAATTGAAGTGAGAACAGTTAATCAGCACTAAAGAGACATGAATTAACCACTCTAACAGTAACTA
Organism: Pristiophorus japonicus; assembly: GCF_044704955.1. NCBI lineage: Eukaryota > Metazoa > Chordata > Chondrichthyes > Pristiophoridae > Pristiophorus > Pristiophorus japonicus. The sequence goes on from NC_091977.1 coordinate 60,548,898, forward strand.
GAAAATATTAGTGACTGGCAGCAGCTGATAACAATAGAGCAGACTCAGATTAAACTATAGACAGGGCTTTCACTCGTGGCCCAGGTGCCGTCTTTCTATCTATTTTTATCCTATCCAATTTTTCTACTATCTCCTCCTTTACTGTGACATTGGCAGCATCCTCTTCATTAGCATAAACAGATGCAAAGTATTTATTTAGTGTTATATCTTGAGTACAACTCACAAACACACACACAATCTTAAGATGGCAGAACACTCTGGAACTCTCGTCAGGTGATCTGTTCCATCTTTTACACAGCACTGGCTGCAGTGCCACAGGCATCCACCAGATGGAGCTATATATATTACACAATATTACACTTCTCCCTCCTTAATGAAGAAGTAATCATACCACTAATAATCATCATACATAACTTGCATGATTATACATAACAAAAGGTATGGACTTATTTTGCCATTTTTACAAATCAAGCTTAACCACTTGTTTTCTGTTTTGAAGAGGATACCTTCGCTCTCAAACCGAACCTTCCAAACATGGTGTTGAATTTAAACTCATTCGAGGTTGATCCCAAGGAAAGTTTTCCTCCAAGGAATGCCCTTGATTTCCATTTGAACTCTCTCTCTTTTACTCCAACTCTGTCTGTGTGCAAAACCCTTGGTCAAGCACATTCCCAGGTGCTGGGCATGAAGGTCTCCTCATAATTTGGACCTGAATTTATTTGGTATAACCATTCTTGCACCCCACATGATACAATCTTGATCAACTGATAATTCATTCCTACGAATGAAGAATGGATGAATATCTTTGTCTGTTAACTGGTTTGGCCAGCCTTTTGCAATATAATCATACACCTTTGACATAACTGGGTTACGTCTGGTTGCTCTACCAATCTCTTCAGCTGTGACTGGCAGTTCATCAATGAATGAAAAATAGAACACTTCTTCCTTAGCGGGTGTAACTTGTGATGGGAAAGTCAATCTAGACATAACATCAGCATTACTGTGATCAGCTGATCGTCTGTATTCAATATCATATGTATATGCTGACAAAATCAAAGCCCATCTCTGCATTCGGGCTGCAGCTAATGTTGGAACTGGGGACTTTGGATGGAGGATTGCTGTTAGGGGCTTATGGTCCGTAATGATGGTAAAACTACAACCATACAAGTATTTGTGGAACTTATTGACCCCAAAAATCAATGCCAAAGCTTCCCTTTCGATTTGCGCATAATTACGCTCACTGGCAGTGAGAGTGAGTGAAGCAAAAATAAATTGGTCTCTCCTTCCCACTATGTAGTACAAGAGAGATCACTGCCCCAACTCCATACGGAGAGGCATCACACGCTAGCATGATCTCCTTGGATACGTCATAGTGAACTAACATGGTGCTCACTACCAATTTGCTTTTATACTCCTTGAATGCTGTATTGCATTCTTCTGACCATAGAAACATAGAAAATAGGTGCAGGAGTAGGCCATTCGGCCCTTCTAGCCTGCACCGCCATTCAATGAGTTCATGGCTGAACATTCAACTTCAGTACCCCATTCCTGCTTTCTCGCCATACCCCTTGATCCCCCTAGCAGTAAGGACCTCATCTAACTCCTTTTTGAATATATTTAGTGAATTGGCCTCAACAACTTTCTGTGGTAGAGAATTCCACAGGTTCACCACTCTCTGGGTGAAGAAGTTCCTCCGCATCTCGGTCCTAAATGGCTTACCCCTTATCCTTAGACTGTGACCCCTGGTTCTGGACTTCCCCAACATTGGGAACATTCTTCCTGCATCTAACCTGTCTAACCCCGTCAGAATTTTATATGTTTCTATGAGGTCCCCTCTCATTCTTCTGAACTCCAGTGAATACAAGCCCAGTTGATCCAGTCTTTCTTGATAGGTCAGTCCCGCCATCCCGGGAATCAGTCTGGTGAACCTTCGCTGCACTCCCTCAATAGCAAGAATGTCCTTCCTCAGGTTAGGAGACCAAAACTGTACACAATACTCCAGGTGTGGCCTCACCAATGCCCTGTACAACTGTAGCAACACCTCCCTGCCCCTGTACTCAAATCCCCTTGCTATGAAGGCCAACATGCCATTTGCTTTCTTAACCGCCTGCTGCACCTGCATGCCAACCTTCAATGACTGATGTACCATGACACCCAGGTCTCTTTGCACCTCCCCTTTTCCTAATCTGTCACCATTCAGATAATAGTCTGTCTCTCTGTTTTTACCACCAAAGTGGATAACCTCACATTTATCCACATTATACTTCATCTGCCATGCATTTGCCCACTCACCTAACCTATCCAAGTCGCTCTGCAGCCTCACAGCATCCTCCTCGCAGCTCACACTGCCACCCAACTTAGTGTCATCCGCAAATTTGGAGATACTACATTTAATCCCCTCATCTAAATCATTAATGTACAGTGTAAACAGCTGGGGCCCCAGCACAGAACCTTGCGGTACCCCACTAGTCACTGCCTGCCATTCTGAAAAGTACCCATTTACTCCTACTCTTTGCTTCCTGTCTGACAACCAGTTCTCAATCCATGTCAGTACACTACCCCCAATCCCATGTGCTCTAACTTTGCACATCAATCTCTTGTGTGGGACCTTGTCGAACGCCTTCTGAAAGTCCAAATACACCACATCAACTGGTTCTCCCTTATCCACTCTACTGGAAACATCCTCAAAAAATTCCAGAAGATTTGTCAAGCATGATTTCCCTTTCACAAATCCATGCTGACTTGGACCTATCATGTCACCTCTTTCCAAATGCACTGCTATGACATCCTTAATAATTGATTCCATCATTTTACCCACTACCGATGTCAGGCTGACCGGTCTATAATTCCCTGTTTTCTCTCTCCCTCCTTTTTTAAAAAGTGGGGTTACATTGGCTACCCTCCACTCCATAGGAACTGATCCAGAGTCAATGGAATGTTGGAAAATGACTGTCAACGCATCCACTATTTCCAAGGCCACCTCCTTAAGTACTCTGGGATGCAGTCCATCAGGCCCTGGGGATTTATCGGCCTTCAATCCCATCAATTTCCCCAACACAATTTCCCAGCTAATAAGGATTTCCCTCAGTTCCTCCTCCTTACTAGACCCCCCGACCCCTTTTATAACCGGAAGGTTGTTCGTGTCCTCCTTCGTGAATACCGAACCAAAGTACTTGTTCAATTGGTCCGCCATTTCTTTGTTCCCCGTTATGACTTCCCCTGATTCTGACTGCAGGGGACCTACGTTTGTCTTTACTAACCTTTTTCTCTTTACATATCTATAGAAACTTTTGCAATCCGTCTTAATGTTCCCTGCAAGCTTCTTCTCATACTCCATTTTCCCTGCCCTAATCAAACCCTTTGTCCTCCTCTGCTGAGTTCTAAATTTCTCCCAGTCCTCAGGTTCGCTGCTATTTCTGGCCAATTTGTATGCCACTTCCTTGGCTTTAATACTATCCCCGATTTCCCTTGATAGCCACGGTTGAGCCACCTTCCCTTTTTTATTTCTATGCCAGACAGGAATGTACAATTGTTGTAGTTCATCCATGCGGTCTCTAAATGTCTGCCATTGCCCATCCACAGTCAACCCCTTAAGTATCATTCGCCAATCCATCTCAGCCAATTCACGCCTCATACCTTCAAAGTTAGCCTTCTTTAAGTTCTGGACCATGGTCTCTGAATTAACTGTTTCATTCTCCATCCCAATGCAGAATTCCACCATATTATGGTCACTCTTCCCCAAGGGGCCTCGCACAACGAGATTGCTAATTAATCCTTTCTCATTACATAACACCCAGTCTAAGATGGCCTCCCCCCTAGTTGGTTCCTCGACATATTGGTCTAAAAAACCATCCCTTATGCACTCCAGAAAATCCTCCTCCACCGTATTGCTTCCAGTTTGGTTAGCCCAATCTATGTGCATATTAAAGTCACCCATTATAACTGCTGCACCTTTATTGCACGCACCCCTAATTTCCTGTTTGATGCCCTCCCCAACATCACTACTACTGTTTGGAGGTCTGTACACAATTCCCACTAACGTTTTTTGCCCTTTGGTGTTCTGCAGCTCTACCCATATAGATTCCACATCATCCAAGCTAATGTCCTTCCTAACTATTGCCTTAATCTCCTCCTTAACCAGCAATGCTACCCCACCTCCTTTTCCTTTTATTCTATCCTTCCTGAATGTTGAATACCCCTGGATGTTGAGTTCCCAGCCCTGCTCATCCTGGAGCCACGTCTCCGTAATCCCAATCACATCATATTTGTTAACATCTATTTGCACAGTTAATTCATCCACCTTATTGCGGATACTCCTTGCATTAAGACACAAAGCCTTTAGGCTTGTTTTTTTAACACCCTCTGTCCTTTTAGAATTTTGCTGTACAATGGCCCTTTTTGTTCTTTGCCTTGGGTTTCTCTGCCCTCCACTTTTCCTCATCTCCTTTCTGTCTTTTGTTTTTGCCTCCTTTTTGTTTCCCTCTATCTCCCTGCATTGGTTCCCATCCCCCTGCCATATTAGTTTAACTCCTCCCCAACAGCACTAGCAAACACTCCCCCGAGGACATTGGTTCCGATTCTGCCCAGGTGCAGACCGTCCGGATTGTACTGGTCCCACCTCCCCCAGAACCGGTTCCAATGCCCCAGGAATTTGAATCCCTCCCTGCTGCACCATTGCTCAAGCCACGTATTCATCTGAGCTATCCTGCGATTCCTACTCTGACTAGCACGTGGCACTGGTAGCAATCCCGAGATTACTACTTTTGAGGTCCTACTTTTTAATTTAGCTCCTAGCTCCTTAAATTCATTTCGTAGGAACTCATCCCTTTTTTTACCTATGTCATTGGTACCAACGTGCACCACGACAACTGGCTGTTCTCCCTCCCTTTTTAGAATGTCCTCCACCCGCTCCGAGACATCCTTGACCCTTGCACCAGGGAGGCAACATACCATCCTGGAGTCTCGGTTGCGGCCGCAGAAACGCCTATCTATTCCCCTTACAATTGAATCCCCTATCACTATCGCTCTACCACTCTTTTTCCTGCCCTCCTGTGCAACAGAGCCAGCCACGGTGCCATGAACTTGGCTGCTGCTGCCCTCCCCTGATGAGTCATCCCCCTCAACAGTACTCAAAGCGGTGTATCTGTTTTGCAGGGGGATGACCACAGGGGACCCCTGCACTACCTTCCTTGCACTACTCTTCCTGCTGGTCTTCCATTCCCTCGCTGGCTGTGGACCCTTCTCCTGCAGTAAGACCAACTCGCTACACGTGATACTCACGTCATTCTCAGCATCGTGGATGCTCCAGAGTGAATCCACCTTCAGCTCCAACTCCGCAACGCGGACCGTCAGTAGCCGGAGGTGGACACACTTCCCGCACATGTAGTCGTCAGGGACACTGGTGTTGTCCCTGTGTTCCCACATGGTACAGGAGGAGCATATCACGTGACCGAGCTGTCCTGCCATGACTTAACCCTTAGATACACTTAAATTGCCGACAACAATGTTAAAAGTTACTGACTAATAAAGAAAAAGAAAAACTACTCACCAATCAGCAGCCAATCATCACTTACCACGTTGGCTGTGACGTCACCTTTTGATTTATTTCTACTTCTTTTTTGCCTTCTCTCCCAGCTGGAGCTGCACCGGTACGCCTCTCTCGACTCCCGCCTCTCTCGACGCTCCCCGGACTGCTGAGCCTTTTATAGGCCGCTGCCTCTCTCGACGCTCCCCGGACTGCTGAGCCTTTTATAGGCCGCTGCCTCTCTCGACTCCCGCCTCTCTCGACTCCCCGGACTGCTGAGCCTTTTATAGGCCGCTGCCTCTCTCGACTCCCGCCTCTCTGGACTCCCCGGACTGCTGAGCCTTTTATAGGCCGCTGCCTCTCTCGACTCCCGTCTCTCTCGACGCTCCCCGGACTGCTGAGCCTTTTATAGGCCGCTGCCTCTCTCGACTCCCGCCTCTCTCGACGCTCCCCGGACTGCTGAGCCTTTTATAGGCCGCTGCCTCTCTCGACTCCCGCCTCTCTCGACGCTCCCCGGACTGCTGAGCCTTTTATAGGCCGCTGCCTCTCTCGACTCCCGCCTCTCTCGACGCTCCCCGGACTGCTGAGCCTTTTATAGGCCGCTGCCTCTCTCGACTCCCGCCTCTCTCGACGCTCCCCGGACTGCTGAGCCTTTTATAGGCCGCTGCCTCTCTCGACGCTCCCCGGACTGCTGAGCCTTTTATAGGCCGCTGCCTCTCTCGACTCCCGCCTCTCTCCTTCTAATGGACCTGTTTTTTCAATACTTCATTCAGTGGATGTAATACTGTAGCCAAATTTGGTAGGAACTTTCCATAATAATTTAAAAGACCCAAAAATGAACAAAGTTCAGTGACATTCTTGGGAGTGTGTGCATTTCTGATTGCATCCAGTTTTCCCTTAGTTGGATGCAAACCATCTTTGTCTACTCTGTACCCTAAATACTCCATGGAGTTTTGAAATAACTCACACTTGCGAGCAGACACTGGTACTCTGTGCTTCTCTAGCCATTTGAGGTCTTCATTCAATATGCTATTATGAATTTGCCTATTTGGTGCTGAAATTAGTATGTCATCTAAATAACATATTACCCCTTCAATACCTTGCAAAATCTGGTTCATCATCCTTTGAAATATGACAGGGGCGGAAGACACTCCAAATGGTAGCCTATTATATTGCTATAGGCCTAGATGAGTATTTATAGTCAAGCATGACTTGGACTCCTCATCTAGTTCAAGTTGTAAGTAGGCATTTGTAAGATCCAACTTTGAGAAGATCTGACCACCTGTCAGTATTGTGAATAAATCTACATTTGGCAATGTATTGGGGAGATTACCCTCTAGAACCTGGTTTACGATTATTTTATAATCACCACATAATCTTACCATCGGACTTAGGTACAAAAACAATGGGTGTAGCCCAATTATATAGATCTATCTTAGAAATAATGTTCTCAGTCTCTAGTCTTTTGCGTTCTTGCTCAACTTTCTCCTTGAGCGCATATGGTCCGCGACATGGCTTGCAGTAAACCGATTTAGCGTCCTTCTGTATCCTGACACTCATCTTGAAGCCTTGGATTGGACTGCCTGTTTCGCAGAACACCTTCGGATAATTCTTGATGACATCATCCTGTGATGCAAATCTCATTTCAACACGAAAAATCTCACTCCAATCCAGCTTCAGTGATCCCAACCAATTTCTTCCTAGTAAGGCAGGCTTGTTTCCTGCCACTACTAATAGAGGCAAGCTCTGAAATTGATCCTTGTACGGTGATACGACCTACCACAGGAATTTTCTCTCCCGAGTAGCCTCGCAGCTCTATCTTGGATTTCTCCAATGGGAAATCACGCAATTTGTCGAGGTATAGCGACTCCGGTACTACACTCATGGATGCACTCGTGTCGATTTCCATGGGTATCTTGAGTCCCGCAACATCTATGTGGATGATGATACTTTTCGAATCGCTGTTCGTTAACCTCATGCTCCTGATGATGTGTAGCTCTAAAACCTCCTCGGCCTGTTGTTTTTCTTCCATGCTATGTAGTCACTGGGGATTTCTACTTACAGCTTTGAAAGCTGGTTTACCCTTCAGTCGGCATGCCTTCGCAAGATGCCCAGTTTTCCTGCAGAGGAAACACTCTGCCGTCACATATAGACAACTTTGAGCAATGTGTTGTCCCAGGCACTGATAGCAGGACTTCAATGCTCTGTTACCATGCTAGTTTCTGAGACCTTGTGCCCCAACTGCTTTTTACCTTTTAACCTGCAGGTGATTCACCTCAATTGTCTGACCACTGGAAATTTTACGAAATTATCGGAAACATTGGTCGGCCATGTCCATTGACATAGCTGTCTAACAAGCTAAATCAAAAGTCAAGTTAGGTGTTGTAAATAACTTCCGATCGCATCATTTATCATCCCACAAACAAAGCAGTCACACAATGCTCGGTCCTGAAAGTTTTCGAAATTACAGTGAATAGATAGCTTTTTTAATGCTACAATGTACTCACTGATATTTTCTTTGGTTAACTGATCTCGTATTCTGAAACGATAACTTTCAGCAATTTTCAGGGGCTCAGGACTGTAGTACTGTTCTAACTAGAATCTGCTTAAGAGTTGTATCCTTTGGCTTGACAGGCACAAGCAAATTTTTCAGGCCTTGCTTCAGTTACGAAAATAGCCCTTTGTCATTCAAACACCACCGGTTATGGTTTTCATCATTGGGGACTTCGATGATATAATTTGCAGTGAAAAACATTTCTAGGTGCTCCACAGACGCTCCGAAACTTTCATGGTCACGTTGAAACTCCCCCAAACGCCCTATTATTCCCATAGGCAAGGCCATCTGGACTCTGGCAGTTCAGACAAGTGTGTTTGTTATTTACCTTGGATTTGTAACTGTTAATCAAAACAGAGAAGCTCGCAAAGTCTCTCTGTCGGTTGGCTGAATCATCCACCAACAAAAATTGCAGCTTTTTTTCCCCGATTATCCCATCCTCATTGCCATTGTTATATGTTCAGTACAACTCACAAACACACACACAATCTTAAGATGGCAGAACACTCTGGAACTCTAGTCAGGTGACCTGTTCCCTCTTTATTTGTACACAGCATTGGCTGCAGTGCCACAGGAGTCCACCAGATGGAGCTATATATATTGCACAATATTACATTTCGTACCTCAGCCATGCCCTCTGTCTCCAAAAGAAGATCCCAGTTTTGCTGCTACTGTTGATAGACCAGCAACACATAACTGGCACATGGACAGTTATCACTCTTAACCAGGTTGAAACTTTCGGTACAAGGCATTGCTTCAGGTGTGCAGTTGACCTCTGACTGAACATCACACAACCTGGGTCTTGGTGGGCATTGGACGAGCAGCCCTGAATGGAAATGTTGGTCTGCCAGTGAGGCAACTGCTCCAAAGGGATATTATTCATGAATGACGCACACTTAGCCTGCATAGTATCTCCTGGCATTAACGGGATGATAACGGCCTCCGAATAAGGTTTTGGTAGCCTTAACACCGATGAAGAGGCCGGCGACATTTTGAATGGAGTCTGTAGCTGGGCTCCCAAAATGCCTGCCTCTGTCCGGTGGTACACTCCTTTTAACATGCAAATCAGGGACCTACGACCCCCAATTGCCATTTCAGGTCAGAGTCTGCATGACGATGAGGCCAAAGCGGCCCAGCCAAGGTAAATCTGGAATTATTCTTGTGGGGTCCGGAGGAGCTTTCAAACATAAAAACATTTATGATCAGAGACATGTTTACACAAGAGGTATAAACTGGTGCAGAATAATTAACATAAAGACTGTAATTCGTTAGCCCCTATCTTAACTCCTGGCGGGTTTTGGGTGGGAGAGTGGCGAGGTGAGTTGGAAACTAACTAGCTGCTACAGAATGTTTCCAACATTTCATGGACTCTGGATCAGTTCCTATGGATTGGAGGGTAGCTAATGTAACCCCAATTTTTAAAAAAGAAGGGAGAGAGAAAACAGTTAGCCTGACATCGGTCGTGGGGAAAATGCTGGAATTAATTATTAAAGATGTAATAGCAGCACATTTGGAAAGTAGTGATGGGATCGGTCCAAGTCAGCATGGATTTATGAATGGGAAATCATGCTTGACAAATCTTCTAGAATTTTTTGAGGATGTAACTAGTGGAGTGCATAAGGGAGAACCAGTGGATGTGGTGTATTTGGACTTTCAAAAGACTTTTGACCAGGTCCCACACAAGAGATTAGTGTGCAAAATTAAGGCACATGGTATTGGGGGTAATGTATTGACATGGATAGAGAACTGGTTGGCAGACAGGAAGCTTAGAGTAGGAATAAACAGGTCCTTTTCAGAATGGCAGGCAGTGACTAGTAGGGCACCGCAAGGTTCAGTGCTGGAACACCAGCTATTTACAATATATATTAATGATTTAGACGAAGGAATTGAATATAATATCTTCAAGTTTGCAGATGACACTAAGCTGGGTGGAAATGTGAGGAGGATGCTAAGAGACTGCAGGGTGCAGGTTAGGTGAGTGGGCAAATGCATGGCAGATGCAGTATAATGTGGATAAATGTGAGATTATCCACTTTGGTGGCAAAAACAGGAAGGAAGATTATTATCTGAATGGTGACAGATTAGTAAAAGGGGAGGTGCAATGAGACCTGGGTGTCATGGTACATCAGTCATTCAACGTAGGCATGCAGGTACAGCAGGCAGTAAAGAAAGCAAATGGCATGTTGGCCTTCCTACCGAGAGGATTTGAGTATAGGAGCAGGGAGGTCTTGCTGCAGTTGTACAGGGCCTTGGTGTATTCCACACCTGGAATATTGTGTACAGTTTTGGACTCCTAATCTGAGGAAGGACATTCTTGCTATTGAGGCAGTGCAGCGAAGGTTCACCAGACTGATTCCTGGGATGGCAGGACTGACATATGAAGAAAGACTGGATCGACTAGGCTTATATTCACTGGAATTTAGAAGAATGAGAGGGGATCTCATAGAAGCATATAAAATTCTGATGGGATTGGACAGGTTAGATGCAGGAAGAATGTTCCTGATGTTGGGGAAGTTCAGAACCAGGGGACACAGTCTAAGGATAAGGGGTAAGCCATCTAGGACCGAGATGAGGAGAAACTTTATGACCCAGAGAATTGTGAACCTATGGAATTCTATACCAAAGTTGTTGAGTCCAGTCGTTGGATATATTCAAAAGGGAGTTAGATGTGGCCCTTACGGCTAAAGGGATTGGGGGTATGGAGAGAAAGCAGGAGTGGGGTACTGAAGTTGCATGATCAGCCATGATCATATTGAATGGTGGTGCGGGCTCAAAAGGGCCGAATGGCCTGCTCCTGCAACTATTTTCGATGTTTCTATGAAATCAGGTTCGGGCTACTTTAACTCCTGGGCCTCATTAACATGTTGCTGGTTCACTTCCTGTGCAAAATTCCATGAGGTTGGGTCCTGACGATGTCTCGCAATTGGAAAGCGGGAAAAGTCCAGGGGCCCGAAAGAAAAGTCCTTTTTTGGCATATACTGGGGTTGATTCTCTTCTGTCCAGGGTTGGCCTGGTGGGAAAGCCACAGTGGCTTACCTGCCCTGACCTGAGTTAAAATTGAAGTCGAGTCCCGATAACATCATCAGGACCCGACATGTATATATAAAGAAGGACCCACCGGCTTTGGGTGGGTGTTCTTGCCACCTGGTTGAAAGAGCAGTTTCAAACTGCGGCTCCAGGGTGGGTAAGTAACTCAAGGCCAGGTTTTTTTAAGCCGCCACCAAAAGATAATTTTTAAAAAGCGCAATTTTTTAAAAGTGCAGGGCGACTCCCCTGACTCTACAGTACTCACAATCAGCTTCCTCCTGATGCCGCTCCACCCCGCCCCCACCCCCCCACCGACCCCCGCCCCCCCTCCAGAACATGCCCTACGTCGAAGCAAGCTGTTATTAAATGAGCGAGCAGCCAGTGGAGGCATGACAGGTGCCAGCAGCTCACCCAAGTCATGTTAATGATGCCCGAAGCCCAATTCCGGGTTCCCAGTAGGGGACGTACCACTTGCGGGCCACTAGTTATGTGCCCAAAAGCAGGCCTTAATGAATTTCTAGATCACAATGTCCGAAAGAGTTATGCCCTTTTGTTTTTCTAACCTCTTTCTTTTACTGATTGGCATGGGGTGAAGTTTTATGGGCCTACACATCCCTCTAAGCACCTCCCCTGAGTGCCCCTTCTTCATGTGCCAATCAACACAGGAAGTACTGACTGGATGTTCTTCCTGCTCAAACTTTATGCATACATATGCCCAGCAGGCTACAATGGACATGCAGCAGGTACAGAAGCGAGTTTTTCCTTCATGGTAGAGAAAGACCACTTAATACAGGGCAGTGTACGTGGTATGCTGTGATAGCTGATGAACTTTGTAGGGTGGCCTGTGGAGGACCTTGCAATGGACGGTAGCATTTCTCTACATCTGGCGAGTAGGCTGCAGTGAGCCAACAGTCGACCTCACCGCCCTCAATTCCCCTCATTCTCTGCCACAAGCCCACCCAATCAGCACTGAGTTAAGAGAAGGAGAATCTCGTCCCTGGTGCCTGCGATGCAGTTGTTAATTGAGGATCATAATTAAATCTTTTGTTTTAATTATGATCCACACATCAACGCGCAGCTCACCAAAAGTGACTGTTTTCTTCAAAGCGGGAGGCACCTGGACTGCTGAGGGCAACATGCAAAAGTTGGTAGGCTCCCCTGGTGAGGCGAAGCACAGGGCATAGACACGTAGGTACAATGTCTGACCCCTGCCCAAGTCTGGCGAGGCTACACACGGGCGCTGAAGATTCTCAATTACTGCCCTTATTACAAGGGTAATTTTCCAAAGTGATGGTAAGTGGAGCAAACATGAGGGAAATCTTCCATGGACGCGGGTCTCCCCTGCGCCCACTGCAATTTGCACGTGGTGAGTGGGGAGTGAGGGGCCAGTGAGGGAGAGGGGGAAGAGAAGTCCCAGTTGGGGCAGTGAGGCAGCAGTAGGCTTCATTCTGTGCCATAAACTCACCCAATTTCAGGCAAGGTCACAGAGGAGAAACTTGGCCCAGGTACCATTTATTCCGGGTTTTTTTAGGCCGGAATTTTCCTCGGGTAGGGGGCGGGGGGTCTCTGAGGCAGATGGGAAACTTGGGAGGCCGGGTTTCCTGCAGGCCCTGCTGCCTTTAACGGTAGGGTATAATTTGAACGTGAGGCCTCGGATTCCCGCCGCAGCCAGCCAGCTTGAGAGGCCGGCTGGCTGCAGGCAGGTAGGCCTCAGAAGCGAGGAGCCGGGGAAGGGATTGTGAGAGGAGGATTGGCAAATGGCTGGGGTTGGGAATCAGGAGGGGGGATTGGCCAGCGATCATGGGGGTCAGCCGGTGAACATGGGGGGAGGTCGGTCAGGGATTGCGGTGGGGGTGTGTGTTGACCAGGAATCAGCGCGGGGGTGGGTGGCGAAAGAGAGGATCAGTAAACTAATCAATCCTTAGTCAGTAGGAGTTATATAGATACATGGTGACTGTTGGCCTTGGCTGTGATAACAACATTGCAATTATAACTGGATCTGGGCCGCTTGTCTGCCCTGGACACTTCCCCCAAGGTGGGGCCCTTTGGGAAACCTCAACTCACGGAGTTTACTGGCCTTAGAATTATATTGGGACCCAAATAAACTAGGGAACTGGTAAGCCCTGATATAGGGAAACCCTGTCTTCTCTCACGTTTGCACCCCATGATGACATTTGCCTTGAAAGGGGAAGGCCCCTTACAAAGCTGTCTAGAAAATCCCAAAAACAGCAGAGACCCGGCACTGCCAGGGTCCTGCTGTTCCTGGTGCGTTTCGCCAGATTTAGGCGGGGGTCTGAATGTCTAAAGATTATTCCACTGGAGGAGATTGGGGCAGGGGTGCATCATGGGTTCATCTTAGCATGAGCTGACCCCGTCTACACCCAAGAATTTCTCGTACCTCTTAGCCAGAGAAAGGATTTCACGCAGTGCTGATATCACTCAGACTGGGATAACTAACTGAAAGAAAAGAAAGAAAAAACTTGTAGTCTCAAGCTGTCCCAAAGTGGTTTACAACCAATGAAGTCATTTTAGTCACTGTTGTAATATTGGAAACAGGGCAGCCAAGGTGAGCAAGGTTCCACAAACAACAATGTTGGTTGAGCAATAAATATTGCCCAGGGCACTATTTGAAATAGTGCCATGGGATCGTTTACATCCACCCGAGAAGGCAGATGGGGCCTCAATTTAACATCTCATTCAAAAGACTGCACCTCAGACAGTGCAGCACTCTCTTAGCATTGCACTGGAGTGTCAGCCTAGATTTTGTACTTAGTTCTACTGGTGTTGGGTTTAAACCCTTGGGAATCAAAGGTTATGGCAGGGAAATGGAGTTGAGGCCAAGATCAGATCAGCCATGATCTTATTGAATGGTGAAGCAGACCCGAGGGGCCTATTTCGCATGTTCTTATTAACCTGCAACCATTTTAACTCAGAGGTAAGAGTACTACTGACTGAGCCATGGCTGACGCCTACTCTATGGCTGTGATAATAACAGGAATGGAAGAAAAGGAAAATACAGAAACTGACAAATCCGAAGGAAGAGAAGACAGTGAAAGAAAAAGTAGAGAAAATTACAAAATATAAAGATTATTGTGAGAGTAAAATTTTCAGGAAAATATAAGAAAAGAGCATAAAGAGGGTAAAAGGGTAGATGATATTCACTGGTAGAGATTGAATGCAACGCTCAGTGACATTCGTTATCTTTCACTTTGCATAAATTGTGGGTCAGAATAGTTACCATGGATTGAGACATGTGTGAGAGCTAAGATTATGCAGGTTACAATTCTAGGAAATGTTAGTGAATTCTAAAGTATTGTATTTATTTCCTGGCACTGCTGAACATGGTGGACTGTGAGGGAGAAATGATTGTGAGAGAAATGATTGGGACACCCATGTCAAAGTAACTAAGGGCAAATGTTTTGAACACACATTCGCGATTCAGAGCCTTGCCCTCGGGGAACACACATTGTGGGTGGAATATTTGTGAACTTGCTATTTCCCGATCCATGCCCCCAGCAGGAGAAGCTCTGTGCCAGGCACATACATTCAAAGGTCATCTCACATGAGGACATCATTTGAGAACTGTAGGGTATGGCTCATTGTTTCTGTTATGCACATTTTGAGGATTCTTTGAAACTATCATGAAAAAAAGACTTGCACTTTTAACAACCTTTGGATGTTCCAAAGAACTTCACAGCCAAGTACTTTTGAAGTGCAGAGCCTGTTGCACTGCAGGGAACTGTGGCAGCCAATTTACGAAGAGCAAGGTCCCTCGAACAGTGACATGATAAGGGCCAGATAATTTCAGTATAAATATTAGACAGAACACGGGGAGCACTCCACTGCTCTTCTTCAAATAGTGCCATGGGATCTTTTACATCCACCTGAGGGGGAAGACGGGGCCTCATGTGAGATGACCTTTGAATGTATGTACTGCGTACAGTTTTGGTCTCCGTATTTAAGGAAGGATATACTTGCGGTGGAGGCTGTTCAAAGAAGGTTTACTAGGTTGATTCCAGAGATGAGGGGGTTGACTTATGAAGATAGGTTGAGTCGGGTGGGTCTGTACTCATTGGAGTTCAGAAGAATGAGAGGTGATCTTATCGAAACATATAAGATAATGAGGGGGCTCAACAAGGTGGATGCAGAGAGGATATTTCCACTCATAGGGGAAACTAAAACTAGGGAACGTAGTCTCAGAATAAGGGTCCGCTCATTTAAAACGGAGATGAGGAGGAATTTCTTCTCTAAGGGGGTTGTAAATCTGTGGAATTCTCTGACCCAGAGAGCTGTGGAGGCTGGGTCACAATATATTTAAGGCAGAGAGAGACAGATTTTTGAGCAATGAGGAAATAAATGGTTATGGGGAGTGGGCTGGGAAGTGGAACGGAGTCCATGATCAGGTCAGCCATGATCTTATTAAATAGCGGAGCAGGCTCGAGAGGTGAAATGGCCTACTCCTGCTCCTATTTCTTAAGTTTTTATGTTCTTATCCTCTAGATTAATGGAAGTAATAATATTTCTACTTGAATCCTATTGTGAAATTCCAATTTGATAAATGGTCTTTTTGAAACAGTTTTGTTTGGTCTGGCAAGCTCACGTCTAACTCCTACCCCCAGCCCCAGCAAAAATAGAATCATGCTGACATCAGTGTCCCTGGGGAGATTCTAATGGTACAGCAAGGAAGTGAAGTTAGAACTAGAACTATCGCAGGAAATGCACCATGATAAAACTGCATCGTAGGGTGACTGTTTAATAACAAAGGTCATTTTAACTTTTATCACTGGGTGAGAAAGAGTTGATAGTGAATGGTAGCCTGTTTTACACCTTGCCTGATTCTCTTTTGCAATGAAGTCAATGGAAAAGAAAATCGGGCTGGTTGTACAACATGCTTCTGGTTCGCTAGCGCCAGATGACAAAAAGTTAAAATGACTCCCACAGTGTGCCTTAAGTTAAACTTGAAAGCTTTCTTCTGCTGCAGAAATCTTAGCTTCCCAGTTGCCAATATAATCAAAGAAAAATGGAAAGACCAGCCCAGTCTTCGGATGTTCTCTCATTTCTTTGATACCTTTTTTTGCTCCTTTTGTCGAAGGGTAAATGTTAGGTTTTAACTCCCCCAGCCTGATGGCATCGAGAATCGGAGATTTGGGTCTCATCCTGATTCTCGGCTCACAAGATTTTAATAAGACGGAAAATTGGGCTAACCGAATCAGAAACAGTCACCAATTACCGATATGCACCCCTGTCCTGCAAAGCTCTGATTTGGGAATGTGAAGTCTTAATATTTAACATTATATTCCATTCGGGGAAAATAAAGAAGAAAGAACTTGCATTTATAAAGTGCCTTTCACACCCTCAGGACGTTCCAAAGCACTTTACAGCCAATTAAGTACTTTTGAAGTGCAGTCACTGTTGTAATGTAGGAAACACAGCAGCCAATTTGGTCCCACAAACAGCAATGAGAAAAATGACTAGATCATCTGTTTTAGTGATGTTGGTTGAGGGATAAATATTGGCCAGGACACTGGAGGAATTCCCCTGCACTTCTGTGAAATAATAGCACAGGATCATTTACGTTCGCTTCAAAGGATAGGCAAGGCATCGGTTTGATGGCTCATCCGAATGCCCCAGGGTAAGCTCGAAAGCTCGAAATTAATGCTGCTGATATTAGCACACAAACACTGTTTCCTCCTTCGGCTATTTCAAAAGAGGGCCTATCCCATTCAAACTAAAGGACATTCATCATAAAGAGTTCCTCGAAATCGAGGAACATAGAAACATAGAAAATAGGAGCAGTACTAGGCCATTCGGCCTTTCGAGCCTGCACCGCCAGTCAATATGATCATGGTTGATCCTCTATCTCAACACCATATTCCCGCTTTTTTCCCATATCCCTTGATGCCTTTTGTATCTAGAAATCTATCTCCTTCTTAAAGATATTCAGTGACTTGGCTTCCACAGCTTTCTGTGGTAGAGAATTCCAGGTTCACTACCCTCTGAGTGAAGACATTTCTTCTCATCTCAGTCCTAAATTTCCTACCCTTATCCTGAGACTGTGAACCCTTGTTCTAGACTTCCCAGCCAGGGGAAACATCCTCCCCGCATCCAGTCTGTCCAACTGTGATATATTCACAGAACACAGCACACACAGCTTCCTAACATGGCAGGCAGCTCTCTCGGAAGTCTCCGGAAAATCTGCCTGGTTCTGTTTATTATTAACCCTGCACTTGCAGTACACAATACGTCCACATCCACAGTGTGGAGCTACAACATTACAAGCTTACAGACATTACACTTCTCCCTCCTTAATGAAGAAGCCATCATAACAAAAATCATACATAACTTTCATGTTTATACATAACACAGAATATAAACTTATTTTTTTCCATATTTACAAATTTAACTTTACCACTTGTTTTCTGTTTCAGAGAGGATACCTTCGCTCTCGAACAGAACCTTCCAAACATGGTGCCGATTTCACACTCATTTGAGGCTCATCCTGAGGAACGTTTTCTTCCACAGAATTTCCTTGATTTTAATTTGAACTCACTCTAACTTCAGGCTCTTTGTTTTCCTGACTCGGACTCAGACTTTCATTCTGATTCTCTCCTGGATTTGTTTCCAGTAAATTGGATTTAGGATTTGCTACTGGTGTATCAAAACTATCTGATGAGTCGGAAATAATTGAATCATTCCCACCTTCAACTCTTTCCATGTCTGTAGTTAAAATATGATCAACATGAACAAACCTAACCTGTCCATTATCAAACATCTTTACCAAATATGTGCGAGGACCACATATCTTCACCACTCTTCCTGGTAACCACTTTAACCATTTATGGTGATGGTTCTTCACTCTCACCTTCTGGTTTAATTTCACACTTCTCTCTTTTACTCTACCTCTATCCTGATTCTCTTTCTGTCTTAATTGTGTCTCTTCTACGGACTGTGCCAAATTTGGCTTTAACAACGAGAATCTGGTTCGAGGCTGTCGTTCGAGAAACAACTATGCTGGTGTTCTACCAGTAGTTGTATGAGAAGTATTTCGATATGTAATCAAAAAATTTGCCAATTTGTGATCCAATGACAACTGTCATTTCCTTGGATTTGGATCTAACATTTGTTTTATGAGGGCACATTTTACAATTTGTACAGTGCGCTCTGCTGCACCATTCGAAGAAGGATGGTATGGTGGAACCTTGGTAATTTTCACACGATTTTTGCTCGTGAATTGTGCAAATTCTTCTGAACGAAATTGTGGTCCATTATCCGAAACAATTTCTTCAGGGAGCCAAATGCAGAAAATAATTTTCGTAAAATGTCCAATGTTTTACTTGTTGTTATTTTCCACATTGGAAACACCTCAACCCACTTCGAATGGCTATCAATCACAATGAACAATTGTTGTCCTTCTAACTCATCAAAATCAATATATAGCCTTTGCCACATCCTGGGAGGCCATTTCCATGGCTGTAATGGTACTGGTGGTGGTTGCTTGCTTACCGATTGCCCTGTCGTACACTGACTCATGATGTACTCTATATCTTTATCAAGACCTGGCCACCATAAATAACTGCGTGCAAAACTCTTGGTCGAGCACATTCCCAGGTGCTGGTCATGGAGGTCTCCTAATAATTTGGACCTGAATTTATTTGGTATAACCACTCTTGTACCTCACATGATACAATCTTTATCAACTGATAATTCATGACTACGAATGAAGAATGGACGTGTATCTTTGTCTGTTACCTGGTTTGGCCATCCATTTGCAGTATACTCATACACCTTTGACATCACTGGGTCATGTTTGGTTGCTCTACCGATCGCTGCAGCTGTGACTGGCAGTTCATCAATGTATGAAAAATAAAACACTTCTTCCCTATCGGGTGTAACTTGTGATGGGGAAGGCAATCTAGACATTGCATCAGCATTACTGTGATCAGCTGATCATCTGTATTCAATATCGTATGTATATGCTGACAAAATCAAAGCCCATCTATGCATTCGGGCTGCAGCTAATGTTGGAACTGGGGACTTTGGATGGAGGATTGCTGTTAGGGGCTTATGGTCCGTAACGATGGCAAACTTATGACCATACAAGTATTTGTGAAACTTCTTGACCCCAAAAATTAATGCCAAAGCTTCCCTTTCAACTTGTGCATAATTACTCTCACTGGCACTGAGAGTGCGTGAAACAAAAGCAATTGGTCTCTCCTCCCCACTACTTAATACAAGAGAGATCACTGCCCCAACTCCATACGGAGAGGCATCACACGCTAGCATGATCTCCTTGGATACGTCATAGTGAACTAACATGGTGCTCTCTACCAATTTGCTTTTACACTCCTTGAATGCTGTATCGCATTCTTTTGACCACTTCCAATGGATCTGTTTTTTAAAAAGTTCATTCAGTGGATGTAATACTGTAGCCAAATTTGATGGGCACTTCCCATAATAGTTCAACAGACCCAAGAATGAACGAAGTTCAGTGACAGTCCTGGGAGTGGGTGCATTTCTAATTGCATCTAATTTTTCCATGGTTGGATGTAAATCATCTTTGTCTACTCTGTACCCTAAGTACTCCACTGAGTTTTTAAATAACTCACACTTACGAGCAGACACTCGTACTCTGTGCTTCTCTAGCCATTTGAGGACTTCATTCAATATGTTGTTATGAATTTGCCGATTTGGTGCTGAAATTAGTATGTCATCCACATAACATACTACCCCTTCAATACCTTGCAAAATCTGGTTCATCACCCCTTGGAACATGGCAGGGGCGGAAGACACTCCAAATGGTAGCCTATTAAATTGATATAGGCCTAGATGACTATTTATAGTCAAACATGATTTGGGCTCCTCATCTAGTTCAAGCTGTAAGTAGGCATTTGTAAAATCCAGTCTTGAGAAGATCTGACCACCTGTCAGTGTCATAAACAAATCTTCTATATTCGGCAATGTATTGGGGACATTACCCTCTAGAACCTGGTTGACGGTTACTTTATAACCACCACATAATCTTACCATCGGATTTAGGTACAACAACAATGGGTGTAGCCCAATTACATCGATCTATCTTACAAATAATGTTCTCAGTCGCTAGTCTTTTGAGTTCTTGCTCAACTTTCTCCTTGAGTGCATATGGCACGGAACATGGCTTGTAGTAAACTGATTTAGCATCCTTCTGTACCCTGACACTCGCCTTGAAGCCTTGGATCGGACTGCCTGTTTCGCAGAGCACCTTCGGATACTTCTTGATAACCTCATCCGTTGATGAAAATCTCGCTTCCACACAGAAAATCTTACTCCAATCCAGCTTCAGTGAGCTCAACCAACTTCTTCCTAGTAAGGCTGACTTGTCTCCTTTCACTACTATTGGAGGCAAGTTCTGAAATTGATCTTTATATTTTACCGGTACGGTGATACGACCTACCACAGGAATTTTCTCTCCCCAGTAGCCTCGCAGCTCTATTTTGGGTTTCTCCAGTTGAAAATCCCGCAATTTGTCGCGGTATAGTGACTCCGGTACTACACTCACGGAGGCACCCGTGTCAATTTCCATTGATATCTTGAATCCCGCAACATCCATGTGGATTTTGATGCTTTCCGAATCGCTGTCCGTTAGCCTCGTGCTCCTGATGATGTGTAACTCTAGCTTCTCCTCGTCCTGTTGTTGTTCTTCCATGCTATGTAGTCGCTTGGAATTTCTACTCATAGCTTTGAACGCTGGATTCATAGCTTTGAAAACTGGTTTACCGTTCAGTCGGCATGCCTTCGCAAGATGCCCAGTCTTCCTGCAGAAGAAGCACTCTGCCTTCACGTATGGACAACTTTGAGCAATGTGTTGTCCCAGGCACCTATAGCACGACTTCGACACTCTGTTAGAATTTCCAGTTTCTGAGACTTTCGGCCATGCCCATCTTTTACTTTGAACCTGCAGGTAATGTACCTCAGTTGACTGACGACAGTAATTATTATTTAATTCTCGGGAATATTGTTCGGCCATGCCCATCGACCTCGCTGTCTGACAAGCAATCTCAAAAGTCAAGTCATCCGTCGTCAATAACTTCCTTCTCATCGCATCATTTTTCACCCCACAAACAAAACGATCCCGTAATGTTCGGTTTTGAAAGTTTCCAAAATTACAGTGCATCGCTAACTTCTTTAGTGCTACAATGTAATCACTGATACTTTCATCAGCCTTTTGATTCCGAATCCCGAAACAATAGCTTTCAGCAATTTCTAATAGTTTGGGGTTATAGTGCTGCTCCAGCTTTGTTAAAATCTTTTTAAGCATTGTGTCCTTTGGCTCGTCAGGCACAAGCAGATTTACAAGGGTTTCGTATAATGCCGGACCCGCCACCGATAAGAAGATCGCTTTCTTACATTCCAACACAGCCCGGTTCTGGACTGCATTGTCTGGAACTTCGATTATGTTATTTGCAGTGAAATACATTTCTAGCCGATCCACATACGCTATAAAACATTCCCAGTCGTGTCTATATTCCCCCAAATATCCGATTACACCTGCCATTTTAATCCCTAGCTGTTCACACTGTGTGTTGTATTTTACCTCGGATTTTGTAGCTTTTTCCAAAGACAGAAACTTCCAAAGTCCTTCACCAACAAAATTTAAGCTTTAAATCATCAGAAAAATCCCATCTTCCGTCGCCAAATGTGATATATTCACAGGAGCAAAACACCCACAGCTTCCTAACATGGCAGACAGCTCCCTCGGAAGTCTCTGGAAAATCTGCCTGGTTCTGATAATTATTAACCCTACATTTGCAGTACATAATACGTCCACATCCACAGTGTGGAGCTACAACATTACAAGCTTACAGACATTACACCAACCCCATCAGAATTTTATACGTTTCAATGAGATTCCCCTCTCATTCTTCTAAACTCTAGTGAATACAGGCCTAGTCGACCCAATCTCTCCTCATACAACAGTCCTGCCATCCCAGGAATCAGTCTGGTGAACCTTCGCTGCATTCCCTCTATGGCAAGTATATTCTTTCTTAGGTAAGAGACCAAAACTGCACACAATACTCCAGGTGCTGTCTCACCAAGGCCCTGTATAACTGTAGTAAGACATCCTTGCTCCTGTACTCAAATCCTCTTGCAATGAAGGCCAACGTACCATTTGCTTTCCTAACTGCTTGCTGCACCTGCATGTTTGCTTTCAATGACTGGTGTACAAGGACACCCAGGTCCCTCTCTACATCGACACTTCCCAAGCTATCACCATTTAAATAATACTTTGTCTTTATGTTTTCCTACCAAAGTGGATAACTTCACATTTATCCACGTTATATTGCATCTGCCCTGTGTTTGCCCACACACTCAAACCTATCTAAATCTAGTCACTGCCCGCCACCCCGAAAAAAAAACATTTATTCCTACTCGATGTTTCCTGTCTGTTAATCAATTTTCAATCCATGCGAGTATATTACCCCCAATCCTATGTGCTTTAATTTTATACACTAACCTTTTATGTGGGAACTTGCTTCCATTCACGAAGTGAGTTCTCAGGTGACTAAACAGTCCAATATGGGAATTACAATCACTGTCACAGGTGGGACAGACAGTCATTGAAGGAAAGGGTGGGTGGGGAATCAGGTTTGCCGCACGCTCCTTCCGCTGCCTGAACATGCTCTCGGCGACGAGACTCAAGGTGCTCAGCACCCTCCCAGATGCTCTTCCTCCACTTAGGGCGGTCTTTGGCCAGGGATTCCCAGTTGTCAATGGGGATGTTGCAATTTATCAAGGAGGTTTTGAGAGTGTCCTTGAAATGTTTCCTCTGCCCACCTGGGGATCGCTTGCCGTGTCGGAGTTCCAAGTACAGCGCTTACTTTGGGAGTCGTGTGTCAGGCATGCAGACAATGTGGCCTGCCCAACGAAGCTGGTCGACTGTGGTCAGTGCTTCGATGCTGGGGATGTTGGCCTGATCGACAACACTGATGTTGGTGCGTCTATCCTCCCATTGGATTTGCAGGATCTTGCGGCGACATCGTTGGTGGTATTTCTCCAGCGATTTGAGGTATCTACTGTATATGGTCCACGTCTCTGAGCCACACAGGAGGGCGGGTATCACTACAGCCCTGTAGACCATAAGCTTGGTGCCAGATTTGAGGACCTGGTCTTTGAACACTCTCTTCCTTAAGCGACTGAAGGCTGTGCTGGCGCACTGTTGAACCTCGTCGTCCATGTCTGCCCTTGCTGATAATAGGCTTCCGAGGTATGGAAAGTGGTCCACGTTGTCCAAGGCCGCGCCGTGGATTTTGATGACCAGGAGGCAGTGCTGTGTGGCGGGGTCAGTTTGGTGGAGGACCTTTATCTCATGGATGTTTAGTGTAAGGCCCATGCTTTCGTACACCTCGGTGAACAATAATAAACATTAATAAATAGAGGAATGCCATACGCATTAAGTATTTCACAGACATTATTGCTTGTCGCTCCACTGCAGTAGTGAAGGAGTGTTATCCTCTTTCGAATGAGACATTAATTTAAGGCTCTACTTCCTGTTTTGGTGGACATAAATCCCATGACATTACTCGAACCAAGAACATGCCTTTATATTGTGCATATCATCAAGGGGGGCGGTGGGAACTCCAGCGTAGACAAGCTGGCAGAATTTAGTTAAGGGCTTGGGGCAGGTGTTAGTGGGATTCCACAGAGGGATTGGTAGTTAGCAGGGCAATTGTTACTGAAAAAAAAGGACTTCCATTTCTATAGGACCTTTCACGACCTTAGGATGTCCCATATCGCTTTACAACGAATCAAGTACTTTTAAAGTGTAGTCACTGTGGTAATGCAGGCAAACGTGGCAACCATTTTGCACATAGCTTGATCCCACAACAGCAGTGCGATTATTGACCAGAGAATGGCGCAGAAACTAGTCTGGGTCATTTTCCGGCCCCAGAGTCGGCACAGCACAGGCAGTGCGCACCCAAACTGATAGGCCTGAGAGCGGCCTAGAATTAGGCCTTGGGCCTCATTGACATCTGCTGCTGAAACCCTCATCCATGCCTTTGTTACCTCTAGACTTGACTATTCCAACTCACTCCTGGTCGGACCCCCAGTTACCACCCTCCAAAATCTTCCAAAGCTCATCCAAACTCTGCTGGCCATATCCTAACTCGCACCAAGTCTCGCACACCCATCACCCCTGTGCTCGCTGACCTACATTAACTCCCGATTAAGCAACGCCTCGATTTTAAAATTCTTATCCTCATTTTCAAATCCCTCCACGGCCTTGCTCCTCCTTATCTCTGCAGCCTCCTACAACCCTGCAAGGTATCCATGCTCCTCTAATTTGGCAACTTGAGCATCCCAGACATGAATTAATCTACCATTAGCGGTCGTGTCTTCAGCTACCAAGCACGTAAGCTCTGGAATTCACTCCCTAAAGCTCTCCGCATCTCTAACTCTCTTTACCCTTTAAGACACTCCTTAAAACCTACCTCTTTGATTAACCTTTTGATCATTTGCCCTAATATCTCCTTATGGGGCTCGGTGGCAAATCTTGTTTCACAAGGCTCCTGTGAAGAGCCGTGGAATGTTTTACTACGATAACAGCGCTATATAAATGCAAGTTGTTGTTATTGTTGTGTTGTGTAAGCTGCCGGTGCCTGTCATGTGTTCACAGGCATCGAAGATGACGAATGTTGGGCTGCCCACCTCACCGGCAGTGGCTGGAAGGTGAGTCCCGTTAGTAAAGTTGGTGCACGCAACGGGGCGGTGGGTGGAGTGATCATGACAACTGTGGAGTCAGAGGGGAACTCCTGCTCCTCCTGGCTTCCCAGGAAGCTATTTACGTCTATTTTATTATTTTTAAACCTACCTCTAGTTGCTTGCTTCAGGGACCACTGAGAAATTCTGAGCGAGGCAGGTCTGACAGCTGCTTCACTGACCGAAAACACATTTTACAGAGAGTTCTTTCAACAGGTGTTAGGTCATTAATTAACATATATAAGGATCCTAACACCTGGGGACCGAAATTGCCCCTTTCTATAAGGCCTGTGGCCGCTTGAAAGCTGCGACCCCGGGTCTCCACGGAGCGGCCGCCATTTTAGATATTGCCCTACATCAGGTTTGGAGCAGTGTAGGGGACTGCTCCACTTGGCCCAACTGAAGCCCTCCTTGGTGGCCCAGTGTTTGCCAGTGAAGAGGCTGCAGAGTTCGGTGCAGCCCTCCCCTTTAACGGAGGCGCTGATGACTTTGAGCGTTGGCCACTCCGACCCGCTCGCACTTTCGTCCTGCTAGTGGCGGCTACTCCGACCCAATCTCAATTGTGCCCCTCTCCCCACACCAACACTGCTCCGACCGGAAACATCACTCAAAAAGCTGAATTTCTCCAGACTGTCCGCCCAATGCATTGGGGCGGACAGAACACTGCAAGAGCGGTAGGTGCGACTCATTTCGGACGGTGGACAATTTCGGGCTCCTGGTTTACGTTTGGAACATCTGTAAAGCCGCTCACACCAATATGGTGGCACTCATAACACAGGCACTGATTGGATGCATTACATTGCACGCTGAAACTGGCCATTTGTACCCCCATTTTCCACCGAGAAAACTGGCACAACGAGGACCAATTTCTACCCCAAGTTGTTTATGGTGACGGTTGATTCAGGGATTAGTGTTGTCCAGGATACAAGGAGAACTCCCCTGTTCCTCTTTGAATAATGCCATGGGAGTCCCACAATGTGGGGCTGATACTACTGAAGCTGTAGCAGAGGGAGGGCGAATGCCGGAGAGGCAGCAATACACATTTCTGTAAAATACTTCAAGCTGACACTGTGTATGAGATTACTAACGAATCTGAACCCAGGAGGCTGCAATGCACCCTCAAGTAAATAACAACTTGTGTAAACTCTGCAGGCCGACCTCACACTGTTCAGTGGAGGGCGCTATTCCATTGGAGAATGCTGTATTACCGATACATTCCCGGTACAGATATCACAGTGCTGTCCTGGGCAGAAACCCTATCTGTGGAAGGACATGGGAGATCGAAGAGAGCACAGAAAACTAACATAAATTACTTAACATATAAAAGTCATCAAAGTTTCTGGGACTGACAATGAGCAGGGAAGCCTAAAATATAGCGGGTTACAACATATAAAAGTCATCAAAGTTTCTGGGACTGACAATGAGCAGGGAAGCCTAAAATATAGCGGGTTACACGTCCATATTAAATATTAAATTCATGTTCAAAACCTACAAACTTTTTGTTTTACATACCAGTTGCAGGGACATGTCTGTATATAAACCATAACACAAGGAAGCAAAAAAAAAATCAAAAAGAAAATATGTACACACTGAACCTGTGTCTCATTCACACCATCATCATAGGCAGTCCCTCAAAGCGAGGATGACTTGCTTCCACGCCGAAAAGGGACGAGTTCACAGGTGTTTCGATGAAGGACCTAATATTCCAGATCCTGAACTACATCTTGAAGGTGCCTGTGCGTGGATTTTTTTAACGTGTGTTGGCCATTGTACACCGGCCACCACACGGGCTTGACAGAGCTAGGTCTTGGTCCAGTGGCAAGGATTAACCAAGACGACTGGAGACCAGCTCTGCTGCATGGACCTGGTGTGCACACACATTGCAGTGTGGGCTGGCCCGTGCTGCCCCTGGGCCCTCGCCTCTTCTGGGCCACAGTGAACCTGTATCTCATTCACACCTCACTGAACCTATATCCCAAACACACCTCACTGAACCTGTATCCCATTCACACCTCACTGAACCTGTATCTCATTCACACCTCACTGAGTCTGTATCCCATTCACATCTCACTGAACCTGTATCTCATTCACACCTTACTGAACCTGTATCTCATTCACACCTCACTGAACCTGTATCTCATTCACACCTCACTGAACCTGTATCTCATTCACACCTCACTGAGCCTGTATCCCATTCACACCTCACTGAACCTGTATCTCATTCACACCTTACTGAACCTGTATCTCATTCACACCTCACTGAACCTATATCCCAAACACATCTTACTGAACCTGTATCTCATTCACACCTCACTGAACCTGTATCCCATTCACACCTCATACCTGTTCGATAAGGGCAAATGCTGAGGCTTCTCCAGCACTGCACCTGGGGTCCCTTTATCTGCCTGAGTTTCAGCCAGGGGTCGTTCAGCCCGACTGCCTGCCTCTCTTCCACCGTTACATCCGAGCCAGGGTGTCCCTGGAGATGGAACAAGCGGTGTCCATCGGTACACTCACGGCCTTCCGTGGGAGGTGGGCGCCGGAGGGACTGGAGTGCATCACCACCCCCGGCAACCAAATTTTAATTTGATTTTATTGTCTAAAGATTAATTTGTTCAATTTGCCAGTTTTAGTGCTCCCCACCCCCTTTTAGCCAGGGGGCACTTGTATAATTTGTGTGTTGGTGCCCTCAAAAAACAAAATAAAGGGGGCACTGGGAAAAACTTATTTTGGAGTGTGACCTCCCTTGCAGGGGGCATTGTTTAAAGTGCACAATTAATATGGTTAAGTTGCAGTCACACCCTCCTGTCCCTGACCACTAACCAGACCTGCACCACTGCCTAACCTAAAGTGTGTGACCTCGTCCTGGATCAAAGTGTTCAGGTAACTCTCCCCATCCCTGATGCCCCACAATGTCTGCATCTCAGACGCCAGCTCAACAACTCTGAGTTGAAGTTCCTCAAGATGCAGACACTTACTGCGTACAGCATGGCATACAGCAGTCACTCATATGGTGACTGATGTCAGCAGCCAGTGAATTTTCATTATGTGCAAAATGGTAACGTTACCCATTCTTAATCATCATCATCATCATCATAGGCAGTCCCTCGAAGCAAGGATGACTTGCTTCCACGCCAAAAAGGGATGAGTTCACAGGTGTTTCAATGAAGGACCTAATATTCCAGAACCCAAACTACATGTTGAAGGGTGGAATATGCCTGAGCGTGGATTTTTTTAACGTGGGGTGGCCGTTGCACACCAGCCACCACACGGGCTTGACAGAGCTAGGTCTTGGTCCAGTGGCAAGGATTAACCAAGACAACTGGAGACCAGCACTGCTGCATGGACCTAGTGCGCACACATATCACAGTGTGGACTGGCCTGTGCTGCCCCTGGACCCTCGCTTCTTTTGAGCCCAAAATTCATGCCTCTCCTACACCACACGATAAAAAATAAACCTTCGTCCCTTCCCCACACGAATCGAGGAACCCACTACAAAAAAAAATTGTTTCCCTCTACAAACAAGCCCCCACCCACACAGTCAAAAAACGGAATATGGAATCTTCTAAACGGAATCGATCGTAATCACAATGAAATGACCGTAACACAGACCACAGGGAATCACAGGGACCCAGCCCAAAATTTTAATATAACACTTCTAAATCATCACTTTATTCTCTCACAGGTTCATCAAGCGTCCCCGTTCCCCCCACCCCCCCACACTGTCCAGCCAGAGGAGGAAGACGACTCCTCAGAGGAGCCTCCAACCTCTGAGGATGCACCGTCAGCAGACCCAAGTGCACCCAGCACCAGTGCATATTCACACATCTCGATGGGTCCTGTGAGAAATAGAGTGGTGTTGTCATCTGGTGTCTCACACTTCACAAGTGAGCAAGAGCAGATGGTGTTGACAGAGACAGCAGTGGAGACTCCTCGCTGGAGGGCACAGGACACTCCAAGCTCTGTGAGCTGCATGCAGTGAGCCCTGGGGGCCATCGAGAAAGCGAACGATCCTGGAGGGGCAGCAAGAAATGCAGGAGACTCTGGCAGCTTTTGCAATCCGATGTCTGCAAGTGTGCAGAGAATTGAGGAGTCCATCTCCAACATGAGCACCACCATCTCGCAGGCGATGACAATGATGTGCATGGAACAGCTAATGCACCATTCACATGAGCGCAAGTTTGCTGGACAACAGTTGGCAGATGCTCATAGGCCTCATCTCTAGGAGGGATAGAAACGTAGACTTAGGTCTTTATCACGCCATTGCTGGGCAACAAATTGTTCTCCAGCTCCTTGCTAGCAGGTGGCCCGTGATAGGGATGATGGTGAAAATGACATGGAATTGAGGGCTCTTCTCAAAGTGCTCCCACTTCTCCCCCGTTGCCCCCCACCCTCCTCAGTCAGAGCCCCACATGCTTCCTTGGATCCTGATGGTCAAGTCTGCCCCTGCACAGTTGCAGGATGGGAAGACTTTGGCGGGGTCATCACAGACCCAGAGGACGTCCGGCAAAAGTGTCTAAGCGATCATAGCAGGGAAATGAGTTGCCTAACCTCTGTTACAGCTCGTAGAAGCATATGGAAAAGAAAAAAGACACAATCCTAGAAGCACTCATGTGCATGAGTGTATGAAAAAATGTTTGAAACATAGAAACATAGAAAAATAGTGCAGGAGTAGGCCATTCGGCCCTTCAAGCCTGCACTACCATTCAATAAGATCATGGCTGATCATTTCTTCAGTACCCCTTTCCTGCTTTCTCTTCATACCCCTTGATCCTCTTAACCGTAAGAACCATATCTAACTCCCTCTTGAATATATCCAGTGAACTGGCATCAACAACTCTCTGCGGCAGGGTATTCCACAGGTTAACAACTCTCTGAGTGAAGAAGTTTCTCCTCATCTCAGTCCTAAATGGCCTACCCCTTATCCTGACTATGTCCCCTGGTTCTGGACTTCCCCAACATTGGGAACATTCTTCCCGCATCTAACCTGTCCAGTCCCGTCAGAATCTTATATGTTTCTATGAGATCCCCTCTCATCCTTCTAAACTCCAGTGAATAAAGGCCCAGTTGATCTAGTCTCTCCTCATATGGCAACCCAGCCATTCCTGGAATCAGTCTGGTGAAGCTTCGCTGCACTCCCTCAACAGCAAGAACGTCCTTCCTCAGACTAGGAGACCAAAACTGAACACAGTATTCCAGGTGAGACCTCACTAAGGCCCTGTACAACTGCAGTAAGACCACCCTGCTTCTATATTCAAATCCCCTAGCTATGAAGGCCAACATACCATTTATCTTCTTCACTGCCTGCTGTACCTGCGTGCCCACTTTCAGTGACTGATGAACCATGACACCCAGGTCTCATTGCACCTCCCCTTTTCCTAGTCTGCCACTATTCAGATAATATTCTGCCTTCGTGTTTTTGCCCCCAAAATGGATAACCTCATATTTATCCACATTATACTGAATCTGCCATGCATTTGCCCACTCACCTAACCTGTCCAAGCCACCCTGCAGCCTCTTAGTGTCCTCCTCACAGCTCACACTGCCACCCAGTTTAGTATCATCTGCAAACTTGGAGATATTACACTCTATTCCTTCATCCAAATCGTTAATGTATATTGTAAAGAGCTGGGGTCCCAGCACTGAGCCCTGCGGCACTTCACTAATCACTGCCTGCCATTCTGAAAAAGACCCGTTTATCCCGACTCTCTGCTTCCTGTCTGCCAACCAGTTCTCTATCCACATCAGTATATTACCCCCAATACCATGTGCTTTGACTTTGCACACATTGTATTACATTTCAGTTGTTTTGATGACACTTTCTGGTCTTGTCCATTTTAGCCTGCTACCTTGGAAGTGGCTTTGCACTTGACGTGAATGGTGAGACATTACCTAATCTCTAGCACTGGGATAATGCTTGGTCATTGTAGGGATGCTTTGTGGTGTTGTTGGAGGTGGGGAACTTAGTACAGCATGTGGCAGCCATATGGATACATTGAAACAAGTAAATCTGGCCATGTTGAGGCTATCCCGAGCCTTCCGGGTAGCAAAGTACACCGCTGCTGGTGCCATCTCCACCTCAGGTTCCTCCATCTTGTTGTCTTCCACCTACTCCTCCTCCTCCGAAGAAGTTGTGCACTCTGCACCTTGCTCCTCCTGCAGCTCCAATCCTCACTGTGGCACTATGCTGTGCAGCACGCAGCAAACAAAGATAATTCTGGAGACCTTGTCTGGTGAGAACTGAAGGGCTCCTCCAGACCTGCAAAAGCATCTGAAGCACATCTTCAGCGTGTCTATTGCTTGCTCTATGACATATCTGGTGGACATTTGGCATTTATTATAACACTCCTCAGCCTCAGTACTTGGTGTCCTCAAGGGTGTCATGAGCCACATCTTCAGTGGATAGCCCTTGTCTCCAAGCAGTCAACCAGTAAGTGTGTTTAGAGGTGCTAAGAGCTGAGAGGGTGGACTGGCCCAGCATTCTTGCTTGCTTATCTTTTTATGGTTACAGACAAGTTTCACATTGAGGGAGTGGAAGACCTTGCGGTTCACAAACACTCCTGGGTGATGAGGGGGTATCTTCATAGCCACATGTGCAATTGATGATGCCCTGCATTTGTGGGAAGTCAACCAGAGCCACAAAACCAAACGCCTGCCCAGTAATACAGGCTTCATCAGTGGCACAGTTCACATAATTGGCTGACTTGGGAAACATGGCATCGGTGACTTGTGTGATGCATCTGTGGGCAGGCGACTGCGAGATCCTGCAAGTGTCTGCTGCAGATATTTGGAAGGAGCCTGAGCTGAAGAAGCTGAGGATGGTGGTGACTTTGACAGTCACTGGTAAGGAGTGTCCACCAGCTGCTCTGGGCAGCAGCTCTTGTACTAACAAGCTACAAATGTCTGCAATGACCTGGCATGATATCATGAGTCTCCTGAAGCACTGCTGCTCAATCATGTTGAGGAAGCTCATCCTCTGCCTGTATACCCTGTGTTGGGGATATCACCTCTGGTGCACTGAAGCCCTGTGGTGTCCCCCTCTCTTCTGTGGAGCATCAGGTCATTGAGGAGAAGCCTGGTGTTGTGGTTGCTACTGCTGCTGGTGTGGTTCATCTTGGTCTGATTCTGAGGATCAAGGTGGGACAGGCTACGTGAGTGGGCAGAAATTTGGCAGATGGAGTATAATGTTGGAAAGTGTGAGGTCATGCACTTTGGCAGAAAAAAAATCAAAGAGCAAATTATTATTTAAATGGAGAAAGATTGCAAAATGTTGCAGTATAGTGGGACCTAGGGGTACTTGTGCATGAAACACAAAAGGACAGTATGCAGGTACAGCAAGTGATCAGGAAGGCCAATGGAATCTTGGCCTTTATTGCAAAGGGGATAGAGTATAAAAGCAGGGAAGTTTTGCTACAGTTTTATAGGGTATTGGTGAGGCCACACCTGGAATACTGCGTGCAGTTTTGGTTCCATATTTACAAAAGGATATACTTGCTTTGGAGGCAGTTCAGAGAAGGTTCACTAGGTTGATTCCGGAGATGAGGAGGTTAACTTATGAGGAAAGTGTTATGTATGCATGCTTGTATTGTTATGATGTTCTGTAACACTGAATGTACCTTCACCCTGTACACACCTTACCTGTACACCAGAGGGTACTGCTGCTGGAGACCTAAGGGTCACCTGTACACTGCAGGTAACCAATATAAAAGGGAGCTTACCTCTTGCTGTCCTCACTCTAGGAGCTGCAAATAAAGGACTACACAGTCTTCACAGTTTAAGTAACCCCTGCCTCGTGGAATCATTAACAAGGTGCCTACATATACAATAGAAAGGTTGAGTAGGCCTCTACTCATTGGAATTAAGAATGAGAGGTGATCTTATCGAAACGTATAAGATTATGAGGGGGCTTGACAAGGTGGATGCAGAGAGGATGTTTCCACTGATAGGGGAAACTAGAACTAGAGGGCATAATCTTAGAATAAGAGGCCGCCCATTTAAAACTGGGATGAGGAGAAATTTCTTCTCTCAGAGGGTTGTAAATCTGTGGAATTCACTGCCTCAGAGAGCTGTGAAATTTAAAACAGAAATAGACAGTTTCTTAAACGATAAGGGGCTAAGGGGTTATGGGGAGCGGGCAGAGAAGTGGACCCGAGTCCATGATCAGATCAGCCATGATCATATTAACTGGCGGAGCAGGCTCGAGGGGCCATAAGGTCTATTCCTGCTCCTATTTCTTATGTTCTTATATTCTTATAAGCAGCACCCATGCTGATGTAGTAAATGGCAGGTAAAGTGGAGATCAGAGGGCCAATCCCTCAATGTTCTGATACCAAGTAGCAATGTGGTGAGAGTGGCTTCCAAAGTTTCAGAAATGATCTGCAAATTGCTGACACCTAAA
This sequence comes from Pristiophorus japonicus, assembly GCF_044704955.1. Taxonomy (NCBI): domain Eukaryota; kingdom Metazoa; phylum Chordata; class Chondrichthyes; family Pristiophoridae; genus Pristiophorus; species Pristiophorus japonicus. The sequence continues at coordinate 60,582,138 of NC_091977.1, forward strand.
TCTGTGGACAAAATGGAGTTAGTAAGAGCCTTTCCATGAGGCATGTAATGAAAGAGTTTTTATGTGCTTCTCCCAGCTCTCAATGAATGGACTCGCCAATGGCCACTTCCTAGATGAGGTTCCCGAGCTTCATGAATCCCCTGCTCCTGCAGTAAAAGTCAAAAGCTGGTGTTAAAAACCCTCTTAAGGATCGCTCAACAAGCAGTTAATGACTTGAATGAGGTCGCCCGCCTTTGCCAATTGGATCCATGGCGTGCCTTCAAACCGCCCAAGTTAAATGGGCGGCGGGATGATGGCAGGTTCCCGATGTGCTGGCAATTTCCAAGATTTTTACTGCCGACCTGCCCCCAAACCCACAAGCTCGGCAACGGAAATATTCCGGCCTGGCTGAGCTTGTGGCTGGCTGTTCCAGGCCACTCCTACTGAACTTAAGGAAGCAGTCTGCTGGAATGGTTGCACGATTTTGGGGGCTAGTATTGTCCCAACATTAAAAAAATGTCTCAAGGTGCTTCACATTTAGGAATATGGAAAATAGATGCTGAACCAGGAAAGGAAAGATTAAAGAGGAACAATTTTCAAGAGGTTTCCAAAAGAGGAGCAAGCAGTGGAAAGTCTGAGGGATCCAGGAAGGGGATTGCTGAATCGAGGCTTCTGATAACTCTTCTGGCAATGGTGGGATGAAGTGGGTATGCACAAAGGACCAATGTCAGAGGAACAGAGTTATGGGTAGGTTGTAGGGCTTGAGGAGGTAACAGAAATAGGAAAAGGTGGGGTTATGAAGGGACTTAAATGCAACAATGGCAATTTTAAATTTGTGCCTTTGGGAGACCAGGAACCGGTGTAGGTCCAGTCAAAATCTGGAATTCTTCCCCCAAAATGTTGTGGATGCTGAGACAATCGGAGCTTTCAAGATGGAGATTGATAGATTTTTGCTGGGTAAGTGTATCAAGAGCTTTGGAGCAAAGGCGGGTAAATAGGGTTGAGGTACAGATCAGCCATGATCTAATTAAATGGTGGAGCAGGTTCAAAGGGCTGAATGGCCTCCTCCTGTTCCATTGTTTCCAATTGAGTAACTCGTGAAGGTGAAACTTGCTCTGTAACATGCTAGGTCTGGTATAGGAGCCTACTAATAGAGTGGGTGAGAGCTCAGATGAAGAGAACCCCAAGAAAGAATGCAAAAGGCAGGAGGCAACAGAGCAGAGTAGCACCGGGGTAAGTGTAAACCACAAGGTGATAGGAAGGGACAATATGTATGAATATAAAGGGGCTGCAGGAGGGGTCAAAACTAAAAATCATGGTTTAAAAACTAGTATTAAAACACTCTACCTAAATGCACGCAGCATTCGAAATAAAGTAAATGAGTTGACGGCACAATTCCTTACAAATGGGTATGATTTGGTGGCCATTACAGAAACGTGGTTGCAGGGTGGCCAAGACTGGGAATTAAACATACAGGGGTATCTGGCAATTCGGAAAGATAGACAAGAAGGGAAAGGAGGTGGGATAGCTCTTAATAAAGGATGATATCAGGGCAGTTGAGAGAGACAATATTGGCTCTAATGAACAAAATGTTGAATCATTGTGGGTGGAGATTAGAGATAGTAAGGGGAAAAAGTCACTGGTGGGCGTAGTTTATAGGCCCCCAAATAATAATTTCACGGTGGGGCGGACAATAATCAAGGGAATAATGGAGGCATGTGAAAAAGGAACGGCAGTAATCATGAGGGATTTTAACCTACATATCGATTGGTCAAATCAAATCGCAAGGGGCAGCCTTGAGGAGGAATTCATAGAATGCATACGGGATTGTTTCTGAGAACAGTATGTTACAGAACCTACAAGGGAGCAAGCTATCTTCGATCTGGTCCTGTGTAATGAGACAGGAATAATAAACGATCTCCTAGTAAAAGATCCTCTCGGAATGAGTGATCACAGTATGGTTGAATTTGTAATACAGATTGAGGGTGAGGAAGTAGTGTCTCAAACGAGCATACTGTGCTTAAACAAAGGGGTCTACAGTGGGATGAGGGCAGAGTTGGCTAAAGTAGACTGGGAACACAGACTAAACGGTGGCACAAGTGAGGAACAGTGGAGGACTTTTAAGGAGCTCTTTCATAGTGCTCACAAAAATATATTCCAGTGAAAAAGAAGGGCGGTAAGAGAAGGGATAACGAGCCGTGGATAACCAAGAAAATAAAGGAGAGTATCAAATTAAAAACCAATGTGTATAAGGTGGCCAAGGTTAGTGGGAAACTAGAAGATTGGGAACATTTTAAACGACAGCAAAGAATGACTAAGAAAGCAATAAAGAAAGGAAAGATAGATTACGAAAGTAAACTTGCGCAAAACATAAAAACAGATAGTAAAAGCTTTGACAGATATATAAAACGGAAAAGAGTGACTAAAGTAAATGTCGGTCCCTTAGAAGATGAGAAGGGGGATTTAATAATGGGAAATGTGGAAATGGCTGAGACCTTAAACAATTATTTTGCTTCGGTCTTCACAGTGAAAGACACAAAAACCATGCCAAAAATTGCTGGTCACAGGAATGTGGGAAGGGAGGACCTTGAGATAATCACTATCACTAGGTGGGGTAGTGCTGGACAGGCTAATGGGATTCAAGGTAGACAAGTCCCCTGGTCCTGATGAAATGCATCCCAGGGTATTAAAAGAGATGGCGGAAGTTATAGCAGATGCATTCGTTATAATCTACCAAAATTCTCTGGACTCTGGGGAGGTACCAGCGGATTGGAAAGCAGCTAATGTAACGCCTCTGTTTAAAAAAGGGGGCAGACAAAAGGCAGGTAACTATAGGCTGGTTAGTTTAACATCTGTAGTGGGGAAAATGCTTGAAGCTATCATTAAGGAAGAAATAGCGGGACATCTAGATAGGAATAGTGCAATCAAGCAGACGCAGCATGGATTTATGAAGGGGAAATCATGTTTAACTAATTTACTGGAATTCTTTGAGGATATAACGAGCATGGTGGATAGAGGTGTACCGATGGATGTGGTGTATTTAGATTTCTAAAAGGCATTCGATAAGGTGCCACATAAAAGGTTACTGCAGAAGATAAAGGTACGCGGAGTCTGAGGAAATGTATTAGCATGGATCGAGAAATGGCTGGCCAACAGAAAGCAGAGAGTCGGAATAAATGGGTCCTTTTCTGGTTGGAAATCGGTGGTTAGTGGTGTGCCACAGGGATCGGTGCTGAGACCACAACTGTTTACAATATACATAGATGACCTGGAAGAGGGGACAGAGTGTAGTGTAACAAAATTTGCAGATGACACAAAGATTAGTGGGAAAGCGAGTTGTGTAGAGGACACAGAGAGGCTGCAAAGAGATTTAGATAGGTTAAGCGAATGGGCTAAGGTTTGGCAGATGGAATACAATGTCGGAAAAAACAGTAAAAGGGATTATTATTTGAATGGGGAGAAATTACAACATGCTATGGTGCAAAGGGATCTGGGAGTCCTTGTGCATAATTCCCAAAAAGTTAGTTTACAGGTGCAGCAGGTAATCAGGAAGGCGAATGGAATGTTGGCCTTCATTGCGAGAGGGATGGAGTACAAAAGCAGGGAGGTCCTGCTGCAACTGTACAGGGTATTGGTGAGGCAGCACCTGGAGTACTGCGTGCAGTTTTGGTCACCTTACTTAAGGAAGGATATACTAGCTTTGGAGGGGGTACAGAGACAATTCACTAGGCTGATACCGGAGATGAGGGGGTTACCTTATGATGATAGATTGAGTAGACTGGGTCTTTACTCGTTGGAGTTCAGAAGGATGAGGGGTGATCTTTCCGAAACATTTAAAATAATGAAAGGGATAGACAAGATAGAGGCAGAGAGGTTGTTTCCACTGGTCAGGGAGACTAGAACTAGGGGGCACAGCCTCAAAATACGGGGGAGCCAATTTAAAACCGAGTTGAAAAGGAATTTCTTCTCCGAGGGTTGTGAATCTGTGGAATTCTCTGCCCAAGGAAGCAGTTGAGGCTATCTCATTGAATGTATTCAAATCACAGATAGATAGATTTTTAACCAATAAGGGAATTAAGGGTTATGAGGAGCGGGCGGGTAAGTGGAGCTGAGTCCACGGCCAGATCAGCCATGATCTTGTTGAATGGCGGAGCAGGCTCGAGGGGCTAGATGGCCTACTCCTGTTCCTAATTCTTATGTTCTTATGTTATGTTCTTATGTTCAGCTGGTCTATGTGGTGAAGTCACGCCTTGTACTAGATTATCTGTGGAGAGAAAAACAATTCTATTTTCATCAAATACACAACGATAGCAGCTGCAATTTTAACTCCCGGCCAGGAAGCGTGGGATTTGGGACTGAGGCGGACGGCAAACCACCGCCTGTGCACAGCGGAAGGCCAGGGATATTTTAAGTCAGTTTCCCGCCCAAATCTGGCAGGAAGGGTGGGATCTCGGGCAGCAGGTGGCCACCACTGGGGACCTGAAGGAATGGTCCTCAGCAGTCAAGTCAGTGGTTGGGAGGAAGGAGGAGGATGAGTTGATCTTACAGTCATGGGAGAGGGAGGGTAGCCTGGGGTAGGGGGAAGCCCAACGTTTCTACATGGGGCACAGAGGAACACTCCTGCTCCTTCCGGCTCACAAGGAAACTGAAAACATTTTAAAACCACATACCTTTCTGGGCCTCATCTGCCTCTGGCTCCGCTTCCCAGCTAAAACTTGCAATTGAGCCCCAATGACATCATCATCGCCCACTCCGCCTATTTAAGAAAGTATCCCCTCACCCACTCAAAAAAGCAGCTTAAAGTTACGACCCGCAGGAAGGTAGTGGGATCAATGCGGGTAAGTCCAAGATGCTGTCTGTCGTAAAACCTACTCTTTGGGAAGGAAACCTGCCATCCTTACCCGGTCTGGCCTAGATGTGACTCCAGTCACACACCAATGTGATTGACTGCTGACTGCTGACTGCCCTCTGAAGTGGCTTAGCAAGCCACTCAGTTGTATTAAACCACTACCAGTGGTTCAAGAAGGCCCACCACCCCCTTCTCAGGGCAACTAAGGATGGGTGGTGAATGCCGCCCTAGCCAGCGACACCCACATCCCATGAATGAAAGTATTTTTTTAAACTTGCATGGGGCAGTTTAATTTTCCCCCTGCCTGGCCAGGTCCCACCTAACAGGCAGGGTTAAAATCAGCCCTAGCATGTCACAGTCAGAATTATTACTCATTTGTTGGAACTGAACGTCAGATAATATGCACAAAGCAAGTATTCATAGGTCATAGAAAGTTCAACTCTAATTGTAGGTTAAACAATGGTGAACACTATGGCTCATGATGATAGGCTCTTCATCATGGTTAAGCCCCTCTCATCCCTTCCAGTCAGCCAGCCATTCCAGAATCAGCCACGGCTTTTGCTGGGTCCAGTAGCACTTTCAGTTCTTGTGTCTTCCACCAGTAGTGTTCAGGACCTGGAGGCTGGTCAATGCGCCATGTGTTGCCTCTTTAGCATTGAGCAATCACTTTGTGCACCAGGACCTACATGTCTATTAAATATGTACGTTTTTGCTTTTTATATTCATTCTGAACGAATTCACCATTGACTCACTAAATACCGAATTAAAATGATCAGTTAAATTCACATTGTGCAGCTTCATTACACTACTGCTAAAGGAAACAGCTACATTTCTGTGACATTTGCCTTAAATAAACAGTTTTCTCCTAAAGGAACCAAGGAGATTTTTGTAGTATATTTTTCAACTTACCATCTGAGCATAAAATTGGCTCCTGTGGTCCACTGTCCCTTAAAGAAATTGTCCGATTGTTATTTCTATTGAAGGTCAAGGTTTTATTTTGAAGTTTTTTGAGGATGAATGCTCTTTTTGGCCAGCTGCCAGGCTGTCCAAGCCGCTCTTCACACCGCACACTCATGATCGCCTTTTCCCACCCCACCCACACAAGGGAGAACATTTCAGTTCAGCTCCGTGGCGGAATATCCGGACTTTTCATCCCCGCCAACCGGCGAGCTGCCCGTGAGTGCCCGAACAGCATTCGTGCACAGCCCATGCTTTGTTCATTGGTACCTAAAATGGAATCTGGGTCCCACGCATGTCATAGGAACTGAGTTAGTATATTGGAATTGGGCTCCCGCCTGAAATAGGCCGGTGCTGGGTCACCCGTGCGGAGGCCCCCCAAGGCAACAGTGGGTAGGTGGGAACAGAGTGGGAATGAGAACGGGATGATAAATAAAGCACTGCAGTTTTCAGGGCTTTGCTGCCCCATTCCTACTTGGCAGAGTGTCCTCAAAATCAGGGAGTTAAAATGTGAGCATCAAAATTTCCCCCAAAAAACAAACCAACATGGATCAAAACAAATCAAGGCTTGTATTTATATAACGCCTTTCACAGCCTCAGGACATCCCAAAGCACTTCACAGCCAATTACAGTAATTTTGCCAATTTAAACACAGCAAGATGCCATAAACAGCAAATGAGATGAGTTAATCTCTTTTGGTGGTGTTGATTGAGGGACTAATATTGGCCAATGTGATTCTTTGCGTTTCCTCAAGGTACCATGGGATCTTTAAAATCCACTTCAGTAGGCAGACGGGGCCTCGGCTTAACATCACGTCCAAAAGACAGCACAGCAGCCCCTCAGTATTCCACTGGAGTGTCAGCCTAAATTATTTATGTAAGCTTTCTAGTGGGATTTGAACCCACAACCTTCTGGGTTAGCAGCTGGCTGCTATCAAATGAACTAAGCTGAGACATCATCGAGCATGCAAGGAAATTGCATTTCAAAATAATTCTGCGGTATGCTCTTATTTTCAGCAGAATAACTGATCATTTTCTTTTTATTCCATATTGACCATACTTTGAGTGGCAGCGCAATGTTTTATGCATCGTTCAGTAGTAGTGAAGCATCATCCAATGAAACTTGACATAAATGACAAACCGTAAGGTTGTGATATCCTGCGGAGAACCCCTACAAATTAACTTTCTTGAAAGAAATGTGCCAAGCTAACACATCAAAGCAACAACACCTGAAAGGAAAGGAAGTTACAGCATAGATTATTAACTGATTAGCTAACCAGAGCAAATTATTAATAGCCTAATTGGGCAGCTCTGAAGAAAGGGAGGGAGCAATTGTTAAACATTGCTGTTCTAAACATGTATTAATCATCTTGCTAAGGGTATTGAAGTTGAATGCCTGAATGTCTATTTATCTGCCAAAATGCATGAGTACAAAACATTTTTTCAATACATTAAATCATTGTTTTCAAATGTGCCCTTCTACAGTGGTGCCTTTTGAGCCTCCAATGTTTGGAAAAATTAAGATAAATGATGTACATTCACTTATTTAGGCAAAGAGGCAGTGTTGCCAATGCTGCAGTTGTGTTAACTGCTTATTGGTTTCAATATGTGGGAGGTGGGAGAGACAGATATTTTGTCTCTGCAACTCTCCCTTCTATCCCAGTGAATCAAACACATTAAAACAATGATCCAATGTCAATAAATTGTTAATAAATCAGTTTTGGCAATGTTAAATAATTTTTACCTTATCATTTCCAGATATCTTTCTTTTAACTGCAGTATGTTGTAGAGTTGGGTTAGATGGAAGTGTTGGTTCTTTGTGCCGGGTTGGGTGAAATGCAGATGGCGTTGAGGGGATGAATTTTCCAGGACCCTCTTCTGCTCCAGCCCTATATCTTTGTGCAAATGCGGTTTCCACCTAACTTCCACAAGTTGTGGTTGTGGAGCTGGAGAGGATTGGAGGAAATTTACCCCATTATCTCTTGCTATGGTTTTGTACATCTTGTGTTGGATCGTGCCATTTGCAAATCCAACACATTCTGATTTTGTGTCCTTTGTGCCTATAGGTTTGTTGTTTTTTAGTCAGCACACACAGGGGATAACCTTTTGGTTGTGATACAGCAGATACGGTTTTAAAATATTGAGGAACAGAAGGAGTAAAAAGCAAAATGTCATTACTACAATCACTACCAAAAAGTAGTCACTCACCATGAAACGGTTTAGAGAAAACATTGGTTTTAAAATTCCGTTTTTCTTCCTGTGATTGTCTCTCAGCTTGTTTCCATTCTCCAATCCTTTGAGTTCCATCTCCAGCTCTGCTAGTCCTCCATTGTGTTTTCCTCCCTCTCACTCACTGACTCGCTTTCTCTTGTTCTCATCTCAGTATTTCAAATTCTGTTCAGGTGGAGGTACAAAAAATCTCGTCATTATTTAAAGAAAAACAGGGGAGTGCTCCGAGAGTCCTGGCCAGCATTTATCCTGCAACCAACATCAGTAAATCAGACTAACTAGTGATTTATCTCATTGCTGTTTGTGGGACCTTGTTGTGTGCAAATTAGCCCCTGTGCTTGTCTACATTACAACAATGACTACACTTCAAAAGTACTTCATTGGCTGTGAAACGCTTTGGAACATCCACATCATGTGAAAGGTGGTATTACGAATCTAGGAATTGTTATACAAAAATGACCGAGGTCCATCTACTTCACCTTCTATTATCCTGATAGTCACATGATACAATGATAATGGAGTTGTTGACTAATCATAGCAATCAATCGCTATTAATTAGTCCAAACAGACCCAGACTTGAGGGCCAGAATGTTACCAGCCCTGCAAGTGTGGGTTTGGAGGCAGGCCCACCGTCAAAATGGTCGCAATTGACAGCGGGCTGGGATCCCACTCTGAACCTGCCCCTTGAGAAAATCTCACCTTGATCCTCAGAATCCCACCATGATCAGCCCCCAGACAGAAGTGGAGGACTAGGCAGGTAGTGCAGGAGTCCCCTCTGTGCATCTCGCTCTCCAACCAGTAATCTGTTCCTGAGTACTGGTGAGGGTGATGGTGCCACTGGGGAGGTGTAGCCAGAGCCAAGTCCATGGCACCACGGGTAGCTCAGCTGCACAGGGAGGGGAGGAAGAAGAATGGAAGAGCAATAGTGGTAGGGGATTCGACAGGCATTTCTGCAGCTACAGACGTGACTCCAGGATGATATGTTACCTGGGTCAAGGATTTCACCGAGCGGCTGCAAGACATTCTGCAGGGAGAAGGTGAACAGCCAGAGGTCATGGCCCATATTGGTACCAATAACAAAGGTAGAAAGTGGGATGAGGTCCTGCATGCAGAGTTTAGGGAGCCAGAAGAGAGATTAAAAAGCAGTCATCTCTAGATTACTGCCAGTGCTAGTGAGCACAGAAATAGGAAGATCGATGTAAGGGATAAATTGTCAGAGTTGCAAATAGAGGGGTCAGAATTATGCTGAAGGCAGTGAACTTATAAATTGCCTATGTATGTAACACTTGCTTATATAGATATAGCACACTTATACGCATTGAACTAGAGCTTAACTATTATATATGAATAAAGAGTCTGACTGGATACTATGAGCTCAAAGTAAAGTGTGACCTTAGTCTTTTATTGCAGGTCTCCAGAGTGCCGATCTAGCCTGTGAAGCCTCCTTAAGTAGCTGTGCTCCCAAGGGATTGTGGGATCCCTTGGGACTCCAGAGGATGAGCCCTCTGGTGACTGTACAAGGTATATACAAGTTTACATATGTAACATTACCCTTAGTAACCCTTAAACAGCCGAAGTTAAAAGTTTTGTTTAGAAGTCCCTGTGGAAGAGATAAGGAAGCCAGTACAGGCACCCTAGGCATCGGATAGACTGGGGTAGCGGGCAAAATGGAACAAAACAATGATGAGAGATGGACAGTTGCATGTACCACTCAGAACCGTCTGATAAGAGTCGACAAATCAATGTAACCTCGCTGATAGCAACAGACCTATCGATGATTTTGTAGGAGGATAGCTCCTCTCCAAAACCTGTATAAATTATACTTGAAAACTCTTGTATTTCAGAGGTTCCACAACTGAACCTACCCTTGCAATTGCTCGAAATAAAAGGCGGTTGAATCTGGGATTTTGTTTGTTTACTTCTGTGGTCGTTATACAGTGGAAGACGGGCAGGTGTCGATTAATTATATCAGTTAGTCCACCTTAAAAGAGAGAAGCCTCCTTTTTACCCCAACAATAGACAAGATGAATGCATAAGAACATAAGAACATAAGAATTAGGAACAGGAATAGGCCATCTAGCCCCTCGAGCCTGCTCCGCCATTCAACAAGATCATGGCTGATCTGGCCGTGGACTCAGCTCCACTTACCCGCCCGCTCCCCATAACCCTTAATTCCCTTATTGGTTAAAAATCTATCTATCTGTGACTTGAATACATTCAATGAGCTAGCCTCAACTGCTTCCTTGGGCAGAGAATTTCACAGATTCACAACCCTCTGGGAGAAGAAATTCCTTCTCAACTCGGTTTTAAATGGGCTCCCCCATATTTTGAGGCTGTGCCCCCTAGTTCTAGTCTCCCCGACCAGTGGAAACAACCTCTCTGCCTCTATCTTGTCTATCCCTTTCATTATTTTAAATGTTTTTATAAGATCACCCCTCATCCTTCTGAACTCCAACGAATAAAGACCCAGTCTGCTCAATCTATCATCATAAGGCAACCCCCTCATCTCCTGAATCAGCCTAGTGAATCGTCTCTGTACCCCCTCCAAAGCTAGTATATCCTTCCTTAAGTAAGGTGACCAAAACTGCATGCAGTACTCCAGGTGCAGCCTCACCAATACCCTATACAGTTGCAGAAGGACCTCCCTGCTTTTGTACTCCATCCCTCTCGCAATGAAGGCCAACATTCTATTCACCTTCCTGATTACCTGCTGCACCTGCAAACTAACATTTTGGGATACCAAAAAAAGGAAAAAAGGGCCTTGTAAATGTCTGGTGTGTCACCCAGGTCGGGTGGCACGGTTTAATGTTTTATGTTTTTGCAGGTGAACTCCAAAAAGAGTTTCATGCACAAGGACCAATTGTGGAGCAGTGGAGGCGTGTCCTGCTCAGTTGGAGCTGAGAGCAGTGAGAGGGGCAGCTATCAACCTGTGCTCCTGCCTGGAGAGCCCTGAGAACAGCCCAGGAAGAGAAGGAAGGAAGGGGCTTCACCACCAACTTTCACCCAGAGGGAGAGGAGGAGAAAATAAAACTTTGACTCACTTTTACCACTTCTGCAAAGAGTTGGAGAGAGGGGGAAAAACCAACAACAACAACATCCAGTGTGGAAGGAGGGAGACTCTACCATTCAACAGGTGGGTGTATTGGTGCAGTCCCAAAAAGACTTTGTTGAATCGGTGGGGGGAGGAAAGAAGACCACTGAGGGCCGGAACATCGCGGGGGGTGTGTGTGTGTGGAAGTGTGTGTGGGGGCCTTGCTTACAACTAGGCCCCCCCCACAATTGGAACCCCCCCCCCCCCAAATTGCCTAGCCTGGGATAGCTGGAGCTACCAGGCTGAAGATTTTTCTTAATCACCCTATTTAAACATCATTAGGAGTGTGTGCCTGGTGGCTCGAGCTGCCCCAGGTGAAGACATCTTCTCCCCTCACCTGAAGACCACCCCAAAGACTTTGTGTTTTACCATCTGGGGATTGCACCCACCCACAGCTGCGAGGGGAGACCTGCCCTCGCAGTTCCCCCCCCCCTTCCCACCCCCCTCTCTCTTTCTCTGTTACTCTGTTTCTCCCCTCTCTCTCTGAGGCCCCTTTCTCCTAATTTAAAAAAAAAACAATTGAGACAACTGAGCAGAGGGAGCAAGGCCCCTCCCTATTGCCAACTAGGGGAGAGGTGCCTCGTTAAGGGCTCCTCTGCTCAGTTAATATACGAGGCCAATAAAGACCATTAAGGCCTGTGACTTTGGGGTGGGTGTCGCCCTTAAAGGGACCCCGTGATGGCGACCCCCATCCACGCCGGTGGCAGGGCCAGCAAGGACATATGCACAGGTGGCAACCGCTTCCACGGCACCTCCTGCGCCACCCGCTGCCCTGCCACCATTCAGATTAATCACCAAAAAACACGGGGTCAAGAGCTACACTCACCCCACAATGACCATCGAGGAGTGCGTGCGGGCGATGGCTGGGGTAGTCGGCCCCTCGGCCATTGTCGCAGCCTCCAAGTGTTCTTCCTGGGGTCGGAGCGGGCGGTGTCCCTGGCCCTTGAAAAGGGGCTCACGGTGGGCGGGACGTTCCTGCCGGTGGACCCTCTCGAGGCCACCGCGCAGAGGGTCATCGTATCAAACGTCCCGCCCTTTGTTTCCGCTGAGCTCCTCCTCCCTCACCGACACCAACTGGGGGAGGTAAGGTCGGGGATCAACCCCATACCGCTCGGCCTCAGGGAGAACAGCCTGCGCCACGTGTTCTCCTTCCGCCGCCAGCTCTTTGTCCGGCTGGCGCGGGAGGACATGACGGAAGGGCACTTTAATGTGGTGCACGAGGGGACTGCCTACCGCGTCTTCTGGATGTCAGACGGCGTGCGGTGCCATGCCTGCAGGGAGGTGGGGCACATTCGCAAGAACTGCCCCGCCTCCAAGGCCGCCAAACCACCGAAGGCGGCCAAGGCTGGCGCCGCCGCCACCCCTCCCCCTAGTTGCGTCCGCGTGCCGGGAGCCATAGGTGCGCGGGCATCGCCGGGGGTCCTTGCTATTACGGCCTCCGGCGGGGGGGAGGAAGAGCATCCGATCGGAAGGAAGGCGCGGGAGAAGGCAAAACATCCAGAGGCGGGTCCCCTCGGTGCGCCAGACAATTTGTTTACCGCGCTCGGCCCAACCCAGTCACCGGCGAGCGCGGGGTGCCCCGAGCCCGTGCCCGAGCCCTTGAACAACACCACAGAGGGGCCCGGGCGCGGGCAAGAAAAGGAAAAGGGGTGGGCGGAGCGGGAAGCCTCGGCAGACATGGAGGTCTCCCTGACTCCGCGCGCCCCCAGGAACAAAAGGGGGCGCGGCTCCGATGAGGCGGAGGGGGAACAACATCCCTCCGCGGAGGAGTCGATGCCCGCCGCGTGTCCCGCGTCCCCAACCAGCGCCCCCAAGCTGCGCTGTAGGCGAGAGGAGTCTGTCCCCGGGGAGGGTGAGACAGTCGAGGCTGCCCAGCCTCTGCCTCCCGGGGATGGCGTGGAAGATCCGCCTGTCGTGGGGGGCGTGGGGATCGCGGAGGAATGCATTGCCGCCGGGCCGGGCGTCCCGGGGACTGAGGCGGGCGGGGCCGAAAAGGCCGAACCTGAGCCCGCCCAGCCAATACCCAACTTCCCCCGGGAGTCGCTCGACCCGGCAGAAAATGAAACAAATGTTTATAATGACACTGAAGATGCTGGGCCGGGGGGTGGCAGCGGGGAGGGGGAGGAACACCCACCCTCGCCTCTTGCTGTGGAGCTGGAGCACTTGGAGAGCCTGGGGATTTCCTATGGCCGGGTCTCTCCTTGTTCCCCGGTTCCTGGGGCGGAGGGAGAACCTCTTCCGCTGTCATTTCCCGACCCAGCACCATTTTTAAAAGAGCCCAGTGGGGACTCCTCTGCCGACGATCCTGGGGGTGGGATCGGGGCAGAGCCAGGGCCGGTTGGAGCGGCCGGTTCATTTGCCATACCTTGTGCGGTCGATGGGCCGGCTGCTGGCGGCCACCTCCCGGAGGAGGACGGGGACTCGGTGGCGACCCCTGAGCCGGGGTCACTGCAACCAAGCCCGACTGGCCCTGGAAAAATGGTCCGAGCCAGAGTTGATCAAGGGGTCCGTCCGCGCCGCCATTAAAACCTTGGCCGCGGGCGGGCCCTTGACAAAGGCGCAACACCTTGAGCTGCGTGAGCTCGAGGGACTCCTCGCTGGGCTGCGGAGGGAGCGGAGTTCAACAAAAGACTCCGCTCCCTCCCCCACAATAGGTTAAGGTAGAGGTTGCACTATGCTTTTGCCATGAAGATAACCATAGACTGCCTCAACATCAACGGCGGCAGAGGGGCACGCCGTAGATTTGACAATTTTTCGCTCCTGCGGGAGGGGAAATATGCGGTGTGCTTCCTGCAAGAAACCCACACCGTTCCGGGAGACGAAGCCACGTGGCTCCTGGAATGGCAAGGAGAGGTCCGCATGAGCCACCTCACCGCCATTTCTAGTGGGGTGGCCATCTTGCTGGGCCCGCATTTTCAGCCGGAGATCTTGGGGGTCGAGGAGCCCGTGCCAGGCCGCTTGCTGCACGTAACGGTTCGCCTGGGCGACGTGCCGCTCCATCTCGTGAACGTGTACGCCCCTCAGCCCGGCCCACAGCAAACGCGCTTCTTTGAAGAGGTGTCCGCTCTTCTTGGCTCCGTCGACGTCGGCGACTGCATTGTCCTCGGGGGGGATTTTAACTGCACCCTCGAGGCGAGGGACCGCTCCGGTGCCCCGCAGTGCATGACGGCGATGGAGAAGTTGAGGGACCTGGTCGGGTCCTTCGACTTGGTGGACGTCTGGCGAAATCTCCACCCCGACTCCAGCGCCTTTACTTGGGTGAGGCCTGGAGTAGGATGGTCTAGAGTCGACCGCCTTTACGTGTCTCGGGCGTACGTTTCCTGCGTCCCGGCGGCCTCCGTGCGGCCGGTGCCGTGTTCGGACCACCACCTGGTGTGGGCGGAGCTCGCTTCGCTCCGCGCGAGGACGGGGTCCGCGTACTGGCACTTTAACAACCGGCTGCTGGAGGACGTGCGGTTCCAGGACTCGTTCCGTCGATTCTGGTCCGACTGGAGAAGGAAGCAGGGGGGCTTCCCCTCCTTGAGGCTATGGTGGGACGTGGGCAAGGCTCACGTCCGCGTCTTCTGTCAAGAGTACGCGAGGGGGTCGACCAAGAGGCGGGCGGCCAGAGTCGGGCGCCTAGAAAAAGAGGTGCTCGACCTGGAAGCCCGTCTCGGTCAAGTCGTCCAGGACCCGGCCCTGCGGACGGTGTACGAAGCGAAGAAGGCCGCGCTGAAGGACCTGCAGCTCGTCGGGTCCCGAGGCGCGTTCGTGAGGTCGCGGATCCGGTTCCTGCGGGATCTGGACCGCGGCTCCCCCTTCTTCTACTCGCTGGAAAAAAGGCAGAGTGTCCGTAAGCAGCTCTTGACGCTGCTGGCCGACGACGGCTCTCTCGTCTCGGATCCGGAGGGCGTCAACAACAGGGCCCGTGAATATTACGGGGCTCTGTTCTCTCCGGATCCGTCCAGCGAGGAAGCGCGTAGAGTTTTGTGGGAGGACCTGCCGAAGGTCAGCCCGGAGGGCGCCGAAAATCTGGAAGCTCCGCTAAGCCTGGCGGAGCTGACCGGTGCCCTCGACCGGCTCTCGAGGGGAAAATCCCCGGGGCTGGACGGGCTGACCGTGGAGTTCCACAGTGCGTTCTGGGACGTCCTGGGGAGCGACTACGCGCGGGTCCTGGGGGAAAGTCTGGCGACCGGGGAGATGCCCCTCTCTTGGCGCAGGGCAGTCATCGTCCTGCTGCCTAAGAAGGGCGATCTCCGCCTCCTTAAGAACTGGCGCCCGGTCTCCCTCCTCAGCACGGATTACAAAATCTTCGCCAGAGCGATGTCTGCTCGCCTTGGTGCCGTGCTGGACCACATGATCCACCCCGACCAGTCCTACACGGTCCCGGGCCGGACACTCCACGATAACATCCATCTGGTTCGGGACCTCATCCATTGTTCCCAGGAGGCTGGTCTGTCGGTCGCCTTCCTATTCCTCGACCAAGAGAAGGCGTTCGACAGGGTGGATCACGACTATCTGCTCGGAACTCTGCGCGCTTTCGGGTTCGGGACGCATTTCGTCGCCCGGATCCGACTTTTGTACGCCGCCGCGGAGTGTCTGATTAAGGTTAACGGGTCCTTGACGGCGCCCCTTCGCTTTAGGAGAGGGGTGCGCCAGGGATGCCCCATGTCCGGCCAGTTATACGCCGTTTGCGTGGAGCCTTTCCTGCGCCTCTTGCGGACGAGGTTGACGGGACTGGCTCTGCAAGGGCCGGGCGTGGAGGTCGTCCTCTCGGCTTACGCCGATGACGTGCTCCTCGCGGTAGAGGATCCCGCTGACCTGCGGAGGATGCGTGAGTGCCAGGAGATTTACTCGGCCGCGTCCTCCGCCAGGATCAACTGGGAGAAATGTTCCGGACTCCTGGTGGGTCAGTGGCGGGTGGACTCCCTGCCGGAGGAGCTCAGGCCTTTTGCCTGGAGCACGACCCATCTCCTCTATCTGGGAGTCTACCTTAGCTCCGACGAGGGAGCCTGGCCGGCGAACTGGCAGGAGCTGGAGGCCAAGGTCACCGCTCGCCTAGGGCGCTGGACAGGACTGCTCCGAGTGCTGTCCTACAGGGGTTGAGCGCTAGTCATAAACCAGCTGGTGGCCGCAATGTTGTGGTACCGGCTGGTCACTTTGACCCCTCCCCCTGCGTTTGTCGCCAAGATACAGAAGAAGCTGGTGGACTTCTTCTGGAACAACAGGAAGCACTGGGTCTCTGCCGCGGTCTTGAGTCTCCCGCTTGAGGAGGGCGGTCAGTCGTTGGTGTGCGTCAGCGCCCAGCTCGCGACTTTCCGTCTTCAGACCCTGCAGAGATACCTTTACGTCGAGCCCCCTCCTAGGTGGTGCGCTCTGGCGAGGTATTTCTTCCGCCAGCAGCGCGACCTCAATTATGACACGCAGCTCCTGTTTGTGAACTTGGGGGGTGCCAGGACCACCCTCCGGGAGCTGCCTGTCTTTTACAGGGAACTCATCAGGGTCTGGAACAAAGTCTCCACCAAGCGCAGCTCTCCACCGGCTGGAGTGGCGGCCGTCCTGCAGGAGCCGCTGCTTGGGAATCCGTACCTCCACGGCCGAGGTTTCATGTGGCGGTCGGAAGAGAGGGCTGTGGCTGGTGAGGTGACCAGGGTCAGGGACCTGCTCGATGGCGGAGGAGCGGGCTGGATGGCGCCAGACACGCTGGCGCGGCGCCTAAATTCTGCCAACGTCCGCCACGCGGCCGATGCCATCGAGTCGCTAAAAACAGCTCTGGGCCCTGACTCCGTTAGGTGCATCGAGGAGGCTCAAGCACGTGGGGAGATCCCGTCCGAACTGACCCCCGTCCGGATGGAATTCCTCATCGGCGCCAAACCCCGGAACCTCCCTCGGGGGCCGGCGCCTCACAACTTGAGCCGCCTCGGGGAAATCCCCTCCGTGCCTTTCAGTTCCGCGCAGAGGGGTTTCCTGTACGGGCTGCTCCTGCACACCCTCAACTTTGCCATCCTCGCCGGCCGTCCGGACACGCCATGGCGTACCATCTTGCCGTCCGGAGGAGGCGGGGGTCCCCGATGGAGGGCACTCTACGCAGGGGTCCTCCCACTATTCATCGGGGACTTGGCCTGGAGGGTGGTGCACGGAGCAGTGCCGTGCAACAAATTTTTAAGCCGGTTCACGGACTCCCAGGCCGCCTGCAATTTCTGCGGTCTGGAAGAGTCCGTGTTCCATGTTTTTATGGAATGCACAAGGTTGCAGCCCCTGTTTTATTATTTGAAGGGGCTGCTCCTGAAATTCTGGCTGCACTTCAGTCCCACTCTCCTGATCTTTGGGCACCCTGTGTGGAGGGGAGCGGGTAGGTCCGAAGGCCTCCTCGTAGGACTGCTCCTGGGCACGGCCAAGGGTGCCATCAGCCGGTCCAGGCAGCGGGCGGTCGAGGGGGTCGTTCAACCTGACTGCCTGCCTCTCTTCCGCTCTTACATCCGGTCCAGGTTGTCCTTGGAGATGGAGCACGCGGTGTCCAATGGTACGCTCGCGGCCTTCCGCAAGAGGTGGGCACCGGAGGGACTGGAGTGCATCATCACGCCCGGCAACCAAATTTTAATTTGATTTTACGTTTTAAAGTTTAATTTGTTTTAATTGCCGGTGCTTTTAGTGTCCCCCTCCCCTTTTATAGGGGGCACTGGAAAAAATTTTATTTTAGCGCCCCAAAAAAAAAAAGGGGAAAAAAAAAGGGGGCCTTGAAAATGTCTGCTGTGTCACCCAGGCGGGTGGCACGGTTTAATGTTTATGTTTATTTTCAGGTAAACTCAAAAGAGTTTCATGCACAAGGACCCCCAGGTCCTTCTGCACCGCAGCATGTTGTAATTTCTCTCCATTCAAATAATATTCCCTTTTACTGTTTTTTTTTCCCAAGGTGGATGACCTCACACTTTCCTACATTGTATTCCATCTGCCAAACCTTAGCCCATTCGCTTAACCTATCTAAATCTCTTTGCAGCCTCTCTGTGTCCTCTACACAACCCGCTTTCCCACTAATCTTTGTGTCATCTGCAAATTTTGTTATATTACACTCTGTCCCCTCTTCCAGGTCATCTATGTATATTGTAAATAGTTGTGGTCCCAGCACCGATCCCTGTGGCACACCACTAACCACCGATTTCCAACCCGAAAAGGACCCATTTATCCCGACTCTCTGCTTTCTATTAGCCAGCCAATTCTCTATCCATGCTAATACATTTCCTCTGACTCCGCGTACCTTTATCTTCTGCAGTAACCTTTTGTGTGGCATCTTATCGAATGCCTTTTGAAAATCTAAATACACCACATCCATCGGTACACCTCTATCCACCATGCTCGTTATATCCTCAAAGAATTCCAGTAAATTAGTTAAACATGATTTCCCCTTCATGCTGCGTCTGCTTGATTGCACTATTCCTATCTAGATGTCCTGCTATTTCTTCCTTAATGATAGTTTCAAGCATTTTCCCCACTACAGATGTTAAACTAACCGGCCTATAGTTACCTGCCTTTTGTCTGCCCCCTTTTTTAAACAGAGGCGTTACATTAGCTGCTTTCCAATCCGCTGGTACCTCCTCAGAGTCCAGAGAATTTTGGTAGATTATAACGAATGCATCTGCTATAGCTTCCGCCATCTCTTTTAATACCCTGGGATGCATTTCATCAGGACCAGGGGACTTGTCTACCTTGAGTCCCATTAGCTTGTCCAGCACTACCCCCCTAGTGATAGTAATTGTCTCAAGGTTCTCCCTTCCTACATTCCTGTGACCAGCAATTTCTGGCATGGTTTTTGTGTCTTCCACTGTGAAGACCGAAGCAAAATAATTGTTTAAGGTCTCAGCTATTTCCACATTTCCCATTATTAAATCCCCCTTCTCATCTTCTAAGGGACCAACATTTACTATAGTCACTCTTTTCCGTTTTATATATCTGTAAAAGCTTTTACTATCCATTTTTATGTTTTGCACAAGTTTACCTTCGTAATCTATCTTTCCTTTCTTTATTGCTTTCTTAGTCATTCTTTGCTGTCGTTTAAAATTTTCCCAAACTTCTATTTTCCCACTAACCTTGGCCATCTTATACGCATTGGTTTTTAATTGATACTCTCCTTTATTTCCTTGGTTATCCACGGCTGGTTATCCCTTCTCTTACCGCCCTTCTATTTCACTGGAATATATTTTTGTTGAGCACTATGAAAGAGCTCCTTAAAAGTCCTCCACTGTTCCTCAATTGTGCCACCATTTAGTCTGTATTCCCAGTCTACTTTGGCCAACTCTGCCCTCATCCCACTGTAGTCCCCTTTGTTTAAGCATAGTACGCTCCTTTGAGATACTACTTCCTCACCCTCAATCTGTATTACAAATTCAACCATACTGTGATCACTCATTCTGAGAGGATCTTTTACTAGGAGATCGTTTATTATTCCTGTCTCATTACACAGGACCAGATCTAAGATAGCTTGCTCCCTTGTAGGTTCTGTAACATACTGTTCTAAGAAACAATCCCGTATGCATTCTATGAATTACTCCTCCAGGCTACCCCGTGTGATTTGATTTGACCAATCGATATGTAGGTTAAAATCCCCCATGATTACTGCCGTTCCTTTTTCACATGCCTCCATTATTCCCTTGATTATTGCCCGCCCCACCGTGAAGTTATTATTTGGGGGCCTATAAACTACGCTATGGCTGGAGAGATGGTGCAGGTGGGAGGGCTTTAGATTCCTGAGACATTGGGGCAGTTTCTGGGGGAAGTGGGACCTGTACAAGTCAGACAGGTTGCACTTCAACAGAGCTGGGACCAGTATCCTCGCGGTAGAAACATAGAAACATAGAAAATAGGTGCAGGAGTAGGCCATTTGGCCCTTCGAGCCTGCACCACCATTCAATATGATCATGGCTGATCATGCATCTTCAGTGCCCCATTCCTGCTTTCTCTCCATACCCCTTGATCCCTTTAGCTGCAAGGGCCACATCTAACTCCCTTTTGAATATATCTAACAAACTGGCCTCAACAATTTTCTGTGGTAGAGAATTTCACAGGTTCACAATTCTCTGAGTGAAGAAGTTTCGACTCATCTCAGTCCTAAATGGTTTACCCCTTATTCTTAGACTGTGACCCCCGGTTCTGGACTTCTGCAACATCGGGAACATTCTTCCTGCATCTAACTTGTCCAATCCTGTCAGAATTTTATATGTTTCTATGAGATCCCCTCTCATTCTTCTAAATTCCAGTGATTATAAGCCTAGTCAATCCAGTCTTTCTTCATATGTCTGTCCTGCCATCCCGGAATCAGTCTGGTGAACCTTCGCTGCACTCCCTCTATAGCAAGAATGTCCTTCCTCAGATTAGGAGACCAAAACTGCACACAATACTCAAGGTGTGGTCTCACCAAGGCCCTGTACAACTGCAGTAAGACCTCCCTGCTCCTATACTCAAATCCCCTCACTATGAAGGCCAGCATGCCATTTGCCTTCTTAACTGCCTGCTGTACCTGCATGCCTACCTTCAATGACTGATATACCATGACACCCAGGTCTCGTTGCACCTCCCCTTTTACTAATCTGTCACCATTCAGATAATAATCTGCCTTCCTGTTTTTGAAACCAAAGTGGATAACCTCACATATTCTACGGCATCTGCCATGCATTTGCCCATTCACCTAAGCTGTTCAATTCAGCCTGCAGCCTCCTAGCATCCTCCTCGCAGCTCACACTGCCACTCAGCTTAGTGTCATCTGCAAACTTGGAGATATTACATTCAATTCCTTCGTCTAAATCATTAATGTATATTGTAAATAGCTGGGGTCCCAGCACTGAATCTTGTGGTACCCCATTGGTCACTGCCTGCCATTCTGAAAAGGACCCGTTTATTCCTATGTTTACTTCCTGTCTGCCAACCAGTTCTCTATCCACGTCAATACATTATCCCCAATACCATGTACCTTAATTTTACACACTAATCTCTTGTGTGAGACCTTGTCAAAAGCCTTTTGAACGTCCAAATGCACCACATCCACTGGTTCTCCCTTGTATAATCTACTAGTTACATCTTCAAAAAATTCTGGAAGATTTGTCATGCATGATTTCCCTTTCATGAATCCATGCTGACTTGGACCGATCCTGTCACTGCATTCCAAATGCGCTGCTATTACATCTTTAATAATTGATTCCAACATTTTCCCCACGACCGATGTCAGGCTAACCGGCCTATAATTCCCTGTTTTCTCTCTCCCTCCTTTTTTAAAAAAGTGATATTACATTAGCTACCCTTCAATCTATAGGAACTGAACTCGAGTCTATAGAATGTTTGAAAATGACTACCAATGCATCCACTATTTCTAGGGCCACTTCGTTAAGTACTCTGGGATGCAGACTATCTAGACCTGGGGATTTATTGGCCTTCAGTCCCTTCAATTTCCCTAACACCATTTCCTGACTAATAAGGATTTCCCTCAGATCCCCCTTCTCGCTAGACACTCGGTCCCCTAGTATTTTCGGGGGGTTATTCATGTCTTCCTTCGTGAAGACAGAACCAAAGTATTTGTTCAATTGTTCTGCCATTTCCTTGTTCCCCATTATGAATTCCCCTGTTTCTGACTGCAAGGGACCTACATTAGTCTTCACTAATCTTTTTCTCTTCACATATCTATAGAAGTCAGTTTTTATGTTCCCTGCTAGCTTACTCTTATACTCTATTTTCCCCCTCCTAATTAAACACTTAGTCCTCCCCTGCTGAATTCTAAATTTCTCCCAGTCCTCAGGTTTGCTGCTTTTTCTGGCCAATTTATAAGCCTCTTCCTTGGATTTAACACTTTCCCTGAATTCCCTTGTTAGCCACGGTTGAGCCACCTTCCCTTTTTTTATTCCTACACCACACAGGGATGAACAATTGTTGCAGTTCATTCATGTGATATTTAAATGTCTGCTATTGCCTATCCACCGTCAATCCTTTAAGTATCATTCTCCTGTCTATCGTAGCCAATTCACGCCTCATACCGGCGAAGTTTCCTTTCTTTAAGTTCAGGACCCGAGTCTCTTAATTAACTGTGTCACTCTCCAGCTTAATGAAGAATTCTACTATATTATGGTCACTCTTCCCCAAGGGGCCCCGCACGACCAGATTGCTAATTAATCCTCTCTCGTTACACAAGACCCAGTCTCGGATGGCTTGCTCTCTAGTTGGTTCCTCGACATATTGGTCTAGAAAACCATCCCTTATATAATCCAGGAAATCCTCCTCCATAGTATAGCCCAGTCAATATGCAGATTAAAGTCACCCATGATAACTGCTGTATTGCCTTATTGCAAGCGTCCCTAATTTCCTGTTTGATGCCATCCCCAACCTCCCTACTACTGTTTGGTGGTCTGTACACAACTCCCACTAATGTTTTCTGCCTTTTGGTGTTTCGCAGCTCTACCCATATAGATTCCACATCATCCACGCTAATGTCCTTCCTTACTATTGCGTTAATCTCCTCTTTAACCAGGAATGCTACCCACCTCCTTTTCCTTCCTGTCTGTCCTTCCTGAATATTGAATACCCCTGGATGTTGAGTTCCCAGCCTTGGTTACCCTGGAGCCATGTCTCCATAATCCCAATTACATCATATTCGTTAATAGCTATCTGCGCAGTCAATTCATCCACCTTATTACGAATGCTCCTTGAGACTCACAACCTTCAGGCTTGTTTTTTTAACACCCTTTGTCCTATTAGAATTATGTTGGAATGTGGCCCTTTTTGATTTTGCCCTTGATTTCTCTGCTCTCCACTCTTGCTTTTCTCCTTCCTACCTTTTGCTTCTTCCCCCTTTTTGCTTCCCTCTGCCTCCCTGCATAGATTCCCATTCCCCTGTCTTGTTAGTTTAAATCCTCCCCAACAGCACTAGCAAGCGCTAGGACATCACTTTCGGTCCTACCCAGGTGCAGACCGTCCAGTTTGTACTGGTCCCACCTCCCCCAGAACTGGTTCCAATGTCCCAGGAATTTGAATCCCTCCCCCTTGCACCATTCTTCAAGCCACGTATTTAGCAGAGCTATCCTGCAATTCCTACTTTGACTAGCACGTGGCTCTGGTAGCAATCCTGAGGTTACTTCCTTTGTGGTCCTACTTTTTAATTTAACTCCTAGCTCCCTAAATTCAGCTTGTTGGACCTCATCCCGTTTTTTTACCTATATCGTTGGTACCTATATATACCACGGGTTTGCTAGTGCCGTTTAGTGAGTTTAAACTAGCTTGGCAGAGGGATGGGAACCGCAGAATGGATCAGTGGAGAGAGACGCAAAGGTGGAATTGGGCAGCATAAAAGTAGAAAGTGAATTTGGAAGACTGAGGAAACAAGGGCTGGAAAATAGACAACAGGGGAGTTTGGCACCACTAAATGGTATATACTTCAATGCAAGGCATATAGGGAATAAGGCAGATGAGCTGAGAGCACAGATAGACACTTGGCAGTACGATACTTTTGCCATTACTGAGACTTGGCTGCAAGGACAAGTATGGCAGCTCAACATTCCTAGTTACAAGGTTTTCAGATGGGATAGAGAGGGGGGTAAAAAAGGAGGGGGGTTCGCAGTATTAATTAAAGAAACAATTACAGCTTAGAGAAGTGATGATATGTTAGAGGGATCATCAAACGAGGCCATGTGGGTTGAATTGAAGAATAAAGAAGGGTTGATCACTCTACTGGGAGTGTGCTATAGACCCCCAAACAGTCAGAGGGAGATAGAAGAACAAATATCTGGGCAAATTGTTGCGAAGAACAAAAACCATAGAGCTGTAATAGTGGGGGATTTCAACTACCCTAATATTAACTGAGGAAAAAAGCAGTGTGAATGGTACAGAGGGTGTGAAATTCCTAAAATGCATTCAGGAGAACTTCTTTAGCCAGTATGTAACAAGCCCAACAAGGAAGGGGGTGGTTCTGGACTAGGTTTTGAGGAATGAAGAGGAGCAGGTGGAAGGGGTATCAGTGGGAGAACGTTTTGGTGCTAGTGATCATAATTCAGTAAGATTTAGGGTAGTTATGGAAAAGGACAAAGGTGGACCAGGAATAAAAGTTCTCAATTGGGGTAAAGCCAATTTTGCTGAGCTGAGATGGAATTTGGCCAAAGTGGACTGGAAACGGCTACTTGATGGTAAATCAGTGTCAGAGTAGTGGGAGGCATTCAAGGAAGCGATCCTGAGGGCACAGAGCAAGTATGTTCCCTGGAAAAAAAGTGAGGCTAACAAATCTAGAGCCCCCTGGATGTCGAGGGACATACAGGGTAAGATAAGGAAAAAAAAGTGAGGCTTATGACAGATACCGAGAACTCAATGCTGCAGAAACTCTAGAGGAGTATAAGAAGTGCATGGGTGCAATTAAAAAAGATATCAGGAAAGCAAAGAGAGGGCATGAAAGAATGTTGGCAAGTAAAATCAGGGAAAACCTAAAGATGTTTTATAACTATTAAGTGCAAGAGGATAACTAGAGAAAGAGTGGGGCCTATTAGAGACCATAAAGGAAATGTTTGTGTGGAGGCAGATGATTCTTAATGAGTACTTCGCGTTTGTTTTCACAAAAGAGAGGGGCGATGCAGACTTTGCAATGAGGGAGGAGGAGTGTGAAATATTAGACGAGATAAACATAGTGAGAGAGGAAGTATTAAGGGGCTTTGAAAATGGATAAATCCCCAAGCCCGGATGAAATATATCCCAGGCTGTTAAGAGAAGCAAAAGAGGAAATAGCAGAGGCTCTGACAATCACTTTCCAGTCCTCTCTGGCTACAGGTGTGGTGCCAGAGGACTGGAGGACTGCTAACATTGTACCTTTGTTTAAAAAGGGAGAAAGGGATAGGCCGAGTAATTATTGGCCAGTCAGTCTAACCTCGGTGGTGGGAAATTATTGGAAAAAATGCCGAGGGATAGGATAAATCTTCATTTGGAAAGACATGGATTAATCAAGGACAGTCAGCATGGATTTGTTATGGGTAGGTCATGTCTGACTAATGTGATTGAATTTTTCGAGGAGGTAACCAGGAGGGTTATGAGGGCAGTGCATTTGATGTAGTGTATATGGATTTTAGCAAAGCTTTTGATAAGGTCCTACATGACAGACTGGTCACGAAAATAATAGCCAGTGGGATCCAGGGCAAAGTGACATATTGGATCCAAAGTTGGCTGGGAGGCAGGAAACAAAGGATAATGGTTGATGGGTGTTTTTGTGACTGAAAGGCTGTATACAGTGGGGTTCCGCAGGGCTCAGTGGTGGGTCCCTTGCTTTTTCTGGTATATATCAATGTCTTGGACTTGAATGTTGGCCATCTGATTAAGAAGTTTGCAGATGACACTAAAATAGGCTGTGTAGTTGATAATGAAGAAGAAAGCTGCAGACTGCAGGAAGATATCAATGTATTGGTTAAGTGGACGGAAAAGTGGCAAATGGAATTCAATCCACATAAGTGTGAGGTAATGCATTTGGGGAGGTCTAACAAGGCAAGGGAATACACATGATATGGTACAACACTGAAAAGTGTAGAGGAACAAAGGGACCTTGGAGTGCAGGTCCACAGATCCCTGAAGGTAGCAGGCCAAGCAGATAAGGTGGTTAAGAAAGCATATGGATTACTTGCCTTTATTAGTCGAGGCATGGAATACAAGAGCAAGGAGGTTATGCTTGAACTGTATAAAACATTGGTTAGGCTGCAGCTGGAGTACTGTGTGCAGTTCTGGTCACCACATTCTAGGAAATATGTGATTGCACTGGAAAGGGTGCAGAGGAGATTAATAAGAATGTTGCGTGGACTGGAGAATTTTGATTATGAGGAAAAATTGAAGATGCTGGATCTTTTTTTTGCAACAGAGGAGGCTGAGGGGAGGCCTTATTGAGGTGTATAAAATTATGAGGGGCCTGGATAGAGTGGATAAGAAGGACCTGTTTCCCTTGGCAGAGGGGTCAACAACCAGGGGGCATAGATTTAAATTAATTGGGGGGAGGTTTAGAGTAGATATGAAGGGAAATTTCTTCACCCAGAGGGTGGTGGGGGTCTGGAACACACTGCCTGAAAGGGTGGCAGAGGCAGAAAGCCTCACCATATTAAAAAAAAAACTTGGATGTGCACTTAAAGTGCCGTAACCTACAGGGCTACAGACCAAGAGCTTGAAAATGGGATTAGGCTGGATAGCTCTTGATCGGCCGGAGTGGACACGAGGGACTGAAATGGCCTCTTTCAATGATGTAAATTTCGATGATTCTATGAACACCAACATCAATAGACACACCAGCATCACCACCAACAACACTAAACTTTTAAATACCTTTAATCCCTCTTAAACATCTAAATTGATTGGCCCGCTGGTTGGTGCCGGGGTCTACGATTCGCATGCAGACCGGACAGTTGAGAAAACCAATACGGAGGCAGGTTCAGAGTGGGATATCCGACCCGCTGTCAATCAGGGCCTTTTTGACAGTGGGCCCGCCCCCAAACCTGCACTCTCAGGGCTGGGAAGATTCCAGCCGTCATGTCTGAAAGTTACTCATACATAAATGTACATTCTTTCTATTTCTATTTAAGATATATATAAATATTTTAATTTTTTTTCAAGTTATGCAACAAGTACTTATTTCAGAAATCCCCCTAATACTCCCATCCATGTTTATTGTGCAGCTCCAGACTCCAGTTTTGGGAGGACACATCATTTTTAAGGGAATCCATAGGATCAGTCTCAGAACAGATTGACGTGATATATTGAGCAGCGCTCGAAACTCTGTCCTTTGGTTGTCAGGGCAATGGAAAAGTCTGATGTCAGAAATCCTTTGCCAAGGTGGCAGGGTGATGGAAGGTGGCTTGGTGCAGGCAGCTGAGACATTGGAAACATGCAATTGATGGACAAGAAAAGATCCATTGAGTCTGATGCAACTAAGCACCATATTCCCAATCAAAATGCTCATGTAATCTTTTGGCAAAAGAAAAAAAAATCCCCATGACAATTCGGATAAGAATTCTGGGACATTCCTCTCCGACCCCTGAGGGTGATCTTAAGATGAATTCCAGGAGATAACAGTGACCACGAGGTAGATCACCCAACATCCCACTTACCTCTTGTACACAGTGACATCAGCCTCAGCCAGGAACATGCCCAGATCCTTTTGAACATTTGCAGTGAATCCATATTCACCACATGAGCCAGAAACTTTTTCTAGAGGTCGATGACCCTCTGTGAAAAGCAAAAGCTCCTAACCTCTAACCTTGTTCTCTGTTTACATCATTTATAAGCATGTCGCCTGGTTCTCCCCAACCTATCAAACTTAAATAGTCTATCCACAGTCTAGTCCCTTCATTATTTTAATATATCAATCTAATCGTCTCAAAGTTTACACTTTGAGAGTAATGATAGCCGTCCTTTTTAGCTAACTATCCGAGCATTGTGATGCACTGACACTGTACAACCAAAGTATGGAATGAAAAATGGTTGTTAATCTCATCAAACCATTGTTTTCCCATGAATAATGCAAATTTCAACATCTTGTGACTTCCACCCAACCAATGTAATCTCCAGAGCAAAACGTATGTGAATTTCTTACTCCCCCAAAAAGTAAATCAAGCAGAACCCCAGAATTTGTTTTTTAGTCATTCTCGGTACATGAGGCAAGGCCGTATTTATTGCCCACCCCCAATGACCCCGGGAGGTGGTGGTGGACCTTTTTGAATCCCTGCTGTCCATGTGGTGATGCTGCCCCCACAATGGTGTTAGGGAGGGAATCCCAGGATATTGACCCAGCGATGAAGCAACATTGGTTATGTGCCCAAATTCCAAGAGTGGTAGCATCGTGGTTATATTACTGGACTAGTAAACCAGAGCCCTGGACTAATTATGCGGACACTAAGGCCGTGATTTCCCCTACCTCGGCGGGTCCATGGCGGGAGACGTTAGTGGCAAGTCCCAGCTTCCATTCCGGTCTCCAATCTGACTTTCGCCTGATTGGGCTTCTTAAGCCCGCCCAGCGAGTTTACCGGCCAATTGAAAGAAGTGGATCTGTTGACGCCATTTAATAACGTGTCAGCAGCTGATTTCCTTATAGGGACCAAGCGCAAATTTATTTGACATTTACGCTGTCAGTGTTTTACAGCATTAAGATGCTGCAAACACTGACAAGCACTGTACAGAGATTCAGGGCTGCACACAGTCTCTCCCACGACAATATGGAGGGAGTCATAGCAATCAGGGAGGTTCTCTTCCCTTCCAATGGCTGGAAGAGACATAAGAACATAAGAACATAAGAACATAAGAGCAGGCCTGCTCCGCCATTTAATAAGATCATGGCTGATCTGATTTTGGGCTCAGCTCCACTTCCCTGCCCATTCCCCATAACTCTTCACTCCCTTATCGTTCAAAAATCTGTCTATCTCCACCTTAAATATATTCAATGACCCCGCCTCCACAGCTCTCTGGGGCAGAGAATTCCACAGATTTACATCCCTCTGGGAGAAGAAATTCCTCCTCATTTCCGTTTTAAATGTGCGACCTTTTATTCTTAAACAATGCCCCCTAGTTCTAGATTCCCCCGTGAGTGGAAACATTCTTTCTGCATCTATCTTGTCCAGCCCCCTCAATATCTTATATGTTTCAACAAGATCACCTCTCATTCTTGTAAACTCCAATGAGTATAGGCCCAACCTGCTCAATCTTTCTTCATAAGTCAACCCCTTCATCTCAGGAATCAACCTAGTGAACCTTCTTTGAACTGACTCCAATGCAAGTGTATCCTTCCTTAAATTATACGACCAAAACTTTATGCAGTACTCTTGGTGTGGTCTCACCAATACCCTGTACAGTTGTAGCAGGACTTCCCTGTTTTTATACTCCATCTCCCTTCCATTTGCCTTCCTGATTATTTGCTGAACCTGCATACTAACTTTTTGTGTTTCTTGCACAAGGACTCCAGGTCCCTCTGTACTGCAGCATTTTGTAATCTCTCTCCATTTAAATAATAATTTGCTTTTTTATTTTTCCTGCCAAAGTGGATAACCTCACACAAACACAAAAGCAAAATACTGTGGATGCTGGAATCTGAAATAAAACAGGAAATGCTGGAAATCTCAGTGGGTCAGGCAGCATCTGTGGAGAGAAAAACAGAGTTAACATTTCAGGTCGATGACTCTTCATCAGAACTGGTGAATGTTCGAAAAGAACAAATTCTTAAGAAACATTGAAAGGGGAGGGGAACAAAGAACAAAAGGGAAGGTCTGTGATAGGGTGGAAGGCAGGAGAGATTAGAGAGACAAAAGGGATGATGGGCTGAATTGAAATGGTATTGACAGGAGTTAGAAAAAGGTTAGTCAAGATAGGGTGTGAATGGCAGAATAATGACCAGGAGGGAGCCAAAGATGGGCAGAGATTATGCACTGAAATTGTTGAACTTGGTGTTGAGTCCAGAAGGCTATAAAGTTCCTTGAGCTTGCGTTGAGCTTCATTGGTACAGTGCAGGAATATGAGGACAGAGATATCAGTGGGGCGGGGAATTAAAGTGACAGGTGACCAGAAGCTCAGGGTCACACTTGTGGACTGAACGGAGGTGTTCCGTAAAGCGGTCACCCAATCTGTACTTTGTCGCCCCAGTGTACAGGAGACCACATCGTGAGCAGCGAATACAGTATACTAAATTGAAAGAAGTGCAAGTAAATTTCACCTGGAAGGAGTATTTGGGGCCCTGGACAGTGGGAAGGGAGGAGGTAAAAGGGCAGATATTGCATCTCCTGCACTTGCACAGGAAGGTACCGTGGGAAAAGGAAGGACTGCTGGGGCGACTGCGGAATGGACGAGGGTGTCGCAGAGGGAACGGTCCCTTCGGAATGCTGAGAGAGGAGGGTAAGATGTGATTGGTAGTGGGATCACGCTGGAGGTGGCGGAAATGGCAGAAGATGATCCGTTGAACGTGGGGGCTGGTGGGGTGAAATGTGAGGACAAGGGGAACCCTGTAGTGGTTCGGAGAGGGAGGGGAAGGGGTGAGCGCAGAGGGGCAGGAAATAGAATGGGCACAGTCGAGGGCCATGTTAACCACAGCGCAGGGGAATCCTCGGTTGAGGAAAAAGGAAGACATGCCAGAGGCACAAGTGTGAAAGATGGCGTTGTCAGAGCAGATGCAACGGAGACGGAGAAACTGGGAGAATGGAGTCCTTACAGGATGCGGGGTGGGAGGAAGTGTAGTTCTAGGTAGCTGTGGGAGGCAGTGAGCTTATAGTTGATACTGGTCAAAAGCCTATCCCCAAAAATGGAGACAGAGAAGTCAAGGAAGGGAAGGGAAGAGTCGGAGATGGATCATGTGAAGGTGATGGAAGGGTGGAAATTGGATGCAAAATGAATGAAACCTCACACTTTCCCACATTTTACTTCATCTGCCAAATGTTTGCCCACTCATTTAGACTGTGTATATCCCTTTGTAGATTCTTTGTATCCTCCTCACATCTCCCCAGGAGAGCAATGCAGCCTGGTACCACATAGCGCAGGAGGGCAGAAGCAGGGATGTCGTCAGTCGGACCTGGCTGCAGTGGCGCAAACCTTTCAATGATCTCAGTAGATCACAAAACGTTACTGCAAAGCCACACTCAACCTCATCCTTCTGTGTCACTCATCACATCCCCATCATTCTGCCTTCCATACCCTACTCCTGCCCATCTTTACTCACACCAACTTACCTTGCAGCTTCACCCATACCTCTCTATCAACATTATCACTTCCCCATCTCACTGGCCACCCCTCACACTTACCCTCATCCTCGTCCAATCATACCAACTAACAACACACAATGGTAGGCACTTGTGTGTTTTAGCCAATGTTCATGTGAATTTTCTATTAATGTGTTCTCAAACACTGAGATCTTTATTTTCTTGCATTTTTGGACAGATTTGTGTGAACTTTTGGAAGTGGCTTAGTGAGTTGTAGTGAATGGTGAGACATAATTGTATCCCACGCAATGGTTATGAATGCGAAAGAACATTGGGCATCGTAGGGATGCTTTATGTTATTGGTTTTGGGTGGTGCCAACCTGGCACATCATGTGGCAGCCAGTGTGTGCTGCATCAAGTGAAGTAAATCTGGCCTTGTTGAGGCCATCCCTGGCATCCCGAGCAGAAATGTGGTCGGGTGCTGATGCCCTCTCTCCTGTGCTGCATCAGGTGATTATGGAGAAGGTTAGTGTGGTTTGGTGCTGCTGGTGTTCCTGGTGATGCTGATTTGGGGCTGATCGTAGTCAGATTCTGAGGACCAAGGTGAGAGAGTATAAAGTGAATCCATGCTGACGGAATAGATGGCAGGTGAAATATAGATAACAAAAGCAACCTGTTAATGGTGGGAGAGGTAATGAGGTCAGATTAGATAGAGACTTGTGTAAAGACTTGCAGCATTCTGAATGTGTAGTGCAAATGCAGATTAGAGAAGCTAATGGTTAAGGGACCATTTCTCAATCAGCTATGAAAGATTCGAATTGGGTCTCCCGCCACTACCTGTCAGGTCTGCTCAGCACTGGCAGACCCGACATCGGGACATGCAGGTGTACACGTTTTGACAGTGGGTTACCGACTATCAATCATTGTAAATTTCACAGCTGACCCGCCACCCATGCTGTCCACTGAACGGCAGCAAAATCGCAAATCCCACCACGGCAGCTGGGGAATTTAAATTCAGTTAATTAAATAAATCTGGAATTTATAAAAAAGCTAGTATCAGTAATGATGACCATGAAACTATCAGATTGTCATAAAAACCCATCTGGTTCACTAATGTCCTTTTAGGGAAGGAAGTCTGTCGTCCTTACCCAGTCTGGCCTCCATGTGACTCCAGACACACAGCAATGAGGTTGACTCTTAACTGCCTCTCAAATGGCCTAGAAAGCCATTCAGTTGTACACAACCACGATAACATGGACTGCAGCGGTTCAAGAAGGTGGCTCACCACCATCTTCTCAAGGGCAAGTAGGGATGGGCAATAAATGTTGGCCTTGCCAGCGATGCCTACATCCCATGAACAAATTTTAAAAAAGCATGATGGTGTGTGTCTGGGAGGGAAACTTGGAGTTGATGAAGTTCCAATGATGTTGCTGCTCTTATCCTTCTGGTTGATAGAGGTTGGAGGCTGTGAGATGTTGTTAAAGTGACCCTGATGAGCTGCCACAGTGCATCCTGCAGATAGCACATACTGCAGCCACAGTGCATCAGTGGTAGAGAAAGGAATAAAACAGAGCTGTCCACAACATTTTATGTTTACAAACAAATTTTGGCTGTAGCTTCCTGTGGAGCAAAATTAGGATTCTGGGCAGGGTCATCCAATAAATATTAATTGCACCAACAAACAAAGGATGGCTCAAGGGAGGGAGATTAGCAATACAGATAGAATTGTTGATGAGGGTTTCAATATTTCGAAGGTTGGCATGATCTTTTCCAGTCCAGAATGACAATCCTGGAAGCTTTGTTGCCTCCCAGGTGCTAAAGTTAGGGACATATTGCATAGATTGGGGAAGACTTTGCAAGGGGAGGGAGAGCAACCAGTTATCATGGTCCAGTGGAGTGAAGGCCCGAATGTCGCCGGATGGTTGGAGGCCTGAATATCGCCAGAGGGAAGGCTCACGCGTGAGGTAGGCCCAAACCTGTATTTGAAGCTGGTCGGACGCTCACCGCTGTTGAGATCGTTGGGGGTCAGTTGGAGCAGCTGTGTCGGCCAGTGGGGAGCGAGAAGCGAGGGTCCAGTTGGAGGGATTTGGCAGCAGGGAGGTCGACCTGGAAGGTAAGTCAAGGTTGAAGGATGAGGAGGATGGGGGATGGGCAGTGGGCCCTTGCAGCACGGGTTTTATTGTAGGAAAATACTTTGAGGGGTCAAAGTTAGGGCCAGAGGGGGCTTAGACAGTGGAGGGGAGGAAGATTGAGGGGAGAGAGAAGTAAAGTATGGCAGCAGATGGCCAGAGGAAGGTTTGTTCGGGGAGAGCTCCCTAGGGAGCTGCTATCCCATCCATCATCTTGACATGATACAACAGGGACTACACTTCAAAGGGACATCATTGCCTGGAAAGGGCTTTGGAACGTCCTGAGGCACTAAAAGTCATCGCTAGAATCCTCCTCAACCGTCTTCTTCCTATGGCTGAGGAGCTCCTCCCGGAATCACAGTGCGGATTCCGTCCACTACGGGGTACAATGGACATGATCTTTATGATGCGACAACTGCAAGAGAAATGCAGGGAACAGCACCAACCCTTGTACATGGCCTTCTTTGACCTTACAAAGGACTTTGACACTGTCAACCACGAGGGACTATGGAGCATCCTCCTTTGTTAGCAATAGGGTTTTAAGTTCTTTGGGTAATTTTTACCCACTGGATAGTCTAGGCCTACCATGTCAGTTGGTATTGATGATCCACTGATTTTGACGTTTTTTCCTCCGATGTCGCGATGTTTCTTCCTGTGGTTTCTCGCCGTGTGCTCTCGATCTTTATTTTGTTGTTCCAAAGTGCCTGGTTAGAAAAGTTTTCATGTGATGGTCAGAAAAGTTCTTCCTGTGATGGTCAGAATAGAGTAGTTCTCTTGGTATGATAGGCCCTCAATTATACTCTGAGAGACTGCTAAATTTTCACGCCAAATCTAACGTTTCTTTTGTTTGAGTTTTGCTGCCCAATTGATTTTAAGTGATCTTCTTTGTATAAGTTTTGGCGGGCTAGCTAACTGAAACTTGATTAACTGTTTTAATCTGGCATTGATAGACCTTGGGATTGCGATGCCCCTTATTTAGAAACATAGAAACATAGAAAATAGGTGCAGGAGTAGGCCATTCAGCCCTTCGAGCCTGCACCGGCATTCAATAAGATCATGGCTGATCATTCCTTCAGTACCCTTTTCTTGCTTTCTCTCCATACCCCTTGATCTCCTTAACCGTAAGAGCCATGTCTAACTCCCTCTTGAATATATCCAATGAACTGGCATCAACAACTCTCTGCGGCAGGGAATTCCACAGGTTAACAACTCTCTGAGTGAAGAAGTTTCTCCTCATCTCAGTCCTAAATGGCCTACCCCTATCCTAAGACTATGTCCCCTGGTTCTGGACTTCCCCAACATCGGAAACATTCTTCCCGCATCTAACCTGTCCAGTCCCGTCAGAATCTTATATGTTTCTATGAGATCCCCTCTCATCCTTCTAAACTCCAGTGAATAAAGACCCAGTTGATCCAGTCTCTCCTCATATGACAGCCCAGCCATCCCTGGAATCAGTCTGGTGAACCTTTGCTGCACTCCCTCAATAGCAAGAACGTCCTTCCTCAGTCTAGGTGACCAAAACTGAACACAATATTCCAGGTGAGGCCTCAGTAAAGCCCTGTACAACTGCATTAAGACCTCCTTGCTCCGACATTCAAATCCCCTTGCTATGAAGGCCAACATACCATTTGCCTTCTTTACCGCCTGCTGTACCTTCGTGCCCACTTTCAGTGACTGATGAACCATGACACCCAGGTCTCGTTGTACCTCCCCTTTTCCTAATCTGCCGCCATTCAGATAATATTCTGCCTTCGTGTTTTTGCCCCCAAAATGGATAACCTCACATTTATCCACATTATACTGCATCTGTCATGCATTTGCCCACTCACCTAACCTGTCCAAGTCACCCTGCAGCCTCTTGGCGTCCTCCGCACGGCTCACACCGCCACCCAGCTTAGTGTCATCCGCAAACTTGGAGATATTACACTCTATTACTTCATCCAAATCGTTAATGTATATTGTAAAGAGCTGGGGTCCCAGCACTGAGCCCTGCGGCACTCCACTAGTCCCTGCCTGCCATTCTGAAAAGGACCCGTTTATCCCGACTCTCTGCTTCCTGTCTGCCAACCAGTTCTCTATCCACGCCAGTACATTACCCCCAATACCATGTGCTTTCATTTTGTACACCAATCCCTTATACGGGACCTTGTCAAAAGCCTTTGAAAGTTCAAATACACCACATCCACTGATTCTCCCTTGTCCACTCTGCTAGTTACATCCTCAAAAAATTCCAGAAGATTCGTCAAGCATGATTTCCCTTTCATAAATCCATGCTGACTTGGACCGATCCTGTCACTGCTTTCCAAATGCGCTGCTATTTCATCCGTAATGATTGATTCCAACATTTTCCCCACTACTGATGTCAGGCTAACCAGTCTATAATTACCCGTTTTCTCTCTCCCTCCTTTTTTAAAAAGTGGTGTTACATTAGCTACCCTCCAGTCCACAGGAACTGATCCAGAGTCGATAGACTGTTGAAAAATGATCACCAATGCATCCACTATTTCTAGGGCCACTTCCTTAAGTATTCTGGGATGCAGACTATCAGGCCCCGGGGATTTATTGGTCTTTAATCCCATCAATTTCCCTAACACAATTTCCCGCCTAATAAGGATATCTTTCAGTTCCTCCTTCTCACTAGACCCACTGTTCCCTAGTACATTCAGAAGGATATTTGTATCTTCCTTCATGAAGACAGAGCCGAAGTATTGGTTCAATTGGTCTGCCATTTCTTTGTTCTCCATTATAAATTCACCTGAATCTGACTGCAAGGGACCCACGTTTGCCTTTACTAATCTTTTTCTCTTCACATATTTATAGAAGTTTTTGCAGTCGGTTTTTATGTCCCGTGCAAGCTTCCTCTCGGACTCTATTTTCCCCCTCTTAATTAAACCCTTAGTCCTCCTCTGTTGAATTCTAAATTTCTCCCAGTCCTCAGGTTTGTTGCTTTTTCTAGCCAATTTATATGCCTCTTCCTTGGCTTTAACACTACCCTAAATTTCCCTTGTTAGCCATGGTTGAGCCACCTTCCCAGTTTTATTTTTACTACAGACAGGGATGTACAATTGCTGAAGTTCATCCATGTGATCTTTAAATGTTTGCCATTGCTTATCCACCGTCAACCCTTTAAGTATTCTCTGCCAGTCTTTTCTAGCCAATTCATGCCTCATACCGTCGAAGTTACCTTTCCTTAAGTTCAGGACCCTAGTTTCCGAATTAACTTTGTCACTCTGCATCTTAATAAGGAATTCTACCATATTATGGTCACTCTTCCCCAAGGGGCCTCGCACAACAAGATTGTTAATTAGTCCCTTCTAATTACAAATCACCCAGTCTAGGATGGCCAGCTCCCTGGTTGGTTCCTCTACATATTGGTCTAGAAAGCCATTCCAAATGCACTCCAGGAAATCCTCCTCCACCGCATTGCTACCAGTTAGGTTAGCCCAATCAATATGTAGGTTAAAGTCGCGCATGATTACTGCTGTACCTTTATTGCACACATCCCTTATTTCTTGTCTGATGCTGTCCCCAACCTCACTACTACTATTTGGTGGTCTATACACAACTCGTACTAGCGTTTTCTGCCCTTTGGAATTCCGCAGCTCCACCCATACCGATTCCACATCATCCAAGCTAATGTCTTTCCTTACAATTGCATTGATTTCCTGTTTAACCAGCAATGTCACCCCGCTTTCCTTCCTTTCTGTCTATCCTTCCTAAATGCTGAATACCCTTGGATGTTGAGTTCCCAGCGTTGGTCACCCTGGAGCTATGTCTCCGTGATGCCAATCACATCGTATCCGTTAAATGCTATCTGCGCAGTTAATTCATCCACCTTATTCCGAATACTTCTCGCATTGAGGCACAGAGCCTTCAGGCTTGTCTTTTTAACACACTTTGCCACTTTAGAATTTTGGTGTAATGTGGCCCTTTTTGCTTTTTGCCTTGGGTTTCTCTGCCCTCCACTTTTACTATTCTCCTTTCTATCTTTTGCTTCTGCCCCCATTCTCCCTGCATAGGTTCCCATGCTCCTGCTATATTAGTTTAACTCTTCCTCAACAGCACTAGCAAACACTCCCCCTAGGACATTGGTTCCGATCCTGCCCAGGTGCAGACCGTCCGGTGGTCCCACCTCCCCCAGAACCGGTTCCAATGTCCCAGGAATTTGAATCCCTCCCTTCTGCACCACTACTCAAACCACATATTCATCTGAGCTATTCTGTGATTCCTACTCTGACTTGCACGTGGCAATGGTAGCAATCCTGAGATTACTACTTTTGAGGTCCTACTTTTTAGTTTAACTCCTAGCTCCCTCAATTCGTCTCGTAGGACCTCATCCCATTTTCTACCTATGTCATTGGTACCTATATGCACCACAACAACTGGCTGGTCACCCTCCCTTTTCAGAATGTCCTGCACACGCTCCAAGACATCCTTGACCCTTGCACCAGGGAGGCACCATACCATCCTGGAGTATCGGTTGTGGCCACAGAAACTCCTATCTATTCCCCTGACAATTGAATCCCCTATCACTATCGCTCTCCCACTCTTTTTCCTGCCCTCTTGTGCAGCAGAGCCACCCACGGTGCCATGAACTTGGCTGCTGCTGCCCTCCCCTGATGAGTCATCCCCCTCAACAGTACTCAAAGCGGTGTATCTGTTTTGCAGGGGGATGACCGCAGGGGACCCCTGCACTACCTTCCTTGCACTGCTCTTCCTGTTGATCTTCCATTCCCTAACTGGCTGTGAACTCTTTACCTGCGGTAAGACCAACTTGCTAAACGTGCTATTCACGTCATTCTCAGCATCATGCACGCTCCAGAGTGAATCCACCCGCAGCTCCAGTTCCGCAACGCAGTCCGTCAGGAGCTGTACGCGGATACACTTCCTGCACACGTAGTCGTCAGGGGCACCGGAAGCGTCCCTGACTTCCCACATAGTACAGGAGGAGCATAACACGTGAGCTGATGAACTCTTGTCGATTGTGATAGCACTGCTTTGGCTTCGGTAAGTCTGGGCTGAGCCAGATATTTCTATGCATGTTGAAAAAGGTGTTGGAATATGTATGTGATATTTGGGTCCAGAGGGTGTGGTGGATAATGTTTCCTCCGTGTTTGATTGTTTAAATGCTAATGTTTTCTGGGAGTCTGACTATGGTTAAACAGCTCCCCCAGACAAACTGATTAGCTACAATATCCAAATTCTAAAGGTAAAGGTTAAACCCGCCCCTCTGTCTCTGCAGCTTTCCTCACAGGCCCAAACATGCCTTTTAAAATCCCAAACTTGGATAAAACTCGTAGATTTCGTCCACGTGCATTTTAGGATCCCAAACTTTATGTTTAATGGGCCCAAATCGAATTTCCTTTTCAGTGAGTCCAAACACTGGGGGGTTTCCACGAATTTTGGAATCTTACAGTCTTCCCTGAGTTCCCTCTCTTTCCCCCCACCCCCCACCACTTGTGTGTGTCTCTCTCTCTCTTTCTCTCTCCGCTCCCCCGTCTCTCTCTCTCTTTCCCCACCCCCCCCAACCAGGTGTCTCTCTCTCTCTCTCTCTATGTCTCTCTCTCTCCCCCCACCCCCCCCCACTCCGCCATCCCCCGCGCCCCACCACCTCTCTCCCTGCCGTCCGCTGCCCGCCACCTTTCTTCTTGCCGCCCGCAGGCTCAGAGGAACAATGTTTTCAATTGTGGGGCCCTACTTCCGGTTCGGGACCCCACTTCTGGTTTCAGTTTTGGGGGCGGGGCAGGGGGCGGGGGGGCATGGGGGAGAGAGTCCAGAAGACACAAGCTCAGAAGGACAGAAAAAGGATAGTACAAATAGTCACTCTGGAAATTTAACGCAGAAAAGTGCGAAGTGATACATTTTAGTAGGAAGAACAAAGAGAGGCAATGTAAAGTAAAGTGTTTAAGAATTATCTTTTTTACAAACAGGTTTTAGCCTGTAAGATTTATGTCTTTACTCTACACTTTCAGAGTTCGAACTTGTGAGATAGAACAACACAGACACAGGATGTTTCTTCACTCACTCCTATCCAAAAGAATTACGAGCTATTTCCAATAGCATTAAATGCACAATAATTTCTAATTATTAGCCCGCACGAACCTATCCCATTAAAATACCTTATAACAGTTAAAATTGCCTATCTCCTAAGTGATTAATAGAAAGCAAAGATACTCATATAGGGTTAGTTCCAGCCATGGTCAATGATCAAAAATTAACCTCCTTTCTCTTTGTAACTGACTAGGTTACCAATTTCTTGACTGCAGCATTTGACCTCATGTGTTACAGCCATTTTATACTGTTTTTCTGGATGTCTGTCCACCGTGTACACAATCGTCTCGGTTTAAAAAAAGGGACACTCTCTCACGGTCAATAGGTCTTTCATTCTCTTATCTTATGGACAGTCCCTTTCCACAGTTCCCAGACAAGTATTTTAGAGCTGTGAGGTGTTAAAGCTCATGCGAAAGTCTTTTGAATTCACACAGCATTTTGGGTCATTAAAAATGGTCAAGACAGGTGCAGCCACCTTGGAGCAGTTTGCAAGCACAGTTATTAGCATAAAATGAGCTGAAAAAAATGCTGCAGTCTTACATTCTAAAGAGGGTGCATGAGTAGAGAATTCTGGGGGTATATGAGCACAAATCATTGAAGATGGCAGGGCAGGTTGAGAAAGTGGTTAAAAAAGCAGACGGGATCCTGGGATTCATCAATAGAAGCATAGAGTACAAAAACAAGGATGTTATGATGAACCTTTATAAAACAGTGGTTCAGACTCAACTGGAGTATTGTGTCCAATTCTGGGCACTGCACTTTAGGAAGGATGTGAAGGCCTAGAAAAGGTGCAGAAAAGATTTATGAGAATGGTTCCAGGGATGAGGGACTTCAGTTACGTGGATAGACTGGATTGTTCTCCTTAGAGCAGAGACGGTTGAGAGGAGATTTGATAGAGGTGTTCAAAATCATGAGGGGTCTAGACAAAAAAGATAGAGATAAACTGTTCCCATTGGCAGAAGGGTCAAGAACCAGAGGACACAGATTTAAAGTGATTGGCAAAAGAAACGAAGGCGACATAAGGAAAAACCTTTTTACGCAGCAAGTGGTTAGGATCTGGAATGCATTGCCTGAAAGGATGATGGAGGCAGACTCAATCGTGGCTTTCAAAAGGGAATTGGATAAGTACCTGAAGGAAAAAAAAATGCAGGGCTATGGGGAAAGGGCGGGGGAGTGGGACCAGCTGAAATGTTCTTGCAGAGAGCCGGCACGGGCTCAACGGGCCGAATGGCCTCCTTCTGTGGTGTAACCATTCTATGATTCTATGTGGAACCTTCTCTAAAATTTTCTGTGAATCCCAATGAACAAGGAATTCAATATCCATTTCATTGGTGAATTCTCAAACAATTGAGGTTTCTGACGTTTCCTCTTCAAAATCCATGCTAGTTATTTCTTATTAAATTCTTCCTAAAGCCTATCCCTTATAATGGCTTCCAGTATTTTACCTATTATTGATGTAGTTGTGTAAGATTTGTACATCTTCTTTTTAAAATTACATTACCATGTTTGATTACTCCCAGTGCTGAAGAATCTCACCAACATCCAATGATTCTATGGCTGACTATTTTATCTCAATTGTTAAGAGGATGAATCTGTTCTGTCCCATTCAAATACGAAGGTAAGCAATAGGAACAGGAGTAGGCCATTTGGCCCCTCGAGCCTGCTCCAGTATTCAATAAGATCATGGTTGATCTGATCTTGGCCTCAACTCCACTTTCCTGCCTGTTCCCCATAACCCTTGACTCCCCACTCACAGTGCGTGATTGGTCTTGTTAGTCCTTCAGCACCAATACAGATTGAAGGAACTTGAAAGAAAAAAAAACTTTTAATTCACCCTGCAATTTGAACTTGTCTTTCAGCTATTCCACTGGATTGTGATGACTCGATTTGTTATGCTTGTTGAACAATTCTTTTTATGTTCTGCTTGAACTGAACAATTGATTAACTGGCTGTGGTGCAAATATTCACAAATTGGCTATTTGCTGTAATTGTGTTGACAGAAGTTCTGATCCACCACAAGCTGCCTGATAAATTAGTTATGCATCTTGTGTGATTTAGTGTCAGTCTTGGCTCAGTGGTATCCTTTTAGTCAGAAGGCTACCACTTGTGGGTTCATAGCCCCATGCCAGAGAGTAGAGTACATAAGGAGCTAGGAGCTAAATTAAAAAGTAGGACCTCAAAAGTAGTAATCTCGGGATTGCTACCAGTGCCACGTGCTAGTCAGAGTAGGAATCGCAGGATAGCACAGATGAATACGTGGCTTGAGCAGTGGTGCAGCAGGGAGGGATTCAAATTCCTGCGGCATTGGAACTGGTTCAGGGGGAGGTGGGACCAGTACAAACCGGACGGTCTGCACATGGGCAGGACCGGAACCAATGTCCTAGGGGGAGTGTTTGCTAGTGCTGTTGGGAGGAGTTAAACTAATATGGCAGGGGGATGGGAACCAATGCAGGG
The DNA here is from genome assembly GCF_044704955.1 of Pristiophorus japonicus. Taxonomy (NCBI): domain Eukaryota; kingdom Metazoa; phylum Chordata; class Chondrichthyes; family Pristiophoridae; genus Pristiophorus; species Pristiophorus japonicus. Next base: position 60,623,516 of record NC_091977.1, read on the forward strand.
AGACAGAGGGAGACAAAAAGGAGGCAAAAGCAAAAGACAGAAAGGAGATGAGGAAAAGTGGAGGGCAGAGAAACCCAAGGCAAAGAACAAAAAGGGCCACTGTACAGCAAAATTCTGAAAGGACAAAGGGTGTTAAAAAAACAAGCCTGAAGGCTTTGTGTCTTAATGCAAGGAGTATACACAATAAGATGGATGAATTAACTGCGCAAATAGATGTTAACAAATATGATGTGATTGGGATTATGGAGAAGTGGCTCCAGGATGATCAGGGCTGGGAACTCAACATCCAGGGGTATTCAACATTCAGGAAGGATAGAATAAAAGGAAAAGGAGGTGGGGTAGCATTGCTGGTTAAAGAGGAGATTAATGCAATAGTTAGGAAGGACATTAGCTTGGATGATGTGAAATCTATATGGGTAGAGCTACAGAACACCAAAGGGCAAAAAACGTTAGTGGGAGTTGTGTACAGACCTCCAAACAGTAGTAGTGATGTTGGGGAGGGTATCAAACAAGAAATTAGGGGTGCATGCAATAAAGGTGCAGCAGTTATAATGGGTGACTTTAATATGCACATAGATTGGGCGAGCCAAACTGGAAGCAATACAGTGGAGGAGGATTTCCTGGAGTGCATAAGGGATGGTTTTCTAGACCAATATGTTGAGGAACCAACTAGGGGGGAGGCCATCTTAGACTGGGTGTTGTGTAATGAGAGAGGATTAATTAGCAATCTCATTGTGCGAGGCCCCTTGGGGAAGAGTGACCATAATATGGTGGAGTTCTGCATTAGGATGGAGAATGAAACAGTTAATTCAGAGACCATGGTCCAGAACTTAAAGAAGGGTAACTTTGAAGGTTTGAGGCGTGAATTGGCTAGGATAGATTGGCGAATGATACTTAAGGGGTTGACTGTGGATGGGCAATGGCAGACATTTAGAGACCGCATGGATGAACTACAACAATCGTACATTCCTGTCTGCCGTAAAAATAAAAAAGGGAAGGTGGCTCAACCGTGGCTATCAAGGGAAATCAGGGATAGTATTAAAGCCAAGGAAGTGGCATACAAATTGGCTAGAAATAGCAGCGAACCCGGGGACTGGGAGAAATTTTAAACTCAGCAGAGGAGGACAAAGGGTTTGATTAGGGCGGAAAATGGAGTACGAGAAGAAGCTTGCAGGGAACATTAAGGCGGATTGCAAAAGTTTCTATAGGTATGTAAAGAGAAAAAGATTAGTAAAGACAAACGTAGGTCCCCTGCAGTCAGAATCAGGGGAAGTCATAACGGGGAACAAAGAAATGGCAGACCAATTGAACAAGTACTTTGGTTCGGTATTCACTGAGGAGGACACAAACAACCTTCCGGATATAAAAGGGGTCAGAGGATCTAGCAAGGAGGAGGAACTGAGGGAAATCTTTATTAGTCGGGAAATTGTGTTGGGGAAATTGATGGGATTGAAGGCCGATAAATTCTCAGGGCCTGATGGACTGCATCCCAGAGTACTTAAGGAGGTGGCCTTGGAAATAGTGGATGCATTGACAGTCATTTTCCAACATTTCATTGACTCTGGATCAGTTCCTATCGAGTGGAGGGTAGCCAATGTAACCCCACTTTTTAAAAAAGGAGGGAGAGAGAAAACAGGGAATTATAGACCGGTCACCCTGACCTCAGTAGTGGGTAAAATGATGGAATAAATTATTAAGGATGTCATAGCAGTGCATTTGGAAAATGGTGACATGATAGGTCCAAGTCAGCATGGATTTGTGAAAGGGAAATCATGCTTGACAAACCTTCTGGAATTTTTTGAGGATGTTTCCAGTAAAGTGGACAAGGGAGAACCAGTTGATGTGGTATATTTGGACTTTCAGAAGGCTTTCGACAAGGTCCCACACAAGAGATTAATGTGCAAAGTTAAAGCACATGGGATTGGGGGTAGTGTGCTGACGTGGATTGAGAACTGGTTGTCAGACAGGAAGCAAAGAGTAGGAGTAAATGGGTACTTTTCAGAATGGCAGGCAGTGACTAGTGGGGTACCGCAAGGTTCTGTGCTGGGGCCCCAGCTGTTTACATTGTACATTAATGATTTAGACGAGGGGATTAAATGTAGTATCTCCAAATTTGCGGATGACACTAAGTTGGGTGGCAGTGTGAGCTGCGAGGAGGATGCTATGAGGCTGCAGACTGACTTGGATAGGTTAGGTGAGTGGGCAAATGCATGGCAGATGAAGTATAATATGGATAAATGTGAGGTTATCCACATTGGTGGTAAAAACAGAGAGACAGACTATTATCTGAATGGTAACAGATTAGGAAAAGGGGAGGTGCAACGAGACCTGGGTGTCATGGTACATCAGTCATTGAAGGTTGGCATGCAGGTACAGCAGGCGGTTAAGAAAGCAAATGGCATGTTGGCCTTCATAGCGAGGGGATTTGAGTACAGGGGCAGGGAGGTGTTGCTACAGTTGTACAGGGCCTTGGTGAGACCACACCTGGAGTATTGTGTACAGTTTTGGTCTCCTAACCTGAGGAAGGACATTCTTGTTATTGAGGGAGTGCAGCGAAGGTTCACCAGACTGATTCCCGGGATGGTGGGACTGACCTATCAAGAAAGACTGAATCAACTGGGCTTGTATTCACTGGAGTTCAGAAGAATGAGAGGGGACCTTATGGAAACGTTTAAAATTCTGATGGGTTTAGACAGGTTAGATGCAGGAAGAATGTTCCCAATGTTGGGGAAGTCCAGAACCAGGGGTCACAGTCTAAGGATAAGGGGTAAGCCATTTAGGACCGAGATGAGGAGAAACTTCTTCACCCAGAGAGTGGTGAACCTGTGGAATTCTCTACCACAGAAAGTAGTTGAGGCCAATTCACTAAATATATTCAAAAGGGAGTTAGATGAAGTCCTTACTACTCGGGGGATCAAGGGGTATGGCGAGAAAGCAGGAAGGGGGTACTGAAGTTGCATGTTCAGCCATGAACTGATTGAATGGCGGTGCAGGCTAGAAGGGCTGAATGGCCTACTCCTGCACCTATTTTCTATGTTTCTATGTTTCTATAATACAGGCTGACACTTAAGTGCTGTACTGAGGGAATGCTGTCTTTTGGATGAGATGTTAAACTGAGATCCTGTCTGATCTCTCAGGTGGATGTAAAAGATCGCATGACATTATGTAAAGATGTGCAGGGGAGTTGTTCCCTATGTCTTGGCCAATATTTATCCCTCAACCAACGTCATTAAAACAGATTATTTGGTCATTTATCTCTTTTCATGTTGTTGGAGCTTGTGTGTGCAAATTGGCTACTGTGTTTTCCTACTTTACAACAGTGACGACATTACAAAATAACTTTCTAAATTGGCAGACATCCTGAGGTGGTGAAAGGTGCTATATAAACATAAGTTATTTATTTAGCTGTACATGCCACAAACATTCACAAATTGGCTATTTTTTATCCAGAGTTTACACAAATTCTGATCCATTTAATTATGATTGAAATATAAAACTATTCGGGCTAACTCAAAGTAGCACTTTAAAAGTCACTAAAGCAGATTGATGGAAGCAGAAATTACATCTGGAAGGGGCCCAACATTCCTCACGGGTAATCTGTTCTACTCTAGCTAGATTGCATCAAAAAGCAAAATCTGATTATACTAAACCATCTGGGAACAAGTTATCGGGACGGGGAAACTGGGATCTCTGCTCACCTTTCTGAAGAGTTCAGCAGTACACAAAAAACTGACCTCTTCATTTTTTACTTTTTTACTGCCCAATATAGTTTCACATTAATATAGCACAGTGGTTCTCAAACTTTGCTGGTTGGCCGACCCCTTTTTAAATCGATTATTAATCACAGACCACCGAAGTACCTTGTGAAAATATCAGAAAGAATTCACGATTAATAAGAATTTAATTCATGCTTGAGGGTTAAACCAGTAGATTCAGCTACCCTTGAACTGAAAACAACAGGCACTTCAAATAAGATGAGGATAAAAGCTCCTGAGTAGTAAAGCCAAATTCAAAGGAGTCACCATGTGTAAGAGAGTGTATGTGAATAAGGAATGTCAGTTAACAGGGTCCCTAGAAACGCTAGTGAACGAACAAAAGGTCAGTTGCAGGAATAATAGATGTAGGGCAAATGGCAGAGGGAAGTTACCTTAGCAGAAACACACTGTAGGAAACAGCAGGGGGTGGGAAGAGATGAAAAGACCTAACTGATCAAGATATGGGACACACACAGTAACGAAGACACCAATTTGGTAATAACTCATGGAGGCAAGACAGAGTTATGATAACAGAAGGATGTATATGTACAAAGATGAAATGTCAGCAGAACTGTTGAAACTGACGTGTTTAGTGAGACCGAGGGTCTAGTAAGAAGGAGGAACTGAAGGAAATCCTTATTAGGCGGGAAATTGCATTAGGGAAATTGATGGGATTGAAGGTCGATAAATCCCCAGGGCCTGATAGTCTGCATCCCAGAGTACTTAAGGAAGTAGCCCTAGAAATAGTGGATGCATTGGTGATCATTTTCCAACAGTCTATCAACTCAACATCACAGAGAGGCCCAATCTAGCCTGTATGTGAAAGACTAAGCACAAAAGGACATTGCAATTACCAAACTAATATTTCCATCAGGAAACAGTTTTCGAACATCAACCCACCCAAGACATATCAACTTTAACGAGTCCAACAAAATATTACAAAGAAGAACCAAGCCCGCCAAAATTATACAAAGGATTGTGAACAGATTGGGCGGCAAGATTAGAACCACTGAAATCGTATAACTGGCCACTGTTTTCAACAGAGGTTGGGGAGAGAGGTGGTTATTACTACCTCATCAAGACAAGTAGAGAAACCAATGCGACAGTTGTAAACTAACTTCTCCAGCCTCGAAGTCTTGAAGTCCTGAAGGAAGGAAGAACATCACCCTCTACCATTAACTATCAAAAAGATTGATAAGCATAAGTCCTTGCCTGCCCTGGAGTCTAACCTAGCTAGAGTTCGGTATTGGGAGGTGGGAGGTATAATTTTACTGCAACCCCCTTTGAATGTGTAGTGTATGGTACTTTATTAGAGTGATTTTAAGTTTGACCTTGTACCTTTCCTTATATTGTCCTTTATTAGAGTGATTGTAAGTTTGGCCGTGTATTTTCTTACTAGAGTAATAAGCCTGTATTACCTTGACTGTAATAAACCAAAGTTCTTTGCATCAAACCAGTGTCCTCTGCACTATTGTCACCCCCCCCCAAATAAATCCAGAGTACAGAACCCAAGGGAGTGGAAGCGATTTGAACCGCTCAAGTTGGTCAGAAGGGAACCTGACCCCCTCATAGAGACCACACAAACTCTCCCCCCCCCCAACCCCTTACAAAATGGCGACCGCGGTAAGATTCTGGTACACAGGGTGTGATGTAGAGAGTGCTGGTTTGGGGCAAAAATGGAAGAGAGGATTTCCTCCTATGTGTATAAGAAAGTGAATGTAACTAAGGAATGGGTGCTTAGTCTATTGCATGCTGAGCGTCCAGCTGATGCTGCAGCCCAGTGGACAGCAAGTAAAGATCACAAAGAAGCAGTAGAGAAAGCAATTTGGTTGGTCTGTCTACAGCGACAGGTCCAACTGCTAGACAGAATGAATGAAACATTACAGGCAGAGTATGGGAATGCGCAGGGAACTACCAGGAAAGGGTTATGTCAGAAGAAAGATTATCAGGAGAACTCACTAAGCTAAAACAGGAAAGGACCCAAATAATGGAAAGGTTTAAAAACAGTCAGGACTATTTTCAATGTCAGGTCACCGAGGCCAAAAGTAATGAAAAGTCACTGAGGGAGGAAAGCACTCGCCTCACCCTACAAGTAAAAGAGCTCCAGGAAAGATTAAAAGATGTGCAAGCAGCGTATAAAGTAACTAGCACTAATGGGTTTGAATCGGGAGACCATGGTCCCTGCCAGCAACAAGTTAAAAGTTTAAACCTTGCTCTGTCCAAGGCAAAAGGCATAGTATGCCTAATAAGCCCAGGTATGCCCCAGGTAAACCTGGAAGAGAAGGAAGAAACTACCTGGCCACTACCTGTGGCACCGGTCACTACACCGGTGCAGCAGCAGGAGGGGAAAATCAGTTGTGGGGCAGACAGGGATAGTGAACCACCACCACCTGTAGCACTGAGTTTCAGCTCGGCTTGGCCGCAGGGAAGAGAGGGAGGCGAGCCAGAACAGGGAGAGCCAGAACCAGGGCCAATGTGCCTGGTCCGGCAACAGAGGTTTGGCCCGCCCACCCTTAACGGGGGTTCAGGGCCCCTGGAAAGTCAGTTTGTGGTCCCCCACACTCTCCACCAGCTTAGGGCTATGATAAGCCACCTGAGAAAGCTAACTCCAAAGGGAGACACCTCAGTTCACTTTGTGGAAGTGGAACAGGCAGGGGATATTAATGGGTGCGATGATGCAGAAATGGCAAAGATGCTTCACCTATCCCTAGACAGCAAACTGTACCAGTCCCTCTCTACTGAGAGCAAAAGAGGACAGAAAACACTTGCTGCCGACCAGAAAGACATTTTAGAAGCTATGGGCTGCAATGACGGGAATCCTGTCTCTACAGTAGAGAAAACGGTGCAGCTCACAGGAGAAACCCCACAGGCTTTCGCAGACCGACTGTGGCCGGTGTACAAAAGCACCTGTAGTGGAGACATAGACAGGGATCACTTAAACCCGGATGAATTAGCACACTGGCTCCAAAGCCTAGTAGCTAACAATTTACCCAGAATAAGAACCAAGGCTGAGGCCTGATTCGACCCAAGCGATCCCTAAGCCACAGAACAGGGAGTGCTTAGACAACTGACCCTAGCTTACAGAAACTGCAGAGGGACAGAAGAGCACCCACAAAAGGGAAGGGTTCACGAAATCCGACCTAACCAAGGTAAGAGGGAATGGTGCCACGACGGGTGAAACCCCTCTGATACAAAACATACCTGCTTTGGGTGCGGAAAGAGTAGGCACTGGAGAAGGGATTGTAAAAATCCTTGGAAGAATAGCGCAGGAAAGAATTCACCAGCCCCTGCCCAAAAGACCGAGACAGATAAGCCAGTCCCTCCCCACTCGTTCGAGACCTTTTTAACTGCGCTCCGAGCCATGTTAGATGGCCCTGGAAAGGTAGCCACTGCCACCAGTACCGAAATCCCATCTGCCCCCTCCCAACCAAAACCGTGACTAGGACAGGCACAGCCTGTCCACCTGTGTGCCCTCGAGCATGATGCGTGGGGGAGACCGACCGTATAGATGGAAGTGGAAAAGGTGAAAGGGACTTACCTGTTGGACACCAGTGCCTCAAGCACCCTTATCTATGCAGCTAACCCCGCTGCCTCACCTCTGTCTAACGGGGTCCCCTACAGCTTGGTGGGTTTCACAGGCACTGAACAGACTGGCTCATTCTCCGTACCGCTCTCCATTCATTTAGGTACACTCCACACTAAGTGGACTTGTGTCTTGATGAAGTAGGAGCAGGAAGGGAGAGGAATCCTGGGGGCTGACTTCATCCTAGGCCATGGGATCCTAGTGGATTTAAGAAACCACTGTCTTTGGGGGTCAGTCTGTACGGGACAGGAGAGTGAGATGATGGTTATCCCGGGAGAAACCGGGAAACGGGACGGTGTGCACCATGAAACCAAAGGAGGGTTACGACCTTGAATCGCTGGTCAGTAACACCCCTGCAGAATATCAAGAATATGTGAGGAAAAACCTTGCAGCTTTTGCCACTCACAAACATGAATCTGGGAGAATAAATGGGGTCGAGGTTAGCATAGATGGGGACCCCATGACCGACCACAGAAACAGTACAACTTCCCCAGGGAGGCGGAGGCAGACATGGAAACAGCCTTGGGTTCGCTGGTTAAACAGCGGGTATTGAGACCAATAGCTACCCATGTGAACTCTCCATTGTGGCCAGTTAAGAAACCGGACAACTACTGGAGAGCCACAGTGGACTATCGAGTACTCAACCGTAACATCCCCTCCTGTGCACCCACTGCTGCTGCTGTCGCCGACCTCATTGGAAGTATCCCAGCCTCCGTGACCACCTTCACAGAGCTGGATATTTCCAACGGGTTCTGGTCCATACCGTTAAGAAGGGAAAATCAGTACAAGTTTGCTTTTACCTTTAAAGGACAGCAATACACTTGGAACTGTCTCCCTCAGGGCTTCCACAACAGCCCCAGTATTTTCTATCAGTGTATGGTCAACTGTTTAAAGAGTTTCAGCAGACCCCAGCAATTAGTTCGGTATGAAGATGACCAGCTCCTGTTCACTGCTGGCTGAACTGCTGGAGCTGCTGAAAGAAGAAGGATTTAAAGTAAACCCCAAGAAGGCACAGATCGGCCTGAAGGAAGTAAAATTCCTGGGACTGGCTATGCGTGCTGGGGAGAGAGCTATTGACAAAGCTAGAAGGGAAGCAGTGCAGAAGTTACCTGCCCCCAACACAGGAGTAAGATCTTTTCTAGGGCTAACCGGGTACTGCAGAGATTTCATTGAGGATTATGCAGCCACCGCAGCCCCTCTGCTCCGATTCCTACACAAGGGAGTGGAGTGGGAATGGGACAAAGGTTGCGAGGCAGCATTTATCCAACTCCAGAAAGGTCTGCAGACCGCGCCAGCTCTAGGGGCCATAGATGGGGGTAAAGAGTTTTTCCTGGAGGTAGCAGCCAGTGGGGACAGCCTGAGTGCAGTACTGCTCCCAAGAGTGGCACGGCCCGCTGAGACCAGTGGTCTACTCCTCCAGGATACACACGGACGTGGAGAAGGGATACTCCAACTGTGAGCGGCACCTCCTAGCCACTCACTAGGCTGTGAAAGGATCACTGATCTTCACAGGGGTTCCCCATCACATTCCTTACCCACCATATGCCCACCCAAATGCTCCTGGACAGGAGAATTAAGGATGGGACAGTGAGCAGTGCCCGCATTGCTCACTGGATCCTGCTCCTCTCTCAAATGGACCTAAGGGTAAAGGGTCTCTGCGAGCCAAGACTCGCAGCCAACATGATTTATCCAGGGGCAGTCCACCGGTGTTGCGTAGAAGAGGTATGGTAAATTAACATAGGCTTTCGGGCTGGGTTATACCCGACAGGCCGAGAGATCTATGTGGACGGTTCAAGCACAGTAGCTGCGGGTGAACGACTCACAGGCTGTGGAGTTTATGACCCCGAGGCAGGCATTGCCCTGGCGATTAAACTTCCCAGTACTATGAGCGCCCAGCACGCTGAACTGTCTGCGGTGGTGTATGTAGTCACACACCCCGAAGAATTCCCTACCCCATACTCAATTTGCTTGGACAGTATGTTCACCTACAATTCGTGTATGGAGTACCTGGCTATTTGGTCCCGCCGCGGATACGCATCCGCAGATGGGAGACCCCTGGCAATTAAGCCCCTACTGGAAAATATAATAAAGCCATAGGGGAGGAAGGGAATATCTACATACATAAGGTGAAGGCACATTCCACCACAGAACCCCGTAGTGAGGGAAACCAGCAAGCTGACATGTTAGCCAAGCAAGGAGTCCACACGGGGAAGCTCTGGGATCCGTACAACTCAGGACCCATAGCAGCAGTCAGGGGCAGGATGGGGACGGCAGGGAAGGCAGTGATAGCTTTACCCCCGGACCTAAAAACGGTTCAGACCCAAGACCCCGTCCTCAAAACTGTCCTGAACACGCTAGCTAAAGGGGAAAGGACAGACAGCCTGTACGGCACCGCAGCAATTGCCATTAAAGAAGGCATGCTGTTCAGGGGGGAGCAATGGGTAGTACCGCAACAACACCAGAGAGAATTCCTCCAGCTGGCCCACGAGGGTCCAGGAGCAGGACACCTCGGACCTGAGACCACTTGGCAACGAGTGGAATAGGCAGGGTGGTGGCCAGGACTCCGGGAAGACGTCCTCGAGTTCTGTGCTAGCTGTCTGGTGTGCGCGGCCAACAACCCCAACCCCCAGAAAAGAAAGGTGTCTATGGGACATATCAGGAGGGTAGAGGGACCCTGGCAGTCGATCCAGATTAATTATATCGGGCCCCTCCTCACTGCCCAGGGAGGTTACAAGTACTGCCTAGTATTAGTGGATGTATTCACCAAATGGGTGGAAGCCTTCCCATGCCGAACAGCCACTGCCCTTGGAACAGCTAGGATCCTGGTCAGAGAAGTGTTCTCCTGATGGGGACTACCGCAATACGTGGAGTCCGACCAAGGGAGTCATTTCACCGGGCAGGTGATGCAGGAGACCCTTAAGGTACTCCGCATCAGAGGAAAATAGCATGTAGCCCACAACCCGCAGTCATCCAGGCCTGTGGAGCGTTTAAATCGTACTATCAAAGAAAGGCTGCGCAAAGAGACAGGGGACTCACCCAAAGGGTGGGTAGTGTTCCTACCACTGGGCCTCATGGGGATCCGGGCCAGCCAGTCAAAGAGCACGGGGTACTCCCCGTACGAGCCATGCGAATCCCCATTCATGTGTTAGCCCCGGTACTCACAGAAGGTCAGCTTAGGGAAGCGAAACGGGACAGCTTTTTAAAAATATTTTTTTTTTTTGGAGTGTTTTTGTGGGTTTTTTTGGGGCATTAAAATTATATATTTTACAAATGCCCCCTATAAAAAGGGAGGGGGGTACTAAAAATCCGACAATTAAAACAAATTAAACTTTAAAACATGTAAAATCAAATTAAAATTTGGTTGCCGGGGGTAACGATGCACTCCAGCCCCTCCGGCGTCCACCTCTCATGGAAGGCCGCGAGTGTACCGGTGGACACCGCGTGCTCCATCTCCAAGGACACCCTGGCCCGGATGTAAGCACGGGAGAGAGGCAGGCAGTCGGGCTGAATGACCCCCTCGACCGCCCATTGCCTGGACCGGCTGATGGCACCCTTGGCCGTGCCCAGGAGCAGTCCTACAAGGAGGCCCATGGACCTACCCGCTCCCCTCCGCACAGGGTGCCCAAAGATCAGGAGTGTGGGACTGAAGTGCAGCCAGAAATTGAGGAGCAGCCCCTTTAAATAATGGAACAGGGGCTGTAACCTCGTGCATTCAATAAAAACATGGAACACGGACTCCTCCAGACCGCAGAAATTGCAGGCGGCCTGGGAGCCCGTGAACCGGCTTAAAAATTTATTGCACGGGACTGCTCCGTGCACCACCCTTCAGGCCAAGTCCCCGATAAATAGTGGGAGGACTCCCGCGTAGAGTGCACTCCATCGGGGACCCCCGCCTCCTCCGGACGGCAAGATGGTACGCCATGGCGTGTCTGGACGGCAGATGAGGATGGCAAGGTTGAGAGTGTGCAGGAGCAGCCCGTACAGGAAAACCCCTCCGCGCGGAACTGAAAGACGTGGAAGAATCCCTCATTGAATGATGTTCAGGACGAAGAGCACCGATCGTAACCGCCGGGGGTGGCACCCCAGGCGTGGATGAACTCGCCCATGAGGGAAGATGGCCAGGGTGGCAGGGATCTAATTCTACCCGCTACTCCAGCCAGGAAGGTTTTATCTCACTTCCATGCCCCCAGATGCAGATCATCGCTGCCCGAGTCAGTGTTACAGAGGGAAAACATGTGTGTTTGACTTGCAAAGGGAACATTCCCCTGGGAGGATGGTGGTGGCTCAGAAAACTCAACAAGGATGCATGGGACCAGGAATCGGACTGGGAAAGACTTAGTAATGATACATACCGCACCATCATGGGGACACGGGGAGGAGTAAAAGTGTGTTGGGACAAATGGTGGGAATCCGAACAAGGAATTTATGTTTGCATGTGGGGATCAGAGAGTATTTTTCCCGCAGGCATATCGATCGCCTTCGCCAGGCAATGGCAAGATGAAGGGGAAGGGATGGGGTGGGATTCTAGCCTACACGGGTGCGCGGTCCCACACTCCCCACTCCCAATTAATGCCACCGAACTCAGAGCACACATTAAGAAACACCTACCAACAACCCCGCCAATATGCACAGTAATAGAAAGGTGGCCGACCACCAGCAAGGGACCTGGAAATGGATTAGTATTGGTACTGACCGAAAAGGTGTTATACGAGGGGATACATTATGCAGTAGCTTCAGTAATATTAAACCTTACCGAGGTACACCTGCCTGCATGGTGTCCGAAGGAAACAGAGCTGCAATACCAGGCCCTACTTAGAGACATGTTCAAGAAATTTTATGAATTAGATTTTGGTTTTCACTACCTACAATACAGCAGCCTCTGTAATAAATAGCCTAGATGATATAGAGCTGCAAACACAGATAAACAGTTTAAAGACCCAATTGAGAAAAATTCTAAAATAGGAGAACACCGTAATAGGTTCAGAACTACACGAGGACCAAGCTATATGACTATTGTGTTCCTAACACAGATGAGACTGCACATAGGGAGGTTAAAGTAACAGTGACCTCAGTCTTTATTAAGACACTCCAGAGTGAGGAACAGGCCTTAGGGGCCGGCTTATATACAATGCTCCCAAGGGATGCTGGGATCCCTTGGGACTTCAGGGGATGCGCTTCCTGGTGGCGCAATATGGGAGTGCATGCTTTACAGATACACAACATCATTTTCCCCCCCCCGCCCCCAAAGTCAAAGTGAAAACTATTTACAAGGTGAGGCGGTCGGGAGCCTTTCTTTCCCTGGTGGACTGCCTCGGTACAAATGTCTGTTCTGGTGTGTTGGCTGTGCCCTCGCTGGGCTGGCGTGTTGTTGGCCCTGCAGAGGTGCTGGGTGAGCCTGGCCTTGCTGGGCTGTTGGGCGTGATGGGTTCAATTTCCTGGTCCGGGGTGGTGTAGTTGATTCTTTGGGTGTGTGTTGTGGGCTCGAAAAAGGTGGTGTCTGCTGTGGGTTGTTCAGGGCAGTCTGTGAACTGTAGCCTCGTTTGGTCCAGGTGCTTTCTGCAAATTTGTCCATTGTCTAGTTTGACTACAAACACCCTACTCCCTTCTTTAGCTATCACCGTGCCCGCGATCCACTTGGGACCATGTCCATAGTTTAGCACGTACACAGGGTCATTCAGATCAATTTCCCGTGACACAGTGGCGTGACCATCATTTACATTTTGTTGCTGCCACCTGCTCTCTACCTGATCATGCAGGTTGGGGTGCACCAGCGAGAGTCTGCTTTTAAGTGTCCTTTTCATGAGTAGCTCAGCCGGGGGCACCCCTGTGAGCGAGTGGGGTCTCGTGCGGTAGCTGAGCAGTACTTGGGACAGGCGGGTTTGGAGTGAGCCTTCTGTGACTCGTTTAAAGCTCTGTTTGATTGTTTGTACTGTCCGCTCTGCCTGCCCATTGGAGGCTGGTTAAAACAGGGCCGAGGTGGCATGTTTGATCCCATTGCGGGTCATGAATTCTTTAAATTCGGCACTAGTGAAACATGGCCCGTTGTCACTGACCAGTATGTCAGGCTGGCCTTGGGTGACAAACGTGGCCCTCAGGCTTTCAATGGTGGCGGTGGCGGTGCTTCCCTACATTATGTCACTTTCAATCCATTATGTCACTTTCAATCCATCCACCACCACCAGGAACATTTTACTGAGACACGGGCCTGCATAGACAACATCGATCCTCGACCATGGTCTGGAGGGCCAGGACCACAAACTTAGTGGTGCCCCTCTGGGCGCGTTGCTCAACTGAGCACACACGCGGCATTGCCGTACACAGGACCCTAAGTCAGAGTCGATACCAGGCCACCAGATGTGGGATCTGACTATCGCTTTCATCATTACTATACCCGGGTGTGTGCTGTGGAGATCCAAGATGAACATCTCCCTGCCCTTTTTGGGTACCACTACACGGTTACCCCACAAAAAGTAGTCTGCCCGAATGGACAGCTCGTCATTTCGCCCCTGGAATGGCTTGATTGGCTCTTGCATTTCAACGGGGATGCTGCCCCAGCTCCCATGCAGTATACAGTTTTTTTACTAGGGACAGCAGAGGATCTTGGCTGGTCCAAGTCCTAATCTGGCGGGCCGTGACAGGTGATTTATCATTTTCATACGCTTCCATGACCATCAACAAGTCTGCGGGCTGTGCTACCATCAACAGGTTTGCAGGCTGCACCATTTCTACCCCCGTGGTGGGCAATGGTAGCTGACTGAGAGCATCCGCACAGTTCTCGGTGCCTGGCCTATGGCAGATGGTATAGTTATACGCTCATAGCGCGAGTGCCCACCTTTGTATGCGGGCTGAGGCATTAGTATTTATCCCCTTGTTTTCAGCGAACAGGGATACGAGGGGCTTGTGATCGGTTTCCAGCTCAAATTTGAGGCCAAACAGGTACTGATGCATTTTCTTTACCCCGAACACACATGCTAATGCCTCTTTCTCAATCATGCTGTAGGCCCTCTCAGCGTTAGACAAGCTCCTGGAGGCATAGGCGACAGGTTGCAACTTGCCCGCAACGTTAGCTTGTTGTAATACACACCCGACTCCGTACTACGATGCATCACATGCCAGCACAAGTCTTTTACACGGGTTATACAATACAAGCAGCTTGTTGGAGCACAAAATGTGTCTGGCGCTCTCAAAAGCAATTACTTGTTTTTTCCCCATACCAAGTTCTCACCTTTACGCAATAACACATGTAGGGGCTCTAAGAGGGTGCTTAACCCTGTTAGGAAGTTACCAAAATATTTGAGTCCCAGGAAAGGCCGCAGCTCCGTGACATTCTGTGGCCTGGGCGGGTTCCTGATAGCCTCTGTCTTGGCGTCTGTGGGCCAAATGCCATCCGCCGCGATCTTTCTCCCCAAAAACTCCACTTCTGTTGCCATGAAGACGCATTTCGACCTTTTCAGCCGCAGCCCTAAGCGATCCAGTCGCTGGAGGACCTCCTCCAGGTTTTGTAGGTGCTTGACAGAAAAGTTTCCAATACCTGGCTCAAAAAGGGAAGGAAATTTGTTGAGAACCTGGGTACATGAGGCCTCATCGACATGAGATAGTGCTCGGATGTCATCCCAGTTCCAGCGGATTTTGCCCAGCCAGCTCCTTCCAAGCAGTGTGGGGCCATGCCCGGGACAATCCAGAGTGGCAGTTCGTGCACTGTGCCCTTGTAGGTGACCTTGATCATGGCACTGCTCAGAACAGTGATGAGCTCTTTGGTGTATATTCTCAGTTTTGTGTGGATGGGGCTCAGGGCTGGTCTGAATGTCTTGTTGCACCACAGTCTCTCAAACATCTTTTTACTCATGATGGATTGGCTAGCGCCAGTGTCCAGTTCCATGGCTACAAGTAAGTCATTCAATTTTACATTTAGCATTATGGGTGGAATTTCGTTGGAAATGTGTGCACCCCATGTACTTCAGCATCTGCCTCCTCTCTCTAAGGCTCGAAATTGCTTTGATCCACCATGGACCGATCTTCCTCTGCCACGTGGTGGTTAGCAGGTTTTGCAGAGCTTGCAGCTCGTCTGCAAGCTTGTTGGAGGTGCCCCATTGTTCCACAGCTCTTGCAAACATACCCTTTGAAGCAGCACGAATAGGCTGAATGGAAGCCACCACAATGCCAACAAGGTGTGAATTGCCTTGCATTCATCCTTTGTTGCGGACTCTGAGTTCTCTGGGTCACCTGAGACCTGCTGGCAGTTGCAGACTCGTAGTTTCTGCCCTGTACATTTCTGCTCGCAAGCACAGTTCCAGTTATTTTATGAACATTGCTAGCACTTGTGTGCTGACAGATTTAAGTGGTGTTATCACTGGTGGACATAAACGTCTGTGCTATCGCAATAGCCTTACTGAGGGTTAGTGTCTCTACCGTCAAACGTTTTCGTAGGATGTTCTCGTGGCCAATGCCCAGTACAAAAAAGTCTCTGAGCATCTGCTCCAGGTAGCCATCAAACTCACATTGTCCTGCAAGTCGCCTTAGCTCGGTGACGTTGCTCGCCACTTCTTGACCTTCAGATCGCTGACACGTGTAGAACCGATACCTCGCCATCAGCACGCTCTCCCTCGGGTTAAGATGCTCCCAAACCAGTCTACACAGCTCCTCATATGACTTATCTGTGGGTTTCACTGGAGCCAGAAGATTCTTCATGAGACTGTAGGTTGGTGCCCCGCAGACCATGGGGAGGACCGCTCTCCTTTTTGCAGCGCTTCCTTCTCCATCCAGCTTGTTGGCTACAAAGTACTGGTCTAGCTGTTCGACATAGGCTTCCCAGTCCTCACCCTCCAAGAACTTCTCCAGGATGCCCACAGTTTGCTGCATCTTTGCGTTGGATTCATATACTCGTCGCCAGTTATTGTGTTCCTAACACAGATGAGACTGCACACGGAGGTTAAAGTAACAGTGACCTCAGTCTTTATTAAGACACTCCAGAGTGAGGGGCAGGCCTTAGGGGCAGGCTTATATACAGTGCTCCCAAGGGATGCTGGTATCCCTTGGGACTTCAGGGGATGCACGCCCTGGTGGCGCAATATGGGAGTGCATGCTTTACAGATACATAACAATGACTGTCCATTTAAAAGAAATACTGGCTGAGCTGGAAAAACATGCACAGACAGTGAATGCACTTATACGGGAGGATAGAAATGCTTCAGACCAGGTTGCACAGAACGAGCTGTGCGTACTATATGGGGCATGGTTGTTGGGCAAGGGCCGCAATAACCTGGAGGATTTAAAACAAGGTGTAGTCCCCTCTTGGATCAGCAACAAGCACCTCACAGCCCTCCACCCATACAGCAATTCACTAAGCCCATGCCAGCTCTGTCTAGCTTCTGAAGCCTACCCTGTCTCAGTAGACTGTGGGAAATCTAACCACACTATTATGGGAATAGTATTAAGGATGCCAGTCATGGGTGGGACAGCCCGACCCGCACCGGTATACCGGGTGGAGAACATTGGAGGTTTTCAGGGAGGTGCACACATTCGTTTCGCAGCGGTCCCAAACTATGTCATAAAGTGGGAGCACTCTGTAATGGGTACTGACCTCTCCGGGTGCTGGAGCCGGGCTGCACATGTAATACTGTGTCCCCAGTACTTGAGTGCCCATTCAAAGTCACAGTGTGGATTTAAAGCTGCTGGCGCACAACCTATTAACTGCACCATGGAAGTAATGGCACAAGACCATGTCCCTCCACAGGTAGCATACATAGAGGTGGGACATATTGTGTCATCACCAGTGCGCCCCACTACCAACATGGACACTTGCAGTTTTTGCTTCAAACCTGAGGCATCAGTTCAAGTGGCCCAGGAACAGATTGTTCCCATTCCTGAACCCTCCACTGTCCACCTCACTTTGAAGGAAAACATTACAAACCTACAGGATTATGTTGTACATTTTGGCTATGCAATTCCCCCTCTACCCGAACATCTTACCGCTCTGCTAAAAGCTGTAATTATCTCACAAACACTTCTACACTCTAGAACAGAAAACCATTGAGATAGGGAAAAAGATTCTCGATCACCATTCCACCTTGGTGGGACCTTTTCAGAAATATAGAGGTCCCAGTCTGGATCTGAATCGCTTCCCAATGTTTAGTTATTTCTCAACTCGCGATTGTACTTTACTTATGGTGTCTCATCTGTGTCAGGCACCAAACGTTCCTTGGCCGAACTTGGGAATCGCGCAGGAAGTGGGTGACACCATACTACCATGTTTAATTTGTGTTTGATTTTACCTGCTGTAAACCGCAACATCGCGAGTGTTCTAAGAGTGTTACTTAAATATTTTGACTATACCTTAATTTTACTGAACTTAAACGTGTTTGACTATGGACCTTTATGCTATTGGAGAATGTGTTACTATGTGTTTTTATTTTACTTTACTTAAAGTTGTGTATGACTGTATACCATCATTTTACTGTGAAAATTGAGTAAAAGAGGGACATCAAAACCCCTCTATGCTGTAACCGAATTGTAATGACTGTGTTCGCTTATATACTGCATTGCATTTCAACGGCTGATGCAGGGTAATGTTTAGCTAGTATAAATGCAGGGAAGGTTGACTCTCAGGAGCAGGAATTTTGCTGGAATGTCAACAGGGGGGAAAGAAGGAATGCAAAATTAACAAGAAACCCCCTTCTGTGTTTGGGCTCATTCGAAAGGAAATTTAATTTGGGACTATCTACCGAAAAGTTTGGAACTCTAAAGTGCTTATAGAAAAAACCATGAACTTTAATAGAATTATGAACTTTTACAAGACAAATTCAAGCCTGTGGGCGGACCTCGGGAACAAAAGAAGTCCACTTGATTATTGGAACTGTCTGGGTGTGAGGACTGAGTTAATCTATCTGGAAGAATGAGTATTTGAAAATCCTTCTCCACAAGAGACATTACCATCACAAAATCACCCAGAGGTAGCTCCCCATCAACATGGGTCTGGACAAACCATTTCAGCATATACATCACAAAGAGGCCCAATCCAGCCTGTATGTGAAAGACTAAGCACAAAAGGACATTGCAATTACCAAACTAATATTTCCATCAGGAAACAGTTTTCGATCATCAACCCACCCAAGACATATCAACTTTAACGAGCCCAACAAAATATTACAAAGAAGAACCAAGCCCGCCAAAATTATACAAAGGATTGTGAACAGATTGGGCAGCAAGATTAGAACCACTGAAATCGTATAACTGGCTACTGTTTTCAACAGAGGTTGGGGAGAGAGGTGGTTGCTACTACTTCATCAAGACAAGGAGAGAAACCAATGCGACAGTTGTAAACTAACTTCTCCAGCCTCGAAGTCTTGAAGTCCTGAAGGAAGGAAGAACATCACCCTCTACCATTAACTATCAAAAAGATTGGTAAGCATAAGTCCCTGCCTGCCCTGGAGTCTAACCTAGCTAGAATTAGGTATTGGGAGGTGGGAGGTATAATTTTACTGCAACCCCCTTTGAATGCGTAGTGTATGGTACTTTGTTCGAGTGATTTTAAGTTTGACCTTGTACCTTTCCTTATATTGTCCTTTATTAGAGTGATTGTAAGTTTGGCCATGTATTTTCTTACGAGAGTAATAAGCCTGTATTACCTTGATTGTAATAAAACCAAAGTTCTTTGCATCAACCCAGTGTCCTCTGCACTTTTGTTACCCCCCCGCCACCAAATAAATCCAGAGTACAGAACCTAAGGGTGAAGGCCAATAAATCCCCGGGGCCTGATAGTCTGCATCGCAGAGTACTTAAGGAAGTAGCCCTAGAAATAGTGGATGTATTGGTGATCATTTTCCAACAGTCTATCAACTCTGGATCAGTTCCTATGGACCAGAGGGTAGCTAATGTAACACCACTTTTTAAGAAAGGAGGGAGAGAGAAAACTGTTAGCCTGACATCAGTAGTGGGGAAAATGTTGGAATCAATTATTAAAGATGAAATAGCAGCGCATTTGGAAAGCAGTGATGGGATCGGTCCAAGTCAGCATGGATTTATGAAAGGAAAATCCTGCTTGACAAATCTTCTAGAATTTTTTGACAATGTAACTGGTAGAGTGGACAAGGGAGAACCAGTGGATGTGGTGTATTTAGACTTTCAAAAGGCTTTTGACAAGGTCCCACACAAGAGATTGGTGTGAAAAATTAAAGCACATGGTATTGGGGGTAATGTACTGATGTGGATAAAGAACTGGTTGGCAGATAGGAAGCAGAGAGTCGGGATTTCAGAATGGCAGGCAGTGACTAGTGGGGTGCCGCAGGGCTCACTGCTGGGACCCCAGCTATTTACAATATACATTAATGATTTAGATGAAGGAATTGAGTGTAATATATCCAAGTTTGCAGATGACACTAAGCTGGGTGGCGGTGTGAGCTGTGAGGAGGACGCTAGGAGGCTGCAGGGTGATTTGGACAGGTTAGGTGAGTGGGCAAACGCAGATGCAGTATAATGTGGATAAATGTGAGGTTATCCACTTTGGTGGCAAAAACACAAAGGCAGAATATTATCTGAATGGCAGCAGATTAGGAAAAGGAGAGATGCAATGAGACCGGTTGTCATGGTACATCAATCATTGAAAGTTGGCATGCAAGTCCAGCAGGCGGTGAAGAAGGCAAATGGTATGTTGGCCTTCATAGCTCGAGGATTTGAGTATAGAAGTAGGGAGGTCTTACTCCAGTTGTACAGGGTCTAAGTGAGATCTCACCTGGAATATTGTGTTCAGTTTTGGTCTCCTAACCTGACGAAGGACGTTCTTGCTATTGAGGGAGTGCAGCGAAGGTTCACCAAACTGATTCCCAGGATGGCAGGACTGACATATGAGGAGAGACTGGATCGACTGGGCCTGTATTCACTGGAGTTTAGAAGGATGAGAGGGGATCTCATAGAAACATATAAGATTCTGATGGGACTGGACAGGTCAGATGCAGGAAGAATGTTCCCGATGTTGGGGAAGTCAAGAACCAGGGGACATAGTCTAAGGATAAGGGGTAAGCCATTTAGGACTGAGATGAGGAGAAACTTCTTCACTCAGAGTTGTTAACCTGTGGAATTCCCTACTGCAGAGAGTTGTTGATGCCAGTTCATTGGATATATTCAAGAGGGAGTTAGATATGGCCCTTGTGGCTAAAGGAATCAAGGGGTATGGAGAGAAAGCAGGAACGGGGTACTGAAGGAATGATCAGCCATGATCTTATTGAATGGTGGTGCAGGCTCGAAGGGCCGAACGGCCTACTCCTGCATCTATTTTCTATGTTTCAATGTTTCTATGTTTAGCTGAGATAAGAAAACTAGACACAAGGTTTTGAAGGAAGTTCGCGAGCAGGATCCTGGGTTAAAATCCCTAAGCTCAAGTCGGATGGAGACTGATCACTTCGGACCGAATCGGGTAATATCTATATAGGTTGTGAGTCCTATATTCTGTAGTAACTAATGAGCAGTGTTTGTTAAAGCATTTATTAAAGATAAGTTGGCTTGTGAATCTAGTGTCATCGTCATTTGTTCAGGTTAAGCTGACTGTGGGAACCCTAAAAGGAAAATTGCAAACCTATTTGTTCAATCTTTCGAACATCTAGCGAATTCGGCACAACAAAGTGGCAACCCCAGATAGGACATTTAAAATATTGTTTTGGACAAAATATATCACAGTCAGGGTGTGAACAATATCTGTTAGAGTCAGATAAGGTGTAAAGCAGTAGCTATGGCGGACATGACGCGACTAAGGGGGAGACCTCCCAGGATTGGGAAGAACAGTTTAACCAGTTAATGGTAGAGAAATATAAGGACTGGGCGGTGATGATTTCCGGTCCAAGTTTCAAGGGAGGTCAGACCTTCTTTGAATACAACAATGAAAAGGGAAAAAAGAAACTAAAAGATTTTCAATATTCTCTGATGGCAGCCTGTTACTCTGAACTAATGAGCGAGCGAGCATTAACGCACAGTCAGGGTCAGACCCAACACCAATTGCAGTCTGAGTTAGACCAACTCCGGAATCAGGTTAAAAATTTGCAAAAGGCAAATGAGGAGTTACGTAGTGATAAAAGATTGCACACTCTCCATATGGCCTCTAGTATGACTACAGTCGATGCAAGTAATCAAAAAGTACGCCGAATGCAGGAACAATTCGACGAGTCCGCTATGCCCTAGAAGAAAAGTGTCAGGATTTGAGATCAGCCCTAAAGGTCATACAACAGTCTCACCAGTGGGAAAAATATGATAAAACGGATCATACCCACTGTCGTCAGGAAAGTATTAGAGTCACAATTATCTTCAGACAAAGGCATAATATGCGCTTTCTCCAACGGAGGCGGAGAGGGTATCGACTACTCAAGTCTGGCCAAGGCGCCCCAGAACTGTGAGAGGAACCGATCAGGGGAAGGGGACTACGGCCCCTCTGACCCATCATGGTATGGTCCCCCGCCATCCTATAGAAATGATAAAGGTCCTATTGCTCCAGAGGAGCTGCAACCCCCGCTGCCCATGAACCCTATAGTCACTGTTCGGAAACAGGAAAGGACCGACGGTCAAGTGGCAGATGCTGCGCCCAAAGGACCTATCAATTATGCCATTCCTTTTTCCCTCTCCCAATTGAATGATATTGCTAAAAACGTACCTAAGACTAATTATGATTTATGGAAGGCCGTGGTTCTCCAGGCCTCCGAGACTCGGGGGCTAGATGAGGGAGAGCTGAGGAAACTAGTGACCCTGTGTTTGGGACCCATTCTATTCGGGGCCATGCCCCAAATGCAGAGAACAGGGCTAGGGCACCCTAGTTGAAATGTGGATTGCAATAAAGGAGGCGGCGAGAGTTAGCGGCAAGAATCCCGTTATGGAACGAGCAGAATTTACACAGGGGAATGAAGAACACCCCTGCGCTTATTCAGAACGCTTGTGGGTGGTTTTCTGTAACCTGATGGGAACATTGGACTGTGCCAATCTGGACGATGGTCCTCGTGCCACATAGTTTAAGTCCCTCATTTCCCATGCCTCCGAGTCCGGTAGAAGGGCAGTTAGGCTCTTCGACCCTACCGATAATACCCATAATGAAACCTGGATCTTGAGGCGCATGACCAGAGCTTGGCAGGATGATCAAAATCAACCCCCTCCTTAACCAAAAGGTAGAACCCATGCTATCCGATCCAGCCCAAGTAGAGCTGACCCTCCAGCATGGAGGACTGAGGGACCTCCAAGGTACCCAGCAGCAAACCAGGGAAATAAGGGATATGGGCCACCAAGGGGGCCCTGTTATATTTGCAGAAAGGCGGGGCATTGGCAAAGGGAGTGTCAGGCGCCAAAAAGAAGTAACCAGTCCGGCGCTGTGGGAGGCGCCGGGAGAATGGCACCTTCCATGAGCGACCGGGACTCGAGCCCGGGGACCACCAATGACTGGGCCCGACCTCGGAGATCGTGTGTGAGGCAGGATATGACAATCATGGACGGCCTATCATCCCAGGTGTCGAAGGAGGTCATGACACAATGTTTTTATGGGATACAGGCGGATCCAGAACGTGTCTGGGAAACCAGCACTCTCTCTCGCACAACGACTTAACTAATCAGGAAATTCTTCTTAGCGGCTTTACCGATCATGAGCAGACTGCTACAATCACTCAGCCATTGGAGATTTAATTGGAAAGTTTTAAATTTAAGCATGCCTGCCTGTCGGTGCCACAGATGCAGAGGGAATTGGCAATAATTGGTATTGACTTCATGAGAATATATAATTTGGCTTATGACCCAGCAAACCGCTGTATTTGGAGAATGTGCGAAACTTGTGTTGACGGACTAATACCCACGGGGTCGTATGATGCGTGTGCATGCTGCATGAAAACTCTTACTTTTGTTCCTTCTACCTAACAGAAGACCCAGCGATACAGCACACGTTAACCCAAAACTCAAATGTTTTTGCCACCCACAAACACGAGTGTGGCCGGATGGCAGGACCGGTCTCAGTCATGGGACCCGATCCCCCGTCCCAGAAGCAGGATAACATTCCTGTCGAGGCAGGAAAGGACTTAGATAATATTATTCACAGTCCCTTGAATCAAGGCGTGCTCCGATCCATTGCTTCTACCAATAACTCACCCATTTGGCCCGTTCAAAAACCCGATAAATCATGGAGAATGACTATAGATTACCGAGCCTTGAGTAATGTTGTGCCGTCTGTGGCACCCACTGTTGCCACTGCCCCTGAGACCGCTTTACAACTCTTCCCAACTGCGAGAATCTTTACTATTGGACATCAATAATGGATTTTGGTCCGTTCCCTTAACAAAAGAGTGCCAGTACAAATTTGCTTTACTCACAAAGGACAGCAGTATACTCGGACCCGGTTACCTCAAGGGTTCCACAACAGCCCCTCGATATTCTCAACCCTACTGGCCAATAGTTTGAAGGAGTTTTCCCAGTCTTCAGCACTCGTTCAGTACGTAGATGATATCCTCCTCCAAACTGACACCATGGGGAACACAAGATCCTGTTACAAGAACTATTAGAAACCCTCCACCAGATCAGGGTAAAAGTGAACACTAGAAAGGCGCAGATTGCCAAATGGTCAGCGCATTACCTAGGAATGCACGTCAGCGAGGGACTAAGAGAGGTGATGGACGGACGAAAAAGGTCCATCTCCAAGTTGCCTGTCCCCACAGATGTAAAATCCCTCTGGTCCTTTCTGGGGATCGCCGGATATTGCCGGGACCATATTGAGGACTACTCTTTACTGGCAAAACCATTTTATGACTTACTGAAGAAGAGAGTGGCATGGAAATGGTCCCAACCACATACGAATGCTTTTACCCAGCTAAAATTAGCGTTGACTCAAGCCCCTTCCCTACTCAGTCCCAACATGTCTGAGTTTTTATCTAGAGACTGCCGCCTGTGAGGCTGGCTTATCAGCAGTATTATTACAGGAACACTCTGAGAAGCTCCGGCCTATTGGGTCTAGAGTTATGACCCCTGTTGAGTTAGCGTTCTCACCCTGTGAGAAAACCTTACTCAGTGGGTTTAGGGCTGTGCACAAATTATCTTCAATCATTGGACTTAACCCTTTGATTATCCTAACCCGCCTATTAAAATATTTATGGATGGTAGCCTTAAAGATGGCTCTGTCAGTTCACAACGATTAGCCAGATGGACATTATTCCTTCAAGGGAGGGATATCAATGTTAAATACTAGCCTAAATTAATGAACTTAGCGCAGAACATGCTGTACCCAGGGGACCCGCACGAATGTAAAATTTTGTCATCAAGTGACCTTGATGGCCCCTTTCAGACAAAATTTAGGGAGGGTGACGGCGACCAGAAAATAAAAACCCACATCTGTATAGATGGTTCATCAGCTGTGGTTAACGGACAACAATGTACCAGATTTGGGGTGGTAATTATGACTGAGGATGGGAAAAGAGTTATAGAACAGACCCCTATAAAATTGAGCGGACACAAGGGAGCGTAAATAGCCGAATTAAGTGCCATTGCCTATGTAGTAATGCACCCCGAATCATTTCCTCCACCAGTGATAATCCATTCAGACAGTAGTTACACCTGCAACAGTTTGACAGACTTTTTGCCCACTTGGCAAGCCAGAGGTTTTATCTCGGCAGAAAGAAAACCACTAACAACCGGCTCGCTCCTCAAGGTTATCTTTGACGCAGCCATCTAGAACTAAGGACAGTATGTAATCAAAACGGTCAAATCTCATACAAAAACCACTCTGTTAGGGAACCAGTTAGCTGATGGGACAGCAAAGCAAGGAGCCATCGATGGCTACCCATGGGACCCCCTACCAGGGAGCACGAATATACCAACAGAAATTCTCTCGGCTGTCAAGGTATCCTCCAAAACTGTTATAGATTTAAAGGAAAGTCAAGGTACAGATCCAGACTTAAATGCTATTCAGTTGGGAAAACCCTATCCTGACCCCTACAGTCACCATAGAACAGGTCTAACCTTGCAACAAGGTGTGGTGCTGAAAGAGGAAAAATATGTCGTCCCAAA
The DNA here is from genome assembly GCF_044704955.1 of Pristiophorus japonicus. Lineage (NCBI taxonomy): Eukaryota > Metazoa > Chordata > Chondrichthyes > Pristiophoridae > Pristiophorus > Pristiophorus japonicus. Next base: position 60,648,863 of record NC_091977.1, read on the forward strand.
GATAGAGAGGGCCGAAATGATTTACCAATTCCATGATGTGGGAGGGCACCAGGGAACAGACAGGGCTTTGGGGAAGTACAAAAACTAGGCCAAGTTGGGACACACTCGACAAGGGACTCAACTCCAGATAGATTACATAGGCCCATTGTTCCCTTGCTCGGGAGGAAAGAAATACATCCTGGTAATTGTAGATGTGTTTTCAAAATGGATTGAGGCCTTTCCAACTAATAACAATTTGGCTGCCATCACCACAAAAATCCTAATGGAAGAAGTATTCTCCCAATGGGGGGAATTGCCGGAAGGTATCGATTCAGATCAGGGGACCCGCTTTACAGGAAAAGGTATGCAAATGGTCATGCAGTTAGCTGGGATAAAACAGAAATTCCACGTCGCATACCACCCAGAGTCCAGTGGAATAGTGGAGAGAATGAACAGAACTTTAAAAACTATGATGTGCAAAATGGTCCAACAAAATCACATCTCCTGGAATCGGGCACTCCCCTATGTATTAATGGCTATCCGTAATACGGTATCTGCATCTACCAGCTATTCACCACGTAAATTAATGACTGGGAGAATTATGAGATGGATCGAAGCCTTCATGGGATTAGACTTAAATGAAATCCAGAAAACCTCCTTGTCCTCCGAGAAATACATGTCCAATTTGGTAAAACACTTGGAGGCCAACAAAATGATGGCTGCAGTAAACATGGGAAATAGGCATCAAAAGAGCAAGGCCTACTTTGATGGGAAGTGTAGGGGGTGATCGATCTGTCAGCTTGCCTTCCTGACCCAGAGCGGTTGCAAGTCGCTCACACTCCCTGGTTCTCGAACTTGGATTTAGTGCAGCAGACAACTGTTTTGTACAAAGCAGGTATGGATTTTATTCAAGAAAGCAAATAACACAAATACACTCCAATAAAACTTAAAATCTTACAAAAATGTTCTAAACAATGGGGAATACTACACAACAGAAATACCTCCCACCTTCCACTCACTCTCTAACTAGGTCAAACTCTAGGGCTCCAGGGATTCATGTTCACCAAATCCTTCCTTTGATAGCTAGGCTTCGGGGTTCCTTGGTTATAGCTAGTTTGCCTTGCCGTACCCCGGACGTGGTAGAAGACCTGTGCTGCATATTGAAGCCAGTTGGGGCGAGTTCTTTTCTCCGATGTTTCTTCCTGTGGTTTCTCGCCGTGTACTCTCGATCTTGTTGTTCCGAAATGCTTGGTCAGAAAAGTTCTTTCTGTGATGGTCAGAACAGAGAGTTTCCTCTTCTTTGTCTTTCTGATACGATAGGCCCTCAGTTTATACTCTGAGAGGCTCCTTAATCTTTGCGCCAAATTTAAAGTTTCCTTTGTTTAAGTTTGCTGCCCAGCTAACTGAAACTTGACAAAGTGTTGTTAATCTGGCATTGATAGACTTTTCTGAGCTGACGAGCTCTTGTCAATTGTTGAAATTATCCTTTGGTTTCTAGTCGCAATATTAAAGTTAATTTCTGGTGTCGAGTTGTCTGTCTGGGTCCCAGCTTTCTATACAGGCCAGAAAGGTGATTAGCATTATGCATGTGTTGGATGGGTTTTTGTGCTTGGATTGAAACTGTACTTCCTTGGGTCGATTGTTGAAATGTAAATGTCTTCGAGGGGGCAGGTTTCGAGGGTAAACAGTTCCCCAGACAATTTGATTAACACAAATGTCCCCAGACAGCTTGATTAGCTTCAATATCCAAATTGGCCTTTTAGAGGTTGAACCCACCCCTTTTCTTGTAGCCCTTTTCTCACAAACCCAAAATTCACCTTTTAAAAATCCCAAACTTGGTTAAAACTCGTAGATTTCTTCCATAAGCATGTTAGGACCCCAAACTTTCTGCTTAATAGTCCCAAATCTAATTTCCTTTTCAATGAGTCCAAACACTGGGGGGTTTCCATGAATATTGGAATCTTGCAGAAGGCCCACCCCTGGGAATTAAAGGTCCAAAGGGAAGGAACCTTTTTGACCCCTAAATACACTGGACCTTTCAGTGTCATGGAAAAAGCTAGCACCTCCGTGTATAAGATTATGGATGGACACGGGAAATACTAACCAGTTGAAACCTTTTGGGAAAATGGGCTCCTTCCATATGCACCATGTCATGTTGGACGCAGGGGAGGATGATGCTGAATGCCCAGCCAATGCCGGGCTCCCCGTGCTGGGAGTTCTCGAGCCGGCGAACATGAATAGGGGGCGGGGCCCAGCACTGAATTGGGATCCAACTCTGATGATTCAATTGAAGTCCTTGCCCAGGAATTAGAGGTTGTTTTTGGAACCTCCTAGGATGGCTTCCCGAATTCCATTTTTAATCCGACCTGTCGCCTGGACTAGACACCATCCTCGACACCCGTCCAGTCCAGGGTGAACCAAATGGTTGCATCGGTTATCTAAATAAGATAGAACTGTAAATAGGAGCATATAGTACTCTTGATTTTCTTTTTGTTGAAGGTTAGACCCTGGATCCAAAAGTCAGGACATTGCATGAATCCGAAAGGCGCAGAGGAAATAGAACATGAAGGAGATCCTGATCCTCATCCTACTCTGAATAGTTGAGGGCAGGCCAGTCAACCTATGCTCCAACAAGCTAAACAGCCATGATGGTCGGAAGGTGGTCATAGAAGGTAGCCAACTACCAATATGCTTCACTTGCCGAGAAGAGCCAAGTACCCTACAGTTACACAAGAGCATGCAGGACATTAGTAAACAACAAGGATTAAGCAATCCCTCATGCCTACTGTCATGGAACCAGACACATTTGTGCCACAACTTCACCACCAACACTTTAGCACAACCAGTGACGGTGTTGTGTGAAAGGGTGAATGACTGTGTAAACATGTCCTGTTATAGAATTCTCAATTATGATAATCGTAGAATACCTCCACCGAGGGGCTGCACGGACCTGGGAAAACAGAAAATAGAGATACGCAACCCCCCGGCAACTACCACTTTGGCCCCGGTTATGCCCACACCTACACCCAAGATTTTGGAAAGCCCCAAACACGAGCTTGGACCCAAGGGAGGAGTAATATTAAAAAACATGACTAAAGTTGTTTATGATAATGTACAATGTGAATTAATACCTATTGTACTGAATATAACTAATGTACAATTACCCGATTGGTGTCCGAAGGGAACTAAAAGATTGTATCAGGACTTGATTTCAATGTTGCTCAAGGAAGAGGTAGAAGGGAATCAGGGAAATGAAACAAAGGCAGCTAGGAAAAGGAGTAAAAGAGAGTTATTGAATGATGTAGGGACAGTCTATGGAGCAGGAATGGCCACCGTAAATACTCTAGATATAACTAATTTGAACTCCAAGGTTGTAACCTTAACCCAGCAAGTCAAAACATTATTGGAGGAACTGAATAATAACCAAAGACAGGAATCACAGGCAGGACAGGAAAGTATAGAGATCCAAACACAACAGGTGATGGTCTTAGAAGGATATGCCCGAACTATTAATCAACTTATTAACACAGCCAAAAAGTCGTCGAGCAAAACCCAACAACAAACACTGTGCGTGATATATGGCAATTGGATGTTGGAGCAGTTGAGAGAAAACTTAATGCTGGCAAAATGCGAGGAAGTGCCCACTTGGATCAACAATACTCAAATCCATGGTCTGATAAAGCAGAATGTTCCTGCTGCAATTAGTGACCTTGAACAATGAAAACTCAGCAGGTTATGGTTCAATGAGGAATGTACCGGCCCCCGTGGAAGAACTGCTGTAGGGATGGTGATAGGAATCCCCACGATAGGACGCCAGGAAGGGATGCCGTTATTTGAGGTGCAAACCATAGGCACTATACAAAAAGGAATATGGGTGGCCGTGGCACAAATGATGCCATATGCTGTGAAGCAGGATGGTACTTTAGTGGGAACTGCATTGGTACAATGTGCCACTATGGAAAGGACAGTGGTATGCCCATACAAACTTTACCCATCCCACACCGCTCGATGCGGATTTAAGGGAAGCATGGCCGTAAATTGCTCCCTTGGGTCCCAGCTCGTGTTTGGGGCAGTCCCAAACCTTGGGTGTAGGTGTGGGTGTAACCGGGGCCAGAGTGGTAGTTGCCGGGGGATTGCATATTTCTATTTTCCGTTTTCCCAGGTCCGTGCAGCCCCTCGGTGGAGGTTTTACCACCACCGAAACTAGTTGCCACAATAGAAATAAGGACTGTCATATCCAAAACCCAACCATCTGCACGCATCCCCTGATACCGATGAGAATAGGGAATGAGGAAATTATCAACATCCAGAAGCATGCAACTATCAATCTTAATGCATCAATAGATCTGAAGAATCGCTTGACAGAATATTTCACAAAAATCGACATCAATATCCAGTTAGAAGAAGAACATTTAATGGAAATTAGAGATAAGCTTGATCTTGTTTATAAAATCTACGAAAGAGTGGAAATGAATACCCAGGACGTTGACCGAAAGATTAAACGAATCAAAATCAATACTTGGTGGGATGATCTTTGGAATTGGGGTGAAAATGTGAACATACACCCCTAGGTGGAGACTCGCATCGCACCTGACTGTAATCACGATCGTTTTGGTGTTCGTATGCCTATGTATTACCTGGGTTAGCATGATACGACTGGAGAAAAGATTAAAGTTCCGAGTCGAGTCAGTGGAAGTGTATCAAGCATTGAGACAGTCTCAACAGAAGTGGCAGTCAAAACCCAGGCCAACAACGAAGGAAATGGACGATGAATATGATGGTATGAGGGTGTAAAGAGGAAGAAGGGTCTGTAACAGGAAAAGGGAAAGATGCGGATGGTATAGAGGCAGTGCGATGATTCGATATGAATTACGAAGACTCACTAACTTAAAGAGTTCAGCCAGACCCAAAACCATGGTGATCAAATCATTTGGTCAAATGATAATGAGCAAAGGGAGGAATGTGGAAATATCAGAAAGAATTCACGATTAATAAGAATTTAATTCATGCTTGAGGGTTAAACCAGTAGAACACAACAGGCACTTCAAAGGAGATGAGGATAAAAGCTGTCAAATAGTAAAGCCAAATTCAAAGGAATCACCATGTGTAAAAGAGCGTGTGTGAATAAAGAATGTCAGTTAACAGGGTCCCTAGAAACGCTAGTGAACGAACAAAAGGTCAGTTGCAGGAATAAGAGATGTAGGCCAAATGGCAGAGGGAAGTTACCTTAGCAGAAACACACTGTAGGAAACAGCAGGGGGTGGGAAGAGATGAAACGACCTAACTGATCAAGATATGGGACACACACAGTAACGAAGACACCAATTTGGTAATAACTCATGGAGGCAAGACAGAGTTACGATAACAGAAGGATGTATATGTACAAAGATGAAATGTCAGCAGAATCTGTCGAAACCAACACGTGTTTAACTGAGAGAAGAAAGGGTATAACTAGGCACAAGGTTTTGAAGGAAGTTAGCGAGAACCTAGGAGCAACACTCGACAGCAGGAACCTGAGGTAGAATTCCTAAGTTGAAATTGGACAGAGATTAATCACCTTGGGCTGAATCGGGTAATATCTATATAGGTTGTGAGTCCTATATTCTGTAGTAACTAGTGAGCAGTGTCTGTTAAAGCATTTATTAAAGATAAATTGGCTTGTGATTCTGGTGTCGTAGTCTTTTGTTCAGTTAAACGTACTGTGGGAACCCTAAAAGGAAAATTGCGAACCTATTTGTTCGATCTTTTGAACATCGAGAGAATTCGGCACAATATACCCCTTTTCAAATTGATTAGTAATCGACACTGCCCCCCCCCCACCCACCTAAATGATAATACTATATAATACTCATAATATGAAAGCGCTGCATGTAAAGAGTGTTTTAATAATTCTTTTAAGAAAACAGGTATTTACTTACAGATATCGGTGAGATGGGTGTGCCTGCTTTTCACTGCAGAGTCTGTCTATCCTTGTGTGATGTTTGACAACTTATTTCTATGTCTCCTTTCGCTAACATCTCTTCAACCTTCCAGTAAGCCAGATGTCACTTGAGCTCCTCCAGTTACTCCCATCATCATCATAGGTGGTCCCCCGAACAAGGATGACTTGCTTCCATGAGTTCACAGGTGTTTCGATGAAGGACCTAATGTTTCAGTCCTGAACTCCAATTGAGAGGGTGGAAGATGCCTGTACGTGAATTTTTTTAATGTGTGGTGACCGTTGCACACCAGCCACCACACGGGCTTGACAGTGCTAGGTCTTGGTCCAGTGGCAAGATTAACCAAGACGACTAGAGACCTGCTCTGCTGCACGGACCTAGCGCGCACACATATCGCAGTGTGGGCTGGCCCGTGCTGCCCCTGGGCCCTCAGCTCTTCTGGGTCCTTCACCCTCATCAGTCGCACCTCTGCCATGATCTCTCGCCGCTCCTCCGCCATAGACATTCACCGCATCTTGCCACAAACACTCGCCGTTCATCCGCCCTGACCTTCCCACTCCTCTGAACCTGGGTCCTGCTGATTTCCCTGCCCATGCTCCAAAATGGCGACCAGGGTTTTGATGACATTGCCCATCTCAAAATCGTCGCACACTTGGAGCAGCTCGCGCTGGAGGTTGAAGTGGTATGCTGCTCCAGCTCTTATACTTGCCGACCTGAGGAGCTGTTCTCTCACAGTACCCAATGCAATCTTAGTAAATCATGTTCTATTCACTAACGTGGCCTTTTTACCCAGCATTCCCATTACTCCAATGATTCCATGGTTAAATACAATCACATGTGTGACACTCTTCCCAGACCAGGAAGGTCTGAGGTTAGATCCATGGTCTCCAGTGACTTGGTTGGTGTCAAAGAGTGCAGAGGATCACTACAATTGGTGTCAGTATCCTACCCCAAGAAGAGAAAAGGGGCAAAATTTCCCAATCCTGATTACTATCCAAAGACTCCTGCTGGAAGTGTACTTGTGTGGGCACTGACGAGGACAACATCAGCCCAGCTGTAATAGCATAACCAATACTTAGTATCCAGGTTCACACAAAGAATGGACATATGAACAAAGTACCGCAGGGCAGACATCACCTATGCCACAACTTGGTAGCTTCAGGTCAGGAAGGGAGAAAATTAGATGACAATCAAAATACACCTAGTTACTCCTTCATGTTTCATTTTGGTAGGTGTCCATTTACGATTCAGCACCCAATTACAAAGATTTGTTAATTTGTGGCCCCTATCCCTAAAAACTCTTTTGATCATTCCTTTTGGTTCAATTTAGCTTGGTCCCCCTTTAGCTAGATCTCTACACTCAATTCTAAATGCTTGGATTTGCCCACCCCAAAAATGTTTAATTTCTGAAAAATGCCATTTCAGCAAATCGGAAATATCAATTCACGTACATAAAATTTAATTCAACGATTTGTTTATGTTTGCTTGCTCAACTTGAAATAGCTGATTCACCAATTCAAGTAGGCTGCTCCTCAATGGATTAAGAGTAATAGTATCAATTTCATCCAGGACTCAGTGAGGCGGATTGATTTGGAATCATGTTTGGATGCTCAGGATGATTCAAATTTTACTTAATGCAATCTGAAGGATGATACATGCTGCATTTACCAGCCGAATTTAAGCCCATGCATTACATAGTAGGGGTGTGTGTAGATAAGATCTAATCTCTCTGTACAGTTTTGGTCTCCTTACTTAAAAAAATGATATACTTGCCTTAGTGGGAGTGCAACAAAGGTTCACTAGACTGATTCCTGGGATAAGGAGATTGTCCTATGAGGAGAGATTGAGTAGACTAGGCCTCTATTCCCCAGAGTTCAGAAGAATGAGAGATGATCTCATTGAAACATATAAAATTCTTAAAAGGTAGATTCAGGGAGGATATTTCCCCTGGCTGGAGAGTCTAGAACTAGGGGCCACAGTCCCAAAATAAGGGGTTGGCCATTTAGGACTGAGATGAGGAGAAATTTCTTCACTCAAAGGGTTGTGAATCTTTGGAATTCTCTACCCCAGAGAATTGTGAATGCTGAGTCGTTGAGTATATTCAAGACAGAGATCGATAGATTTTTGGATACTAAGGGAATCAAGGGATATGGGGATAGTGCGGGAAGGTGATGTTGAGGTTGAAAATCAGCCATGATCTTTTTGAATGGTGGTGCAGCCTCGAAGGGCCGAATGGCCTACTCCTACTCCTATTTCTTATGTTCTTATAAATAATGTAGGACATTTGGGTGGAAGTCACTATTTATTCAGCTTTAATAAGCTTTCCCTCAGTTTCCTTGACATTTTTGAGACCTCTTGCGATCCACCAGCCTAGTCAGGAGGTGATTAGTTGTTCAAGTTCTACAAGAGGCTCATGGGACTGAGGTAGTCTCTCCTCTCATGACAGCTTGTCCATGGCCAGGAGCCAGTGCTAGATGCTTCTCTGGAGCTTGTTCTTGGGAAGCCTGGTGTTGCCTCTCACACTCCACTGGTATAGGGTGCTGAATGGGAAGGTCGTAAACCTGTTATCTGCTGCAATCCTGGTAGACTCCAGCCATTGCCATTCCACTGGACCCAGGATCCATGGGATGGCTGAGGTAATGGCAGCTATCAGTTACTGCAATCCCTGAGACACAGCGTTCACCACGGTTCAGAAGCCGCAACTCATGCTATGCTCCATTCTATGCCCTATTGCCTAGAGCTGTAATCTGAACTTCTGTGGCGATGCAAACACCTATTTGTCTCTGGTCCCTTCTTAACTAGAGCTCTGATTTGATTGAATGGTGGAACAGACCTGAGGGGCTGAAAGGCTGTAACTATGCCCGTATGGTCGTGATTTCGGGAGTTCCGAGAGGTCGTGAATTCTGTGAGTTCGGGAGTTCCAAGGGATCATGAGTTCGGGAGTTCCAAGAGGTCGAGAGGTCGGGAGGTCTGAGGAGCAGGAGGCCCGAAGGTCGGTAAGGATTTCAATTCTGACGAGTCGGGAGGTCAGTAAGGCCCTGAGGTCGGCGAGTCGGTAAGGCCCTGAGGTCGGCGAGTCAGGAGGTCGGTGAGTCGGGAGGTTGGCGAGTCGGTAAGGCCCTGATGTCGGCGAGTCGGGAGGTCGGTGAGTCGGGAGGTCGGCGAGTTGGTAAGGCCCTGAGGTCAGCGAGTTGGTAAGGCCCTGAGGTCGGCGAGTCGATAAGGCCCTGAGGTCGGTGAGGTGGGAGATTGGCGAGTCGGTAAGGCCCTGAGGTCAGCGGGTCGGCGAGTCGGTGAGTTGGGAGGTCGGCGAATAGGTAGGCCCTGTAAGGTCTGCGACTCGGGAGTTCGGAGACCGGGAGTTTGGAGGCCTCAGAGGTCGGTGAGATGAGTTGGTAAGTAGCTCTCTTTTCTCTATTTCTTTTAAGTTGGGAGTTCGGAGGCCGAGAGGTCGGAAGCCACAGAGGTCGATGAGTTCGGGAGGCCACTGAGGTTAGTGAGGTGAGTTGGTAAGTATCTCTCTTTTCTCTATTTCCTTTTAAGTAGATTTTAAACTAGATAAGTCTAACTAGAGAGATGGCAGTGCAGCTCAGTCCCGTGGAGTGCACATCCTGCGGCATGTGGGAAGTCCTGGACGCTTCATGCAGCCTAGATAACCATGTGTGCAGGAGGTGTCTCCAGCTTCAATTGCTCGAGCTCTGTGTTTCGGAACTGGAGCAGCGGGTGGAGTCAATAAGATGCATCCGTGAGGCTGAGAACTACGTAGCTAGCACGTTTCAGGAGGTGATCACCCCGCAGCTTAAAGGCATACAGGTAGAGGGGAAGTGGGTGACCACCAGATGTAGTAAGTGTGCTATGCAGGTAACGCAGGAGTCCATCTCGCTTTCAAACCAATATTCACTTCTGAGTATTGGTAAGGATGATGGTGCCTCTGGGGAGTGCAGCCAGAGCCAATTCCATGGCACCACGGGTGGCTCAGCTGCACAGGGGGGAGGAATGAAGAACAAAAGAGCCTAAGTGATAGGGGATTCTATAGTTAGGGGAACAGACAGACGTTTCTGTGACTGTAGACGTGATTCCCGAATGGTTTTATGCCTCCCTGGTGCCAGGGTCAAGGATGTCACAGAGCGGACGCAGGGCATCCTTCGGGGGGGAGAGTAAACAGCTAGAGGTCGTGGTCCATATCGGGACCAACGACATAGGTAAAATAAGGGATGAGGTCTTACAGGAAGAATTCAGGGAGCTAGGAAGAAAATTAAAGGGTAGGACCTCAAAGGTAGTAATCTCTGGATTACTACCGATGCCACGTGCTAATGAGTACAAAAATAGAAGGATAGAGAGGATGAACACGTGGCTGGAAAGTTGGTGTAGGAGGGAGGGTGTTAAATTCTTGAGGCATAGGGACCGCTTCTGGGGGAGATAGGACCTGTACAAACTGGATGAGTTGCACCTCAACAGCGCCAGGACCAATATCCTCACGGGGAGTTTTGCTAATGCTGCTGGGGAGAATTTAAATTAGCTTGGCAGGGGGATGGAAACCTGAGAACGAATTCAAAAGGGAAGGACGTAAAGCTGAAATTGGATAGCAAGAATCTGGAAAGCAAACCTGCAAGACAGAGGAAACAGAGTTTAGTATGTAATAAGCAAGGAGGTCTTCCTGTGCTGAATGGTATATATTTTAATGCAAGGAGTATAGCGAATAAGGCGGATGAGCTAAGAGCACAGGTAGACACTTGGGAATATGACATTATAGCCATTACAGAAACATGGCTGAAAGAGAGACAGGTTTGGCAGATCAATATTCCTGGCTATAGGATTTTTAGACAAGATAGAGAGGGGGGTAAAAAGGCGAGGGTGGGTTGCGGGGGGTTGGGAGGGGGTGTTGCGATACTGATTAAAGAAACTATTACAGCGGTGAGGAGGAATGATATGTTAGAGGGATCATTAAATGAGGCCATGTAGATCGAATTGAAAAATAAAAAAGGGGAGATCACACTGCTGGACATGTATTATAGACCCCCTAATAGTGGGAAGGGAATAGAGGAGCAAATATGTAGGCAAATTGCTGTGAAGTCCAAAAACGAAAGGGTAGTAATTGTAGGGGAATTTAACTATCCTAATATTGATTGGGACAAATTTAGTGTGAAGGGTATAGAGGGTGCGGAATTCTTGAAATGCATTCAAGAGAACTTTTTTAGTCAGTATGTAGCAAGTCCAACATGAGAGGGGGCAGTCTTGGATTTACTTTTGGGCAATGAAGCTGGGCAAGTTGAAGGGGTATTACTGGGAGAGCACTTGGGTGACAGTGACCATAATTCAGTCAGATTCAAGTTGGTTATGGATAAGGACAAGAATAGGCCTGGAATAAAAGTTCCGAATTGGGGAAAACCTAATTTTGCTAAGTTAAGGAGTGATTTGGCCATGGTGAGCTGGAAACAGCTACATGTGGGTAAATCAGTGTCGGAACAGTGGGAGACATTCAAGGAGGAGATCCGGAAGGCTCAGGCCAAACATGTGCCCTTAAAGAAAAAAGCTGTGAAATATAATTCTAGAGCCCCTGGATGTCTAGGGACTTACAGGGGTGGGTTAAGAAAAAAAGGGACTCTTATGTCATATATCAACGGCTAATCACTATAGATTCTTTAGAGGAATAAATAAAGTTAAGAGGCAAAATTAAAAAGGATATTAGGAATGCTAAGAGCATGAGAAATTCTTGGCCAGTAAAATTAAGGAAAATCCTAAGATGTTTTATAAACATATTAAGAGTAAGAGGGTAACTAAAGAAAGGGTAGGGCCTATTAGAGACCATGAGGGTAATCTTTGTGTGGAGGTGGAAGATGTTGGGAGGGTTCTTAATAAAAATTTTGCATGTTTTCACATACTGCTATCAAGGAGGAGTGTGATATTCTGGATGAAATGAATATAGTGAGAGAGGAAGTATTAAGGGGGTTAGCAGCTTTGAAAGTTGATAAGTCCCCAGGCCCGAATGAAATACATCCCAGGCTGTTTAGCAAAGTAAAAGAGGAAATAGCAGAGGCCTTGACCATCATTTTCCAGTTCTATTTGGATCTGGGCATGGTACCGGAGGATTGGAGGACTGCTAATGTAGTACCCTTGTTTAAGAAGGAAGGGATAGGCCTGTCAGCCTAACCTCGGTGGTAGGAAAATTATTGGAAAAAGTCCTGAAAGACAGGATAAATCTGCATTTTGAAATGCAAGGATTAATTAGGGACAGTCAGCATGGATTTGTTAAGGGAAGATCGTGTCTGACTAACCTGATTGAATTTTTTGAGGAGGTAACCAAGAGGGTCGATGAGGGTAGTGCGTACGATGTAGTATATATGTACTTTAGCAAAGCTTTTGATAAGGTCCCACATGGTAAACTGGTCATGAAGCTTAAAGCCCATGAATACAGGGTAAAGTTTCAAGTTGGATCCAAAATTGGCTTGGAGGTAGGAAGCAAAGGATAATGATTGATTCTGACTGGAAGGATGTTTCCAGTGGGGTTCCGCAGGGCTCAGTACTGGGACCCTTGCTTTTTGTGGTATATATCAACGATTTAGATTTGAATATAGGGAGTATGATTAAGAAATTTGCAGACGACACTAAAATTGGCTGTGTGGTTGATAATGAAGAGGAAAGTCATGGGCTGCAGAAGGATATCAATCTACTGGTCAGGTGGGCAGAGTAGTGGCAAATGGAATTTAATTCAGAGAAGTGTGAGGTGTTGCACTTTGGGAGCACTAATAAGGAAAGGGTATATACATTAAGCGGTAGGCCACTTAATAGTGTAGATGAACAAAGGGACCTTGGAGTGCTTATCCACAGATCCCTGAAAGTAGAAGGCCAGGTGGATAAGGTGGTTAAGACGGCATATGGAATGCTTGCCTTTATTGGCCTAGGCATAGAATATAAGAGCAGGGAGTTTAAGCTTAAATTGTATAATACTTTAGTTACGCCACAGCTGGAGTATTGCGTGCAGTTCTGGTCGCCGTATTATAGGAAGGACATGATTGCACTAGAGAGAGTGCAGAGGAGATTTACTAGGATGCTGCCTGGAATGGAGAATCTTAGTTATGAGGACAGATTGGATAGGCTGGCTTTTGTTCCTATTGGAACAGAGGAGGTTGAGAGGAGACCTCATTGAGGTGTACAAAATATTGAGGGGCCTGGACATAGTGGATAGTAAGGGTGTATTTCCATTAGTGGAGAGGGCTATTATGAGGGGGCATAGTTTTAAGGTGGTTAGTGGAAGATTTAGAAGGGATTTGAGGGGGGGCTTCTTTACGCCGAGGGTTGTGGGGATCTGGAACTCGCTGCCTGGAAGAGTGGTGGATCCAGAAACCCTCACCACTTTTAAGAGATGGTTGGATGGGCACTTAAAGTGCAGTAACCTGCTGGGTTATGGACCTAGAGCTGGTAATTGGGATTAGATTGGATGACCTTTTGTTGGACGGAGCAGACATAATGGTAAGTACTGCAGGGAATAGAATATGGTCAGGGTGATCTCCTGGACTAGTTTCGATTGCCTGGACGGGTCGGAGAGGAATTTTACCAGATGTTTTCTCCTTAAATTGGCCTGGATTTTTATCTGGTTTTTGCCTCTCCCAGTTGGGGTGGAGTGCAGAATGTTTCAGTATAAGGGGTATCGCAGTTGTGGGGAGGTGGATTGGTTGGGCTGGGTGCTCTTTGCCTTTCCGTCATTGTTCATAGGTTTATATGTAACCTTTAGGGCTGCTGACCAAGGGCCATGTGGCTCTTTGTCAGTCGACGCGGCCACAATGGGCCGGAATGGCCTCCTTCTGCGCTGTAAATTTCTATGTTTCTATGTTTCTATGTTTCACTTCAGGTTCCAGTGAAACTGCCATTTACACCATCAGTGCCTGTAAGAAAAGCAGCGCTTCTGTGAGTTACTGCATAGACTCGAGTATCACATCACATCCAGGAACATAGGAACAGGAGTAGGCCATTTAGCCCCTCGAGCCTGTTCCGACATTCAGTGAGATCATGGTTGATCTGCAACCGGACTCCATATACCCACCTTTGCAACATATCCTTTAACACCTTTGGTTAACAGATATCTATCAATCTCAGATTTAAAATTAACAATTGACTCAGCATCAACTGCCATTTGCAGAAGAGAGTTCCAAACTTCTACCACCCTTTGCATGAAGAAATATTTCCTAACCTCACTCCTGAAAGGTCTGGCTCTAATTTCTAGGCTATGTTCCCTAGTCCCAGATTCCCCAACAAGTGGAAATAGTTTCTGTGTCAGCTGTGGCTTAGAGGGTAGCATACTTATATCTGAGTCAGAAGGTGCAGTGCTGAGGGTGCTGCACTGTTGGAGGTGCTGTCTTTCAGGTAAGATGTTAAACCGAGGCCGGTCTGCTCTCTCAGATGAACGTAAAAGATCCCTTGGCACTATTTCGAAGAAGAGCAGCGACGTTATCTCTGGTGTTGGCCAATATTTATCCCTCAATCAACATAACGAAACAGATAATCTGGTCATTATCACATTGCTGTTTGTGGGAGCTTCCTGTGCGCAAATTAGTTGCTATGTTTCCCACATTACTTCAAAAGTATTTCATTGGCTGTAAAGGCTTTGAGACATCCGGTGGTCGTAAAAGTCACTGTAGAAATGCAAATCCTCCTTTTTCTTTCTTTACACTATCTGTTCCCCTTAATATCTTGAAAATGTCCATCAAATCACTCCTTAATCTTCTAAATTCCAAAGAATACAACCCTAGTTTGTGTAATCTGTCCTTGTAAAGTAACTCTTGGAGTCCAGATATCATTCTAGTAAATCTACGCTGCACTCCCTCCAAGGCCAAAATAACCTTCCTATGGTGTAGTGTCCATGAATGAACACAGCACTCCAGGTGTAGTCTAACCAGAGCTTTGTATAGCTGCAGGTAGACTTCTACCCCCTTGTATACTAGTCCTCTAGATATAAAGGCCAGAATTCCATTACCATTTTTGATTATCTTTTGTACCCGTTCATGACATATTAATGATCTATGTACCTGGACCCCCGTCTTTTTGGGCCTCCACTGCTTCTAGCTTTTCAGCATTTCAAAAGTACTCTGATTTATTCTTTTTAGTTCCAAAGCGGATGATCCATTTGCCACAGTTTTGCCCATTCACTTAATCTATTAATATCTCTTTGTAATGTTATGCTTCCATCTACACTGAAAAGAAAAGAAAGACTTGCATTTATATAGCACCTTTCATGACCACTGGATGTCTCAAAGTGTTTTACAGCCAATTAAGTACTTTGGAGTGTAGTCACTAGTTACAATGCCGCCTATTTTCGTGTCATCGGCAAAGTACATAGAGATATGTAGCTCTCTATCCCATCATATAAATCGTTAATAAATATTGTGAATAGTTGAGGCTCCAATACAGATCCCTGTGGAACACCAGTAATGACATCCTGCATATGCATATGAGGCTGTTACCGTGGAGGAAGCGGATTTGTGTATGTAATTGCTGTGAGGGGAGATGTGTGGTCATAGTAAGATGCCAAGTAAAAGACACTCTTAAACAGGTTGCATTGTGAATGGTTAGTTGAGCAAGTGTTACTTTGTGAAGGTGAAGAGTGCGCTGATGCCCAGGGTTGCCAAGGAAGAAAAGGAGAGGGTGTCAAGCATGGTACCTTGCCAGCCCTGTGAGGTCAATTAACATTTTGCAGCACTGGTCTGCAATCCTAGGGTTGAGAGATGCCTGCGCCAACTTACCCCATGTGAGATTTCTGGGTGGTTTGTGGCATGCATGCCCAGGAGTCAATGCCTCTTGCCTTTAATTTCCACCAGTCACATCCTGTGGATTGTGGAGTGGGTGAGCATGTGAGCTCATTAAACTTCTTCCTGCACTGCATCCAGGTCCTTTGTGCTAAACTGCTGGCATTCACCACAGCGGCTATCTGCTCCAAATGGACTATACACATTTGCCTGGAGGGTCTCCTAGCCCCCTGTGGAATCAACACCTCTCTCCTCAAATTAACCTACATAAGAACATAAGAAAAAGGAGCTGGGGTAGGCCATTTGGCCCCTTGAGCCTACTCCGCTATTCAATAGGATCATGGCTGATTTGATCGTGGGCTCAACTCCACTTCCCTACCTGCTCCCTACAACCCTTTACTTCCTTATCGCTCAAAAATATGTCTATCTCCGCCTTAAATATATTCAATGACCCAGCCTCCACAGCTCTCTGGGGCAGATAATTCCACAGATTTACAACCTTCTGAGAGAAGAAGTTCCTCCTCATCTCAGTTTTAAATGGGCAACCCCTTATTCTAAAACTATGCACCCTACTTCTAGATTCCCCCACGAGGGTTAACATTCTCTTTGCATCTACCTTGTCGAACTCCCTCAGTATCTTTTATGTCTCAATAAGATCACCTCTCATTCTTCTGAACTCCAATGAGTACAGGCCCAACCTCTTCTGAAGTCAACCCCTTCATCATAGGAATCAACCTAGTGAACCTTCTCTGAACTGCCTCCAATGAAAGCATATCCCTCCTTATATAAGGAGACCAAAACTGCATCCAGATCATTGGTGCTAAACTGCTGGCATTCACCACAGCGGCTATCTGCTCCAAATGGACTATACACATTTGCCTGGAGGGCTTCTTGGCCCACTTCGTGCACCAAGACCTCTGCATTGGAGAACCTTGGCGCAAATACCTCTCTCTCCCCTGTTGTGACAATTTTAGTTTTCTCCTCCTCTCACTCTCTTCTCCAGCCAGTTCAATGGGCTGCTGCAGGCAGAATGCACCTCCCCTTTAAGAGCTGTAGACTGCCTTTAAGATGTACAGGCTAGCTTTCATTGGTGCTTGCCTCGCATGAACTTGGGCCCCCTGATGAGCGTTCAGCCACTCAACAGTACGTTCAGCACTGGGCTGAAGGCTGCGATCATTCTAATCAGCAGGCAGCATGAAGTTTGCATGCTGCGTGCATTCCTTTGAATGGGTATGAGATCATCATGCATCGACATTCCTAGCAAATTTTTTGAGGGAAACAGATTTCTAGGCCTTTATCTCTATCTACCCTATCAACTTCTTTAATCATCATAAACACCTCAATTAGATCACCCCTTAATCATCTATATTCAAGGAACACAAGCCTAGTCTATGCAACCTCTTCTCATAATTTAACTCTGTTAGCCCTGGCATTATTCTGATGAATCTGCCCAGCACTCTCGCCAGTGCAGTGAAATTATTAGAGTGAAATGAAAAAGTTAAGGACTGTTATTCTCTTACCTATTTGTCCCCCGATCCACTGCTGAAGATGGAGGGCTGAGCTGTTTATTTAAAGGCTGCACTCAAGTTTCCATATAGTTCAGCTGCTTACACCTGTTTTATACGGGTTTTACACCAATGGGTATGCAAATGAGACATCCCAGTAAACACACATGCAACTCCCTCTGCAGGCCACTGTCGGGCAAGAATTTTTTTTAAAGAGGCAACAGTGGTGTAACTGATTTTGAGGAAACTCTTGACCTTGTTCTATGCTGAATTTGCCTGCTGAATGATCGGGCTGCTACATTTTGCCTCAGTGCTCCTGGGTTTAGTCAGGACTCCTTCTCCTGATTATCAGCGATTGCTGCTAGAAGTGCATATGTGCAGATGTCAGGTGAAGACAGGATTGAGCTTGGTTGTGATGCTTCATATAGTCACTCTAGGTCACTTGGGTGAATTTTTAGAACTGCAACGTCTTCAGCTTGAGAGTGATTTAGCTAAATATGAAACTAGGGTCCTAAATCTGTACAAAGCAAACTACGTAGGTATGAGAGGCGAGTTGGCTAAAGTAGGTTGGTAACTAGATATGACAGCAGAAAAGCAATGGCAAACATTTAGAGCAATAATTCATAATTTGCAACGAATAAAAAGAATAAAAACACCATAGAAAAATAGTCCACCTGTGGCTAACAAGAGAAATTAAAGATAGTATTAGATTAAAAGAAGAGGCCTATAATGTTGCCAAAAAGAGCAGTAAGCCTGAGGATTGGGAGGATTTTAGAATTCAGCAAAAGAGGACCAAGAAATTGATAAAGAAAGGGAAAATAGAATATGAGGGTAACCTACCAAGGGACATAAAAACAGACTGTAAAAGCTTCCATAGGTATGTAAAAAGGAAAAGATTAGCTGAGACAGGAGAAATTATAATGGAGAATAAGAAAATAGCAGAGAAATTAAACAAATACTTTGTGTCTGTCTTCACAGAAGAATACATAAAAACATTCTGGAAATAGCAAAGAACCAAGGATCTAGTGAGAATAAGGAACTGCAGAGAAATTAGTATTAGTAAAGAAATAGAACTGGAGAAATGAATGGGACTGAAAGCCGATAGATGCCCAATGACTTGATGGCCTACATCCTAGGTTTTTAAAGAGGTGGCTATAGAGATAGTGGATGCATTGGTTGTCATCTTCCAAAATTCCATAGATTCTGGAATGGTTCCCTCCGATTGGAAGGTAGCAAATGTAACCCCGCAATTTTTTTAAGTTGGGAGAGAGATAACAGGAAACTATAGACCAGTTAGCCTGACATCAGTAGTAGAGAAAATGCTAGAATCTATTATTAAGGACATGGTAACAGGGCACTTAGAAAGTAATAATAGGATTTGGCAGAGTCAGCATAGATTTATGAAAGGGAAATCGTGTTTGACAAATCTGTTAGAGTTTTTTGAGTATGTAACTAACATGATAGATAAGGGGGAACCAGTGGATGTAGTCTATTTGGATTATCAGAAGGCATTCAAGAAGGTACCACAAAAGAGGTTATTAAACAAAATTAGGGCTCATGGGATTGGGGGTAATATACTAGTATGGATTAAGGATTGGTTAACGAACAGAAAACAGAGAGTAGGAATAAATGGGTCATTTTTGGGCTGGCTGGCTGTAACTAATGGGGTACCACGAGGATCAGTGCTTGGGCCTCAACTATTTATAATCTATATCAATGATTTGGATGAAGGAATCAAATGTAATATATCCAAGTTTGCTGATGATACAAAGCTAGGTGGGACAGAAAGTTGTGAGGGGGATGCAAAGAGGCTTCAAGGAGATATAGACAGGTTAAGTGAATGGGCAAGAACATGGCAAATGGAATATAATGTGGAGACATGTGAAGTTATCCATTTTGATAGGGAAAATGGAAAAGCAGAGTATTTTTTAAATGGTGAGAGATTGGGAAATGTTGGTGTTTAGAGTGGCCCGAGTGTCCTTGCACATGGATCGCTGAAAGTTAATATGCAGGTATAGCAAGCAATTAGGAAACATAGAAACATAGAAACATAGAAAATAGGTGCAGGAGTAGGCCATTCGGCCCTTTGAGTCTGCACCGCCATTCAATCAGTTCATGGCTGAACATGCAACTTCAGTACCCAATTCCTGCTTTCTCGCCATAACCTTTGATCCCCCTAGTAGTAAGGACTACATCTAACTCCTTTTTGAATATATTTAGTGAATTGGCCTCAACAACTTTCTGTGGTAGAGAATTCCACAGGTTCACCACTTTCTGGGTGAAGAGGTTTCTCCTCATCTCAGTCCTAAATGGCTTAGCCCTTATCCTTAGACAGTGACCCCTGGTTCTGGACTTCCCCAACATTGGGAACATTCTCCCTGCATCTAACCTGTCTAAACCCATCAGAATTTTAAACGTTTCGATGAGATCCCCTCTCATTCTTCTGAACTCCAGTGAATACAAGCCCAATTGATCCAGTCTTTCTTGATATGTCAGTCCCGCCATCCCGGGAATCAGTCTGGTGAACCTTCGCTGCACTCCCTCAATAGCAAGAATGTCCTTCCTCAAGTTAGGAGACCAAAACTGTACACAATACTCCAGTTGTGGCCTCACCAAGGCCCTGTAGAACTGTAGTAACACCTCCCTGCCCCTGTACTCAAATCCTCTCGCTATGAAGGCCAACATGCCATTTGCCTTCTTAACCGCCTGCTGTACCTGCATGTCAACCTTCAATGACTGATGTACCATGACACACCAGGTCTCGTTGCACCTCCCCTTTTCCTAATCTGTCACCATTCAGATAATAGTCTGTCTCTCTGTTTTTACCACCAAAGTGGATAACCTCACATTTATCCACATTATACTTCATCTGCCATGCATTTGCCCACTCACCTAACCTATCCAAGTCACTCTGCAGCCTCATAGCATCCTCCTCGCAGCTCACACTGCCACCCAACTTAGTGTCATCCGCAAATTGGAGATACTACATTTAATCCCCTCGTCTAAATCATTAATGTACAATGTAAACAGCTGGGGCCCCAGCACAGAACCTTGCGGTGCCCCACTAGTCACTGCCTGCCATTCTGAAAAGTACCCATTTACTCCTACTCTTTGCTTCCTGTCTTCCAACCAGTTCTCAATCCATGTCAGCACACTACCCCCAATCCCATGTGCTTTAACTTTGCACATTAATCTCTTGTGTGGGACCTTGTCGAAAGCCTTCTGAAAGTCCAAATACACCACATCAACTGGTTCTCCCTTGTCCACTTTACTGGAAACATCCTCAAAAAATTCCAGAAGATTTGTCAAGCATGATTTCCCTTTCACAAATCCATGCTGACTTGGACCTATCATGTCACCTCTTTCCAAATGCGCTGCTATGACATCCTTAATAATTGATTCCATCATTTTACCCACTACTGATGTCAGGCTGACCGGTCTATAATTTCCTGTTTTCTCTCTCCCTCCTTTTTTAAAAAGTGGGGTTACATTGGCTACCCTCCACTCTATAGGAACTGATCCAGAGTCCATGGAATGTTGGAAAATGACTGTCAATGCATCCGCTATTTCCAAGGCCACCTCCTTAAGTACTCTGGGATGCAGTCCATCAGACCCTGGGGATTTATCGGCCTTCAATCCCATCAATTTCCCCAACACAATTTCCCAACTAATAAGGATTTCCCTCAGTTCCTCCTTCTTACTAGACCCTCTGACCCCTTTTATATCCGGAAGATTGTTTGTGTCCTCCTTAGTGAATACCAAACCAAAGTACTTGTTCAATTGGCCTTCATTGCAAAAGGATTTGAGATAAGAGTAAAGATGTCTTACTGCAATTAGAAAGAGCCTTGGTGATACCACACCTGGAGTATTGTGTACAGTTTTGCTCTCCTTACCTAAGGATATACTTGTCACAGAGGGAGTGCAACGAAGGTTCACCTGACTGATTCCTGGGATGGGGGGATTGTCCTATGAGGAGAGATTGAGTAGACTAGGCCTATATTCTCTTGAGTTTAGAAGAATGAGAGGTGATCTCATTGAAACATACAAAATTCTCATTGGGCTTCACAGGGTGGATGCAGGGAGAATGTTTACGCTGGCTGGGGAATCTAGAACCAGTGATCACAGTCTCAGAATAAAGGGTTGGCCATTTAGGACTGAGATGAGGAGAAATTTCTTCACTCAGCGGGTGGTGAACCTTTGGAATTCTCTACCCCAGAGGACTATAGATGCTCAGTCATTGAGTATATTCAAGGCAGGGAATGATAGTTTTTGGCATATTAAGGGAATCAAGGGATATGGGGAAAGTGAAGTTAAGGTCGATCAGCCATGATCTTATTGAATGGCCGAACAGGTTCGAAGGGCTGAATGGCCTACTCCTGCTCCTATTTCTTATGTTCGTATGTTCTCATTATGTTCTCGAGATATCCCAAAGTACTTCACAGCCAATCATTTACCTTTAAAGTGCAGTAGCTGTTGCAGACAATTTATGCATGGGCAGATCCCACAAACAGCAACTGAGATGACTAGCATGTTGAAGCTCTATTTGGTAGAGGGAGAAATGTTGTTCATAGCACCGGGGAAACTCTTTGCTCTTCTTCCAATTGTGCCTGATCTTCCTTTACCTGGGTAGATACAGAGAGATGATTTTGTCTGGTGAGAGAATTCAGAAAAAGGGAGCACAATCTTAACATGAGAGCTAGATCATTCAGGGGGGCAATCAGGAGCAATTTTTCACACAAGGGGTAGTAGGAATGTGGATTCTCTTCACCCAAAGGCTGCGGATGCTGGGACAATTGGAGCTTTCAGGGCTGAGATTGATCGATTTTTCTTACTCAAGGATACCAAGGGACATGGAGCAAAGGCAGGTAATGGAGTTGAGGTATGGATCAGCCATGAGCTAACTGAACGGCGGAGCAGGTTGGAGGAGCTGAACAGCTTACTCCTGTTATTCTGTTCCAATTTGAACAGCTCGACTGGGTTCAGGCTATAGGGTTGATGCCGAGGAGATCGTCTGGAACAAGACAGTACTCCTCAGTGCAATCTGAAGTGTCAGCCTGGAATATGAGCTCAAGTCCTAAGGAATTAACATTACGATGTTATATCAATACTGTTAGAAACATTCACTGAGCTAAATGCCATTTACGAATTCACTCATTAAAAAATTAATTTAATTTGGATTGAGATACAGCTGCTATAATATTGCTTGTAGTTCTCGGAGGATGAAAGAATTGAAGGTACTGAGTGTGGCTGGAGCAGAGAGCTGCCAGTTTATAGGAATAAGACTGCCCCCCACTCTAAACACACCAAAGTACCGTTTGAGAGGGTGACTATTTATCAATCTTCACTCCTAACATCTGTCCTGTTTATGGACTGTTCTCAAATGCTTTCATTTGCAGAAAGCCAGCACCACTGGTCCAACAGGTCACGGGTAAGAAGTTCGCTGCTCTCCCTGCGCCGATCGATCTGTAGCCCGGCTTTTGCACCGGCTTCTGCGGGACAGGGAGTGTGCTGCCTTCTCTCGCTGCCTGCCGAGTGCAGGCTGGGGGGTGGGCTCTGGCTGATCTCAGCCTATCCACTCCCAGGATGTGTCATTGCATCAAACTACGCGCTCGCCCCCTCCTCACGGAGATTTAAAAGAAGCGGGGTCTGCTCTTCAGTTGGAGTCCGGACTTTGCACTGGCTCCAGTTGATGGCAAGCTAAGAGAAGCCGATCCACCACACTTGGCATCGCGCTCACCTACAACCACTGGGCATCCCACCATCCAGAAGACTCGGAGCTCATCTCCCAAGAAGATGGGCACTTTGACACCGAATTACACCAGCAGTTGGGTCAACCAGAGCCAGGCAAGTTCCGACAACCAAAGTCGACTGCCTCTGGCCAACTCCACCAACCAGTTCGTGCAGCCCTATTGGCAGATCACCCTCTGGTCCATAGCCTACGGCTCGGTGGTGGCCGTGGCGGTCTTTGGCAACCTCATCGTGATCTGGATCATCTTGGCTCACAAGAGGATGAGGACGGTGACGAACTATTTCCTGGTAAACCTCGCCTTCTCCGACGCCTCCATGGCCGCCTTCAACACCTTGGTCAATTTCATTTACGCCGTTCACAACGATTGGTATTTCGGGGAGACTTACTGCCGCTTCCACAACTTCTTCCCCATCGCCGCCGTGTTCGCCAGCATCTACTCCATGGCCGCGATCGCTGTGGACAGGTAAGGGCAGGGGAGCTAAAAACAGAAAAGGCTGAAAATACTCAGCGGGTCAGGCAGCATCTGTGGAGAGAGAGAGAGAGAGAGAGAGTAGTTTCAGGTGGATGGGTGGGGAGCTGCCCCTCCAACTCGCAGGCATGGGTCGGGAAGCCCATAAATAAAGATCGCCAGTTGTCCTTCCATCCCACAGCTGAAGGTGTGGAATATCCTATCCCCCTCTTCGTACAGGTGAGGGTCGGTTGACTCTTCCAGGTCTGCAATCCGCCGACTTGTTCATTTCAGGTCAGTTGCGATCTATCAACAAGCGCTTGGGTCACTGGGCAGGACTGGCCAGCAGTAAAGCACAGACCGACAACTCACTGCCAAGCCGAAATAAAGCGTCCTCAATATTTTTGCACAAGAAAAATGGGATCTTCGAGAATTCCCCAAAAAGGTGACTTTTTCTTCCCCCCACAATAGCGCCGAAAGTAGAGATCAAACTTCAATACTCCCGGTGTGTTTATCCAACGGAGGGATTCTCAACACTCTGAGTTTCGACGGAATCTGATTAAAGAGGATTTTGTCCAAAGACCAGAAATGTAACCTCGACAATTGAAAATGTAAACATGCTCTAGTTTAGAGAGTAATGAAGAACAAATCAGATTATGAAGAGTTTTGAGAGGGTTTAGCAGTGGTTTGCAGTGGTTGATGAATCTGTAACAAGGGGAGACAGACTGTGGATTACTGCTGGAAATATGGAGCATTAGAGCAGGGAATGGTTTACCACAAGGGGCTACTGAGGCAGAGACAATAAAAGGAATTTGAAAAGGGAATTGGATAAGGATTGGAAAAGGATTTGGGCAAAAGGCAGGTTAGATAGAGGGCTCCGTTGACGAGCCCATCAGCTGAACGCTTGGCGATCGTGGCATTCCTTTTATAAAGTCAATGGTCCAGCAATTGCATATTTAAATCCTTTTCAAAAACAGTATCCGACCACAATACAAACATCCACTTTAAAAAGCTGTTTCTTTCAGTTTCTGATCGGTTTGCTAAACTAAATGGTCCAGGTGCTGCTGGAAAAATAACTCGTGTGTTAATGACGCGGGGCATTATTAATGTAGAAATTTGGCCAGCAAATTCAACAACAGAAACTTGTATTTATATAGCGCCTTTAACGTAGTGAAACGTCCCAAAACGCTTCACAAGAGTGTTGAGGAGAAATTAGGGCAAGTAATCAAAAGCTTAGTCAAAGAGGTAGGTTTTAAGGAGCGTCTTGAAGGAGGAGAGAAAAGTAGTGGTGGAGAGGTTTAGGGAGGGAATCCTAAGCTTGGGACAGAGGCAACAGAAGGTGCCACCAATGGTGGAACAATTGCAATCAGGGCTGATCAAGGGTTCAGGGGGTTAAGATAAACTGAGTTGTGAATCTCTAGAACATGTTGGTCGATTTATGCCGCTCCGCCGTTTGCCTTGCATAATTGGCATCTTGCCCTCAACCACCCGGTTATTTTTAAGAGCTTCCTGGATTTGCACATTAATTACCATTAAACTTGCCATAGAAAGTTTAAGTCTGGTAATTAAGAAAGAAAAACTTACATTTGTACAGCGCCTTTCACGACCACCGGACATCACAGCCGATGAAATAATTTTGAAATGTAGTCACTGTTGTAATGTAGGAAATTAAGAGTGTAAGTACATTTTTACCAATGTGATAATTGTTAATCCAGTGCTGACTCTTCTTACAGGCAATTGTCTATGTAAGAATCAGCATGTGCCCCATTTTATAGAGGCACAACAAATAAAAACTATAAATTAACAGAAATTTTAATGGAACCTTTGTAAAGTAACTTAAAATGTTATTGTCGGGGGTGATGAAGCACCCCAGTCCTTCCGGTGCCCAGTGGTCATGGAAGGCCTCGGGCGTGCTCCATCTCCAGGGACACCCGGGTGCGAATGTATTAATGCAGTGCTGGCCCAGATAGGGAACAATATAAAGGGGGAGAAATTCACACAGTTTGTACCCGCAGGGGCGCAAACAACTTCTTGCGCGGGGCCACTACCGACTTCCGTGAAATACCACGAGAGTTAGCGGAGGAACTAACTAGTAGCGCCCTGGGCCGCTGTGCTAGCGATGATGATGTCATCACCATGCGTAGCGACCTGTTTTGAGCCGGACTGAAAATTCGGTAGCGCCCCGTGAGGCTTCCATGGGCAATGCCCGCTCCAGTCTCGCAGGTCGTGAACTGGGCTTCAGTCCGCTCGTAGGGCGAAAATTAAAGGGGAGGTGCGGCGCTGACTTTTTCGAAAAATGGCCTTGCCCTCCTGAAATCGTGGGGTCTGTGCCATGATGTTGCAGCCCAGCACTCTGCTTCTGTGCTGGGCTGCCACGGCACCCCACTCCCCAGTGGTATAATGGTGGCCCCATCTACCTGGTGCAGAGTTGGCAGGGTGCCCTCCCCTTTAACGGAAGGGGAGGGCCCTGTGCTCGCGTCACATGGCTCTCCGCAGTTAGCGTCCCAGTCCCGTCCCAATTCACGTGGTTAATGTCCCAGTCCCACCCCAATTCCCACGGTTAGCGCCCCAGTCCTACCTCAATTATCGTGGTTAGCATCCCAGTCCCACCCCAATTCCCATGGTTAGCGCCCCAGTCCTACCTCAATTACCGTGGTTAATGTCCCAGTCCCACCCCAATTCCCACAGTTAGCATCCCAGTCCTACCTCAATTACCATGGATAGCATCCCAGTCACACCTCAATTCATGTGGTAGCGTCCCAGTCCCACCCCAATTCCCACGGTTAGCGCTCCAGTCACACACTAATTCCCAAGGCTGGCGCCCCAGTCCCACCCCAATTCCTGTGATTAGTGCCCGAGTCCCACCCCAATTCCCATGATTAACATCCCAGTCCCACCCCAATTTCCATGGTTAATGTCCCAGTCCCGCCCCTGAGAAGAAATGGAGCACGCGACATTGCGCTCCACTTCTTGTCAGGGTCGGTAACCCCAATTTCGCTGCCGGGACGGGACCTCTGCGGCGGGCGCAGACAGTCCCGCCTTGCAGTGGTTACTGGGGTGGTACCAAATTTCGCCCCCAGGGTATTCAATCTCATTCATGCATGCAGTAAATTGTTAGGGATATTACAAATGCCATGTTTAAAAAAAAAATCTTTCTATTCCTTTCTGTCTCTTTTTTTCTCTCCTTAATCCAATCTTTCTTTCCCTCTCATTATTTATTTTTCTGGATCTGATTTTGAATCTAATTCACCTTCTCCATCCTTCCTCTGTTTCTTTCTCAATCCTTAAATCTCTTTGGTTAAGGAGATACACTGTTGGTCTCAGATGCCATGGTGCCTCACTATGTTGTTATCAGTTCACGCTTTCAGTAAGTTAAGCTGCAAAAAAAGTTTGTGCTTAAGGGTGCGGAAAAAAGTCTTAACTAACGAAGCACTCCAGCGAGATCTGGCCCAATATTTTGCAGTTTGAATCATTGCTAAAAGACACGAGTACAGCGAATAAGATACACAGCACTCCTTCAGGAAAAATAACTCATCAAAGTAGGATACCAGCTCGAAAATAGGCACTTCATAAGAAATTGATAGATTAGGAGAGAGAGAATGGAAGGGGCGACTGGAAGCAAATGGGCTTGTTTTGGAGGTGGGAATGGAGATAGCGAAGCAAAGTGATCTGGAGAGGATAGCAGAGAGAAGAGAGAGGCCGACCACCCGACCATATGTTTCTGTACGGGGAGGGCGTGTGCCCTCCAAAGCTGATTTCTCAGTAGCTTGATTTGAACACTCGTAAACATAGTGCTGGGTTTCCGTAAAGAAAAGAAAGACTTGCATATATATCGTGCATTTCATGACCACTGGACGTATCAAGGCATTTTACAGCCAATGAAGAACTTTTGGAGTGTAGTTACTGTTGTAATGTAGGAAATGTGGCAGCCAATTTGCACACAAGCAAGCTCCCACAAACTGCAATGTGATAATGACCAGAAAATCTGTTGTTTTGTTATTTTGATTGAGGATAAATATTGGCCAGGACACCAGGGATAACGCCCCTGATTTTCTTCGAAATAGTGCCATGGGATCTTTTATGTCCACCTGAGAGAGCAAATGTTTAACTTCTCACCCGAAAGACGGCACCTCCAATAGTGTAGCATTCCTTCAGCACTCTACTGGAGTGTCAGTCTAGAATTTTGTGCTCAAGTCCTTACAGTGGGACTTGAACCTATAACCTTCTGACTCAGAGGATAGAGTGCTACCCACTGACTCTCACCAGACCAAAATAACGCCAGAAACTGGTGTAACAATGCAACTCTGTAAAATAGAAATATAGAAAATAGGTGCAGGAGTAGGCCATTTAGCACATCGAGCCTGCACCACCATTTAATATCATGGCTGATCATGCATTTCAGTACCCCATTCCTGCTTTCTCTCCATACGCCTTGATCCCTTTAGCCGTAAGGGCCACATCTAACTCCCTTTTGAATATATCTAACGAACTGGCCTCAACAACTTTCTGTGGTAGAGAATTCTGCAGGTTCATAATTCTCTGGGTGAAGAAGTTTCTCCTCATCTCGGTCCTAAATGGCTTACCCCTTATCCTTAGACTGTGACCCCTGGTTCTGGACTTCCCCAACATCGGGAACATTCTTCCTGCATCTAACCTGTCCAGTCCTGTCAGAATTTTATATGTTTCTATGAGATCCCCTCTCATTCTTCTAAATTCCATTGAATATAAGCCTAGTCGATCCAGTCATTATTCATATGTCAGTCCTGTCATCAGTCTGGTGAACCTTCGCTGCATTCTCTCAATAGCAAGAATGTCCTTCTTCAGATTAGGAGACCAAAACTGTATATTCAAGATGTGATCTCAGCAAGGCCCTGTATAACTGTATTAAGACCTCCCTGCTCCGATAGTCAAATCCTCTCGCTATGAAGGCCAACGTGCCATTTGCCTTCTTCACCGCCTGCTGTACCTGTCCACGCACCTAACCTGTCCAGTCACCCTGCACCCTCTTAGCGTCCTCCTCACAGCTCACACTGCCACTCAGCTTAGTGTCATCTGCAAGCTTGGAGATATTACACTCAATTCCTTTGTCTAAATCATTAATGTATCTTGGAAATAGCTGGGATCCCAGCACTGAACCTTGCGGTACCCCATTAGTCACTGCCTGCCATTCTGAAAAGGACCCGTTTATTCCTACTCTTTGTTTCCTGTCTGCCAACAGTTCTCTATCCACATCAATACATTACCCCCAATACCATGTGCTTTAATTTTGCACACTAATCTCTTGTGTGGGACCTTGTCAAAAGCCTTTTGAAAGTCTAAATACACCACATCCACTGGCTCCCCCTTGTCCACTCTACTAGTTAGATCCTCAAAAAACTCCAGAAGATTTGTCAAGCATGATTTCCCTTTCATAAATCCATGCTGACTTGGACTGATTCTGTCACTGCTTTCCAAATGCCCTGCTATTACATCTTTAATAATTGATTCCAATATTTTCCCCACCACCGATGTCAGGCTGACCGGTCTACTCTCTTCCTCCTTTTTTTTAAAAGTGGTGTTACATTAGCTACCCTCCAGTCCATAGGAACTGATCCAGAGTCGAGAGAATGTTGGAAATTGACCACCAATGTATCCACTATTTCTAGGGCCACTTCCTTAAGTACTCTGGGATGCAGACTATCAGGCCCCGGGGATTTATCGGCCTTCAATCCCATCAATTTTCCTAACACAATTTGCTGACTAATAAGGATTTACTTTCGTTCCTCCTTCTCGCTAGACCCTCGGTCACCTAATAGATCCAGAAGGTTATTTGTGTCTTCCTTAGTGAAGGCAGAACCAAAGTATTTGTTCAATTGGTCTGCCATTTCTTTGTTCCCCATTATAAATTCACCTGATTCTGACTGCACTAATCTTCACTAATCTTTTTTTCTTCACGTATCGGTAGAAGCTTTTGCAGTCAGTTTTTACGTTCCCTGCAAGCCTACTATCATATTCTATTCCCCACCTCCTAATTAAACCCTTTTCCTCCTCTGCTGAATTCTAAATTTCTCCCAGTCCTCAGGTTTGCTGCTTTTTTTGGCCAATTTATATGCCTCTTCCTTGGATTTAACACTATCCCTAATTTCTCTTGTAAGCCATACTTGAGCCACTTTCCCTGTTTCATTTTTACACCAGATAGGGATGTACAATTGTTGAAGTTCATCCATGTGATTTTTAAATGTCTGCCATTGCCTATCCACCGTCAAGCCTTTAAGTATCATTCGCCAGTCTATCCTAGCCAAATCACATCTCAAACCTTCAAAGTTACCTTTCTTTAAGTTCAGAACTCTAGTCTCTGAATTAACTGTGTCACTCTCCATCTTAATGAAGAATTCTACCATATTATGGGCACTCTTCCCCAAGGGGCTTCGCACAACAAGATTGCTAATTAATCCTCTCTCATTGCACATCACCCAGTCTAGGATGGCCAGTTCTCGAGTTGGTTCCTCGACATATTGATCTAGAAAACCATCCCTTGTACACTTCAAGAAATCCTCCTCCACCATATGGCTACCAATTTGTTTAGCCCAATCTATATGTAGATTAAATTCACCCATGATGACTGCTGTACCTTTATCGCACGCATCCCTAATTTCCTGTTTGGTGCATTCCCCAACCTCACTATAGAAACATAGAAACATAGAAAATAGGTGCAGGAGCAGGCCATTCAGCCCTTCGAGCCTGCACCGCCATTCAATATTATCATGGCTGATCATGCAACTTCAGTACCCCACACCCGCCTTCTCTCCAGACCCCCTGATCTCCTTAGCCATAAGGGCCACATCTAACTCCCTCTTGAATATATCCAACGAACTGGACTCAACAACTTTCTGGGTGAAAAAGTTTCTCCTCAGCTCGGTCCTATATGGCTTACACCTTAGCCTTACACTGTAACCCCTGGTTCTGGACTTCCCCAACATCAGGAACATTCTTCCTGCAACTAAACTGTCCAGTCCCGTCATAATTTTATATGTTTCTATGAGATCCCCTCTCATTCTTCTAAATTCCAGTGAGTATAAGCCTAGCTGATCCAGTCTTTCTTCATATGTCAGTCCTGCCATCCCGGGAATTAGTCTGGTGAACCTTCTCTCAATAGCAAACACGTCCTTCCTCAGATTAGGAGACCAAAACTGCACACGATACTCAAGGTGTGGTCTCACCAAGGCCCTGTACAACTGCATTAAGACCTCCCTGCTCCTTTACTCAAATCCCCTTGCTATGAAGGTCAACATGCCATTTGCTTTCTTTACTGCCTGCTGTACCTGCATGCCTACCTTCAGTGACTGATGTACCATGATCTCTTTGCACCTTTTACTAATCTGTCATCATTCAGAAAATATTCTGCCTTCCTGTTTTTGCCACCAAAGTGGATAACCTCACATTTATCCACATTATACTGCATCTGCCATGCATTTGCCCATCCACCTAACCTGTCCAGGTCACCCTGCAGCCTCTTAGCATCCTCCTCACAGCTTACACTGCCACCCAGCTTAGTGTCATCTGCAAACTTGGAGATCTTACATTCAATTCCTTCGTCTAAATCATTAATGTATATTGTAAATAGCTGAACCTTGTGGCACCCCAATAGTCACTGCCTGCCATTCTGAAAAGGACCTGTTTATTCCCACTCTTTGTTTCCTGTCTGTCAACCAGTTCTCTATCCACATCAGTACATTACCCCCAATACCATGTGCCTTAATTTTGCACACGAATCTCTTGTTTGGGACCTTGTCAAAAGCCTTTTGAAAGTCCAAATACACCACATCCACTGGTTCTCCCTTATCCACTCTGCTAGTTACATCCTTAAAAAACTCTAGATTATTTGTCAAGCATGATTTCCCTTTCATAAATCCATGCTGACTTGGACCGATCCTGCCACTGCTTTCCAAACGCGCTGCTATTACATCTATAATAATTGATTCCAGCATTTTCCCCACCACCGATGTCAGACTAACCGGTCTATAATTCCCTGTTTTCTTGCTCCCTCTTTTTTTAAAAAGTGGTGTTACATTAGCTCCCCTCCAATCCATAGGTACTAATGCAGAGTCCATGGAATTTTGGAAAATGATCACCAATGCATCTACTATTTCTAAGGCCATTTCCTTAAGTACTCTGGGATGCAGACTATCAGGCCCTGGAGAGTTATCAGCCTTCAATCCCATCAGTTTCCCTAACACAATTTCCTGGTGGATTGGAAAAATAGATTAAAAGGTATGGTAGTAGATAAGCAGTGGCTAGCATTTAACGAACTATTTCATAATTCTCAACAAAAATACATTCCATTGAGAAACAAAAACTACACAGGAAAAGTGATCCATCCGTGGCTAACTAAAGAAGTTAAGGATAGCAATAGATTGACAGAAGAAGCTTATAATGTTGTGAAGAATAGTAGTAAGCCTGAGGATTGGGAGAGTTTCAGAAACCAGCAAAGAATTACCAAAAATTTGATAAAAAGTGAAAAAATAGATTTTGAGAGATAACTAGCAAGAAATATAAAAACAGATCATAAGAGCTTTTACAAGTATGTAAAAAAGAAGAGATTAGCAAAAGTAAACATTGGTCCCTTAGATGCTGAGGCAGTAAAAACTATTATGGGGAATAAGGAAATGGCAGAAACATTAAACAAATATTTTGTATGTGTCTTCATAGTAGAGGATGCAAAAAGCATACCTAAAATGGTGGGAAACCAAGGGTCGAATGAGGGTGAGGAATTTAATGAAATTCTTATAAGTAGAGAAAAAGAACTAGAGAAACTAATGAGACTAAAAGCCAACAAATCCCCTGGACCTGACACCGACCTCCTAGGGTTCTAAAAGAAGTGGCAGCAGAGATAGTGGATGCATTGGTTTTGATCTTTCAAAATTCCCTAGATTCTAGAATGGTCCCAGCAGATTGGAAGGTAGCAAATATAACACAGCTATTCAAGAAAGGAAGAAGGGAGAAAACAGGAATTATGGGCCAATTAGCCTGAAATCATTGTCAAGAAAATGCTGGAATCCATTGTTAAGGAAGTGATATCAGGGCCCTTAGAAAATCACAACTTTATTAGGCAGAGTCAGCATGTGAAAGAAAAATCACAGTTGACAAATGTAGTTTTTGGAGGACATAACTAGCAAGTTAGATAAAGGGGAACCAGTGGATGATTATTACACAAGATAAAGGCTCATGGGATTGGAGATAATGTATTAGCATGGATAGAGGATTGGTTAACGGACAGAAAACAGACAGAAGGGATAAACAGGTCTTTTTCAGGTTGGCAGGCTGTAACTAGTGGGGTGCCTCAAGGATCAGTGCTGGGTCCTTAGCTATTTACAATCTATATTAATGACCTAGATGATGGGACCGAGTGTAATGTATCTAAGTTTGCTGACAATACAAAGCTCGGTGGGACAGTAAGCTATGAGGAGAATTGCAAAGGGATATAGATAGACTAAGTGAGTGGGCAGTAAGGTGGCAGATGGAATATAATGTATGGAAATGTGAGTTTATTCATTTTAGTAGGAAGAATAAAAAAACAGAACATTTTTTAAATGTTGAAAAACTTTTAAATGTTGGTGTTCAGAGAGATTTGGGTGTCCTTGTGCAAGAAACAAAGAAAGCTAGCATGCAGGTACAGCAAGCACTAAGGAAGGAAAATGTCATGTTGTCCTTTATTGCAAGAGTATAAGAGTAAGGAAGTCTTGCAACAATTGTATAGGGCCTTGGTGAGACCACACCTGGAGTTCTTTGCATAGTTTTGGTCTCCTCATCTAAGGAAGGATATACAGGTACTTGCCTTGGAGGCGGTGCAACGAAGGTTCACTAGATTGATTTCTGGGATGAGAGGGCTGTCTTATGATGAGAGATTGTGTAGAATGGGGCTATACTCTCTGGAGTTTAGAAGAATGAGAGGTGATCTCATTGAAACATAAAAGATTCTGAAGGGGGTTGACAGGGTAGATGCTGAGAGGTTGTTTCCCCTGGCTGGAGTGTCTAGAACTAGGGGGCACAGTCTCAGGATAAGGGATAGGCCATTTAAGGCAGAGATGAGGAGGAATTTCTTCACTCAGAGGGTTGTAAATCTTTGGAATTATCTGCCCCAGAGGGCTGTGGATGCTGAGTCTCTGAATATATTAAAGGCTGAGATGGATAGATTTTTGGGGTCTAGGAGAATCAAGGGATATAGAGACCGGGCGGGAAAGTGGAGTTGAGGTTGATAATCAGCCATGATCATACTGAATGGCGGAGCAGGCTCGAGAGGCTGTATAGATTACTCCTGCTCCTATTGCTTATGTTCTTAATCGTGGGCTGGATTCTATCCCACAATGACCCCTTGTTCAAGACAATTTGACATTACATACCAGCTCAAAGTACTCACTTTCACATTTTATTTATCCAACTTTACACTGCAAACTGGAGTGATTAGGCCATTCAATTACACTCAACAGGATGAGAGATAATCTTCTGATTTTGGCTCCCAGGTGTATGATTTTCCGAGTGTAGAAGATCGTGCCTGGAATTCCATGGAATTTCCAATATGAGGTCTCAGCAAGTGAGGCTCCCTGTTGAGATTGCAAAGCTGGAAAATTACTTCAGTAATGTACTCTGTGTGCAATGTTGAAGAAAAATTATTTTACTAAGCTGTAGATAGTGGCTAAAACTTGTAATGACAGTGTGGCAGATGACATAGCCAAATTGAATGGGAATGTTTGCACAACAATTTAGATTGATAAAAGTTGACCGGAAAAGTATCACCAAAAATAATGAACAGGAAGCATGCATCCTTTTGTATGATTTTCAATATAATATATAGTTAAACAAATCTTCAATTTTACACGGGGCAAAATATACCTCCAAGCTATGGTATATCTGCATAATTCATTTGGGTCTATTGATTGGATCAATATGAAATACGCAACATATACCATCTATGTGACACTGTTGGGTAGAAATTACAAGCCCAGAGGAAATGTTGCATTGAAACAGTGATGTTGCTTTCACAAATGATTCCTCACAGCTGACTTTTAGAACAGCAAAAAAGAGAACTCTGGGCTGATGAGTTATGATGTTCTTTGGCACAAATGAAAGTTTCTGTGAATCATATTGTTTATTCAATGGTTCCTGGAATCGTATGCAAGCTTTAAATTATATCTAAAGTACTGTGCCAAAACCCGAGTTACAAATCCTAACTGCGTGTGCACCTACATGTGTATATTGGTATGTATGTGTGTGTGCGCGCTATTGGCTGCTGCTAACTGTGATTTCCAAATGATAGCAAAGTAACAATCACCCCTATTAATCCCTCCCACTAAATAAGTACATTTCTTTTGGTGACATAGCATCTGCTATCAGTATTTATTGTCGACATGTACTTACTGTTTCTACGGACCCGGGAAGGCATCGGAAAAGTTGGTTTTCAGTGCGCAATACACATGCGCTGAAAACCAGCTTTTCTGATCTGTCAAGCTGGAAGTTTGGGCTATTTACCCATACCTTGCACGGCAAATGTCCTCAAAACTCTTGCACCTGAAAAAGAAGGTGCATAGCCTACTTTTACAGGCATAAGAGTTTAAAAATATAGAAAAAACATGATTAAAATAAAAATTTTAAAAACACATTTATGTTAAAACCCTGCCCACTCAGATAATGCTATTTTAAACCCTAACCGTAACTTTTTAAAAAAATGGGTAATTATTTTTCTTTAAAAAACGTGTCACATTTTTAATTTCTATTAGTTTATTGTGTGAGGTGTTTTAAAATGTTTTATGTAGTGTTTGTGCATTTTGGGCTTTTCCTCATTCATTGTAATTAATAATTAATTCTAGTCACTGGCAAGGTCAGCACTTACTGCCCATTCCCAGTTGTCCATAAGAAGGGGGAGGTGGGCCGCCTTCTTCAAGCAATGCAATCCGTGTGGTAAAGGTGCTCCCACAATACTGTTGGGTAAGAAGTTCTAGGATTTTGACCCAGCAAATGAAGGAACAGCGATTATATGCCCAAGTCAGGATGATGTGTGACCTGGAAGGGAACTTGGAGGTGATGATGCTCCCATGTATCTGCTGCCCTTATCCTTCTAAATGTTGAACGTCATTGGTTTGGAAGGTGCTGCTAAAGAAGCCTTGGTGAGTGGCCGCCATGCATCCTATAGTACAGCCACAGTAAGGCAATGGTAGAGGTGGCGGATGAGATGCTGATCAAGCAGATTGCGTTGTCCTGGATGCTGTCCAGTTCCTTGAGTGTAGTTGCAGTTGCACTCATCCAGGCAAGTGGCGAGTATATCAGCTGTACTTGTCCAGGTAAGTGGAGAGTATATCATCATACTCCTGATTGTGCCTTGTAGGCGATGAAGAGACTCTGGTAAGTCAGTAGGTAAGGCTTTCGCCACAGAATACTCAGCCTCTGGCCTTTTATTCAAATTCAACAACGATAACAACATAAGAATTAGGAGTTGGCCTTACGGTCCCTCGAGCCTGCTCCAACATATCCATTTATTCCCGAGACTCCAATATTCTAGCTATCTCAGCTTTGAATATACTCAATGGGCCCAAATTTCCCCAAGAGTTGCCTCGTTTTTTTTTGGAGTAAGTAACTTTTTTAGGAGTAACATAAAAATCGCAAATTTCCCCATTTAACTTGCTCCAATGTAAGTCAGTTAGTTAGGTTTTTTTCTAGTTTAGTTTGTTCTCTCCAAAAGGAGGTGTGACAAGCCACTTATGCCTCTTCTGGCCATAGAAGCAAATTTGGCCAGCTGAAAGTTACTCCAAACTAACTTAGGCCAGTGCATGTGGCCACTTTTGTAGGCACAGAAAAACCTTAACTACATTTAAGAAATCAGCGCAGGTAGCCAGAGATGGAGGTGGGGGGGGTGGCTGCGGGGGGAGGTGAGTTAGAGCATTCTAAAGCATTAAAGACCTTCAGTTGTGTACAGACCTCCAAACATAGTAGTGATGTTGGGGAGGGTATCAAACAGGAAATTAGGGGTGCATGCAATAAAGGTGCAGCAGTTATAATGGGTGACTTTAATATGCACATAGATTGGGCTAGCCAAACTGGAAGCAATACGATGGAGGAGGATTTCCTGGGTGCATAAGGGATGGTTTTCTAGACCAATATGTCGAGGAACCAACTAGGGGGGAGGCCATCTTAGACTGGGTGTTGTGTAATGAGAGAGGATTAATTAGCAATCTCGTTGTGCAAGGCCCCTTGGGGAAGAGTGACCATAATATGGTGGAATTCTGCATTAGGATGGAGAATGAAACAGTTAATTCAGAGACCATGGTCCAGAACTTAAAGAAGGGTAACTTTGAAGGTATGAGGCGTGAATTGGCTAGGATAGATTGGCGAATGATACTTAAGGGGTTGACTGTGGATGGGCAATGGCAGACATTTAGAGACCGCATGGATGAACTACAACAATTGTACATTCCTGTCTGCCGTAAAAATAAAAAAGGGAAGGTGGCTCAACCGTGGCTATCAAGGGAAATCAGGGATAGTATTAAAGCCAAGGAAGTGGCATACAAATTGGCCAGAAATAGCAGCGAACCCGGGGACTGGGAGAAATTTAGAAAGCAGCAGAGGAGGACAAAGGGTTTGATTAGGGCAGGGAAAATGGAGTATGAGAAGAAGCTTGCAGGGAACATTAAGACGGACTGCAAAAGCTTCTATAGATATGTAAAGAGAAAAAGGTTAGTAAAGACAAACGTAGGTCCCCTGCAGTCAGAATCAGGGGAAGTCATAACAGGGAACAAAGAAATGGCAGACCAATTGAACAAGTACTTTGGTTCGGTATTCACTAAGGAGGACACAAACAACCTTCCGGATATAAAAGGGGTCAGAGGGTCTAGTAAGGAGAAGGAACTGAGGGAAATCTTTATTAGTCGGGAAATTGTGTTGGGGAAATTGATGGGATTGAAGGCCGATAAATCCCCAGGGCCTGATGGACTGCATCCCAGAGTACTTAAGGAGGAGGTCTTGGAAATAGCGGATGCATTGACAGTCATTTTCCAACATTCCATTGACTCTGGATCAGTTCCTACCGAGTGGAGGGTAGCCAATGTAACCCTACTTTTTAAAAAAGGAGGGAGAGAGAAAACAGGGAATTATAGACCTGTCAGCCAGATCTCAGTAGTGGGTAAAATGATGGAATCAATTATTAAGGATGTCATAGCAGCGCATTTGGAAAGAGGTGGCATGATAGGTCCAAGTCAGCATGGATTTGTGAAAGGGAAATCATGCTTGACAAATCTTCTGGAATTTTTTGAGGATGTTTCCAGTAGAGTGGACAAGGGAGAACCAGTTGATGTATATTTGGACTTTCAGAAGGCTTTCGACAAGGTCCCACATTAAGAGATTAGTGTGCAAAGTTAAAGCACATGGGATTGGGGGTAGTGTGCTGACGTGGATTGAGAACTGGTTGTCAGACAGGAAGCAAAGAGTAGGAGTAAATGGGTACTTTTCAGAATGGCAGGCAGTGACTAGTGGGATACCGCAAGGTTCTGTGCTGGGGCCCCAGCTGTTTACATTGTACAATAATGATTTAGACGAGGGGATTAAATGTAGTATCTCCAAATTTGCGGATGACACTAAGTTGGGTGGCAGTGTGAGCTGCGAGGAGGATGCTATGAGGCTGCAGAGTGACTTGGATCGGTTAGGTGAGTGGGCAAATGCATGGCAGATGAAATATAATGTGGATAAATGTGAGATTATCCACTTTGGTAGTAAAAACAGAGAGACAGACTATTATCTGAATGGTGACAGATTAGGAAAAGGGGAGGTGCAACGAGACCTGGGTGTCATGGTACATCAGTCATTGAAGGTTGGCATGCAGGTACAGCAGGCAGTTAAGAAAGCAAATGGCATGTTGGCCTTCATAGCGAGCGGATTTGAGTACAGGGGCAGGGAGGTGTTGCTACAGTTGTACAGGGCCTTGGTGAGGCCACACCTGGAGTATTGTGTACAGTTTTGGTCTCCTAATTTGAGGAAGGACATTCTTGCTATTGAGGGAGTGCAGCAAAGGTTCAGCAGACTGATTCCCGGGATGGTGGGACTGACCTATCAAGAAAGATTGGATCAACTGGGCTTGTATTCACTGGAGTTCAGAAGAATGAGAGGGGACCTCATAGAAACGTTTAAGATTCTGACGGGTTTAGAC
Source organism: Pristiophorus japonicus (assembly GCF_044704955.1). NCBI lineage: Eukaryota > Metazoa > Chordata > Chondrichthyes > Pristiophoridae > Pristiophorus > Pristiophorus japonicus. The sequence goes on from NC_091977.1 coordinate 60,687,392, forward strand.
AGGTTAGATGCAGGAAGTTGGGGAAGTCCAAAACCAGGGGTCACAGTCTAAGGATAAGGGGTAAGCCATTTAGGACCGAGATGAGGAGAAACTTCTTCACCCAGAGAGTGGTGAACCTGTGGAATTCTCTACCACAGAAAGTTGTTGAGGCCAATTCACTAAATGTATTCAAAAGGGAGTTAGATGAAGTCCTTACTACTAGGGGGATCAAGGGGTATGGTGAGAAAGCAGGAATGGGGTACTGAAGTTGCATGTTCAGCCATGAACTCATTGAATGGCAGTGCAGGCTAGAAGGGCCGAATGGCCTACTCCTGCACCTATTTTCTATGTTTCTATGTTTCTATGTAACATCAGCACAACATTACAACATCTTCAGCACAACAGCTGCACAACATCATCAAAAATAAATGAAAGATAAATCAGCTGCTGAAAATAGAGCAGTCCTACCTTGCCGACTGCAGAATGCACCGGCTAGCCCTCCCACCAGGGTTCGGGGTGGCAGACATGCATGACTGTAGAGGTGATGGATTTTTACTTTTTACAGTGGGCCCTAAATATTGCGTGGTCCTAATGGAGCATGATTCTGTTTTAATGCAAAATATCTTTTATTGGAAATTTTACAGTGCACTTCAACGACAACAACAACAACAACAACAGCAAAGAAAGGCTGCACCCTTCCCTCACCCACATCTCGAGGGAAGTGCACTTCCTCATCGGGTCGGTGATGGTGGTGGGGGGGGAGGGGGGGGGGTTGGGGGCCTGGCTTGGGTCCGACCAGTGGCTGGTGCGTGGATTGAAGTGAGAGTGGCATTTGAGTCTCCGGCCTTTGTGCCCTTATTGCAGAAGCTAGCTCCCTCATGGCATCTGCCATCGTCTGCACACCCTATGAAATGATCGCCCTCACTTCCCGTCTTAGTGCAGAGATTTCACCCGGCAGCATTGCGACCTCATCACTCACCCCACTGACGGCCGCCACGAGTGATCTTGTGAGGGCATTGGTCTCCTCACCCAATGGAACAACCTGATTAACCTCTGCTGAGGGCTGCATCTCAGGAGAGACTGGTTGGCTTCTCCTTCCCCTCACCGTGGGTCTGCCTAGTGGCCCCCCTCCAGTGCGAGGGGCAGGCTGGGGCGGTGGGGGACTGGGTGTCCCAAGATGCATTTCCCGACCGCCACTGGGACACATGACCTCGGAACGTGTGAACCCATGGAATGTTGCCGAGGAGCTCATGGAGGGTTCTGGCCGTGTGATGCCCTGTGCTGTGTCCTGATCCATATCGCGGTCAGCATTCTTCCGTGAACACATTTCCATGGACTCCTCCTCCCCCCACCCGCTTTGGTCTGGAGCGCACGCATCTGGATCCTCTGGTGGATCTTCAGGATCTTGAGGAGTGTCTTCTTCTTCTGCAAAATACAACAGAACAGTCAAATGGTTAGCAGCATAGAAGAGGACAAGATGGGTGGCATGAGTAGTCTCACGCATAGCAGACCAGTCAGCAGATTGATTTGAAGGGCAACTGTGCATTTTAATACTCACCCTCACCTTCGTGTGTGGGTCCAGCTTGTGCAGAGCTGATTCTTTTTCTACTGGTACGACTCAGCAAGACAGCAACCCTCTGTTCCAGGGGTGTCAGTTGGTGCAGATTTGGCGGAACTCCTACTGTTCTAGTTCTCTCCCTTTTGTTCTGGGTCAATTTCTTCTGCAAAGATAAAAGTATTAATTTTCGGACATGGTGCGCTTCTGATGGGTGGGACGCATACAGATGGTCACATTTTCCATTGCAATTCAATTTAAAGATGAAGATATTACTTACACTCACTACCTGATCAATGTCCTGCCATTTCTTCTTGCACTGGCTTCCAGATCTTGCGGTGTTGACCCCAGCAGAGTATTCTTCTGGAACGAGTTTCCATTTTTTTCTCATTTCCTTGGATGAAACTTTTGACAGACCACTCTTGCTGATATCCAGCTCCAGCCATTTCTCCTCAATTACAGTCACTAATTTGTCCACTTCCTCATGGAGGAAATTCTTGGTTTGTCTTGCACACTCTTGCGCAATTCGTCTATTGGACTCAAACGCAGGTAATGTTCAAAAATCATACTTTGCACCTTTCTTCCACCTATCCAGCACTCCTTTCCACTCTCTCAGCAACACAAAAGTCAATATCAAAGCTTACCTTTTATATATGCTCCATTACCAATGATTCTGAGGACGCTCTCCCTTTAATTGGCAGATTGCCAAGCTTCCTGTTGCACTGCGCATGCGCGGAAGCTGGACCGCCCATTGCGCATGCGCGCACACTCCAACGGTCATGCATCCCCCTGCCGGCACTCCACAAAACGCTGAGTCCAAGCACCGCCCCACCCGCGTTGAGCAAGTGCGGCCGAAGCTCCGTACCTCTCCCTCCCCCAGGCTCTGCAGTGCCATGTTGATGGATCCGGACAACGAGGGAGCGGCCAAATTGAGAGGTAAATTTTTGGCGCTTTTTTCCCCCATGAAGTCAGCGCACCATATCTAACTACGCCGCTCTAAGCGGCTGGGGAAATTTGGGGCCAATGACTCAGCATCCACAACACTTTGGGGTAGAGAATTCCAAAGATTCACCACCCTCTGAGTGAAGAAATTCCTCCTCATCTCAGTCTTAAATGGGCACCCCTTTATCCTGAGATTACCCCCCCCTCATTCTAGTCTCTCCAGCCAGGAGAAACAACCTCTCAGCATCTACCCTGTCAGTCCCCCTTGGAATCTTGTATGTTTCAGTGAGATTAACTCTCATTCTTCTCAACTCTAGAGTGCAAAGGTCCAATCTGCTCGATCTCTCCTCATAGGACAACCCTCTCATCCCAGAAATCAATATAGTGAACCTTCGTTGCACAGCTCTATGTAAGTATGTCCTTCCTCAGATAAGGAGAACAAAACTGTGCAAAGTACTCCAGGTGTGGTCTCACCAAAGCCTTGTACAATGTTAGCAAGCCCAACATGCCATTTGCCTTCCTAATTGCTTGTTGTACCTGCATGCTAACTCACTGTGATTCCTGTAGGAGGATTCCAAAATCTCTCAACATCAATATTTAATAGTTTCTCACCATTTAAAAAAGATTCTGTTTTTCTATTCTTTCTTCCAACGTGAATAACCTCACATTTCCCCACATTATACTCCATCTGCTGCCTTATTGCCCACTCACTTAACCTGTCTATATCCCTTTGCAGGCTCTTTGTGCCCTCCTCAGAGCTTACTTTCCCGCTGAGCTTTGTATCATCAGCAAACTTGGATATATTACACCCTGTCCCTTCATCTAAGTCATTAGTACAGATTGTAAATAGCCGAGGCCCAAGCACTGATCCTTGTGGCACCCCACTAGTACCAGCCTGCTAACCTAAAAATTATCCCTACTCTCTGTTGTCTGTCCATTAGCCATTCCTCTATCCATATTACCCCTAACCCCATGAGCCCTTATCTTGTGCAACAACCTTTTATGTGGCACCTTATCGAATGCCTTTTGGAAATCCAAATATACGAGATTCAGTGGTTCCGCTTTATCTATAAACATAGAAACATAGAAAATAGGTGCAGGAGTAGGCCATTCAGCCCTTTGAGCCTGCACCACCATTCAATAAGATCAAGGCTGATAATTCCCTCAGTACCCCTTTCCTGCTTTCTCTCCATACCCCTTTATCCCTTTAGCCGTAAGGGCCTTATCTAACTCCCTCTTGAATATATCCAATGAACTGGCATCAACAACTCTCTGTGGCAGGGAATTCCACAGGTTAACAACTCTCGGAGTGAAGAAGTTTCTCCTCATCTCAGTCCTAAATGGTCTACCCCTTATCCTAAGACTGTGTCCCCTGGTTCTGTACTTCCCCAACATCGGGAACAATCTACCCGCATCTAATCTGTCCCATCCCGTCAGAATCTTGTATGTTTCTATGAGATCCCCTCTCATCCTTCTAAACTCCAATGTATAAAGGCCGAGTTGATCCAGTCTCTCCTCATATGTCAGTCCGGCCATCCCGGGAATCAGTCTGGTGAACCTTCGCTGCACTCCCTCAACAGCAAGAACGTCCTTCTAGTCTACCCTGCTAGTTATATCCTCAAAAAAGTCTAATAGATTTGTCAAACACAGTTTCCCTTTTGTAAAACCATGTTGGCTCTGCCTAATTATAGATGATTTTTTAAGTGCCTTGATACCATCTCCTTAACAATGGATTCCAGCATTTTCCTGATTACTGATGTCAGACTAACTGGCCTGTAGTTCCCTGTTTTCTCTCTTTTCTCCTTTCTTGAATAGCGGGGTTACATTTGCTACTTTCCGATCTGCTCGGACTGTTCCAGAATCTCAGGAATTTTGGAAGATCACAACCAATGCATCCACGATCTCTGCAGCCATCTCTTTTAGAACCCTAGGACACAGGACATCAAGTCCAGGGGATTTGTCAGCTTTTAGTCCCATTAGTTTCTCAAGTACTTTTTCTTTACTGTTCATTAATTATGTTAAGTTCCTCATTCTCATTAGCTCCTTTGTTGCCCACTATTTTTGGTATGCTTTTTATGTCTTTTACTGTGAAGACAGATACAAAATATTTGTTGAAAGTCTCTCACATTTCCTTATTCCCCATTTTAAATTTCTCCTGTCTCAGCCTCTAAGGCACCAATGTTTACTTTTGCTACTCTCTTCCTTTTTACATACTTGTGGAAGCTCTTATAATCTGTTTTTATATTTTTTGCTAGTTTACTCTGGTATTCTATTTCTCCCCTTTAATCAATGTTTTTTTTTGGTCATCCTTTGTTGGTTTCAAAAGCTCTCCCAATTCTCAGGTTTACTGTTATTCTTTGCAACATTACAAGCATCTTCTTTTAATTTAATTCCATCCTTAACTTCTTTAGTTAGCCACGGAGGAACCACTTTTCTTATGGAGTTTTTATTTCTTAATGAAATATATATTCAGTGGGAATTTTGGTATAGTTCTTTAAATGTGTGCCACTGCTTATCTACAGTCATATCTTTTATCTAATTTTCCAATCTACCTTAGCCAATGCACCGCTCATACCTATGTAATTGGCTTTATTTAAGTAGAAGGGGAAGAAATTGCCCCTTCCCTTGAGGTCTGTTACTGCTGGAAATTCGGCGGCCGTGCTACGGAGTGCAATGGCCGCTGATTTTTCGTGTAATGGCCGCCATTTTGAAAATTCTGCTCCTGCGGTATCCCGGTGGTGACCCACTCCCCCTATTACCGTTCTGCTGCCACCGATCCGTCCTAAGTGCATCATCAGAGCGCGCACCTCTCATGTTCCCCCGCCCCCCCGCCGATGGCAAAATTCCGCCGAAAAAGTCTTGCTCCTGCCGCTTGGTGCTACCAGCAGCTTTTTCTGCCGTTGCACTGAGCTTGGAGTCCTCCTAAAATGGCGGTGCAGCTGCCATTAAAGGGGAGGACCTACTGCTGCTGCCGCCATGTATTTTGTTTTGTCAGCTAACTGCCATGTCGAGCCAACAATTATGCTCCCTCCCGCTGGCCCGGCCGAAACCCTCCCTGGTGGCCCAGTGGACCGAACTTAAAGAATCATGCATGCCCTTCCCTTTAAGAGAAGGGGAGAGCTGTGGTGACACGGTGCCATGATGACGCCATATGCTGATGGCTGACAGCGGTGGCACTACACCGGTCCCCAACTTCCGCCCCTCTAGACTGCGAACTTCCGCTTACTACCACACATCATCCCCCATTATGACCGACTTACGGTCCGCTGAAAAAAAAGCCAAAGATCGGAATTTCACTCAAGTGGCCACTGCATCCACCGCGCCGGTAAAAACAATAGAAACACAGTAGGTGCGCCTCGTTTCCATCAGTGGGCAATTTCGGCCCCAAGATTCTAGTTTTGGATTTAGAATTTAATATTGAGATTCAGAGTGAAATATTATATTATGATCACTCCTCTGTAGAGGATCCTTTACTATTATAGAAACATTGTTTCTTGTGCCCACCCACACTGATTCTACTTCCTGATCTTCTGAGCCAAGATCCTTACTCAGTACGGTCCTTATGTCATCCTTTATTATCAGGGCTACCACACACCGCCATTTCCATTCTGTCTGTCTTCGAAACATCAAATACCCTGTAATATTTAGTTCCCAACCTTTGTCATCTTCCAACCACAACTCTTTAATGGCTATTTGTGCCACTAATTTGTCTATCTTATTATGAATCGTTCATGCATTCAGATAATGAGCCTTTAATGTTAACTTTTTATTATTATTCCCTGCTTTCACCTTATTCACTGATGCACTATTATATAGAAACATAGAAAATAGGTGCAGGAGTAAGCCATTCGGTCCTTCGATCCTGCACCACCATTCAATAAGATCATGGCTGATCATTCACCTCGGTACCCCTTTCCTGCTTTCTCTCCTTCCCTCTTGATCCCTTTAGCCGTAAGGGCCATATCTAACTCCTCTTGAATATATCCAATGAACTGGCATCAACAACTCTCTGTGGTAGGGAATTCCACAGGTTAACAACTCTCTGAGTGAAGAGATTTCTCCTCATATCAGTCCTAAATGGCTTGCTCCTTATCCTTAGTCTATGTCCCCTGGTTCTGGACTTCTCCAACATCGGGAGCATTGTTCCTGCATCTAGCCTGTCCAGTCCCGTCAGAATTTTACATGTTTCTATGAGATCCCGTCTCATCCTTCTAAACTCCAGTGAATACAGGCCCAGTCGATCCAGTCTCTCCTCATATGTCAGTACTGCCATCCCGGGAATCAGTCTGGTGAACCTTCGCTCCACTCCCTCAATAACAAGAACATCCTTTCTCAGATTAGGAGACCAAAACTGAACACAATATTCCAGGTGAGGCCTCACTAAAGCCCTGTACAACTGCAGTAAAACCTCCCTGCTCCTATACTCAAATCCCCTAGCTATGAAGGCCAACATACCATTTGTCTACTTTACTGCCTGCTGTACCTGCATGCCAACTTTCAATGAGTGATGTACCATGACACCCAGGTCTCGTTGCACCTCCCCTCTTCCTAATCTGCCGCCATTCAGATAATATTCTGTCTTGTGTTTTTGCCACCAAAGTGGATAACCTCACATTTATCCACATTATACTGCAGCTGCCACGCGTTTGCCCACTTACCTAACCTGTTCAAGTAACCCTGCAGCTTTTTAGCATCCTCCTCACAGCTCACACTGCCACCCAGCTTAGTGTCCTCTGCAATCTTGGAGATATTACACTCAATTTCCTCATCCAAATCAGTAATGTATATTGTAAATAGCTGGGGTCCCAGCACTAAGCCCTGCGGCACCTCACTAGTCACTGCCTGCTATTCTGAAAAGGACCCGTTTATCCCTACTCTCTGCTTCCTGTCTGCCAACCAATTCTCTATCCACGTCAGTACATTACCCCCAATACCATGTGCTTTAATTTTGCACACCAATCTCTTGAGTGGGACTTTGTCAAAACTCTTTTGAAAGTCCAAATACATCACATCCAATGGTTTTCCCTTGTCCACTCTACTAGTTACATCCTCAAGAAATTCTAGAAGATTTGTCAAGCAGGATTCCCCTTTCATAAATCCATGCTGACTTGGACTGAGCCCTTCACTGCTTTCCAAATGTGCTGCTATTTCATCTTTAATAACTGATTCCAACATTTTCCCCACTACTGATGTCAGGCTAAGTGGTCTATAGTTACCCGTTTTCTCTCTCCCTCCTTTCTTAAAAAGTGGTGTTACATTAGCTATCCTCCAGTCCATAGGAACCGATCCAGAGTCAATAGATTGTTGGAAAATGATCACCAATGCATCCACTAGTTCTAGGGCTACTTCTTTAAGTACTCTGGGATGCAGACTATCATGCCCCGGGGATTTATCGGCCTTCAATCCCATCAATTTCCCTAACACAATTTCCCATCTAAAAAGGATTTCCTTCAGTTCCTCCTTCTCACTAGACCCACGATCCCCTAGTATTTCTGGAAGGTTATTTGTGTCTTCCTTCGTGAAGACAGAACCAAAGTATTTGCTTAACTGGTCCGCCATTTCTTTGTTTCCCATTATAAATTCATCTGAATCTGACTGCAAGGGACCTACGTTTGTTTTCACGAATCTGTTTCTCTTCCTATATCTATAGAAGCTTTTTCAGTCAGTTTTTATGTTCCCAGCAGGCTTCCTCTCATACTTTATTTTCCCCCTCCTAATTAAACCCTTTGTCCTTCTCTGCTGTATTACAAAATTCTCCCAGGCCTCAATTTTGCTGCTTTTTCTGGCCAATTTATATGCCTCTTCCTTGGATTTAACACTATCCTTAATTTCCCTTGTTAGTCACGTTTGAACCACCTTCCCTGTTTTATTTTTACTCCAGACAGGGATGTATAATTGTTGAAGTTCATCCATGTGATCTTTAAATGTTTGCCATTGCCTATCCACTGTCAAACCTTTAAGTATCATTCGCCAGTCTATTCAAGCCAATTCACGTCTCATACCATCGAAGTTACCTTTCCTTAAGTTCAGGACCCTAGTTTCTGAATTAACTGTGTCACTCTCCATCTTACTAAAGAATTCTACCATATCATGCTCACTCTTCCCCAAGGAGCCTCACACAACAAGATTGTTAATTAGTCCTTTCTCATTACACATCACCCAGTCTAGGATGGCCAGCCCTCTAGTTTGATTCGTCGACATATTGGTCGAGAAAACCATCCCTAATACACTCCAGGAAATTCTCCTCCACCGCGTTGCTAACAGTTTGTAGATTAATATGTAGATCAATATGTAGATTAAAGTCACCCATGATAACTGCTGTACCTTTATTGCACGCATCCCTAATTTCTTGTTTGATGCTGTCCCCAACCTCACTTCTACTGTTTGGTCGTCTGTACACATCTCCCACTAGCGTTTTCTGCCGTTTGGTATTCCATAGCTCCACCCATACAGATTCCACATCATCCAAGTTAATGTCCTTCCTTAGTATTGCATTAATTTCCTCTTTAACCAGCAACGTCACCCCACCTCCTTTTCCTTTCTGCCTATCCTTCCGAAATGTTGAATACCCCTGGATGTTGAGTTCCCAGCCTTGGTCACCCTGGAGTCATGTCTCCGTGATGCCAATTACATCATATCCGTTAACTGCTATCTGCACAGTTAATTCGTCCACCTTATTCCGAATACTCCTTGCATTCAGGCACAGAGCCTTCAGGCTTGTCTTTCTAACACACTTTGCCCCTTTAGAATTTTGCTGTAATGTGGCCCTTTTTGCTTTTTGCCTTGGATTTCTCTGCCCTCCGCTTTTACTTTTCTTCTTTCTATCTTTTGCTTCTGTCTCCATTTTACTTCCCTCTGTATTCCCTGCATAGGTTCCCATCCCCCTGCGATATTAGTTTCACCCCTCCCTAGCAGCACTAGCAAACACTTCCCCTAGGACATTGGTTCCGGTCCTGCCCAGGTGCAGACCATCTGGTTTGTACTGGTCCCACCTCCCCCAGAACCGATTCCAATGTCCCAGGAATCCCTCCCTTCTGCACCACTCCTCAAGCCACGTATTCATCTGAGCTATCCTGCGATTCCTACTCTGACTTGCACGTGGCACTGGCAGCAATCCTGATATTACTTTGAGGTCCTACTTGTTAATTTTGCTCCTAGCTCCCTAAATTCGTCTTGTAGGACCTCATCCCATTTTTTACCTATATCGTTGGTACCTATATGCAGCACGATAATTGGCTGTTCACCCTCCCTCTTCAAAATGTCCTGCACCTGCTCCGAGACATCCTTGACCCTTGCACCAGGGAGGCAACATACCATCCTGGAGTCTCGGTTGCAGCCTCAGAAACGTCTATCTATTCCCCTTACAATAGAATTCCCTACCACGATAGCTCTCCCACTCTTTTTCCTGCCCTTCTGTGCAACAGAGCCACTCACCGTGCCATGAACCTGTCTGCTGCTGCTCTCCCCTGATGAGTTATCCCCCTCAACAGTACCCAAAGCGGTGTATGTTTTGCAGCGGGATGACCGCAGGGGACCCCTGCACTACCTTCCTTCCACTGCTCTTCCTGTTGGTCACCCATCCCCTATCTAGCTGTGTACCCTTTACCTGCGGTGTGACCAACTCACTAAACGTGCTATTCACGACTATTCGTGCTATTCGTGGATGCTTCAGAGTAAATCCACCCCCGGCTCCAGTGCCGCAATGCGGTCTGTCAGGTGCTGCAGGCAGATGCACTTCCAGCAAATATAGTCATCAGGGACACTGGAAGCGTCCCTGACTTCCCACATAGCACAGGAGGAGCATAACACGTGTCTGAGCTCTCCTGCCATGACTTAACCCTTAGATTAATTTAATTTGGCAACAACAATGCCAAAAGTTTCCGTACTGATAAAGAAAAGAAAAAGAAAAACTACTCACCAATCACCAGCCAATCACTTACCCCTTTGGCTGTGATGTCACCTTTCGATTTCTTTCCACTTCTTTTTTGCTTTCTCTCCCTGCAGGCCT